>NC_092387.1:18361589-18961589 GCF_030028105.1 Mobula birostris | reverse complement strand
AAATTCCCCTCCCTTCATACCTTTTAATATTTAATCAATTACACATTACTCACCTTCACTATTAGGAGGCTCCTCCATAACTACGACGGTTTACACAAAACTACTTGCATTTATCCTGAAGGGGACGGCACAGGGAGGGAAGCAAGAGCTTACCAATTTTTTTTTAAACTAAAACCTCTTACCTCTAGCGGAATTAGTCCTTACTCTTAATAATTTCTCCTTTGGCTCCTCCCACTTCCTCCAAACTAAAGGTGTAGCTATGGGCACCCGTATGGGTCCTAGCTATGCCTGCCCTTTTGTTGGCTTTGTGGAACAATCTATGTTCCGTGCCTATTCTGGTATCTGCCCCCCACTTTTCCTTTGCTACATCGACGACTGCATTGGCGCTGCTTCCTGCACGCATGCAGAGCTCGTTGACTTTATTAACTTTGCCTCCAACTTTCACCCTGCTCTCAAGTTTACCTGGTCCATTTCCGACACCTCCCTGCCCTTTCTAGATCTTTCTGTCTCTGTCTCTGGAGACAGCTTATCCACTGATGTCTACTATAAGCCTACTGACTCTCACAGCTATCTGGACTATTCCTCTTCTCACCCTGTCTCTTGCAAAAACGCCATCCCCTTCTCACAATTCCTCTGTCTCCGCCGCATCTGCTCTCAGGATGAGGCCTTTCATTCTAGGACGAGGGAGATGTCTTCCTTTTTTAAAGAAAGGGGCTTCCCTTCCTCCACTATCAACTCTGCTCTTAAACACATCTCCCCCATTTCACGTGCATCTGCTCTCACTCCATCCTCCCGCCACCCCACTAGGAATAGGGTTCCCCTGGTCCTCACCTACCACCCCACCAGCCTCCGGGTCCAACATATTATTCTCCGTAACTTCCGCCACCTCCAACGGGATTCCACCACTAAGCACATCTTTCCCTCCCCCCCCCTCTGCATTCCACAGGGACCGCTCCCTACGCAACTCCCTTGTCCATTCCTCGCCCCCATCCCTCCCCACTGATCTCCCACCTGGCACTTATCCGTGTAAGCAGAACAAGTGCTACACATGCCCTTACACTTCCTCCCTTACCACCATTCAGGACCCCAAACAGTCCTTCCAGGTGAGGCAACACTTCACCTGTGAGTCGGCTGGGGTGATATACTGCGTCCAGTGCTCCCGATGTGGCCTTTTATATATTGGCGAGACCCGACGCAGACTGGGAGACTGCTTTGCTGAACATCTACGCTCTGTCCGCCAGAGAGAGCAGGATCTCCCAGTGGCCACACATTTTGGTTCCACATCCCATTCCCATTCTGACGTATCTGTCCACGGCCTCCTCTACTGTAAAGATGAAGCCACACTCAGGTTGGAGGAACAACACCTTATATTCCGTCTGGGTGGCCTCCAACTTGATGGCGTGAACATCGACTTCTCTAACTTCCGCTAATGCCCCACCTCCCCCTCGTACCCCATCTGTTACTTATTTTTATACACACATTCTTTTTCTCACTCTCCTTTTTCTCCCTCTGTCCCTCAGAATATACCCCTTGCCCATCCTCTGGGTTCCCCCCCCCCTGTCTTTCTTCCCGGACCTCCTGTCCCATGATCCTCTCGTATCCCTTTTGCCAATCACCTGTCCAGCCCTTGGCTCTATCCCTCCCCCTCCTGTCTTCTCCTATCATTTTGGATCTCCCCCTCCCCCTCCAACTTTCAAATCCCTTACTCACTCTTCCTTCAGTTAGTCCTGACGAAGGGTCTCGGCCTGAAACGTCGACTGCACCTCTTCCTAGAGATGCTGCCTGGCCTGCTGCGTTCACCAGCAACTTTTATGTGTGTTGCTTGAATTTCCAGCATCTGCAGAATTCCTGTTGTTTGTCCTTCATATCCATTCCTTTTATATATACAGTAATGCACCATATTTTTCAAAAAATTTAGAGCAACTGGCACAGTTTCACATTAATTTTAATGAAAACACAGTTAAGAAATGTTTACACACATTATTAACCAAATATATAATCAGATATATTTTGTAAGGAAGAGAAAGGCAAGCTTGTCCGGATCAAGAAGGCTCAGTATCCAAGTCCTTTCTAAACAATTAATACATTCTCACATACTTGAAACAAGAAATTCATTTCACTTTTCTGATGATAGTGCCTTAAAATGGGTCCAAAATTTGTGCAATCACATTTAAAATTTTAAAAAATTAATTACGAATATAAAACATCTTTAACATGAAATAAGTAAAAATCAAAGACGAAAGGAAGAAAACAGAAAAATGTAATTGGATAATCCATTTTGTTGACGGTGCTTGAGGAATAAATACTGGCCAATAAGGAACTTCCCTAGTCTTTTCAAAACAATGCTGTATGGTCATTCACATTGAGGGAGGGGAGAGGTCTTCAGTGTCCTCTCACCCGATCTGTGTTCCCTCAGTACTGAAGTGTCAGCCTTTGCTCGATTCAAGCCTAGAACTAACCATGAGCTGAAAGTGCTTCCCAATGAACCGCACGCAACGCATTTGGGTGACTACTGAGCAGATCCATCACTTGTGCTCAGAAAGCAGCGCACGTGGCTTCATCAGCAGCATTCTCACATCAGTTTGTTGACCGCAGTCTCTATCAGCGTGAGATCTGGAGCTTGTATTAGACTACAAATCTTTTAGCAAAGATATTTGGTGCTTTCAAATTGTTTTCCTGTTGTCAGCACTTTCGCTCACACTTGCCTGTTCTTGGATTAATTTAGAATGTAATAACTCATTGTGAATGTCAAAGTTCATTCCTGAATGAATTATGACACTTTCCTTCTCTCACTAGGATTCAGCAACCTGCTGTTTACAATATCGAAACTCTCAAGACATGGCAGTAATGTTGGACACAGGAGAGAAATTAAAATCTGTCACAAAAGATCCATCTGTACCCCTAAAGAGGACACTTTGAGAGCGATGGCATCTGGAGTTTAGCCATCTGGTGCTTAGCACCTGGTAGGGTCACCTATAGCAGTAAGGTCAAGGGGGATGCTCCAGACAAACAGCGATTCAACCAAGACTTCATTAACAATGGAGCTGGTGGAAGATGGTGACACACACAATGCAGTGAAGGGGAAGAAAGGCTGCAGTAGTGAAGGGTTCCCAGTGGTCTTACATCCCACGCCACTGAAACCTAACCCCAATCTGTCAAGGACCATGGTGGCTGCCCACATTAAATAAAGTCACGCACAGCATTCTCCATTAAGGGAACAACACCTCAGGAGAATATCAGACTCAAGTGATCGTACTACTACTACATTATGGCATAAGAACATGGAACAGAGAGCACAGAAATAAGCTCTTCAGTCCACGATGTCTTTGCAAAGGCACTGCCATATTAAACTAGGTCTCTTCTGCCTACCCATGATCCATATCTCTTCTTCCCCTGCTTATTCTTGTCTGTCGAAAAGCTTTTAAATGCCAATATTTTTTCTTATTTACCGCTATCTCTCAAGGAACATAACACTCACTACATAAAACACTTGCCCAGCACAACCCCTTTAAGCCTTCTCCCTCACTTACTGCCATCAACACCAGATCATTCCTTACTTCAGTACCAGCAGTATGGCCAACTAAGGCAAGTGGGCAATCTTTCAAATATCTGATCTATCGCTCAGAATTACCATTCCTAGTTGTGAACATATTTGACATTCCTTACTGGATTCAATCAATACCAGCTGTGGGAGAAATCTCAGACTGGCATCAGGTTACCTCAAGAAGACAAGATCCATTGACTCACAGACCCACAACATGACACCAAGCACTCATGTTATGTAGGTTGGAATGAATATCCATGCTAACAGAAGCTCACTGCAGGCTAGTTCGGCTCTGGTTTCTCAACAGTTAACCAGGAAGCTTTTATATTCAATAGAAGAGTCACTGCCGCTGGGTCAATAATAAATAGAGGATCCAGTAATTGATCCCTCGGGCATCTACTTGATTTCTCAGTTTCCTGTTTTTAAACCAAAGTCCAATCTTACACTACACTTGGACTTCCCTGTGACATTTTATTTCAGCTATTAACTATCACTGAAACCTTGTCAAAAGCTTTCTGAAATTCAAATTGACTGTTCTTCCTCGTCCACATCATCTTGGGCACCTTCAAAGGAGCAGTGTCAGCTTTGTTAAATACAACCATCCTGTGCATTGGTGGTCCCTCACAGGGCAAAGCCTTGAAAAGTGACTCAGGCATTATTTCTGCTGAGAAACTATGACACCCCTGTGTTGTCAGGATAAGGTCACAGGACCTTTCAAGCTTGCTCTGCCATTTGTAAAGATCACAACCTCAGCGCCACTTTCCAGAACGATTCCCATAACTATTGATTCCTTTAACATTTACAAATTCACTGACCTGAGTTTTGAATGTACACAACAACCGAGCCTCCACAGCCTCTGGGACAGAAGGCTTCAGAGACCCACCAGAATCCAAGATGGTCTACCCTTCATGCTGAGACTGTGTCCCAGACCTGAACTCCTCAGCCAGGGCCATCAGCTTTCCTGTATCCAGCTCTGTAAGAACTACACTCTTCTCATATTTATAGCTGGCACTGGTGACCATTCTGCAGATCAAGTCTATGCTAGCTCCCATCAATTCCACTCCTGTACTTATTTCTCTGTCATCCATGCCCATCACAGCAGCACAGTGATTAATGGAATGCTATGACAGCACCGGCGGCCCAGGTTCAATTCCAACGCTGTCTATAAGGAGTTTGCATGCTTGTCCCCCGTGACCACGAGGGTGTTCTCCTGGTGCTCCAACCTAAAGACGTATGGGTTAGTAGCTTAATCAGTCACACAAGTGTAAATCAGTGGTGCAAGCTCCTTAGGGCAGAAGGGCCTGTTACCATGCTGTATCCCCAGATAAAAATAAATAAAATACTTCCCCTCTCCTACCACCACCCCTTCCCCATCCTACAGTTATTCCCCTTCCACACATCCATACCAGGGCTATACTCATAGAAGTCTGCTTTAGGACGTGGAAGGAAAGAACAGCCAGCACCTGCCGCACCGCTGGTGAGACCTCTTCTCATTTCACTAAATACTACCTAACAGTCACAGTCTACTCCACCTCTCCTCACACTGCAAAGCTAGCCTCCCTGCAACCGGTCCAGAGGACCTCTACTTCCCTCCTCCTATGACAAGTAAATTGGTATGAGTATTGGTTATTACTGTCACCTGCACTGACATACAGTGAGAAGCTTGCCTTGTGTACTATTCATACAGATCAATTCATTATACAGTGCATTGAGATAGAAAAAGTAAAACTATAACATACAGAATAAAGTGTAACAGCTACCAAAAAATGCACTGCAGGTAAACAATAAAGTGCAAAATGATAACAAGCAAATCTTTTCTTAGGTAAGAAGATCAAAACTGTAAGCAAAACCTCCAGCTACTATATCATTAAAATAAGTGTTGCTTGATTATCCTGGAGCTCTTCATATTAATTTTTTTTCTTTTTTTGTATTTGCACAGTTGCCTTTTGCACACTGGTTGTTTGTCTGCCCTGTTCGGCGCGGTTTTCATTGATTCTATCATGGTCCTTGGATTTACCGAGTAGCCCGCGAGGAAACAAAGCTCAGGGCTGTATGTGATGACATATATGTACTTTCATCATAAATTTAATTTCAACTTTGAAGTCAGGATGAATCTTCAGGCCACTTCTGTGAGAAACCTACAGAAGAAACAACTTCTGTTTTATAGTGGAGGCTTAAGTCTGCATGCTTCCTTCTCACGGGAAACCTGGTACTCAGAAGTGGCCTTTGTGAGATCAAAATACTGAGTACAGGAATTGGGATGTTATGCTGAAGTTATACAAGACATTACTGAGGCCTAATTTGATTATTCTGTATAGTTCTGGTCAGCTACCTACAGGAAAGATATCATTAAGATTGAAAGTCTAGAGAAAATTTACAAGGATGTTTCTGAGTCTTGCGAATCGAGTTATAGGGAAGGGTTGTATTGGTTAGAACTTTACTTAATGGAGCATAGGAGAATAAGAGGAGATTTGATGGATATCTGCAAGATTATGAAGGGTATAGATTGAGTAAATGCAAGGAGGCTTTTTCCACTGAGGTTGGGTGACACTAGAACTTGACATCATGGGTTAAGGGTGAAAGGTGAAAAAGTTTAAGGGGAACTTCACTCAGAGCGTGGCAAGTGTGGAATGAGCTTCCAGCGGAAGTGATGGATGCGGGTTCAATTTCAACAGTTAAGAGAAGTTTGGATAAATACATGGATGGGAGGGGTATGGAAGGCTACGATCCAGGTGCAAGTCAATGGGAGTAGACAGAATAGTCTGGCACAGACTAGATGGGTCAAAAGGCCTGTTTTTGTGCCATAGCTCTCTATGACGCTACAAGTCCGCAGGCAGACACAGTGACCAGAAGCAAGTGACAATCAGAAACCCAAGTATTATGTAAATCTGCAGAGTAACAGTGACGTGATTTTAAGCCACAACCTTCACCACATCTCCACAAGCTAACACAAACCAAGCACAATCATGGTCAAGTTTAGCCACAGTAATGTGCACCACCCAGTGGCATTTAGACAAGTACAAATGTTGGAAAGGTTAGACGGACATAGATCAAACGCGGGCACAAGCGACTAGGCTCAGGAAGGCATCTTGGTGAGTTGAGCTGAAGAGCCTGTTTCTGTTCTGTATAACTCCATGCCATATATAAAACTGTCCTACACATAGCAAATGCAGAGGAAACAACGTGAGCAAATCATGTGAAGTTGCATCATACCAACTCAATCTTGTGCTCTGAGCCATTCTAGCCACATCCCATAAAATCATGCCATGCAACTCACCAATCACCTGAAGTTCTTCCAAGAAGTTGGCAAATATATTTTGCACCCAAATAATGAAGAAAATTCTGACCTTAGTAAAATGACCATGCTGACTTTGGTTAATTTTGCTATTTTAAATAGATCCAGTGTTAGTCCAAATTGTGGTACAGTCAAGGTACAGAACAGTCCTGGCAGAGATACTGTCATTCCATTTCACCAGAGAGAACAAATCACTATCAACTTGATAAATGTATAATTAATACTGAATTATAACTCCAGAGAACTCCTGACTTTAAGTGGTCCAGCGTTCATGACAGCAAGCTAGAGACAGATCCACAGCAATAAGTAGCATCGTGCCACCTCAACGATCAACGTTATTCATCACAGGAATTTGCTATGCTGGTGCGTCATGCAACAAAATACAAAATCAACCATTACAAAGCATAAAGAATTAGATAAAATATAAAGTTGGAGGTTAAAGTAAAGATATGAAATGAGATGTGCACAAATACATACATCCCCATAGCTTGCATGGCACTACATAAATGTGTCTTTATAACAATCTGAGCTAAAAGTTCTTCAGAGAGCTATCAGCAGAATTTAACTCAGTCCAGAGCAGCAAGCCCCTTAATCACATCCCTTACATCTTGCTAACACTGCCAGAACATCTTATCAACCTAATCACCAGTCTGCTTAAAACTTGATTAGGCAGCCATGTGCACACAACGATGTCTGCCACCCGTCTGTAAGCTTGCCTTTCCCCATGCCCACACACCGCCATTGAAGCCAACCTGGCCACGACTGCCAGTCCTCTGATATCCGTTGCCGTGCTCTGCTTCAGCAAACAAGGCACTGGGGTGTGCAACGAGCAGCAAGCCCATGCATGGAAGTCTAGCAACATCCTTAAAAGAACCATTCCTCACACATTGATTAAAACACATATGTGAACTCCTCAAGCCTTAGATACACAATGTGGATACAGGTTGTTGAGCTCAAATTCGTGGGAAACAGGTGACATACAAGAATCTCTTCCAGCCACCTACTGGAAATGTCATATCATCTACCACCAACCAGACTTTCTAATCACCAGCTAAAGGAAATAAAAGAACCTGTTCTGATTAAAGAAGTTGTGGAGTGAAAGAAAGGCCTACAAATTGCTATAATTAAATGCTCAGGAAGAATATAACATATCCCTGTGATTATTAAATAAAGTTCCATTTTCCAATGCTGTCATCAATCTTGACTAGACTGCATATAACTACTTCTAAAAATGTAAGGCGGGGCAGTTGGATCTAAAGATTGAGTGGGAAGTAATTATGAGCAATTAGTCAAAACTCAATTTACAACTCAAACAATCAACATTAACTACTAACACTTGGCAAGACTCACCTTCAAGATAATAGAATAGAATGGAAATGGTAGTAAATTTTTTAGGACAGAGATGTTCTGCATTTGCTGGAAACCCAGAGCAAAACACAGAATGCTAGAGGAACTCAGCAGGTCAAACAGCATTATGGAAATGAATGAACAGTCAACATTTCAGGACGAGGCCCTTCATCAGGATTCGTGATGAAGAGTTTCAGCCCAAATCTAAAACCTCGAAACACTTGTGAAGAATATATTGACTGGCTGTCTCACAGCCTGGAATGAAAACACCAATGCCCCTGAATGGAAAATCCTACAAAAAGTAGTGGATACAGTCCAATCCATCATGTTTAAAGCCCTCCCCACCACAATGCACATCTACACCGAGTGTTGTCGCAGGAAAGCAGATTCCATCAGCAAGGACCCCCACCACCCAGGACATGCTCTCTTCTCGCTGCTGGTGCAGGTACAGGAGCCTCAGGACTCTCATTACCAGGTTCAGGAATAGTTATTACACCTCGGCCTCCAGGCTCTTGAAACAGAGGAGATAACTTCACTCAAAAATCACTTGCCCCATCACTGGAATGTTCCCACAGCTTATGGACTCACTTTCAAGGGACTCTTCATCTCATGTTCTCAATATTTATTGCTTCATTATTATTTTTCTTTCTTTTTGCATTTGCATATTGTTATCTTTTGCACACTGGATGTCCACCCAATTGGTGATTCTATTATCATTATTGGATTTATTGGGTATGGCCGCAAGCAAATAAATCTCATGGTTATAAATGGTGACTTTGAACCTTAAAGATTTTTTGGAATGTTTTCAATTTACAAATTTAGTATTTACAAATTCCGTTTAGCTGCTAAAATCCATCACTCACTATCCTACAAAAGGTCCCTGAGCTCAAATGATCTCTGCTGGTATACATATCCTCTTCTCAATTTTCTCCATAAACCCATCAGACCAACCTTGTCAAGCACTTAAACGAATCTCTGACAGAAACCTATCTACTCAAGCTTAGTAATTTGGATGGCACAGGGAGCAGAGTGCTCCTGCCTCTCTGCTCCAGATTCTATCAGTACGGCATTTGCATGTTTTTCATAACCACATGGGCTTCCCCTGGGCCCTCCACTTTCCTCCCACATCCCAGAGACGTTAATTAGTGAGTGTAAACTACCCCTCAGCATGGCCTAACAGAAAAATGAATCAAAGGAATATTGACAGCCATGTATGAGGGAAAATGAGCTCTACTTTACAGAGAGTTAGAGGGGGACTAGGACTAACAGGATTGATCCTGTGAGAGCTGATGTGATCTCCTTCTGAATCACCGTAAGGAATTGTACTTTTCAAATTCTGAACCGTTTCACCTTGAAAAAGAATTTTATTTAGTGTTTAAATCAGAATAAACCTTAAATGAAACCCCCCTGCTGTTACATCTACAGTATTGTACAGAAGTCTTAGTATATATAGAGAGCCAGGGTGCCTAAGACTTTTGCACAGTGCTGTATTTGTCAATGTAGAGCGGACAGCAAGTTTGCAAATCTGGCGGGAGCAAAGGATGTTGGGAATGGTGAGGGTGGAGCGCCGCGGGAAGGGTGGGGGACTGGTGGCAGAGACATGCCCAGCCCGGAGGCACGAGGCAAGGTCGTTTGAGTCTAAACCATTGGTTTATTGATCATTCCAGAATGTCTCTCTGGTGCACTCCGCTCCCTGCCCTCTTCCTTCCCCTTTTTCCAACCATGATTTCCCCACTTCCCACTCTCAGTCCACAATACAGACCCACATCAGAATCAGGTTTATCATCACTCACACATCACGAAATTTGCTTTTTTTGCAGCAGCAGTACAGTGCAATACATAAAATTACTACAGTACTCTGCAAATGTCATATATAGCTAGGCTGACTATACAGTATATCCTCTAATCGCCCCATCAAATCACTGACAGCCAGCTCACCACTAGCAGTGTGAAGAAAACATACCTTTGGTGCTGCCAGTTAAATGCCAATGCATCTTGTACCAAAGAACAGCCCACTTTCCAACACGCACATCAAAGAGACAAGAACAGCAGGACCCTGCTGCGGAGCGCCTCCCCAGCCTCAGTTAAATAAAAGAATCAAAGACCATGAAGCAGCTCACTTCATACTTCTCACGTTTCCCGAAATGGTTTCAAATCAATTTAGTGTTCTTTTTGTAAATACAAAACTTTAAACACGGCACATCATGCCCATTAGGTTCCAATCCGGTTGGTTTGAAAGAAGCTGCATTGCAAGTTAACGACACCTAAACACAAGAGATTCTGCCGATGCCGGAATGCAGAGCAACACACAGAACTCTGGAGGAACTCACCAGGTCAGGCAGCATCTACGGAAACAAATAAACAAGTCGACATTTTGGGCCAAGACCCTTCTTCAGGATTGGAAAGGAAGGAGGAAGACACTGGAATAAAAAAGTGGGGGGAAAAGGAGGATACTGGAAAGTGATAGGTGAAGCCAGGTGAGTGGAAATAATAAAGGGTGGAGAGGAAGGAATCTGAGAAGAGAAGAGGGGAGGTGGACCATATAGGAAAAAGGGAATGGACCCAGGAGGGAGGGAAGAAGCAGATGAAGAGAAAAGGTAACAGGCCAGAGTGGAGAATAGAAGGGAGGGGAAAAACATTTTACCAGAAGGAGAAATCAATGTTCATGCCATCAGGTTGGAGGATATGAGGTGAACATGACAGAATACGAGGTGTTGGTCCTCCACCCTGAGAGCTGCCTCGTCGTGGAAGAAGAGGAAGTCATGCACTGATGTGTCGGAACAAGAATAGGGATAAGAATTAAAATGGTTGGCCACTGGGGAATTCCACTTTTAGCAAATGGAGCAGAGGTGCTCAACAAAGTGGTCCCCTAATTTGCATTGGGTCTCAATAATGTAGAGGCTACATCGGGAATACCGGATACAACAGACGACCCCAGCAGATTCGCAGGTGAATTTTTGCCTCATCTGGAAGAATTGTTTGGGGCCCTGAAAGGAGGTGAATGGGCAGGTGTAGCATTTTTGTCACTTGCAGGGTTAAGAACGAATGGACAAGGGAATCTTGGAGGAAGTGATCCCTGCGGAAAGCAGTCTCCCTCACACACCTGGCATCACTTATCTTCTAGCTTGTCCCCCATCCCTCCCCCCCCCACCTTTTTAGTCTGGCACCATTCCCTTTCCTTTCCAGTCCTGAAGGAGGATCTTGGCCCGAAACATTGACTGTTATTTATTAATTTGCATAGATGCTGCTGACCTGCTGAGTTCCTCCGGCATTTTGTGTATGTGTTGCTCAAGATCACCATTTTCATTGCTTCAACATTACCATCCTCATCGCAGACATTTCCCCAACCTGAACACTCTGTGCTTCCAACCATTTTCCATCCCTATTCCCAGACCACCCGCACGCCATCTGCCCTCTCTCAGGCGAGCCAACTCACTTGCACATTGTTCCCTTCACCCTACTGCACCCAAACACCCCTCACCCATCACAGCCCATTCCAACTCTCTTTGCTCTCTATTCACAGTCCAATTTATTTCTACAGCCCTGTCATAAGCTCATTTACATAACATAAGAGCATTTAGTCGTCAGGCAAATCATTCCTGATTCATCTCCTCTCCCTCCCCCATCTTCATTTCAGTTCTGTGTCCTTCTCCTTCCTTGCTGCCAGAATCCACATACCTTTCCTTCCATCTCTCTTTCTATTATGCTTTGCTCTCCTCTCCCTGCTCCCTTTCCAACCTCCTTTTCTCCCCACACCACCACTTGCTCATATCCCATCTTCATTTTCTCTTCCACCGGCCCCACGACAGTCCTCCACTGCCTACCCTACACCTCCAGCAGCCCAACCAGCTCCTCCTCCACCTCTGCCAGCATCTCACATCCACACTTCCTCCACCTGCCCCTCCCTCCCACAAATTGCAACCTGCCACCACCATCCTAATGCTGTCCACCACTCTGGACAAGCCACTCACCTCTTAAACACCCCCATTCCCTCACACACCCCAAACTTATGTTCCACCCTATTCATTCAGCTCGCCATGTCCCAACAGCACCCTCCTCATCCATATACTCTCCTCCAGCAGTCCATTATTAAACTAGCCCACCTCCGCTACACCCTTCTCCACCACCTTGCCATTCTCATTTCTTCACTCCCCTTCTCATTCCATATTGTCTCCTCGCTTTATACCCACCCATACCATCCCACAGATGCTCCCCACACAGCACTGTTCAACTTTCTCTCCCTCTGCTATTACCCAATCTCTCTCCCCACTCCGATTCCGTACCTCTCTCCTCCTCCCGCTCCTCTCCACCCCCTGCCCCCCTGCCCCCTTACCCCTACGGCCTCCTCCTGCCCCCTTCACCCCACACCACCTCCGCCTCCTGACTGTCCTTCCTCTCCTTCACCCCCGCCCCCTCTCCCCCACCACCTGCCCCCATACCCCTACCCACCCCTCCTTCTCTTGCCCGTACCCCGTTCCTCCTCCGCCTGAACCCGCCCTTCTCTCCCCACCGCTTCCTTCTCCTGCTCTCTTCCCCCTCTCCCAGCCACCGTTTCCCCTCTCCTCCTCGTCTCCAGCCACCAACCCCTCTCCTACACCCGTCCTCCCTCTCCCTCGCCTCCTACTCCTTCTCCTGTCACATACCCCATCTCCTCCACCTCCTACCCCGAATCCGCTCGCCTCTCCTTCGCCGCCGCCGCTGCTTCTCCCCCTTTCCTTTTCCCCCACCAACCTCACTCCTCAACCCGGACTCCCCGTCCCCGTGTCCCTCCCACACCCGCCTGCTCCCAATACTGTCCGCATCGCGTTCCCTCCCGGGCCGTGCTGCGATCGGCGGGCTCTCACCGTGAACGGTACTGTGGGGCCGGGTCTGCCGCCTGCCGCTCTCCGCCGATCTTTCCCTCCGCTTTTTCTGTTTTTTCCTCCTCCGGAAGAAAAGCAAAAACCAAAGCAGTCAAACCGGAAGTGGCTCTGCTATACCGACCGCTGGGACGCAACCGCTTCCGGATCAGAGTCCCCGTGTTCAGTGACGTCACATCACTTCATGGCGTCATAAGTCACCAAAGTCTACCTTGACTTGTTGGTTTGTAAGTGAGACGTTCTTCTTGAGATCGGACACCATCTGGTAATGCTGCCGGGTCTAGGCTTGTCCAGATCTGTGTTGGTTCTGTCTAAGTTTGGGGTTAAAGGAAACAAAGTGGCGGACATACTAGGCAATCAATCACTGAAAATTAAGGATATAAATGTGGTGCCTTTGCATAAAGAGGAGTTGAAAGCCATAATTAAAATGTCAATTTGATCGCTGTGGCAGCAAAGTTTGGATAATGCAAAGAAAGTATTTATATAAAATTCAGAATGGTGGGGATTCAACTGGGAGATGGGTATAAAAGCAGAGAACAGTTATACTTAAACATTTACATATTGGAAATAATAAGTTGATTAATTCCTTGTTCTGAATTAATATGCATGATACAGACATTTGTGGGTAGTGCACTAGTGAAGACGGTGCAGCATACATTGTTTGAATGCAGTTTCTATGAAGTGCAAAGGAAATATCTAATTGCTAAATTGAGACCTTTGGGACAGGCACAGGTTAACATGGAAGGTTTGTCAGGATATCATTGCCATTGTAATGTATGTATGTGCATAGTTGACCGTCTGTAAAGCATTAGACATTTTGATATTTGAGTTTGGTGAGGGGGGCAACTAATGTGTATATTTCCTAAGCAACCCACACAAAATGCTGGAGGAACTATGCAGCATCTATGAAAATGAATAAACAATCGAAGTTTTGGGCCAAGATCCTTCTTCAGGATTGGAAAGGAAGAAGGAAAATGCCAGAATGAAATGGGGAGGTGGGGAAATAGCTAGAAGGTGATGGGTGAAGCCAGGTGGGCAGGAAAGATAAAGGGTTGGAGAGGAGAGTGGACCATAGGAGAAAGGGAAGGAGGAGGGGATCCTGTCTCGTTGCTCCACACTCCATATCAATAGGTAGAACGACACACCATTAAATTTTACAAGAAGCAGAAGTTGATTTGCTGGCATGGAGGCTTCCTTCAATAGAACTCACTCTCCACCTACCTCAGCTTTTCTTTTAATGTACAACTAACATTTACACCATAAATTATGATGTTAATTATGGACATTCTGGGTCAACAACATGAGGATATCAATTAATATCAAGGAGGAACTCTAATGGCAAAAAGTCTATCTGGTTTTGGTTAATAAAGTTCAGGTCTCCTCACATAAAGATGTAACTGACATTGAGAGCATAATGAGGCTATGAGGGAAGAGACAGAAATCTAGCAAATGAAATGGTGGAGGTTATCCATCATGTCCGACGATGACAGGAAACCTGTGTGGTAAAGTTTTTAAAATGGAAAAGCCATTGTACTGGGGCACTTCCACTCCCCCGACCTCAGAAGTCCGAGTCCAGTGGTATGAACAAGTGCCACAAACTGGGATCTACCTTGGTAGCAGTGGATGACTATGATGTCTCTGTGCCTTGTCATGCTCTTCACTCTCCATGGAGCTTGGCAGTACCACCTTCCTAACTGTTGGATCTCACTGTAGATTGCATCCACCCAGTCTGACTTCTCATGCTAGGGCGGGCATGTCCCTGTCTCACTGGGATATGACGCCGTTGGCTAACTTCACCTGGTTTAGCCCACCTGTCGAAGCAGTTGATATGGCCGCTGTCGTGTACAAACAGTTACTTGGAGCTGAGAGGTGAGTGAGCTGCCACAGACTGGACACGACAAGCCCCTTCACCAGAGGTGCTACTCCTCCCTGGACACACCGTACACCCCAGAAAAATTAAATACAAAGTGGCAAAATATGAAATTGTCCTTTTAGGAGAACTTTTTCGAAAGCATCTAACTGGACAGATCACAAAGTTCTTGAGACGCAGAAGGATCCCAGTGTCGTATTTCATATTTTGCAAAAGACTAGGCTGTGGTTGCAATGAGTAATTTGCTAACTATTTGGTTGATAATTGCAAACAGAATTGAAAGAAAACATTGAGAAAAAATGGATCTTTCTCATTTTGTCAGGCTATGACAAGCAAGCATTGTTGCTTGGACTCCAGTTACAGATTGGGTGGGTTATCTTAGGAGGAGGGCTTGTATCTGCTGGAGTTTAAAAAAATAAGAGTAGATTTGTTTGCAACGTATCTGTCAACTTTTTGGCTGAGGGCCCTAAATTTTGTGTTTCTGACAAATGGTTCTTGATCTGACACGCTTCGCCATTTGAAGCTGGAAAAGTGAACTGGTGCATTATTCCTTGCATGCTTTCAGGAGGAGCGATTTTTAACAGCTCTGAATGATTGCCAAATGGTATTCATTCCTTTTTCATAATAATCCATATAGACCTGTTGGAATTACCTTGTAGACAATTTCCATGCCTGGAGTGTTGCTTTAAGAGATTGTTTTCTAATGTCAGGGAAATACATACAATATACATCCTGAAATTCTTTTTCTTCGCAAACATCCACAAAAACAGAGGAGTGCCTTAAAGAATGAATGACAGTTAAATGTTGGAACCCCAAATTCCCCCCTCACGCGTAAGCAGCAGCAAAACGACGACCCTCCCCCTTCCCTCCAGCAAAAAAGCATCTGCACCCTCCACCGAGCACTCAAGCATGCAGCAAAGCATCACTAAAGACACAGACTTGCAGTACCCCGAAGACTACTCGTTCACCTGGTATTCGACATACCACAGGCTCTCTCTCTCCCTAATAAGGGAAAAAGAGGTGTCCCCGTTTCACTCCAGGCATTTAAAGTAAATTTATTCTCACAGTGCATAAACTGTACGTCATGAAATACTACACTGAGATTCGTTTTCTTGCAGGCATTCACAGTAGACGCAAAGAAACACAATAAAGATGAACAAACAACCAGTGTACAAAAGAAGACAAAACTGCAAACACAAAAAAGTAACAATAATAAATTAGTAAATAAAACTGAAAATGCTAGTTGTAGAGAACTTGAAAGTGAGCCCATAGATTGTGGAATCAGTTCAGTGTTGAGGTGAGTGAAGTTATCCATGCTGGTTCAGGAGCCTGATAATTGAAGGGTAATAGCTGTTGCTGAACCTGGTGGTGTGGGACCTAAAGCTCCTGTACTTCCTTTGCGATGACAGCATTGAGAACAGAGCACAGCCTGGATGGTGGGGGTCCTTGATGATGGATGCTGCTTTCTTGTAGATGTGCTCAGTGGTGGGGAGGGTTTTCCTGTGATGGACTGGGCCGTATCCACTACATTTTGTAGGCTTTTCCATTCATGGACATTGGTGTTTCCATACCAGGCCGTGATCCGACCTGTCAGGATGCTCTCCACTGTGCATCTACAGAAGCTCATCAAAGTTTTACATGAAATGACGAATCTGCACAAACAACGAAGAAAGTAGAGGCTCTTTGTCACTTCTTTGTAATGGCACCTGTAATGATAAATCCTCTGAAATGATAACACCGAGGAATTTAAAGTTACTGACCCTCTCCTGATGATGACTAGCTCATGGACCTCTGGTTTCTTCCTCCTATGGTCAATAAGCATTTTAGTTTTATTGACATTGAATGAGAGATTGTTGTTGTGGTACATTCGGCCAGATTTTTATCTCCCTCCTAAATCACTACCTTTGATTCGACCAACAACAGTGGTGTCATCAGCAAACTTGAATATGGCTTTGGAACTACTTTAGGCTCACAGTCATAAGTATAAAGCAAGTAGAACAGGGCTAAGCACACAGCTTTGTGGTGATTGTGGAGGAGATGTTGCCAATCCAAACTGACTGGGGTCTGCAAATTAGGAAATTGAAGATCCAGTTGCACAGGGAGGTATTGAGACCAAGGTCTTGGAGCTTATTGATTAGTTTTGAGAGGATGATAGTGTTGAATGCTGAGCTGGAGTCAATGAAAAACATCCTCATGTATGCATCTTTTATGTGCGGATGTTCCAGGGATAAGTGAAGAGTCAATAAAATAGCATCTGCTGTTGACCTGTTGTGACAGCAGGCAAATTGGAGCAGATCCAGGTCACTCCTCAGGCTGGATTTGATGTTTCATGACCAACCTCTCAAAGCACTTCATCACGAAGTAGATGTACTGTAAGTGCTGCTGGATGACAGTCATTGAGACAGGTCTCCACACTCCTCTTGGGCTCCAGTATGATTGAAGCCTGTTTGAATCAGGTGGGTACCTCAGACTGCCGAAGCGAGGGGTTAAAGATGACAGTAAATACTCCAGGCAGTTGATTTGCCCGAGTCTACAGTAGTCAGCCATGTACAATATCTGGTCAGATGCCCTCCATGGGTTCACTCTCCTGAAGGATGGTCTCATATCAGTCTCAGAGTCTGAAATCACAAGGTCTTTGGGGGCTGGAGAAGCTTGTGAAGGTTTTGATGGTCAAAGTGAGCATGAAAGGCATTGAGCTCATCTGGGAGCGAAACCCTGTTGTCACCTGTGTCACTTGTTTTACGTTGTAAGAAGTAATAGCATTCAAGCCCTGTCACAGCTGTCAAGCATCCTTCAGTGATTCAAGTATGGACTGGACTTGCAATTCATGCTTGAGAGATGTCTTTTTGAAAGTCATACCTGGACCTGTTGTACTTTCCTTGGTCACTAAACCCAATACGCTGGTACAATATATTGGGAAAATCAGGTTGATGCTGCGTCCCAAGAGAAGGAATTTGTAGAATGCCTATGAGATGGCTTTTTAGAGCAGTTTGTGGTTGAACTCACGAGGGGGAAAGACATTCCTGGACGGGTGTTGTGTAAATGAACCAGATATGATTAGTGAGCTTAAGGTAAAGGAAACCTTGGGAGGCAGCAATCAAAATATGATAGAATTCACTCTGCAGTTTGAGCAGGAGAATATAAAGTCAGGCGTATCAATTATTACTGTGGATAAAGGAAATTACAGAGGCATGTGAGAGGAGCTGGCCAAAATGGATTGGATGGGGACTCTAGCAGGGATGATAACAGAGCAGTAATGGCTGGAGTTTCAGGAGGCAGTCCAAAGGCACAGGATAGATACATCCTAAAGAAGAACAAGTATTCTAATGGGAGGACGAGGCAACCACGAGTGACAAGGGAAGTCAATGACAGCATAAAAGTGAAACTGAGGGCATATAATATAGCAAAAAAAATGATTAAAGGATTGGGAAGCTTTAAAAATCAACAGAAGGCAACTAAACAAAGCTATAAGGAGAGAAAAGATGAATTGTGAAGGTAAGCAAGCCTAAAATATCAGAGGGTACCAAAAGTTTTTTCCAGACATATGAAGAGTAAAAGAAAGTCAAGAGTAGATACTGGACCGCTAGAAAATGATGCTGGAGAGGTAGTAATGGGGACAAAGAAATGGTGGATGAACTTAATAAGTATTTTGCATCAGCCTTCCCTATGGAAGACATTAGTAGTTTGCCAGAAGTCCAAGGGGGCAGAAGTGAGTGTAGTTGTTATTACTAAGGAGAAGCTACTTGGAGAAGGAAGCTGATAGGTCTGAAGGTAGATACATCGCCTGGACCAAATAGACTACACCCCAGGGTTCTGAAAGAGGTAGCTGAAGAGATGTAGCGGCATTAATAATGATCTTTCAAGGATTGCTAGATCTGGAATAGTTCCAGAGAACTGGAAAATTGCAAATTTTCTTTAAGAAGGGACGGAGGCAGAAGGAAGGAAATTATAGACCAGTTAGCCTATCCTCAGTGGTTGGAGGGGTGTTGTATTTCATTATTAAGGATGAGGTTTGGGGGTACTTGGAGGCACAAATAAAGCAGGCCAAAGTCAGCATGGTTTGCTTAAGGGGAAATCTTGCCTGGAATTCTGTAGGAAATATCAGGCAGGATAGTCAAAGGAGAGTCAGTGGATGTTGCTTACTTGGATTTTCAGAAGGCCTTTTGTTATATTTTGTAACTCCAGGAACTAACCGAAAGAAAAACACAGGAGCCGAGCTGAACTTGTCTACTTAGTTTATATTTTCTTTTTAGTGAGGCTCTCATATATGACATTATGTCATAATGACATATGCCATTCATGTACTTCTTACATATAACCCCTAATGAATTATGTAAATGAACAAAGAATGCCTAAACAATGTGTTTACAATATTACTCAAATATTACTGAACTATTGAATACATTACACTCCTCCCCGTTTAGCTATAAACTCCAGCTCAATCTAGAATGTATTTCAACTCAAATATGTAACATATTGCTCTCTAATCAACATTTATACATATATAAAATACACCTACTATATAGACATCCACAGCATAGTAAATTTTAAATTGTCCCATTCAGGCCTAGAGATTTAATCACTGTGCTGGATTTCTTACTCTTGTGGGATAACATCTTTCCTGACCAGAGGGGTCACTCGGTTTGGCGGGTGAGACTTGTGGCTGTGAAACAATCTTACGTTCTGGGGCCTCCTCTGTGGTGGTTCTAGGAGTTGACTCTGGAATTGCAGGAAGTGGTTCTGACAGCTCTGGCCATCTTTCTTCTCCAACAATTGACCCTGCTTTCCTCAGTTGATAGATCTGTCATCTCTAGATGATATCAGATGCAATCTTCGCTGTGTAGGAGAGTGGTCCAGTTCTGTCCTTAGTCTTTCTGAATACCTACTTTTGATCATCTTGTTGTCCCTCACCATAACTGCTTGTCCAGGAGTGAAATGCTCAACCTCCTGGCTTGAGGATCCTCAATTTGTCTCAGCTGTTTGTGCTGCATACTCCTTCTGAGATTGGGTTTGAGGAGATCCAAGTGTGAGCAGAAGGGGTGACCCAGGAACAGCATAGCTGGTGAGATATTGGTTGTGGAGTGTGCTACATTGCAATATACAAGGTGGAAATTGGTGAGCTTCTGAATCAGTATAGTGTGTTCTACTGACATTGCTCGTAATGCTTTCTTTAGACTCTGGACAAACCTTTCCACTAAGCCATTTGTAACTGGGTGGTATGGTGCAGATGCAATATGTCATATTCCATTTATTTTCAGGAATGACTGAAGCTGTTCTGCCACAAACTGTGGTCCTTTGTCATTGACTAAGTGTTCTGGAACACCAGTCCTTGTGAAAAGGCTTCTCAACACATCAAGAGTGTGTGGCTGTAGTGGAGGAACACTTTGTAGCTGCATCCACCACTACCAAGAAATTTGTGCCCATCAATGGTATCTGGTAAAATCCACATGAAACGTCTACCAGGGCAATTCAGGCCATTCCCAGGGATGGAGGGGCACTGCCCTTGGCATCTTCTGATTGTGTTGGCATCCTGACGGTGCACAGCGAGCTGCTTGAGCTGCTCGATCTGCCACCGGACAAATCTTGGAGCTAGTGCTTTCATTTTGACCATGTGCAGATGACCGGCATGTACTGTAGCTCCTCAAATGTTTTAGCTCTCAGCTTGGATGGTACAACAACTCTCAATCCCCACATAAGGCAACCTCCATCAAGGGCAAGACCATTCCGGCACTGGTAAAAATGGGGAAACTGGGATTTCTGCTGTTCATTCCAGCCATTTTTGGTTGCCATTTAGACCTGTGACAATGTGGGGTCTTTTCTGGTTTCCCTTTGGATCATCTCTGCCATAAAAGGGAGAACATATCAAGAGAAGTGTCCTCTTTTGTAAATTTTTCAGGTATTTCCTTTCCAAGGTTAAACAGGACAATCCATCAGCATTTCAATGATTAGTTGTTATCTTGAATTTGATCTTGTAATTGTATCCTTCAAGAAATGGAGCCCATCTCTGTATTCATGCTACTGCTGTTAGTGGAACACCCTTCTGTGGATTGAAAATGGGCACCAGTGTTTGATGACCAGTAATGAGGGTAAACTCTCTCCCACGCAAGTACTAGTTGAAACATTTTACACCCCAAACCAGACCTCTATCTATCAATCTGTACGTAATGTTTCTCTGCAGTAATAAGGGAATGTGATGCAAAACCTATGGGGCGTTCACTCCCATGACTCATGACATGGCTGCACTTACACCGTAAGGCAAGGCATCACAGGCGAGCTTTACTGGATGATGTGGATCATAATGTGTGAGTACAGTGTCTGACGTCATCACTTCCTTTTCCTTTTGTTCATTGCTATTTCTTCCTGATCTGTAGAATGAGTTCGAGGGGTGGAGCACAGTAGCCAGGTTAGGCAGGAACTTGTTATAGTAATTGAGAAATCCTGGAAAAGACCGCAACTGTGATACACCCTTTGGCCTTGAGGCATCCAGCACTGCTTGAGTTTTCTCAGCCCTCGTGTTATATATACTGTATGTGTGTCAAAGGTGTGACCACAGTAAGAAATGTGTGGTTTGAAGAATTTACACCTGTTGCATTGTTCTCTGAGCCCATAATATTCTAATCTTTTTAACACTGTCTGGAGATTTTGGAGATGTTCCTCACTGGTAGCAATGAGATCACTCATGTAACACTGAGTGCCTGAGTCCATAGCTTTCTGCCAGAGTGCAGGTGCAGATGTTGCTTCAAAAATAAGCCTGTTATAGTGACAAAACCCTTTGTTAGTGTTTATGGCGAGAAACATTTTGGAATCTTCTTCCATGTCCATCTGTAGGATTTCTGAGCTAAGACACTTTGCTGGTGTTGCTCTCCAGAAATGTTTGCAAAGATATGCTCTATCCTGGGCAGAGGGTATTGATCTACTTTCAGTACTGGGTTGATGCTGACAGACCCATCCTGCTAGGCTACACTGGTATTGCCCATGGCCTCCACTCAACGCTGGAAAGAATTCCTTCAGCCCCCATGTGACTAGTTCACTGGCTACTTTATTACGGATGGTATAAGGAGCTCGATAGGCTTTGTAAAACTTGGGTGTGGCAGTTTTAACACTATTTCACCCTTGACATGTTTGCGTTTCCCAATTCCATCCTTGAACACTGCTGTGGCATCACAAGCACAAAATATTCTGCAGATGCTGGAGTCAAAGCAGCACGCACAAAACGCTGGAGGAACTCAGCAGGTCGGGCAGCATCCGTGGAAACAAACAGTCAACGTTTCGGGCTGAGACCCTTCGTCAGGACTGAAGAGGGAGTGAGCAGGGGCCCTATAAAGAAGGTGGGGGGAGGGTGGGAAGGAGAAGGCTGGTTGGTGCCAGCGGCCAGGTGAAGAACCAGTAAGGGGAAAGATCAAGGGGTGGGGGAAGGAATAGGCAGGAAGGGTGAAGAAGGAATAGGAGAAAGCACAATGGGTAATGAGGCTCTTCTACTACCCGTGCTTTCCCCTGTTCCTTCTTCACTTTTCCTGCCTATCCCCTCCCTACTTCCCCTCCCCCACCCCTTGATCTTTCCCCTTACTGGTTTTTCACCTGGCACCTACCGGCCTTCTCCTTCCCACCCTCCCCCAACCTTCTTTATATGGTCCCTGCCCCCCCCCTTCAGTCCTGACATAAGGTCTCAGCCCGAAACGTTCACTGTTCGTTTCCACGGATGCTGCCCAACCTGCTGAGTTCCTCCAGCGCTTTGTGCGTGCTGCTGTGGCATCATCCAGTACCTTCCTTAATTTGCTTTCGGTCGCAGGGGATGTGGCATGCAAATGGTGGATGGCTCTCCAATCAAGTTGAGTTGTCTCGGCCAATCACAGCCCCGCAATGCTGGCCCTCCTGTTTTTACCACATACACACCCAATGTAGCTTGTTGATTGTTGTCTTTCACTTCTATGAATAACATTCCACAGGAGTTATCTTTTCTTCAGTATAAGTTCTTAGTTGGATATATGCAGTCTTCAGTTGAAATAGTGTTCAAACTCATTTTGTGGAATGATTGAAACAACCAAGCCAGTGTCCAATTCCATTTTAGTTAATTTACCGTTCACTTCTGGCGTAAGCCATCTTGCCTGTTTATTGTTAGTTTTCATATTGTAAATCTCAAGGCTACCCAGTCATGTGTCATTGTCTGATTTTTCATCAACAGCATGCAGATTAATGCTGTTTTTGAAACTGCATCTTGACTTTTTATCTTTTACTCTTCCTTTGCGGTCCATTTATTTTTGCCTACCTGACATGCTGTTTGTATGTGTCCTACTTTGTTGTATTTTCTGCAAGCTTGCCTTTAAATCTGCATTGATCTGGTGTATGTGAGCCCCTGCCACAACAGTAACGCAATTTGTTCAGCCAGGCTGGTTTCTGCTTATGATGTTGCAATTTTGTTCATGTTCACTTTCATTCTGGACTGCAGCATAATTGTGTCTCTGACTGCTGTTTCTATTAATACAGCAATTTCAACTGCTGTTTTAAATTTGAATTGCATTTTAGTTAGGAGCCATTTTTGAATGCTTTCTTGTAAGATTCCACAAACTACATGATCTTTCAGTGCATCATTAAGCCCATCGCTGAACTGACAATGCTCAGACAATTTCTTCATTTCAGCCAATAAGCTGAAATAGACCCACCCCCCTTTGTTGATTCCAATTATGAAACCTAAAGCGTTCAGCAATGGTTTCAGTTCTAAATGTTCCTGCATTACATTCATGATATAAGATAAGCTCATTTTGGCTGGTTTGGTTGGAGCAGTTTAACTTCTAAGCAAACTGTGTGCTTTTTCACTCATTGCACTCAGCAACACTAGCATTCGGTTTTCATCTGCTATTTCATTTGCTTCAAAATACTGTTCAATTCATTCCAGTGTACCTCATCCAGTTATCTTTTCTGCAATCAAATGCATCTACCTTTTTAGCCAGCTTTTTAAAAAATTATTATTATTATCACCTGGTACTCACTGTTTATGAACATTGTGGCCTTACTCATTGCTTGTTAATAATGTCCATTTTTCTGACTTTTTAAAAACTCAAATGTCTCTCTACCCTTCTGAATAAAAATGTGTTGTGCTGTATTTTTAACTCAGATGTTTCTCTTCTCTTCCGAAGAAAAACGCACTGCTCTTTTCTTTAACTCAAACGTATCTGTCTTTCTCTCTCCCCTTCTGAAGAAAAATATTCTGTACTTCAATAGGTAGGTAGTCTTCTCGGGTTTGTTTTAAAACCTCCTCACCTCTGTTATGCTTTATAATTCCAGAAACTAATCGAAAGAAAAACACAGGAGCTGGGCTGTACTTGTCTATTTCATTTTTCTTTGCTGAGGAAGTAGGGGGGTCTTCAGAAGGACTTGGACTGATTGAGAGAATGGGTAATGAGGTGGTATATGGAATACAGTGTAGGGAAGTGTATGGTCATACACTTTGGTAGAAGAAATAAAAGTGTAGACTATTTTCTAAATGGGGAGAAAATTCAAAACTCAGAGGCGCAAAGGAGTCCTCGTGCAGGATTCCCTAAGGTCAACTTGCAGGATGAGTCAGTGATAAGGAAGGCAAATGCAATGTTATGACCACCTCTATCACCAGCACGAGAAAATCTGCAGACGCTGGAATTCCGAGGCAAAACACACAAAATGCTGGAGGAACTCAGCATTTTCTACACTACATCGATGATTGTATTGGTGCTGCTTCCTACACGCAAGCTGAGCTCATTGACTTCATCAACTTTGCCTCCAACTACCACCCTGTTCTCAAATTTACTTGGTCCATTTCCGGCAGCTTCCTCCCCCTTCTCGATTGCTCTGTCTCTATCTCTGGAGACCGTCTATCTACTGATAACTTTTATAATCCCACTGATTCTCACAGCTACCTGGACTATACCTCCTATCACTCTGTCACTTGTAAAAATGCCATCCCTTCTCTCAATTTCCTCCACTACATCTGCTCTCAGAATAAGATTTTTCATTCTAGATCTAAAGAGCTGTCCTCCTTCTTCAAAGAAATGGGCTTTCTTTCTTCCAGCATCAATGCTGCCCTCACCCTATCCTCCCACTGTCAAACCAGGGATTGGGTTCCACTTGTCCTCACCTACTACCCTCTAGCCTCCATGACAAGCACATAATTCTCCATAACTTACACCATCTCCAATGGGATCCTACCACCAAGCACATCTTCCCCTCCCCCCCCCATTTCCACTTTCCACAGTGATCGCTCCCTACCCGACTCCCTCCCCACCTGGTGCTTATCCTTCAAGTGGGAAAAAGTGCCACACCTCCTCCCTCACTACCATTCAGGATCTCAAACAGTCCTTCAAGATGAGGTGACACTTCACCTGTGACTCTGTTGGGGTCATCTACTGTATATTGGTGACACCCGACCGGGAGACCGCTTCGCTGGGCACCTATGTTCCATCCACCAGAAAAAGCAGGGTCTCCCACTAACCACCCATTTTATTTCCATTTCCATTCCCATTCCGACATATCAGTCCATGGCCTCCTCTGCTGCCGTGATGAGGCCACACTTGGGTTGGAGGAGCAACACCCTATATTCCATCTGGGTAGCCTCCAACCTAATGGCATGAACATTGATTTCTCTAATTTCTGGTAATTGCCCCCCCCCACCTCATCATTCCCCACCCCTGTTTCCCTCTGTCACCTTTTCTCCTTACCTGCCCATCACCTCCCTCTGGTGCTCCTCCTTCCCTTTCTTCCCTCGTCTTCTACCCTTTCCTATCAGTCCCCCTTCTCCAGCCCTTTATCTATATCATCAATCAATTTCCCGGCTCTTTACTTCACCCCTCCCCCTCTCCTGGTTTAAACTATCACCGACCACCTTGTGCTTCTTCCTCCCCTGCCCTCACCTTTTGCTCTGACTTCTCATCTTTTTTTCCAGTCCTGATGAAGGGTCTTGGTCCAAAATGTCGACTGCTTAGTCACTTGCACAGATGCTGCCTGAGCTGCTGAGTTCCTCCACCATCTTGTGTGTTTTGCCACCTCTACCACCATTTGGTGTTCCCACCACCTCCTCCCTCTCCAAGTCCAGGTCCACTCAGCGGGGAAGATCACTGGCTTTCAGCTATCGACATTAAAAGACCTGTTCGCTGCCAGAGTGAAGAACAAAGCTGAAAAAGAATTCCTGCTGACTCCACCCATCCTAGCACTCACCTATTCCCCAAATTGCCATCAGGGAAATGCTACAAGTCCATCACCACGGTGACTACACGTCATCTCTGAAGCTTCTTTCCTGTTCATATCCAGCTTCTCATCAAAGCTCATTCATGTGTAATACCCTCACTGTCCCTGTACACCATCTATTAAGTGGTCTTTCGTGCTCTCCTTGTTCTGTTGATACCTATTTAGTCTGTTCATATGTTCACATTTATTCTTTACATGACCTTTCTGCTAATTGTTGATTTGCTCAAGGCTGTTTGCACTATTGTCTTGTAAATTAGTTGCTATTGGGTTGTCAGCTGTGGTATTGTCCTGTGTTCTATGTTTGGCACCGAACCACAATCCATTCTGGTATGTTCATATGCTGCCAATAAAGTGAATCTGAATGATAGCATTCATTTCAAGAGGACTAAAATATAAGAGCAAGGATGCGGTGATAAAGCATTGATCAGACTGTAGCTGGAGTATTTTGAGTAGTTTTTGGTCCCTTTATCTAAGAAAAGATGTGCTGGCATTTGAGAGGGTCTAGAAGAGGTTTACGAGGCTGAATCTGAGAATGAAAGGGTTAACTTATGAGAAGAATTTGATGGCACTGGGCCTGTATCTACTGGAGCTCAGAAGAATGAGGGGGATCTCTTTGAAGCCTATCTGATACTGAAAGGCCTAGACAGAGTGGATGTGGAGAGGATGTTTCCTATAGTGGGTGACCAGAGGGCCAGAGGGAACAGCCTCAGAGTAGAAGGACAACTACTGAGAACAGAGATGAGAAGGAACTTATTTAGCCAGAGGGTGGTGAATCTGTGGAATTCATTGCCATGAATGGGTATGGAGGCCAAGTCATTGAGTATATTTAAAGCTGAGGTTGTTAAGTTCTCGGTTAGTCAGGATGTCAAATGTTATGGGAAGAAGGCAGGAGAATAGGGTTATGAGGGATAATAAATTGGCCATGATAGATTGGCGGAGCAGACTCAATGGTACGAGTAGCCTAAATCTTCTCCTATGTCTTATGATCTTATGACTCATCCAGGGCTTCTGGATAATTTTGTGGAGGCACACTCATTCATGAGTGTTTTTATAAAGTCCATGACAACTGTGGTATTTTCATTCAGATCCTCTGATGAGTCCTGGAATATGGCCCAGTCCACAGACTTGGAGCTATCCCATATCCGCTCCTCTGCTTCCAGCAACCACGTTTTTGTTATCCTTACCTCTGGTGCCGTGCTCTTCAGCCTCTGCCTGTATGCAGGTAGGAGGAGGACAACCAGATGATCAGCATTCCGATCATCAAAGAGTCAATGAAACTTTGATTCTTTATTCCTTTCCATAGATGCTGCCTGACCTACTGAATTCCTCCACCATTTTGTGTGTGTGGTTCCTCCATAGTCTTGCTTTGCAATTTCTTCAGTCACTATTCTCTGACCCCTTTTATGCATTCTCAATTGGTGTATGATTCTTATGGTCTGTGTCTTCGTTCAATCCAGTGTCTGAACAGTCGATGCGTTTAACATATGTTTATACACTTCCTTTAAAGTTAGGTCTTAATGTTAGCTCTGGCTATTTCCATTGCAGACACAGGAAATATGTATGCCTTCCTCCACCTGTAGAATATAACGTATGCTTTCTGTATTTACTTCTCCATGAGGTACTCAGCAGACTTCTGTTTGTATGTTCTGCACTCGATGTCATAATTGTTTTGAGACAGTAGAATGGCTCACCTCTTAGGAATAGCAGATATTAGCTCTGAAAAAGGCAACCAAGGCTTGTTGTTTGCTACTAGTATAAATAGTCTTCTCACCAAGAACTGGTGGTGAAACTTCATCATTTCTGATGATTCCTCTTCATCTGAGGGTTTTTATTTTCACCTTTGGTCAGTGTGTGTATATAAAATAAGAAGTTTCTCGAGGCTGCTGTCCAAGATGTGGCCGACCCCCTCCCTACTCCTTAGCTAGAAGCATCTCCAGCAGACTTGAGCACACAACAGATGTAATGGATTAGAAAAGATGCTCCGTCTGGGGTTTAATGCTCCAATAATAAACTCTTCGCTGGCCTTCTCCTCACCACACTGGTTTAGCCTGTAACAGCAGATGAAGAGGAGTCAATACTGTGGCAGGTGAGGTTGAAATCTCCTGCAGGTTTAGATTGTGCCCAGAAATGACCAGAGCTCAAGTGCACTTCTCCTGCTTACTGAAATTAATCACGGCTCCACTTTACTTTCAACTGGCGGCAGCTATTTTCATTTTCTTACAAGTGTATTTGATTCAGGAAAGCATATTTTCTTTCTTTGAACTCGACATTAATGTTCCAAACATTTTCTCAGATATCCAGAGGTTTCCCTTATCCTTAGCAATTGCAACTAGAATGGCGTCTGATGGCAATGCACATGCTTGGAGTATCGTGTTCAGTTCCGGCTGCCTCTTTGTAGGAAGAATGTGAAATCTTTAGAGAGGGTGCAGAGGAGATTTACCAGGATGCTGGGGACTGGTTGAGTTAGCTAGAGTTTTTCTCTTTAATGCAAAGGAGGAGGAGTGTGACTTGACAGAGGTGTATAAGATAACAAGAAGCATACATAGAGTGGACAGCAAGTGCATTTTCCCAGTGCCAGTTACAGAGGGCATAATTTTAAGATGATTGGTGGAACGTAAATGGTAGGCTTTCTGCACAGAGGGTGATGGGTACCTGGAACTTGCTTTCAGGTGGTGGTAGAGGCAGATACTTTGGAGACATTTAAGAGACTCTTAGATAGTCACAAGGATGAAACCAAAATGGAGGGCTGTGCAAGGGGGAAGTGTTAGATTGATCTTGGAGCAGGTTAAAAGGTCAGCATCTTACCGGCTGAAGGGTCTGTATTGTGCTGTATTGTTCTATGTTTTATGCTAGACCCCTGTAGCATCATACCCATAGTCATCGGGAACATTGCTGGTAAACAGCATTTCCATAGAGAACTTGGCATACAAGTACAACTCCCATTGGCGTTAGCTTTCAATTTGCATTGGCTTTCTTCTTCAATTTACATTTAGCTAGATGTGGCATACCAAACGTACATGTTGCCCTGCTGATTTGGCATATAGATCTCAAGGGGTAGGCAGAAGATACTGTTTCTTACTCTCCCCTCTTTTAGGGAGTTATTTTATAATCTTCGCAAAGCTGCAAAGACTTGGGTTGCAGCATGAAAATCAAAGAAACCTGAAGATGCTGGAAATCTGAAATAAAAGCAGAAAAAGCTGGAAACACTCTACAAGTCAGGCTGCATCTATGGAAAGAGAAACAGAGTTAATGCTTCATGTTGGAGACCCTTCCACAGATGTTGCCTGAGCTGCTGAGCATTTTCAGCTTTTTTTCCATGTTGAATGAGGTAATTTCTTAATTCACAATGAAGCAATTAGCAGCTTGCATAGCCATACATATTGATGTACAGTATTAGATATTAATCAATATGTTTTGAAATGGCTATTTTATTAATCATCTAGTGACTTCTGACAATGCTGCTTCTCAGTATTATGTGGAATCTTAAGTGTGTGTTATTTTTTACTGTAACCGTTTCACTGGCTGGAGTGTTCAAAAACAACTTCAATCTCTCTTTACTGCAGAGGTTCCCACACGCTTCAAAAGAGCATCAGTCATACCAGTGCAGTGCTCAGGAAGAGCAGGGTAAGGTGCTTCAAAGACTCTTGTAGATGTGTGTTGCACTCATATCTACAGTAATGAAGTGTGCTGAGAGCTTCGTCATGGCTAGAATTAACCACGCCTGAGCGAGGACCTGAACCCACTGCAATTTATTGATCACTACAACAGGTCTACAGTGGATGCAATCTCAGTACTTTTCCACAGAGCTGTGGGGATGGGTAAAGATGATGCTGGCGAAACACGGTGCGCTTTACAGGCAGCAAACAAAGCTACTAACTATTCTATCAATTACACTGTTTCTGGACTACGATCACTGCAACGCACAGCCTGTAATTTCCATTTAGGAGTTGCGCTTTTAAGACATCTTTACCACCTGGAGTTTTTGTGGTATCCTAAGGAATCAGCAAACTGGACTCTCGAGAATGAAAAATGAACTGATGTTTCCGCCATTGCTGGAGCGCACCTGGGGCTGGATTGGAATGGCAGGGCCTGCACCTGAGAGCAAGAGATGAACCAATGTTTGACCAATTTAAGTGCAAGTCAGGTTAAAAAGATTAAGGTGACAAGGCCGAGGGCAAAGGAGAAACCGGTGTTCAGCTCGCTACTCCATCAGATTTACTCACCTCAGTGTTGAACTGCCCCTGTAGCTGTGGTCTGCGACCATCAGCATTTGCCTCAGTGTTGAACTGCCTCTGTAGCTGTCGTCTGCGACCACTGACACTCATCTCAGTGTTGAACTGCCTCTGTAGCTGTGGTCTGCGACCATCGGCATTTGCCTCAGTGTTGAACTGCCCCTCTAGCTGTGGTCTGTGACCGCTGACACTCGTCTCAGTGTTGAACTGCCCCTGTAGCTGTGGTCTGCGACCATTGGCACTCATCTCAGTGTTGAACTGCCCCTGTAGCTGTGGTCTGCGACCATTGGCACTCGTCTCAGTGTTGAACTGCCTCTAGCTGTCATCTGCGACCACTGACACTCGTCACAGTGTTGAACTGCCTCTGTAGCTGTGGCCTGCTGACTGACACTCATCTCAGTGTTGAACTGCTTCTGTAGCTGTGGTCTGCGACCACTGACACTTGTCTCAGTGTTGAACTGCCCCTGTAGCTATGGTTTGCAACCATTGGCACTCACCTCAGTGTTGAACTGCCTCTGTAGCTGTGGTCTGTGACCACTGGCACTGAGCCTCAGTGCACAAAAATCTTAGGTTCTGCAAATATTTTTCCTGTGACAAAACTATATGTGCACTGAATGCACACATGGCACAGTTTATGTAGGTTTACAAAATATTTGACATAAAACTGCACAGAGTAACAGTGACGTACATTGTGGTATTTGAAAAACCGACTAACTAGTTAACAGAAACATTTAGCTAAAAGATTATTTTCAGTAAGTATAATTATTAATTACTACATTATTTTTAGGTAACTAACCTTTTGTGCGCACATTAATTTCCTTTGTGCGCTGGTTGAAAAACGTGTGCGCATGCGCACGCGCACAGCTTAGAGGGAACATAGGTGCCTAGCTCACTGCTCTCTCCTCTCTACCCTCATGACTGTGTGGCTAGACACAGCTCAAATGCCATCTATAAATTCACCGATGACACCACTGTTGTTGGTAGAATCTCAGATGGCAACGAGGAGGCACAGAGTAGCAAGACAGATGGGCTGCTTGAGTGGTGTCACATCAACAATCTTGCACTCAATATCAGCAAGACCAAGGAATTGATTGTGGACTTCAGGAAGGGGAAGTCAGGAGAACACATATTGAGGGGTCAGTGGTGGAAAGGGTGAGCAGTTTCAAGTTCCTAGGCGTCAACACGTCAGATTATGTATCTTGGGCCCGACACAATAATTCAATTATGAAGAAGGCACACCAGTGACGATACTTCATGAGGAGTTTAAGGAGAGTTGCTATATCTCCAAAAACTCTTGCAAATTTCAACAGGTGGAGAGCATTCTGGCTGGTTACATCAGTGCCCGGTGAGGGGCTTGCAGTGCACGGGGTTAAAAGAGTCTGCAAAAGGTTGAAGACTCAGTCAGCTCCATCGTGGTCACAACCTTCCCTGCAGTCGAGGATCTTTGAGAGGCATTGCCTCAGGAAGGGGACATCCTTCATTGAAGACCCTCACCAACCAGCCCAAGCCTTCTTTTCATTACCACCATCAGGGAGAGGATACAGGAGCGTGAAGACCCACACTGCTTCTTGCTCTCTGCCATCAGGTTTCTGAACAGTCCGTGAACCCGTGAATGCTACCTCGTTATTTGTCTTTTGCACTAGTTTCTATTTTGTAATGTACAGTAAACTTTTTCTTGCACTGTTCTGCTGCAGAACAAGAAATTTCATGACAGTGATAACAAACCTGATTATAATTCTGTTCTGATTCTGACGTACAAAGGCTAAATACTCAAAAATTATTACATACGTACTGAAAGAATGTGCTGCCCTGACCTAACACATTGAGCTGAGTGATTCTCCCTGTTTGCACCACTCCCATGAACCAGGCCTGATACTCAAGTTCCTACCATTGCCCCTGACTACGGTCAGCATTGCACATTTACAGTAACACTACACGCCAGCCAAAAGAGCTTTTCAGTTTTAGAAGCCACTTCCACAGGAGGCTTCAGCGAGATTAATAACTTGGACTGGATATGTTCATCAATTAATCTGGGAATATACCAAAGTAACACACAGGAGGAACTCAGCAGGTCAGGCAGCATCCGGAAATGAATAAACCTCTGACATTTTGGGCCGAGACCCTTCATCAGGACAGGAAAGGAAGGTAGAAGGTTCCAGAATAAAAAGGTGGGAGGAGGAGGGTGGCTAGAAGGTGATAGGTGAAGCCAGTTGGGTGGGAAGTGTGAAGGACAGGACAGGAAGGAATCTGACAGGAGAGGAGAGAGAACCATTGGAGAAAGAAAAGGAGTAGAGGACCCAGGGGGAGGTGATAGGCAGGTGAGGTGAGGTATGGGTTCAGAGTGGAGAATAAAAAAAGAGCAGAGAGGGAGAGAATTTTTTTTAACCTGAAGGAGGAATCGATATACTTGTCATCAGGTGAGAGGCTAGCCAGTAATTAAGCACAGATCCTTCAGACTCACACACTCATGTTGTCACTCGATGTCTTCAATAATTTTGTCACTTTGCTACACTATCGTCATTGTCCGTGCAGAATGCAGTTTTACCTCTAATGAAATCCATCACAGTGTACCGTAAGGATCCCATTCAATATTTTATCCATGTTGTCTTCCTACATATATTGTAGCAAACATAGTCATAGTCATACTCATACTTTATTGATCCCAGGGGAAATTGGTTTTCGTTATAGTTGCACCATAAATAATATAGTAATAGAGCCATAAATAGTTAAATAGTAATATGTAAATTATGAAATAAGTCCAGGACCAGCCTATTGGCTCAGGGTGTCTGACCCTCCAAGGGAGGAGTTGTAAAGTTTGATGGCCACAGGCAGGAATGACTTCCTATGATGCTCTGTGCTGCATCTCGGTGGAATGAGTCTCTGGCTGAATGTACTCCTGTACTCCTGTAAACCAGAAAACATTTAGTCATATGGTGCAACCCTTAAAGGTTGGACAGGTTTAAAGCATCAATTATTGCTCATTACCAATATTATAAGCACTACAGTTGCTGAAATAAGGTTTTTTCAAGGTTGCCATAGCTGGGGTGGGTAGTGGGGATAAGTTCCCGCTACCAATGAAATGCTCTCAAAGGCGTGCAACTCAGATAGCTTCTGACAACCAAGTCAATCTCCTGGCCTTCACATGTGGCTTAGCTACTAACCCTGGTGGAACCGTTTCTACCGAGGGGAGGAGGGGCAAAGGTGAGCAACTGATGCCTAAACCCAGTCGCTTCGGGGAGATGGGGCACGTCACCCATAGTTGGCAGCTAATCTAGAGGGAAAACACTGTTCTCAAACCTCCGCAGCCTCCACTCAAGAGGAAGGCTTTGGGAGTAAACCTCCAGGGAAAATCTAGAGCTGGAGTCCTACATTGAGATTAACACTGACTGGCAACTCCTGTGACACTGCTGGTGCCAAACTGTATCGGTCTCTGCCGTTCCTTTGGGTTCATCAGCTGCGTGGAGAGGGGGAGCCCATTGCATGGGCAACAGCTCGCTCTCCATATCGTACTGGCCAGGCTCGTGTATCATGTAGACAGCTGGGACGCAACATCTATGGTCAAACTGACCAACAGGGGGCCTCAGGTTTTAGAAATAAAAACAGAAAATGCTCAGAAAACTCAGCAGTGGAAAGAGAAGCAGATTTAACATTTCAACGCAAGCATGAGGAAATCTGCAGATGCTGGAATTTCAAGGAACACACATAAAAATTGCTGGTGAATGCAGCAGGCCAGGCAGCATCTATAGGAAGAGGTACAGTTGAAGTTGTTTAACATTTCAAGTTGGACAATCTTCATCAGAATAGGTAAATTACTGAATTGCAGATTATTCTTCAATTGCTGTAGTAGGATCTAAAATCAAAAATCTCTGGAACATTGATCAATTATAGAGTTTACTAGCTTGACAACATTACCACTACACTGTTAATCCCCACATTTTCAGAAAATAAAGTCATTACTATTGGAAAGGGAACGTCAGCTCCCATCTGCAGGCAGAGTTTGACATGATATCTTACCACCCCACCCCCACTGCCAATCTCCAGCATTGCTGAAAGGAACCGAATGCATTACATTAGGTTAATTTACTTCTGAAATCACTTTACACCCACGCTACCTAATGGAGGTAATCACGATCGGGAATAACATGTTCACTTTCCTTTCCAATGAAGTAGAAGCTCTTTGCTGCTCTGCTCAAAGTGAGTACCTAAATCACGACTGACTAATTTCAGGTAGGCAGCATGGCATGTGTCAGGATAATAATGCAACCTCTGGAAACAATAGTCAGAAGTGTAAATTAAAGCTGCAGTCCCCGTCAAATTCAAGATGAATTTTCAGTCTTTTGCATTAAACTCCACCTACGTGATAACCCACACAGCATTCTACTCATTCTGCCAATGTAACACCCCTCACTCCCGAGGCACCACATGCCAGAAACAAAAGCATTTGCAAGCATCTGAATAATTTTTCTGAAATATATTGGCCCTGATTTTGCTTGGATAATAAGTGGAGAGGCTGTCTGTGTTCATTATTAATCTAGTGTGAACCAGACAGCATCCTGCAGCATAGACACACAAATTAAATGCAGGAATCAGGACGTTGTGGGTACAGTTTCTCTATGGCAGAATCACATCATGCTCAAAGTTCAACACTCGGGGGTAAGAAAGTAAAGTTGCCGGTTTTAGCACCAACTAACCAGTTAAGCTGGCCAAACAAAACAGGGCTTCATGCATTCAGCTATGTGAAGTTTAAATGATATTGCCACTGATGCGAAGCAACCATAAGACATAGGAGCAGAATTAGGCCATTCGGCCCATCTATTCTACTCTGCTGTTCCATCATGATTCGTTTATTTCCCCTCTAAACTCGATCCTCCCGCTTTCTCCCTGTAACTTAGACACCCTCACTAATCAAGAACCTATCAAGCTCTGGTTTACATGTACCCAATAACTTGGCCTCCACAGCTGTCTGTGGCAATGAATTCCACTGATTCACCCTCTGGCTGAAAAAAAATTCTTCTCATCTCCATTCTAAAGGGTCATACTTATATTCTGAAATTACTAGTCCCTCAAACCACTTAGACATTGATTACTTATAGATATACGAGATGTACAACTCGGACTATTTAGAAATACGTTTTGGCATCTGGTTCACCACATGATTCCTTTCCACTCACTGGAACTCTGGTCCCCACACTCCCTTTAAACGTACTATGCTTTATTTTTCTGTTACACACATTATCATTTCCATGTTCTTGGGAAAATGTAGTGGAGTATTGATATAAAACTGATGGAGTATTCTGTGCAGTTCTGACTGCCCGGCTCTGAAAGGATGTCATTAAGCTGGAAAGGGCGCAAAAAAATTAAACAAGAATTTTACCAGGACTGGAGGGCTTGAGTTACAAGGAGAGGCACAATAAGCTTGATTTTTTTTCCCCTGGAGTGTGAGAGGTTGAGGAGTGATCTTATTACAGAGGAATTTAAAATTATGGGGGAACATAAGATGGACAGTCATAGTCTTTTTCCCCAGGGTGGTTGTCATCATCATATGCCATGTCATATGACAAGGGTGATCATGGTCTCATGACCATGATTGATCCTGGCAAACTTTTCTACAGAAGTGGTTGGCCTATTGCCTTCTTCCTGGCAGTGTCTTTACCAGACAGGTGACACCACCCCTCCCCCCAGCCATTATCAATACTCTTCAGAGATTGTCTGCCTGGCGTCAGTGGTCGCATAACCAGGACTTGTGATGTGCACCAGCTGCTCACACAACCATCCACCACCTGCTCCCATGGCTTCACGTGACTCTGATCCGGGGGGGCGGGGAGGGGTGATGGGCTAAGCGGGCACTACACCCTGCTCAAGGGTGACCTGCAGGCTAGTAGAAGGAAAGACTGCCTGCCACCCCAGGGTAGAGGAGTCCTAAACTGGAGCACACGGGTTGTAGACGACAGGGAAAATATTTAAAGGGAACCCCAAGGGGTGGGTTTTTCCACTTGGGTACATGGTAAAGTTACCAGAGGAGATGGGTGAGTACAATATTACAACATGTAAAAGGCATTCACACAGGTACATGGACAGGAAAATAATGAAGGCGCGTAAGCAAGTGATTCCAGTTCTGGAAGGAACCTCAATCAGCATGTACAAGCTGGGCTGTTGAGCCTGTTTCTGCGCTGTATGAACAATGAAGATTCCTTCTACATCTGAGTGTGACGGTATTCCTGAGCCTCCAGCCAGCAGTAGTGAAAACCAAGAGGAAGCTCCTGACATGATGAAGGAAGGCCTGAACACCACCAGAGATGGAGGACCATCATTGCTGCCCCCAATGCCAGCGGGGTAACGGGCAGTAAGTATAATTCTATGAGAAATAACATCCAAGGGTCCAAATCATCTCCCAGTCCAGCACTACCAAATGCCCAGGGTACAAGATTATCAGGGATTTATATTGCACTTAGATATTCCTTCTTTCTGAATTATAGTTTCAGTTTTGTAAAAAAAATACATTTAAATGTTATTACTCTTGCATTGTTCACAACCCCCCCCCACCTTTCTTTGCCTTTTCATTTCACTTCTGTTCATAATTCCACACTGAATTAAGATCTTCCAGTTCACCCTCAGTATACTTCAGCAAGGATTGGTTGAGGAGCCAACACACTGTTGCAACTCAGCACCATGCTGTATAGTAAATGTTCTCTCAGAAAACTGCACAAGTCTGCGGACAGACAATAGTAAATGTATAGCAAGCACTGCCTATTTACCACTAGGTATTCTTTATTTCTATGTTTTTTTCCTTCTAGTTAGACCATTAGGCAAAGGAGCACCGTTAAGCCATTTGGCCCATCGAGCCTGCTCCACCGTTTCATCGTTACTGATTCATCTTCCTCTCAACCCCATCCTCCTGCCTTCTCCCTGTAACCTTTCTCTCCCTGACTAATCACGAACCTCTCAGCCTCCGCCTTAATGACCTGGCCTCCACAGCTGCCTGTGGCAAAGAATTTCACAGATTCACCACCCTCTGGCTAAAGAAATTCCTCCTCATCTCCGTTCTAAATGGACATCCCTCTATTCTGAGGCTGTACCCTCTGGTCCTAGACTTCCCCACCATAAGAAACATCCTCTCCACAGATATTCTATCTAGACTTTTTAGTTCTGTTAGCTTTCAATGAGATCCCCCATCATTTTTTTTTAAATTCTAGGAAGTAAAGGCCCAGAACCATCAATCACTCCTCATATTGTAAACCTTTCATTCCTGGAATCATTCTCGTGACCCTCTCCAATGTCAGCAATTCCTTTCTTAAATAAGGGGCCCAAAACTCCAAGTGACCTATTAGTTGACCTATTAAGTCTATACAAATTCACAGAGCTCATCCTGTTCCTCGCTAATTATCTCTATAAACTATATCGCTGCATCCCCGTCAATTGTACCACCCACCTACACACCAGGAGCAATTTATTGTGGCCATATAACCTACCAACACAAACACCCTTGGCAGGTCAGAGAAAAGTGAAGCACCAAGAGGAATTCCACATGGGAGAACGTTCGACTTCCAGGCAGAGATCAGGATAGAACCCAGGTTGTGAGTGGGAACTGTGTGGCAGCAGCTTCCCACCCTGCATCGATGAGCTGGCCGAGGAGAACTTACGTTAAATATATTTGATGAGAGTGCACTGGGAGGTGCTGGTCTTATATTATGTGGATGCGCAGACACCCACTTGCATTCCTCGTCAAAATATAAATTCATCCCTCTGCAACTCTTCCCGCCCACACCTTAGTCCTGAGTTCCAGTTTAAATCTGCCCACTTGAAATACCCCGAGAGGAAGAAAACATTTCAAAACAAAAATTCAGTTTTTACTATATAAAGCATTTGTAACTGTAGAATTTACAATGCAACAGAAGCTAAATCAATGAGTTGCCAGGAAGTAGAATTTAATATACAGGGATATTATATATTTGTTGTGAAAACAGTATAATCACAATGAATGTTTGCTGGTCTCCTTTCAGAGGGAAAGAGAAAGAGTACAGGTTTTCACTCTGTTATCTTCGTCTGCGGTGGAAGACAGGGTTCCCCTGCTCACTGGCTGCCCCTCACTCTTTCCTGAAGTTGTCTGGCAGCAGATCCACATTCCTTGGACTGATTCCCAAAGTCCTGCTGAGAAAGCTATTGCCTGGCAGCTCTCCACTCAAAGTGTGGAAGGCCATAGGCATGAATTCAAGTGGCGCCACTTCCCGCGACTACAGTGCAGACATCACACGTACCAACATTCCAAACGCAATCCAAGCTCACCAAACCGTTACAGTAAATGGCCATTGGAGAAGCTTCTTCATGAACAGAAGAGCAACTAGACAACAGGAGTAATGTCCATCATTTGAGAGACAGCACAACTTGATCCTGTTCGTGGAATTTCTCTCCACCTTTCAAAATTTAAAAGCCCACTTTTTAATTAAACACTTAAAAGTTTAAGAAACAATTATCAGTGGATTTTTGGTAGAGCAAGAGTTATGACAAATCTTAGCTGTATTTATTTCAGGCAACTGAGCTGTTTCACAGCTGTCTGATTTTCCCAATGCTGGTAAATCTTTCTTACTTTAGACTGGGGCATTGCGTAAAGCCGCAAAACAAATTCCAGCATCTGCAGAATCTCTTGTCTTTATCAGGGAAATTTGTACTGTTTGGTGCTGGTGGAAATTTATAGCACAAGGTGTTTAAACTTGCCAACATTTTGCTAGATATAGTAATTAGAGGAACGGATTATGAATAAATGCAAACAGCAGAAGCAGAGAAGCAAACAGGGTCTGATTTCATGGACAGTTACATTTCATGGCTGGGTATCCAGGTAGGGTTGACAACGGAGGTTTGATTAAAAAGCTACAATAAGGAAATCTCTAGTGCTTCCCAATAGCCTTGGTTTCCCATTGTCAACCGTGTTGCTGTGGAGATGTGTGGAACAGAGGACTGAATACTAGCTGTCGGATCCAAATGACACTGTCTGCTTTACCCCAGTGTGTACGTTAAATACCATAACAGTAGGTGGCTGAGAGGTTTCACTATACAGAATTCACTAGCTAATTGAATACAATTCAAAATACAATTCTCAAACATTTGAAATTCCAGTTCAAACTGTATAAAGGTGTTTATTTGCAAATCAGGAACTGTTCAAAAAGACTATGTTGAGATTCAGAGGGGCGGGAGTTACGACAATCTTTGGCACAAGTTATTTCAGGCGACCAACCTGTTTCAAAGCTGAGTGATCTTTGCAGTAATGGTAAACCTTTCAGACTTTAGACCAGGGGCATTATACAACATCACAAGGTGATATACATAGATTATCATTTTAAAATTTAACAGTTCATTACAGAGCAGAGAATCTAATGATTTAACATCTAGGCACATACATAATCTAGCACAGTAAGGATACTTACTGTTGCTAATATCTGAACTATGAAATCCACTGGGGGTCCTGATTTGTAGTCAGTCAGTCACTGTAACCAGACAGCGGAAAGCAGAGATTCTTTCACTCAGTTGTTCAAGCTGTGATTCCGGTGGAGAAAGACGAAGGTGGGGCATGGTTTGTTGACACAGAAAATTGTTCCTACCTTCTGAACACTGGGATCCATTCCATCTTTCCACAGATTATGTACAACTCTCCAACAACTGAAACATGGGGGTAAGTGAGTGAAGCTGTTCATTTTGGTGTTAATGTTAAACCAAACTGAGGATCACAGGAAAATTATGACAAAGGAGGCCATTTGTCCTTTTAATAAGTTGTATGGGGTGTCAGGGAGGGGTAGCACCTCTGGTGGGGGAATATGTTGCGTCCTTTTCAGGCGGTTAGTCCACCTTTGGTCCCCAGCTGGCACTCAGCTCTCACCTGTGACCCCGTAGCTGTTTGCATGTGACAGCAGCCACACCCCTGGCAACGGCTTCAACAAGCCGGCTAAACCAGGTGAGGGTAGCCGGCGGGTCTCAATCCCTCGGTGAGATAGGGAGTTGTCTATCCCAGCATGTGAAGACAGACTCCGGCGGATTGAGCGGACGAGACCAATGGTAGGTCCAACAGTCAAGAAGGCGGTCTCTGCAAGCGTTGTGGAATGTGTAGAGCAGGACAAGGCACAGAAGACGTCCTGGTCATCCACTGTGCCTAGTCCCATCTCCAGCCGTCTAGACTCTCGTCTTGCCACTGGATCCAGATGGGAATTGGGAAGAGAGAGAGAGGCTGTCGCTGTGCAACTTTCCCTCACTTAATCTCGACACAATCATCATCATCATAATGGTGTCAAGGCCTACATCGACGACGATGGAGGAACAACCAAGTTGTTCCTTATATCTATTCCCTATTGTCCTGAGCTCATCTAGGTAGAGTAAGACCAGCTGAAGTTCATAAAGCAGCACAGCCAAAGCTCTTTTAAAAGTTTGTTAAAACTGAATTAACACTACAACTAGTAAAACATAAACCACTACAAATAATAACAAAAATGTCACAAAGTCACAGAATTATATGCTATATTATTACAAGTCATTATTACTGATTTGACCACCATATTCTAATGTTGAAATATAACTTAAACTCTTAGCTCTAAGTTCAACTCACATGAACGTCTCTCTGACTCTGAACAGAGCCCATCCTGGAAATCACTCGAGAAGCTTATTCCCACCTGTGCAAGAAATCAATCTGCAGCTTCACTGCATTTTTCTGAAGGCTTGCTCCCAAAGTACAACTTCCATAATTCAAAATGTGACGACGGATTGACACAAATCCCTGCCACTTGCTGATACCACCTGTACCCAAATAAGCCTGCAATCACCAGGAGCTGCTCGATTAAATTAATCCTTGCTGTCAACTTGGTTGATGTGACTCCAGTGAACACTTATATGTTGACGAGAAAATTCTGCACTCATATCCCAGAAGGTCTGTGGAGAAACCACATGGATTGTGCCCTTGGGTTAGTGTGACTCCGTTCACAGCTTGCTTTCAGTTTTGAAAGTTTGTTTGAAAATTGTCATAATTCTTTGCATGGGGTGGGGAATAGAGACAGGTCAATTTTAAGATAGTGTTTTCCATGAGTTAGATGTGTTTTTCTCGAAGATTTAGTCACATCATCAAATTTTCCAGTAACCACTTCCAGTAGCCACACATTTTAATTCCACATGCCATTCCTATTCTGACATGTCTATCCACGGCCTCCTCTACTGTAAAGATGAAGCCACACTCAGGTTGGAGGAACAACACCTTATATTCCGTCTGGGTAGCCTCCAACCTGATGGCATGAACATCGACTTCCCTAACTTCCGCTAATGCCCCACCTCCCCCTCGTACCCCATCTGTTACTTATTTTTATACACACATTCTTTCTCTCACTCTCCTTTTTCACCCTCTGTCCCTCTGAATATACCCCTTGCCCATCCTCTGGGTCCCCCCCCCTTGTCTTTCTTCCCGGACCTCCTGTCCCATGATCCTCTCGTATCCCTTTTGCCTATCACCTGTCCAGATCTTGGCTCCATCCCTCCCCCTCCTGTCTTCTCCTATCATTTTGGATCTCCCCCTCCCCCTCTAACTTTCAAATCCCTTACTCACTCTTCCTTCAGTTAGTCCTGACGAAGAGTCTCGGCCTGAAACGTCGACTGCACCTCTTCCTAGAGATGCTGCCTGGCCTGCTGCGTTCACCAGCAACTTTTATGTGTGTTGATCAAATTTTCCATACGGACAAGCAGTGTAGAAGTAGACCCTTTGACCCATTCAGGCTATTCATATCATTAACCACCCATTCCACACTAATTCTTCACCACACACTCTTTTTAAATCTTCCCCATTCTCTTCAACTCTCCCCTGATTCCGTCCTTCATCTACACACTGGGGGTAACTTACAGTGTCCAATTAATCTACCAACCCACATGTCTTTGGGATGTGGGAGGATACCCGGGTAGTCACAGGGAGAAATATGGAGGAATTTAAGGTGGGGGGTTATATGAGAGGCAGGGTTTAAGGGTCAACACAACATTGTGGGCCGAAGGGCCTGTACTGTGCTGTACTATTCTATGTTCTATGTTCTATGAAGGTGGAAATTCCACACAGATAGCACCCAAGGGCAGGATTGAACCTATATCTTTGGTGCTGCGGGGTAGAAACTGTACTAGCTGCACCACTCTGTTGCCCAGCTGTAGATTGTCAGACTGCCCAAAGCCCCAGAAATTCATTCCTTTGAGACACGTAGGTATCTTTTGATGGCCACTTTTGAATCTCCATCCTATTTCTGTATTACATTCTAGATTCTAACCACTTTCTCATCAAAAAGTTTTATTTTATGCCCGCTCTTGGTTCTTTTGCCTTCATTCTACAGTACTGGGTAAAAGTCTCAGGCACATACATATATAGCTAAGGTGCCCAAGACTTTTGCACGGTACTGTCTTTGTCAACGTGGAATGGAGAGCGAGTTTGTAAGTCTGGTGGGAACAAAGGAAGTTGGGAATAGTGAGGGTGCAGCACCATGGGAGAGGTGTGGGACAGAAAGCAGAGAAGAAGTGCCAGGGGCGGGAGATGGGTCAGCCTTGAGATACCAGGCAAGGCCATTTGATTCCAAGCAATTGGTTCATTGATCATTACATAATGTCTCTCTGATGTTTTACTCTCCCTTCCCCCTTTCCAAACCATGATTCCCCTCTTCCTGCCCCTTTCCCCACTCCCAGTCCATAACAGAGACCTATATCAGAATCAAGTTTATTATCACTCAGACACATCATGAAATTTGTTTTTTTTTGCAGTAATAGTACAGTACTGTGCATATGTCTTCTGCTCCCTAGCTGTATATATAGTATGTGTCTAAGACTTATGCACTGTACTGTATGTCTCTGAACAATTTAGTCATAGTCATAGTCACAGTCATACTTTATAGATCCCAGGGGAAATTGGTTTTTGTTACAGTTGCACCATAAATAATAAATAGTAATAGAACCATAAATAGTTAAATAGTAATATGTAAATTATGCCAGTAAATTATGAAATAAGTCCAGGATCAGCCTATTGGCTCAGGGTGTCTGACCCTCCAAGGGAGGAGTTGTAAAATTTGATAGCCACAGGCAGGAATGACTTCCTATGACGCTCAGTGTTGCATCTCGGTGGAATGAGTCTCTGGCTGATTGTACTCCTGTGCCCACCCAGTACATTATGTAGTGGATGGGAGACATTGACCAAGATGGCATGCAACTTAGACAGCATCCTCTTTTCAGATAGTACCTTGAGAGAGTCCAGTTCCATCCCCACAACATCACTGGCCTTACGAATGAATTTGTTGTTTCTGTTGGTGTCTGCTACCCTCAGCCTGCTGCCCCAGCACACAACTGCAAACATGATAGCACTGGCCACCACAGACTCGTAGAACATCCTCAGCATCGTCCGACAGATGTTAAAGGACCTCAGTCTCCTCAGGAAATAGAGATGGCTCTGACCCTTCTTGTAGACAGCCTCAGTGTTCTTTGACCAGTCTAGTTTATTGTCAATTCGTATCCCCAGGTATTTGTAATTCTCCACCATGTCCACACTGACCCCCTGAATGGAAACAGGGGTCACCGGTACCTTAGCTCTCCTCAGGTCTACCACCAGCTCCTTAGTCTTTTTCACAGTAAGCTGCAGATAATTCTGCTCACACCATGTGACAAAGTTTCCTACCGTAGCCCTGTTCTCAGCCTCATCTCCCTTGCTGATGCATCCAACTATGGCAGAGTCATCTGAAAACTTCTGAAGATGACAAGACTCTGTGCAGTAGTTGAAGTCCGAGGTGTAAATGGTGAAGAGAAAGGGAGACAAGACAGTCCCCTGTGGAGCCCCAGTGCTGCTGATCACTCTGTCGGACACACAGTGTTGCAAGCACACGTATTGTGCTCTGCCAGTCAGGTAATCAAGAATCCAAAACACCAGGGAAGCATCCACCTGCATTGCTGTCAGTTTCTCCCCCAGCAGAGCAGGGCAGATGGTGTTGAACGCACTGGAGAAGTCAAAAAACATGACCCTCACAGTGCTCGCTGGCTTGTCCAGGTGGGCATAGACACAGTTCAGCAGGTAGACGATGGCATCCTCAATTCCTAGTCAAGGCTGGTAGGCGAACTGGAAGGGATCTAAGTGTGGCCTGACCATAGGCCGGAGCAGTTCCAGAACAAGTCTCTCCAGGGTCTTCATGATGTGGGAAGTCAATGCCACCGGTCTGTAGTCATTGAGGCCGCTGGGGCCTCAAATTTCTCCGTATCTAATATGATTGTACCTTTTACAGTTCATGACCTTTTCCTTTTACATAAGAACATAAGAAATAGGAGCAGGAGTAGGCCATCCGGCCCATCGAGCCTGCCCTGCCATTCAATAAGATCGTGGCTGATCTGTCTGTAAATTCAGTTCCACCTACCTGCCTTTTCCCCATAACCCTTAATTCCCCTACTATGTAAAAATCTATCTAACTGTATCTTAAATATATTTAGTGAAGAAGCCTCAACTGCTTCCCTGGGCAGAGAATTCCACAGATTCACCACTCTCTGGGAAAAACAGTTTCTCCTCATTTCCGTCCTAAACCTTCTCCCCCGAATCTTGAGGCAATGTCTCCTAGTTCTAGTCTCACCTACCAATGGAAACAACTTTCCTACCTCTATCATATCTACCCCTTTCAAAATTTGTATGTTTCTATAAGATCCCCTCTCATTCTTCCGAATTCCAGAGCATATAGTCGCAGGCAACTCAATCTCTCCTCATAGGTTAACCTCTTCATCTCTGTAATCAACCTGGTGAACCTCCTCTGCACTGCCTCCAAAGCCAGTATATCCTTCCTCAAGTATGGAGACCAGAACTGCACACAGTACTCCAGGTGCAGCCTCACCAGTACCCTGTATAGTTGCAGCATGACCTCCTTTCTCTTGAATTCAATCCCTCCAGCAATGAAGGCCAACATTCTGTTTGCCTTCTTAATAAATTGTTGCACCTGTAAGCCAACTTTTTGCGATTCATGAACAAGCACTCCCAAGTCCCTCTGCACAACAGCATGCTGCAATCTTTCACCATTTTTCACATATTCATAAAAACTTTTGCTATCTGTTTTTATATTTTGTGCTAATTTACTTTCATACCTATCTTCCCTTTCCTTATTTCTTGTTTAGTTGTCCTCTGTTGCTTTTTAAAGTTTTCCCAATCCTCCAGTCTCCCACTACTCTTTGCGACTTTGTACACATGAGCTTTTAATTTGATGCTCTCTTTTATTTCCTTAGTTATCCAAGGCTGGCTCTCCCCACACTTACTTTTGACTGGAATATACTTTTGCTGAGCACTGTGAAAAATCTCTTTGAAAGTATTCCTTTGTATCCAGAGTTACATGGGGTATGGATAGAGTAAATGCAAACAGGTTTTTTCCACTGTGGTTGGATGAGACTAGAACTAGAGGTTATAGTTAAGGGTGAAAGGTGACCCTGGGGGGGAACCTTCCTCACTCAGGGGGTGGTGCGAGTGTAGAATGAACTGCCAGCAGACGTGGTGGGTACGGGCTCAATTGCAACATTTAAGAGAAGTTTGGAAATTACATGGATGGGAGGGGGATGGGAGGGGTACGGTCAGTTGTGGGTTGATGGGACCAGGCAGAATTACAGTACAGCTCAGACGAGCAGGGCTTGTTTCTGTGCTGTGGTGCTCCATGACTCCACTCTATGCCACTATCTATAAATATCAGGCTTTTCAGTCTGCCTTCTCAATCTGACCCCATTCCAAAGACGTGCAGACACCCCCAGATCTCATTTTGGTATTGTGCCCTCTGGTTTATTTTGATTTTCATTGCTGCATCTTTCTGTGTAATACTTAATCTGTCATATGGCTCCGCACTTCCGCTCATCTATGGTGTCTTCCTCACAACACTTCTAAGCTGTGCCATGATTGCGTTTGACAACTGCATTTTTAAAAAAATCAGAAAATGTTGGAATCACTCTGCAAGTCAGCCAGCATCGGTGGAATTAACTACAGATTTAAGTTTCAGATCCAACAGCCTTCATCTAGTCTAGTCGTGAAATGTTAATATTGTTACTATTTCAACTGATGCTGTCTGACCTTCCGAATGTTTCCAGAATTTTTGATTTTATTTCAGATTTCCAGCATCTGCAGTTTTTTATTTTGGTTTTCACTTTCTTGAAGAACTGATCGCTGTACAGACATCCGTATCCTCAATATACAGTAAAAGTTCAATAATCCAATGAATCCCAATGTTTTGGTATCTGGGTTATTTACTCCTGGTGCCTGTGCTTCCCTTAAAATCACCAGGGTCCCGGTTTCTGTGCTGCCCCTAAGCTCACCAGGACTCATCTTTTGACATGGTTAAAAGATGTCCCACAAGCACTCCACTTGAAGCAAAACCAAGACTTCCGTCCAGAATTTGATTCCACCTCGTGTGCCGATAAACACCAGAGCATCTCCGGCAACTGAGGCACAGGGGTGAACAAAGAACTGAAACTAGGACTCAAAGTTCAGACTCCAGCCCTCGATCAGCTCATCTTAAACCTGTTCTCATACACCTCTTGAAATCAATTCATTAAGGCCCAATTTCCCACCCCCAACCTGACCCTCATCCCCAGCTGGTTCACCAGAAAACTTATTAAACAACTGTCTAACATCTAAAAAACAAATTAAAAGTGTACTGGGTTATTACTGAGAGTAATCCAATAGTTTGTGTGTCCAGCACCAACAACCAGCTTATAAAAATTTTACAGCATAATTGATTTATATTCTACTGCAGTGTCAATCAATTTTTTACTTTGTTTGTAATGAATAATTTTATATTTCATTTGGACCAGCAATTGGCTTCACTATTCTGGTACCATCAAATGTTTGTTGTGAAATACAGAGATGGAATAAAGTTCTTGGTTTTTTTCAGAGGACTGTCCCGGACCCAGCATGTAAGTTCAATTACATAGAAAGCACAAAAGTGTCTCCACTTCCTTAGGAGTTTGTGAAGATTTTGCATGACATCCAAAATGTTGCCAAACTTCTATAGATGTGTAGTGGAGAGTATATCGACCGGCTGCATTACAATGCCCTTGAATGGAAAATCCTGCAAAAAGTAGTGGATACGGCCCAGTCCATCACGGGTAAAGCCCTCCCCACCATAGTCATGGTCATAGTCATACTTTATTGATCCCGGGGGGAAATTGGTTTTCATTACAGTTGCACCATAAATAATTAAATAGTAATAATACCATAAATAGTTAAATAGTAATATGTAAATTATGCCAGGAAATGAGTCCAGGACCAGCCTATCGGCTCAGGGTGTCTGACCCTCCAAGGGAGGAGTTGTAAAGTTTGATGGCCACAGGCAGGAATGACTTCCTATGACGCTCTGTGTTGCATCTCGGTGGAATGAGCCTCTGGCTGAATGTACTCCTGTGCCCACCCAGTACATTATGTAGTGGATGGCCAGTACATTATGTAGTGGATGGGAGACATTGTCCAAGATGGCATGCAACTTGGACAGCATCCTCTTTTCAGGCACCACCGTCAGAGAGTCCAGTTTCATCCCCACAACATCACTGGCCTTACGAATGAGTTTGTTGATTCTGTTGGTGTCTGCTACCCTCAGCCTGCTGCCCCAGCACACAACAGCAAACATGATTGCACTGGCCACCACAGACTCGTAGAACATCCTCAGCATCATCAGATGTTAAAGGACCTCAGTCTCCTCAGGAAATATAGACGGCTCTGACCCTTCTTGTAGACAGCCTCAGTGTTCTTTGACCAGTCCAGTTCATTGTCAATTCATATCCCCAGGTATTTGTAATCCTCCATCATGTCCACACTGACCCCCTGGATGGAAACAGGGATCACCGGTGCCTTAGCTCTCCTCGGGCCTACCACCAGCTCCTTAGTCTTTTTCACATTAAGCTGCAGATAATTCTGCTCACACCATGTGACAAAGTTTCCTACCGTAGCCCTGTTCTCAGCCTCATCTCCCTTGCTGATGCATCCAACTATGGCAGAGTCATCTGAAAACTTCTGAAGATGACAAGACTCTGTGCAGTAGTTGAAGTCCGAGGTGTAAATGGTGAAGAGAAAGGAAGACAAGACAGTCCCCTGTGGAGCCCCAGTGCTGCTGATCACTCTGTCGGACACACAGTGTTGCAAGCACACGTATTGTGCTCTGCCAGTCAGGTAATCAAGAATCCAAAACACCAGGAAAGCATCCACCTGCACCGCTGTCAGCTTCTCCCCAAGCAGAGCAGGGCGGATGGTGTCGAACACACTGGAGAAGTCAAAAAACATGACCCTCACAGTGCTCGCTGGCTTGTCCAGGTGGGCGTAGACACGGTTCAGCAGGTAGACAATGGCATCCTCAACTCCTAGTCGGGGCTGGTAGGCAAACTGGAGGGGATCTAAGTGTGGCCTGACCATAGGCCGGAGCAGCTCCAGAACAAGTCTCTCCAGGGTCTTCATGATGTGGGAAGTCAATGTCACCGGTCTGTAGTCATTGAGGCCACTGGGGCGCCGCGTCTTTGGCACAGGGACAAGGCAGGACGTCTTCCACAGCACAGTAACCCTCCGGAGCCTCATCGTGCACATCTACACAAAATGTTGTTGCAGGAAAGCAGCATCCATCACCAGGGACCCTCACCACATCGTCAGGCTCTCTTCTCACTGTTGCCATCAGGTACAGGAACCTCAGGACTCACACCATCAGGTTCAGGAATAGTTATTACCCCTCAACCATCAGGATCTGGAACCAGTGGAGATAACTTCATTCATCTTCACTTTCCCCTCACTGAATTGTTTCCACAACCTATGGACTCACTTTCAAGGACTCGTCATCTCATGCTCTCAATATTTATTGCTTATTTTTTTATTATTATTATTTATTTTTGTTATTTGCACACTGGTTGAATGCCCAAGTCTTTCATTGATTGTATTATGGTTACTATTCTATACTGGATTTATTGAGTATACACACAAGAAAGTTAATCTCAGGATTTATATGGTGACATACCATATAAATTTGATAATAAATAATAAGTAAAGTAAATAATAAGTAAATCTGATAATAAATTTACTTTGAACTTTGGTTTTCCAATGTAATTTACTTTTACTGCTCTTAAACTAGGTCCAGTTCTGGATGAATTTGTCAGCTCAGGCACCAGCGGAGCAGAATCGGACTGTGCTTGATGGTGCAAAGTATGTGTAACACCCTGGGAAAGGTTTCACTGCTTACGTAATAGTCTTTCTGTAGAAGCAGTGTTTGGGTTATGGGTGCTTTGGAATGGGAGCTGGGTCCTTTGTTCGGCAGGAGATGAAGAGGGAAGACGCTGGAGAGAATCAGTTGTGGAATTCGACCCGGTGGGGGACCGTGATTCGACAGAGCCAGGTGCCAAGATCGACTAAGGATTGGTGAATATGAGTTTTGGGAAGAGTTGAGCCCCAGCTTGTGCATATTTGACTGTTTAATTATAATAGACCCTTTTGTTTTTTTTCTTTACTAACCCTTTAGTTACGTTAAGATTCATAAATATAATTCCTTTAATCGTATGCAGTGTGCTGTCTATTGTTTCTTGGCACTGAGTTATAACAGGGTAGCAAGTTACACAGTGGCCACACAAACCAGGTCTCAGTCTCATGGTTTCAGCAGGACCAGAGTGTGTCTTCCCTAGACTTATGCAGCCAACGAAGTCAGTGGGGTTTCATAAGGGAGACACCATCCCACTTTACATCACTGCCTATTTTTGATTCAGTTGATTGGGCTAATTGCTTATTCGAGGCCCAGCCCAGTTTGACAGCTGTGTCTGTCTATGTATGTTACAGAGAGGCAGGGATGGGGCTGTTAAGGTTATGATAGGGCCAGAATTTTCCGGGTGAGTTGAGGCATTTGAACCTTGCATTTAGGGGATAGATGAATCTCTATTTGCAGAGTGTTGGGGAGATAGTGGCTGTCTATTAGATGAGATCACTGCTTTTCCACTAAGCAGACTGTAAAGGATCCTAAAGACTCTATGAAGGACAGCACAGGAGGCTTCAAGCATCTCGACTAATATTCATTAATCATCAGCACTGACACAGAAATGGTAGCACAGTGGTCAGGTTACTGCACTAATCAGCAGAGGCCTGGATTCCTTGCCTGGAGATACAAACAGAATCCTACTGTGGCAGCGAGGGAGCTCAAATAAATATTCTCAAGAATTTAAATGCAAGGAAGTCATTTTATGCATCACACAGACATGCACATGTCAGCCTGCACCAGGGTGGGTACCTTTCAGCTCCACTTACTTGGCATTAGTTACACAAAGTCCTCGTGTCCATCCCGGGAAGCCGGTGGTGTTGTTTTAAGGCAGGTCTTGCCTGTGCTTTCTGCCCTCTCCGGGGACTGTGAGCGAGTCCAACTCTTGTTGCTCCCTTCTTCACTGCAGACTTTACTCACAATACGCAGCGGCTAGCTTAATAAAAGCACACCCTGCACGTCAACCGTGCATCCAATAAAGCCCCCTTTTCAAAGTCTACTCTCTGCCCTTTTGGGATTCTGAATGCATCTTCCTCATTCTCCATCTTCAGTCCTTCCCTGCTCTCTCCATCCTCCTTTCCCCTCTTCCACTCTAAACTCACTTCCTCACACCTTCTCATTGGGATCATGTGAGAGTCTCTGAAGTCCTAACTCAAAAGTATCTGATGTGTCTCACCTTCAGTAAGAATCTCAAGAGCTTGCTTGATGCTGCCACCCAATAGCGCCTTCAGGCCCCATTTGGGGAAAACTTCCAATGGAAGTATCCAAAGGATATCGAAGAACATTTGGGTCTGCTTAAAACCACTATCCTCAATGCCTGCAAAACCATCCTCGGGTACAAGTCCAGAAAACATTAGGATTGGTTTGATGATAATGACATGGAGATAGAGCAGCTCATCTCCAAGAAAAGGAAAGCCTTTTGTGCCTGGCAGAGTGACATTGGCAACAAGGCCAAAACAGAAGCTTACTTCAGAGCCAAGTCAAATGTCCAGTGCAGGGTGAGGGAGCTAATGAATTCTTGGTGGACTGAGAAAACCCAGAAATCCAGAGACTGAGAGACTCTGCTAACACAGAAGGCTGCTTCAGTGCTACCAAGGCAGTGTGTGGTCCATGTTCCACCAGATTATCTCCCCTAAGCTAAAAAAAGACAGGAGGAACTTGCTAAAGGGTCAGAAGGATATAAACAATTGATGGAGAGAACACTTTCGAGAACTCCTTAACTACGACAGCATTGCTGAACTAGGTGTTGCTAGCCAAATCCTCCAGAGAGAAGACATAGGGGGAAGCTCCCGGGATCAAAGAGGTCCGTGATGCCTGAAAAGTAACAAAAACCACTGGTCGTGATGGGATCTCAGCAGATATCCTCAAAGAAGGTGGTCCAATACTCCTGCACCACATACAAGCCTTGCTTCTGAAGGTCTGGGAAAAGGAACAACAGCTCCTTGAGCTCAGGGATGCTCACCATATTCGAGAAGGGTGATAAGGCAGATTGCGGCAGTTACAGAGGCATCTCCCTTCTGTCAACAGCAGGCAAAGTGCTTGCCCATATTTCTGACAACAGACCCCTTCTGCTATCTGAAGACTTACTCCCTGAATCGTAGTGTTGCTTCTGCCAAATTAGAGATACAGCAGACATGATCCTCACAGCACACCTATTACAGGAAAATGCCATGAACAAATCCAACCCTTATACTTGGCTTTCATATACTTGACATAGGCATTTGATACAGTAGACTGCCAAGCTCGCTGGCATATACTATCAAGACATGGCTGTCCTGACAAGTCCTTACGAATACTAAGGCTACTACATGATGACATGTCAGCCACAGTACTTAGCAATAGTGGTGCTGAATCCGAACCCTTCACTGTCACTTCCATCCTGACGAAGGGTCTCAGCCCGAAACGTCGACTGAACCTCTGCCTAGAGATGCTGCCTGGCCGGTTGCGTTCACCAGCAACTTTTATGTATATTGCTTGAAACTCCAGCATCTGCAGATTTCCTCGTGTTTGCCTTCACTGTCAGGACAGGTGAAGCAGGTCTGCATCATTACACCCACCCTATCTGCCATCTTTATGGCTGACACCCTTCAACTCATTGGCCAAGACCCGCCACAGGGAATCTTAATTATGTGTAGAATGAACAACAGGCTTTTCAACCTCAACCTGTTCGAGGCCAAGAACAAGGTAATCACCAGCACTATCATGGAGCTTCAGTATGTGGATAACAAATGCCACCACAGCTTAGTCGAAGAAGACTTCCAATGTATCCTGAGTGCCTTTGACAAGGCATATAGAGCCCTTGGTCTTGTTTTCAATATAAAAAAGACACAGGTCCTATATCGGCCACTGCCCAACCAGCCATTTATCCAGCCCTCCATAAAAGTCAACAATATTGCCCATGAAAATGTAAACCATGTTCCCTACCAAGGCAGCATTCACTCCTCAAAAGCAGACATTGGCTCAGAGATCAACCACCCCCTGAGTAATGCTGGTGGGGCCTATGCAAGGTTAAAGGAAAGAGTCTTTGAAGATCACAAAAGGTTGAAACAAAACTTTTGATCTGTAGAGCAGTCTTCCTTCCAACGGGGAGCTGAACCATGGACCACCTGCAGCAGACACCTGGAACGCTCTGGAACAACACCACCAAAAAACCTTACAAAAGATTTTGAGGCTCAGGTGGAAGGACAGACACACCAACACCAGCACACAGGAGGAGGCCAATGTGAACAGCATCCCCACCACGATAAAGCAACGCCAACTGCAATAGATAAGTCATGTCACCTGGATGCCAAGCTCACGTCTCCTCAACCAGATACTTTACTCCCGGTCGAAGGAAGTCAGTGAGCCCCTGGTGGGCAAAGAAAATGAGAACATCAAAATCAGCCTGAAGAAATTCAACATTACTAGGTGAGAGTAGCGTTTGGCACGGACTGGAAGGGCCGAGATGGCCTGTTTCCGTGCTGAAATTGTTTTATGGTTATATGGTTATTACATCTAAAAACTGAGAAGACATTGCACTCAATAGAAAAACCCAGAGGAAATCTGTTCAAGAGGGAGCTGAGCTACATGAGCTGAACCTCCCCTGTGCCACTGAGAACAAGCGGCGGTTGTGAAGGGAGACACCAAACAACCAAAAGACCCAACCACTTGCCCACAATGCAACAGAATATGTGGATCCCAACTGGCCTCTACAACCACCTGAGGACCCACTAACAGACAACCCCTTAGGAGAACGTCATACTCAACTCGAGTGATTGCACTCGTACTAAGTAGGTGCTACCCACTGAATAATGACCTTGCTCCTGTACGGGTGGCACTTTTCAGTGACAAAGAATTGGACTACGAGACCTTTTAATGGTAAGTGGGATCTCCCAGCTTTGCAGTGAAATACTAGTGGCACAAGATCAACAAATTTCAAGTCATATTGTATAAAGCAGCAATAATAAACCTGATTCTAGTTCTGGATCACTACTCTAGGAATGATTCAGGAATTCTTATTAGGAAATTATCCCAGCTTAAGGTCCAAGACCTGAAGTTGGCAGCCGAGAGCAATATCTGTGCTTGAAGCTCACCTGGGTACCCCCACGAAAGAGGTTGTTTCAGACCACTGGAGTAGACTGCCCCCGCAAGGCTGAAGATGAAAATTGGTGGAAATGAAAGAGAGTAAAATTCCACTAATCTGACACCCTCATGGGACTTTGGTGATGCTGGACTGGTAGTTTTCCTGACTGCTGGATGTTCTTCCTATTGATAATTTGAATCCACTTTTTTCAAGGTGCTACACAATACTATAATAAACTCAACAGTGAACCTGCAAAGTGGAAAGTGAGTGTGGGAATGAGGGCCGCAATGAGTTAGAAGATATCCTGGGGACAGAAGCTCCATTGCATGGACAGTGTACAGGAATGAGGGCCCTTGCAAATGGAAGGGGAAAGCCGGATCCAGGCCCTGTGAGTATGCGAAAGAGGGGAACAGCGAGTTGAAAGGGAGTGCAACTAACGTCATCTGGTGGGCCAGATGTTGGACCATAGCATCAGTTAATCTTGTGGTCCTTTGACCTTGCTTTGCCATTGTCCTCCCAACCCCGAACATACCTACAAGCGATCCATCATTCAGGATCCTTTCAAATTTTCAGAATCAGGTTTATCATCACTGACGTATATCGTGAAAGTTGTTGTTTTGGGGCAGCACTGCAGAGGCAGGACAAAGAAATTGTACTGCCAGTTACAACAAAATAAATACTGTATATCAGTAGTGCAGAAGAGGCACAGCAAAGCAGAAGTGGAATCAGAGTGAAAATCAGGTGTAATATCACCAGCTTATGTCATGAAATATGCTGTCTTTGCGGCAGCAATACATAATAATAGAAAGCACCGTAAATTGCAGTGAGTGTATATATAATAGTTAAGTTAAATAAGTAGATCAAAAATAGAAATAAGAAAGTAGTGAGGTAGTGTTCATTGGTGTGGTAAACCATATATATATGTTGTAACTGGGTTACCTGTCTAGACACGCCCCTCTGCTGACTGCTCCTGTGGCTCCTCCCACAGATCCCTGAATAAAGGCGATTTCGCCATTGCTTCTCCTCTCAGTCCAGGGCAGATACTCAGCATGGTGGAGGTCACATTTTACTGCTAATAAAAGCCTTTCAGTATTTACTCTACTTCCAGTCTTTTGGAGTTATTGATGGTGCATCAGTTGGTTCAATATCCATGCAGAAATCAGATGGCAGAGGGGAAGGAGCTGTTCCTGAATTGCTGAGTGTGTGCCTTCAGGCTTCTGTACCTCCTACCTGATGAGAACAAGGTGTGTCCTGGGTGATGGGAGTCCTTAATGATGGCTGCCACCTTTCTGAGGCACCACTCCTTTTGAAGATGTCCTGGGTACTACGGAGGCTAGTGCACATGATGGAGGTGACTAAGTTTACTACTCCCTGCAGCTTATTTCCATCCTGTGCAGTAGCCACTCCCCCCCCCCCATATCAGACTGCGATGCAGCCAGTCAGAATGCCCTCCACAGTACATCCGTAGAAATCTGCGAGTGTCTTAGGTGACATACCAAATCTCCTCAAATTTCTAATGAAATATAGTCGTTGTCGTGCTTTCTTTGTAGCTGCTTCAATGTGTTGGGTCCAGTTAAATCCTCAGAGATATTGACACCCAGGAACCTGAAATTGCTCACTCTTTCCAGAGTGCTGACAGAGAGAGAGTTCCAGGATTCTGGCACAGTCACGAAGAAGGAATGGTGATACACTTCCAAGGTGGACGATGTGTGACTTGGAGGGCAGCTTCCATGTGTTGTCCCCATGCATTCGCAGCCCTTGTCCTTCCGGCTGGTAGAGATGGTGGGTTTGGCAGGCGCTGAGTTGCTGCCGTGAATGGTGTTGATGGTACACACTGCTGCCTCTATACATCAGTGGTGGATGAGTGAACGGTTGTGCGTGGGGTACCTATCAAGCAGGCTGCTGCGTCCTGTATAGCGTTGTTGAAGCTGCATTAATCTAGGCAAGTGGACACTCTCCTGGCTTGACCCTTGCAGGGGGTGGACAGACTTTGGGGAGTTAGAAGGTGATTTACCCATTGCAGGATCCCTAGTCTACTCTCGGTCACATTGGCTACCCCAGTTCAGTTTCAATAGACAGTAGGCAATAGGTGCAGGAGTAGGCCATTCAGCCCTTTGAGCCAGCACCGCCATTCACTGTGATCATGGCTGATCATCCACAATCAGTACCCTTTTCCTGCCTTCTCCCCATATCCCTTCACTCCGCTATCTTTAAGAGCTCTATCTAACTCTTTCTTGAAAGAATCCAGAGAATTGGCCTCCACTGCCTTCTTAGGCAGAGAATTCCACAGAACCACAACCCTCTGTGTGAAAAAGTTTTTTTCTCAACTCTGTTCTAAATTGTTTACTCCTTATTCTTAAACTGTGGCCTCTGGTTCTGGACTCCCCCAACATCGGGAACATGTTTCCTGCCTCTGTCCCTAAATGGGATTGTTTCGGATTGTTTACACTCAGTAATACACTGAAAACAGATGATCATGCCAAATATGTCTGCAATTGGGAGGTTGCCATGCATAAATTGGCTCTTTTTCAGAAACACTATATTAATTATTATTCCTCTTTATAGATGCTGCCTGACCTGCTGAGTTCCTCCAGAATTGTGTGAGTGAGTGTGAGTGTGTGTGTGTGTTTCCTACATCTGCAGAATCTCTTGTGACTACATTAACAACACACTGTCCAAGGTATTAAGCAGAGCTATATAACTGCAAGAATTACTCTGAAAGTATTCTTTACTGTCACATTAGTGCTATGGAGAGTCAAAAGAGGACAACCTCACTGTATCTGTTTCTCCCCTACACTTCCACCAACTCTGTACCTGTCCCAAGATCTGTTCACTGCCCGTCAGTCCGTCTGCAGTGCGAGAACACGTCGAGGGCAATCTACTCGGCCGCCTTTTCCTTATCGAGTTCTTCCTGCATGTGCGGTCTTACCTGTGGAGTCCAACCTAAAACCAAAAGCAAGTTTTGAAAACGGCTTTCACTGCAAGTGAGAAATATTTCCACGGAGACGATGGAATCCACAACAAGAAGCAGACATTTCGAGTTGTGATCTTGCATCACGAGGTTGAGAGGGTGGAGGGAAATAGCCAGAGGGGTGAGGCGGGGGCTGGCTGGCGATAAGTGAAACCAGGTGAGGAGAGAGATGATGGGCAGCTGGAGACGGGTGGAGGTGGGGTGGATGGGGTCAGAAAATATTTCCATTCTCATTTAATGTATGTCTTCTTATTTTATACTCTGATACAGAGAAAGCCATTCAGTCCATCAGGTCCACTCTAGCTCCAAGAATAATAATCCCACCTCCCATTCCTCTTTCCCTTATTTAATGCAACCTACAACCACCCTACCTCACACACTCCCAGCAACTCTAATTTGAACCTTTTTGCCTTTAGCCGTAATTTATGAACAATTTACAGAACCTGTTAACCTGTGGGAAACCAGAGCACCCAAACGAAACCTACAGGATCACAGGGAGATCATGCAAGCTCCATAGAGACAGTACCAAAGGTCAGGATTGAGCCTGGGTTCCTGTACCTGTGAGCTCCCTTGGCTTCCTGTATGTACCCTCGTCGAGTATAAAATTATCTTGCCAACCATATCAGTAACTACCAAATTGGACTTATCACTGATGTTCAAGCTCTCATCATCGAGTGCTGGTCAGTACAGGACACAGAGGCTGACATTTCCCTAGTGTTACGACACACGCCTGACTGTGCCCGCCCCCGGGGTTCAGACACTTTAACCCGCTGGAATACGGATAGCTGATGTGGCCCCTTTAGAGATTCAGGCTCACCCCGCTAACTGACGGCCATGCTTTTGCGCCACGATGCTAATATTTAAAGAGCACCTGAACTGAGATTCGGTGCTCAATCATCAGGTGAACTTTGGATTCTCGTCTCGCGTCTAGTTTACAAACCTGACTTCATTTCAGTCTCAATTCTAGTCTCGGATACTCCAGCACTTGGGTCCTGAGCATCCTCACCTAGGTTTCTTGTCACATCTGGTCTCTAACCAGTTTGTGTCTCATTCTCTCCAGAACAACTTTAGTGAATTGAAATATAAACAGAAAACTGAAGGTACCGGAAATCTAAGATGAAAACAGAAAAAGCTAGAAATAACAGTTTAGGTTCTTTGACCTGAAAAGTTAACTCTGGTTTTCTTCACACAGGCGCTGCCTGACCTGCTGAGTATTTCTAGCATTTCCTGTTTTTATTTTAGTCTTCGTTGTCTTACTTGGTTTGAAACAACAGAAAGAGTTGCAATGGAAGTGGAAAGGGCAGCTGTTTTGGGTTGGCATCCAGAGGATTTTATAACTTTGCATGGATGAAGCACACCCTTCAAAAATGTCCACATGGTGTAATATGGGTTGGCACAGGCCCTCTCATAATACAAAATTTGAACATGCTGGAAAAACTAAGCAGATTTCCACTTTCTTTTTGTTTTCCTTATCCTCTTTGAGTAAGTATAACCTGCTGGGCACATCCCACCACCGAACCTGTCCAACCTGTCACTTGGAGTACTGTGTCCAGTTCTGGTCGCCTCACTATAGGAAGGATGTGGAAGCATTGGAAAGGGTACAGAGGAGATTTACCAGGATACTGCCTGGTTTAGAGAGTATGCATTATGATCAGAGATTAAGGGAGCTAGGGCTTCACTCTTTGGAGAGAGGGAGGATAAGAGGAGACATGATAGAGGTGTACAAGATATTAAGAGGAATAGATAGAGTGGATAGCCAGCGCCTCCTCCCCAGGGCACTACTGCTCAATACAAGAGGACATGGCTTTAAGGTAGGGGGTGGGAAGTTCAAGGGGGATATTAGAGGAAGGTTTTTTACTCAGAGAGTGGTTGGTGCGTGGAATACACTACCTGAGTCAGTGGTGGAGGCAGATACACTAGTGAAGTTTAAGAGACTACTATACAGGTATATGGAGGAACTTAAGGTGGGGGTTATATGGGAGGCAGGGTTTAAGGGTCAGCACAACATTGTGGGCCGAAGGACCTGTACTGTGCTGTATTATTCTATGTTCTATGTTCTAACCCATTATGCAGTCCCAGTACTCGTGCTGTAACTGCCCCCATTAAGCCACTTCAACTCATCCTATCACAGGCACTCATTTGATCTAAACATCTCTCCCCCACTTTCAATGTCAAGATGGCGCCAATAAGTGGCCACTCTTTGTGTGCAGCTCTGGTGGGAATCATATATTCCTGTTGAGAACTACTGCAGCTGAAATCCACAGTCACAGCCATGGGTACTACAGCAAGCAACATCTTTCTAAGATGCTTAAAAAAATCTATTGCTACTCAAATCTAGCTATATTGTGGGACCCCCAGAGAGTAGAATCAGGTCCCTTTAAGAAAACATAAGTGGGATCGGTGCACTGTTTATAGGAACGCAGAGGCTTAAGACCCCCACTACCCAGCTGGCGAAAGTTCAAAGGCAGCACAGCAGGCAGAGGAGGCGGAGTATGTTGGACACCACCTTTGCGCACGGACTCTGACACCTTTCTTCAGCAGACAGCAGCAAGGTCCACACCAAGTTCAGCCCCTCCCCTAATGAGCAACTCGCTGATGGCATAGATCTACAGTTCTTGAAGTTCTTAATGTCCAGCAGTGTCTTGCAATCATAAAAAAGATATTTTTTAAAAAAACAGTAATTCCTTTGATTGGACCCAAAGAGGCCGTTGCGTCCGAGCACACCATCAGTTTACAAGAGCTGATGAGATGGAAGTACATTGTGAAAGGCTGTGATGCTTCACTCCCAGGTGAGCTCAACACCCTTTATTCACACTTTGAAAGGGAGAATAGAACTACAGCTATGAGGATTCCTGCAGCATCCGGTAACCCTGTGATCTCTGTCTTGGTGGCTGATGTCAGAACGTCTTTCGAACCCTCACAAGGCATCAGGCCCTGATGATGTACCTGGTAGGGCTCTGAAAACCTGTGCCAACCAACTGGCGGGGATGTTCAAGGGCACCTCTCACTGCTGCCGTCAGAGATCCCCACCTGCTTCAGAAGGGCAACAATCATACCAGTGCCCAAGAAGACCAGGGTGAGCTGTCTCTATGACTATCGCCCGGTGACACTCACATCTACAGTGATGAAGTGCTTTGTGAGGTTGGTTATGATCAGAATTAACTCCTGCCTAAGCAAGGACCTTGACCCAGTGCAATTCGCTTATTGCCACAGTAGATCTACCACAGATGCAATCTCACTGGCTCTCCATCCAGCTTTGGACATAGTAATACTTATGTTAGACTGCTCTTAATTCATAGCAGATCAGCATTCAACACAATCATATCCTCACTTCTAATCCACAATCTCCAAAACCTGGGCCTCTACACCTCCCTCTGCAACTGGATCCTTGACTTCCTCAGTGGGAGACCACAATCTGTGCGGATCATAAATAACATCGCCTCGCTGACAATCACCACTGGCGCACCTCAAGGATGTGTGCTTAGCCCACTGCTCTATTCTCTCTACACCTGCGGCTGTGTGGCTAGGTACAGCTCAAATGCCAGCTATAAATTTGCTGATGACACAACCATTGTTGGCAGAATCTCAGATGGTGAAGAGCAGACGTACAGGAGTGAGATGGATCAGCTGGTTGAGTGGTGTTGCAACAACAACTTTGACTTCAACAGCTAAGACCAAGGAATAGATTGTGGACTTCAGGAAGGGGAAGTTGAGGGAACACACACCAGTCCGCATTGAGGGATCAGCAGTGAAGAGGGCAACCAGTTTCAAGCTCCTGGGTGTCAACGTCTCTGAGGATTTATCCTGGGTCCAAAATATTGAAGCAATTACAAAGAAGACACAACAGTAGCTGTATTTTCTTCAGAGTTTGAAGAGACTTGGTATGTAACTAAAGACTCTCAAGTTTCTACAGATGTACCATGGAGAGCATTCTAACTGGTTGCATCACTGTCTGGTATGGAGGGGCCACTGCACAGGATCAGAAAGAGCTGCAGAAAGTTGTAAACTCAGCCAGCTCCATCATGGGCACTGGCCTCCCCAGCACCCACGACACCTTCAAAAGGCGATGCCTCAAGAAGGTGGCGTCCATCGTTAAGGACCCCCACCACCCAGGACATGCCCTCTTCTCATTGCTAGCATCAAGGAGGAGGCACAGGAGCCCGAAGACATGCACTCAACGTTTCAGGAACAGCTCCTTCCCCTCTGCCATCAGATTTCTAAATGGACAATGAAAACATGAACTCCACCTTACTATTTTGTTTTGCTCTTTTTGCACTACTTACCTAATTTAATTTATTATATATATATTTATTATTGTAATTTGTAGTTTTTAAAAATTATTATATATTGCAAATCCCTCTGCTGCAAAACAACAAATTTCATGACAGTTATTGTTCTTTTAGTTTACATAGCATATCCCACATAACAAGTCAGTGGGCCCCCAAGGAAAACGAAGGTGTGCCTTGACTTCATCTAACACCGTCAGCATGTGTGACAAATCGTTCTGGCTCACCCATCCCATAAATAGATTAACCACACTAGGTGACAATGAGAGCAGCATTCCAATTGTTCCAACTTCCTCCTGGACTCTTCGATGACTATTTGTTTCTGGTTCTGAAGTCTTCCAGTAGGGCTACGTCCACACTACGCTGGATAATTTTGAAAATGAAGCTTTTTCTCTTCATCTTGACTCTCCGTCCACACTAAAACAGTGTTTTCATCCCCTGAGAATGGAGATTTTCAGAAACAGTCACCAGAGTGAATAAATCTGAAAATGCCTAATATCCATTGCAGTGTGTACGGGGTAACCGGAGCTTTTTAAAACCGCTGTCATGACGTGTCGGAACAAATGCGACAGCGCGGCATTTCATTGTTTTCTTATTATTATTATTATTACTTTATTGTCGCCAAACAATTGATACTAGAGCGTACAATCATCACAGCGATATTTGATTCTGCGCTTCGCAGAACCTAACAATTTCAGAACAGACAGCAACGAGACTGAAGCCAGAAGAGTTAGAAATGTACTCACCAAATACTTTGACCCATAGCTTACTGAATAAATAAGTATACTCACTTTGCCCTGTTTTCTGTCCTTGCTTGTATGAAGGTGGTTTACCTATTTATGCAAGTACTTCTCTGACAATAGATGTGTAACAGCCTAATGTAACATTGTATGGAAATACAAGATAACACTGATGCAGTCATGTTTTATACATTTAACAAGGTGCTTTATTAATGCAACAAAGTTAGTCAGTTTTTCAATGTTCGTCATCAGTCGGGTCATACTGTCCGTGAACTCCCTGTCGGTTGCCTCCATACGCTCCAGTATTTGTTTTATTTTTCAGTTTTAAGTCCTCCTGCGCAAGAGCCAAGAGCAATTCCTTTTAAGTTTTTCTGCTCTGTAACTGGACAAACGTGCACCAAGTATATCGTTTCCTCTTCGCTTGTTTTCTGTGTGTCCTGCGCATGCCCAGTAGGAGGAGGTTCGCCCAAATATCTGTTTTAATGTGGACAGAGATATTTTGAAAAATGTTTAGTGTGGACGCCTGTCGTTTTTACTCAAGACCAGCGTTTTCAGAAGTATCCGGCATAGTGTGGACATAGCTGTGGATTTAAAATTTATTCCTAACAAGTTTCACAGGAAAAAGCTGGGTGGGGTAAGTTTTGAAAAAAGAACAAAAGGTTGCCTCTGGGTGTTCAAATAGTCTTGTTCAGAGGGTTGATTTGAGATTTTTTAATCCACGTATTTGTTAGTGTTACTGATTTGACAGCATTTGACTGTCTATCCCTGACTCTCCCTGAGCTGTCAGGAGTTGACCACAGTAGAGGACCTGGATAGTCCAGACCAGGCAAGGCAGCGAACATCCTGCTGGTTGTTAGTGAACAATGAGTTTTTAACAACAGTTGGCGAGACTTGCTTTAACAATGGATTTTCGATGCGCTGTAAAAAGGATTTGGCCTGGATTCATAAATGCTTGGTATGGCAACTGCTTTGCTCGTGAACTCAAGAAACTAGAGTTGGAGACCCAGCTCTCCATCACAGGAGCCAGCCTCCCTTCCATGGACTCTTTCTATACTTCTCATAGCCAAAGAAGAGCATCCCTCATAATCAAAGACCCCACTCACCTGGGACATGCTCTCTTCCCACTTCTCCCATCAGGTCAAACATACAAAAGCCTGAAAGCACGTACCACCAGGCTCAAGGAAAACATTTATCCCACTGATATCAGGCTCTTGAACAGCCTCCTGTATGATAAGATGGACTCTTGGCCTCACAATCTACCTCATTATGATCTTGCATTTTATTACTTACCTGAATTGCATTTTTCCATCGCCTTTCCACTTTATTCTGCATTGTTATTGTTTGACCTTATTCTACCTCAATGCACTGTGTAATGATTTGACCTGTATGAACAGTAATGCAAGACAAGCTTTTCACCGTATCTTGGTACATGTGACAATAGTAAACCAATTCCAAAACAAAATACGTTATTTTAAACTCCCCAGCTGCTAAGGTGGGAATCTGAACACACTTACCCGGATCGATGGTCTCACCCTCATCAAGGTCCAGTATCTTAACCCCAAAAACACAGCAGACACCATCTCACAAATTTCCTGCAGACAGGCAGACAGGCCGAGACTTACGCAGAGCCCATTAAAGGGGAGCAGTCCGAGGCTTAACCTCCAGTACACTGTCCCACCTATGTCTGCCAGTCCTTATTAAATACACCTGGTGTCCCAGGGTTAATTCTCAGCTTACCTTCCCTTCCATGAGATGACCGGCGCGACCAAGAAAATGCCCAACTGTGCCTCCACTGGCTTCAGTGTCCTGGTCAGCCGTGCTGCTCAGCGCAGCCTCTGCCCAGAGTACATTGTGTCCACTTAGCACCAGCCCTGTGCTCTCCGAGGAATAAAACAACTTGTTCAGTTGTGTTGGGGAAATCGGTCTTTTGAATGGTACCGAACACAGAGTGACGAACACCAAACTTCTGAGAGGGGTTTTAAGAGAACCACTCTTGTCAATTTCATGTTCTTATTGTGTTCAAATGACAGTGTGAAACGTTATTTACTGAACAAGTTGATAATGTGCCTTCTAAACCCTAGCATTAGAGAAGCTGCTACCTCATTCTCTTTATTGAAAGGGTGTACAGTAGGCACAGATACTTAAGTGGTTTTCAACCAAAGAGCCTAAAGCCAACAGATGGGCTGCAATCACATTTAAAAGACTTCTATGCTAAGAATCTGTGCAGAGGTATTTGAGACAGATGAAATGATGCCTGCTTGTTCTGGTGTTGCAATTATTCCAACACATCGATGAATCATCAGGAAGATTAAAGGTTCTCTAGCCAGCTCAAAGGTCCTACTATATGCACATAGAAACAGTGATAGCACGGAATTTATAAACGTGCAACTTAAACAGCACCTGAAACACAGAGAAATGGAAGCACATGAACAAGTTACCATACTAAAAGATGTATAGAAAAACCATCACATAATGAGGCAAAGGAGCAGAAATAGGCCACTCGGCCCATCAAGTCTACTCCACCATTCCATCATGGCTGATTTATTATCCATCTCAACCATATTCACCTGCCTTCTGCCTATAATCTTTGATGGCCTTACTAATCAAGGACCTATCAACCTCCACTTTTAGGGTATACCCAATGATTTGGCCTCCACAGCTGACTGTAGAAATCAATTCCGCAGATTAACCATCTGAAGCTAAAGAAATTCTTCCTCATCTCTGTTCTAAAGGGACATCCTTGTGTTCTGAGGCTGTGCCCTCTGATCCTAGATTCCCCCACTATAGGAAACATCCTCTCTGGGGAGGCACAAATGAGCAGGGAGCAAATAGCCAAGAGAAGAACTAACAACCCTTAGGATGGTTTTCTCTCGACGTGCAGTGGAGAGTAGCCTGACTGATGGCACCACGGTCTGGTATGAAAACACCGGTACCCAAGAACTTCAAAAAGTTGGGGCTACATCCCAGTTTATCACAGGAAGAACTCTCTCTGCCACTGAGAATATCTACAAAGGGCACTGCCCCAGGAAAGCAGCATCCATCATCAAGGACCCCCACCATCCAGGCCACGCTCTCTTCTCACTGCTACCATCAGGAAGAAGGTACGGGAACCTTAGGTCCCACACCACCAGGTTCAGCAACAGTTATTACCCTTCAACCATCCTGAACTGCTACAGACATGGAAAAAGATCTAGTGCTCTCCCAGCATATGTGATGAATAGACTCTTCTCGAGCTTCCAGGCGGGTGCAGGGATCGTTTATAACCGACATTTCATAGAAACATAGAAAATCTACAGCACATTACAGGCCCTTCAGCCGACCATGTAACCTTCTGTAAAAGCTGCCAAGAATTTCCCTACTGCATAGTCCTCTATTTTTCTAGTTCCATGTACCTATCTAAGATTCTCTTAAAAGACCCTATTGTGTCCACCTCTACCACCTTTGCTGGCAGTGCATTCCACGCACCCACCACTCTCTGTGTGAAAAATCTCCCTCTGACGTCCCCCTTGTACCTATTTCCAAGCACCTTAAAACTATGCCCCCTCGTGCCACTCATTCCAGCCCTGGGAAAAGCCTCTGACTATCTACATGATCAATGCCTCTCATCATCTTATCCACCTCTATCAGGTCACCTCTCCTCCTCCGTCGCTCTAAGGAGAAAAGGCCTAGTTCACACAACCTATTCTCGTAAGGTACGCCCTCCAATCCAGGCAACACCCTTGTCAATCTCCTCTGCACTCTCTCTATAGTATCCACATCTTTCCTGTAGTGAGGTGATCAGAACTGAACACAGTACTCCAAGTGGAGTCTGACCAAGCTGTAACATTACCTCACGGCTCTTGAACTCAATCCCATGGTTGATGAATGCCAACACACCATATGACGTCTTAACAACACTGTCAAACTGTGCAGCAACTTTGAATGTCCTATGGACATGGACTCCATGATCTCGCTGATCCTCCACACAGCCAAGAGTCTTACCATTAATATTATATTCTGTCTTCAAATTGGACCTACTGAAATGAACTACCTCACACTTATCTGGGTTGAACTCCATCTGGCACTTCCCAGCCCAGTTCTGCATCCTATTGATGTCCCACTGTAACCTCTGATAACCCTCCAGACTATCCACAACACCCCCAACTTTTGTGTCATCAGCAAACCTACTAACCCACCCTTCCACTTCTTCATCCAGGTCATTTATAAAAATCACAAGAGGAGGGGTCTCAGAACAGATCCAGCGGAACACCACTAATCACTGATCTCCATGCAGAGTATGAACAATCCATAACCACCCTTTGCCTTCTGTGGGGAAGCCAATTCGGGATCCACAAATCAAGGTCTCCTTGGATCCCATGCCTCATTACTTTCTGAATGAGCCTCGCATGGGGAACCTTATCAAATGCCTTACTGAAATCCATATACACTACATCTGCTGCTCTACCTTCATCAATGTGTTTTGTTACAAATTTCAATGAATCAGCAATCTTCATCAGGGATAATGCTTGGGTATGTCTAGTCCGGAGATACTTATATACCCGTCACCTGTCCCTCCTGATTGGATATTCCTCATCCAATAAGATTTACGTTCTCCCACTTTGTTTACAAATGAATTCTGGTTCTTACTTACAACAAGAACTTTGTTTTTGTTCAAATTCTTTTCTTCTGGTGTTATTTCCATGGCTTCCTTCACCAGGTGGTCCCAAAAGCCATTGGTGTGGCACAATAAAAGTAGAGAGAAAGAATATATAAATACCGCCGGACTAGAGATGCCCAGGCATCATCCCTGATGAAGGTGGCAGAGTTTGTCATCGAAACATCGGTTATAATTGACACCTGGACCTGGCTGGAAGCCCAAGAAGAGCTTATTTGTGGTATAGACATCTTCGCTGACCACAACACTGAACTGATCATTGAACACAACCTCTGGTCTCAATTTCAAGAACTCTACAACTCATGTTCTCAGTATTATTTATTTATTTACCTACCAATCTGTTTATATATATTAATTGCTTATTTTTGTATTTGCATAGTTTGTCAGTGCTTGTGTGTAATTTTTCATTGATTCTATTGCATTTCTTTGTTCTAACGTGAATGCCTGCAAGAAAATCTCAGGTGATATATATGCACTTCAAGAATAAATTTACTTTGAACTTGGAACTTTGAGGAGGAGCAAACAGTTTAAAATGATGGGAATCCCTCCTCTTGTATTCAAATAGTTTTATTTTTTTCTCATTACCTTGATTTTGTCATATTAAACCATAAAAGATAAGACATGGGTACAGAATATGGCCATTCAGCCCTTTGAGACTCCTCCGCCATTCCACATCCACACTATCTAGTCTTTTCAATATTCAATAGATTTAAACGAGACCCCCCCATCATTCTTCTGAACTCCAGCAAGTAAAAGACCAGAGCCATCTAATGCTCGTCACATGTTAACCCTTTCATTCCTGGGATCATCCCCATGAATCTCCTCTGGATCCTCTCAAATGCCAGCACATCTTTTAGAGAAGGATCCCCAAGCTACAAGTGCAGTCTGAACAATGCCTTATACAGCCTCATCATTACATCCTTTCTTTTGAATTCTAGTCCTCTCAAAATGAATGCTAATACTGCATTTGCCTTCCTTACCACCGACTCAACCTGCATGTTAACCTTTAGGAATTTCTGCATGAGGACCCCAAGTCCCTTTGTACCTCCGAATTTTGAATTTTCTCCCAATTTAGAAAATTGTCCGCACCTTTATTCCTTCTTGCAAAGCACGACCATGCACTTCCCTGCACTATATTCCATCTGCCACCCTTTTGCCCATTCCCCTAATCTGTCTAAGTTCTCCTGCAGACATCCTGCTTCCGCAACACTACCTGCCCCTCCACTTTTCTTCGTGTCATCTGCAAACTTGGCCACAAAGCCATCAATTCTTTCGTCCAAATCACTGATAGTGAAAAAAAGTGGTCCCAACACTGGTCCCTGAAGAACACAACTAGGCACTGGCAGCATATCAGAAAAGGCCCCTTTATTCACAGTCTATGACTCCTGCCAATCAGCCAATCTTCTACCCATGCTAGTATCTTTCCCGTACTACCAGGGTCTCTTATCTTATTAAGCAGTCTCATGTGTGGCACCTTGTCAAATGCCTTCTGAAAATCCAAGTGAACAACATCTACCAATTCTCTTCTGCCTGTTATTTCCTCAAAGAATTCCAACAGATTTATCAATAAAGAAATCCCTTAAGGAAACCATGTTAATAAACCAAGACAAATTTGGCCTATTTTGTCTTGTGCCCAAAATCTCATCCTTAATAATAGACCAACATCTTTCCAATCCTATGATTTCCTTTCTTCTACCTCCCTCTTTTCTTAAAGAATAGAGTGACATTTGCAGTTTTCCAGTCCTCTGTAACCATTCCAGAATCTAATGATTCTTGAAAGATTACTAATGTCTTCACAATCTCTTCAGTTACCTCTTTCAGAATTCTGGCATGGAGTCCATCAGGTCCAGGTGACATCTACCTTCAGACCTTTCAGCTTCCAAAGCACCTTGTCCTTAGTAATCACAATTCTAGCATATTGCTAGCAACTTCCACATGAGACTGTAACAAAATGCTTAAGTTCAACGGCCACTTCTTTGTCCTCCACTCCTACCTGCATCTTTTTCCAGCAATTCAATATCCACTCTTGTCTCCCTTTAATCTTCATATATCTGGAAAAACCTTTTGTATCCTCTTTTACATTATTGGCTAGCTAACCTTCATATTTTATCTTTTCTCTCTTTATGGCTTTTTTAGTTTCCTTCTGTTGTTTTTTGAGAAGCTTTCCAATCTTCTAACTTCCCACTACTTGTTGCTCTATTATATGCCCTCTCTTTTGCTTGTACGTAGACTTTGACTTCCCTTGTCAGTTATGGTTACTTCACCCTCCCTTTAGAATACTTCTTCATCTTAGGGATGTATCTTTCCTATGCCTTCCGAATTGCTCTCAGAAATTCCAGCCATTGCTGTTCTGCAGTCATCCCTGCTAGTGACCCCTTCCAATCAACTTCGGCCAGCTCCTCTCTCACACCTCTGTAATTCCCTTTACTCCACTGCAAAATTGACACATCTGGTTTTAGCTTCTCCTTCCCAAATTGCAGGATGAATTCTATCATATTATGATCACTGCCTCCTAAGGGTTCCTTTACTTTGAGCTCCCTATTCAAATCTGGATCATTACATAACACCCAATCCAGAATTGCCAGTCCGCTAGTGGGCCCAACCGCAAGATGCTCTAAAAAGCCATCTCATAGACATTCTACAAATTCCCCCTCATGGGAACTAGCATCAACCTGATCTTCCCAATCTACCTGCATATTGAAATCCCTATGACTATCACAACATTGCCCTTTTGATATGCATTTTCTATCTCCCCTTGTAACTAGTATCCCACATCCTGGCTACTGTTCAGAGGCCTGTATGTAACCCCCATCAGGGTATTTTTACCTTGCAGTTTTTTAACTCTACCCACAAGGATTCTACATCTTCCAATACTATGTCACCTCCTTCCAAGCATTTGATTTCATTTTTTATCAACAGAGCCACCCCATTCCCTCTGCCTACCTGTCTATGCTTTTGACGTAATGTGTATCTTTGGATGTTAAGATCCCAACTATGATCTTCTTTCAGCCACCACTCTGTGATGCCCACAACATCGTACCTGCCAATCTCTAACTGCACTACAAGATCATCTACATTAGGAGGGGTAGAGTGTGGAAGTAGTGGCAGGATGTGGTAGCAGCAGAGGATGGCTGTTTTCGATTATATGTGGAGAAAAGGTGGAACAGAAACAAGGAGGGATTAAAATAATGAATTTTATATCTTGACACTGGCTTTCTGGCTTCACAAGATGTCCTACACTTAGCAATAGTTTTGTTTAATAGCTGATGAAATATGCGTTGGAATAAATTGAATGACTGTCGACAATAATACAAAATATTCACTAGGCAAACACAAGGAAATCTGCAGATGCTGGAAATTCAAGCAACGCACACAAAATGCTGGTGGAACGCAGCAGGCCAGACAGCATCCATAGGAAGAAGGACAGTCGACGTTTCGGGCCGAGACCCTTCGTCAGGAATAGTCACTAGAATAGTCAGAGAGCGAAGCCCATATCTTAAGTCTTGGTTAAGGAGTAGAAGGCTGTATCTGGAGAACAGATCAATTAAAAAGAAAATAACAATTATGTTTAAATAAGGCAAAAGCCATAAATGAATTTGTTTCATATCTTGTTGCATTAACACTGAAGTTCTTTCCCCTGTTCATTCAGATGAAGAACCTTTACTGTTAATAGATAATAGTTGTTTTAATTATTGTCAGGTAACTTCCTGCCTCACCCAACTAATTGACCTATTTACCCATCTCCAATAATTTTATGATGAACATATAAAAGCATAAGATGAAAATTTTAAAAATAAAATCCTTTTTAGAACTCTCCAGTGGATTCATCAAGGTGTGACATCCAAGAGACAAATTAATTGCTTGAGACTCCAAGACAAATTAAGAAAGTTGGAAACTTTTCTATAATATTATGCTATTATTATTAATAATAATATGCTGCCTGGACTAGAAGGCATGTCTTACGGAGATAGGTTGAGCAAACTAGGACTTTTCTCTTTGGAGCGAAGGAGGATGCGAGGTGACGATAGGGAAGTACAAGGTATCAAGAGGAATAGATTGAGAGGACAGCCAGAGACATTTTCCTGGGGTTGAGATGACTAATTTTAAAAGCATAATTTTAAGGTGATTGGAAGAAAGCACTGGGGGATGTTAGAGGTAAGTTCTTTACACAGAGAGTGGTGGGTGTGCAGAACGTCTCGCCAGAAGTGGTGATAGCTGCAGATATAGTGCCTATAAAAGGTAGCCCCCCCCCCAGAAGTTTCCATGTGTTATTGTTTTACATCATTGAATCACAGTGGATTTAATTTGGCTTTTTTTGACACTGAACAACAGAAAAAGACCCTTTTGTGTCAAAGTGAAAACAGATCTCTACAAAGCATTGAAGAAACTCTTAGAGAGGTACATGAATGGTAGAAAAATGGAAGCCTATATAAGAGGGAAGGGTTAGATTAGTCTTAGAGTAGGTTAAAAGGTCGGCACAACATCATAGACCAAAGAACCTGTATTGTGCTGTACTGTTCTATGTTCCATGTTCATAAATCACCTGAATGAATATTGTTTAGAATGGAACCCAGCTTTCAATGCCTAGTAAGTATTTCTCTCTCGTTGGATGCTGGGATTTCTGAAATGATCTCACGTTTCAAGTTCTGATTTTACATCGTGATGTTCTGCTATGATTGGAGTGGAGCTCCACGTCAGGTTTTCAGCCACGGGGGGTTTCTCACCCGCCTTTGTGGGGTTTCCATCCTTGTTCAGACAGGCTGGTGGGGTGGTTCTCCTGCCTTGGCCCTCCTCCCAGCCTCCCAGCTCCTCACAAAGCTACTGTAACTCCTCATCAGGCTGGACAGTCGCTCTTGCTGCATTTTTACATGGCTCTCCATCACCGCAGCAACGGTCTGAATTCAGTTCGTCAGGGTCGGGATGGGGATGTAATTACGTAATTTGTGGGGAAAGGAGACAAACGATTGCGGTGAGAACAGGGTGAAAAGTCAAAGGCAGCCTGGACATTTCATTAGCACCCCATCCATGACATGAAATATTCATTCTCCCAATCACCAAAGCACTATGTCTGCCATGGAGCCCTTCAACAATTCTTCTTTGCAGTGTCTCTCCAACCCAAAACTTCTTTCCCAAAAAGTGAAAAAGGCAGCAGGTCCCCAGGAGCACCACCATCTACAGATTCCCTCCCAAGCCACGCACCATCCTGGCTCGGAGCTATGTGAGAGGGAGGGGTGAGGCCATCTGTCATCACTTGGTCTAAATCCTAGAACCCAGGGTCACGCGCAAGGAACAAGAGATCATGGGCACTGTCATCTGGATGTAGCAACAGAGGCTGGAAGGTAGCAAGTGGAAGAACAATAGGTTGAGGATGTGAGAACCTGATACAAAGGGAAAGTGGAGAATGGAACCAGATTAAAGGAGGGATGATGGGCAGATAGAATCATTTGGGGGAGGAGATACAAGACCAAGTAGTTATAGTGTGTGTGTAATTAGCGGAGGGAATCAAGACAGGCAGTGGAATGAAACCGGGTAGAGAATGACACCTAAGCCTTTTGCACAGTACTGTTTTTGTCAACGTGGGGTAGAAAACGAGTTTGTAAATCTGGCGGGAGCAAAGGATGTTGGGAATGGCGGGGGTGGAAGGCCGCGGGAGGGTTGTGGGACAGGTGGCACAGAAGGAGTGCCAGGGGCAGGGATGTGGCATGAGTGTAGACAGACCCAGCTCTGAGACACCAGACAAGCTCATTTGATTGCAAGCAATTAGTTTATTAATCATTACAGAATGTCTCTCTGGTGCTTCCCACTCCCTCCCCTCTCCCTTCCCCCTTTCCCAAGCATGATTCCCCTCTCCCTGCCCCCTTCCCACTCTCTGTCCACAATCGAGACCCATATCAGAATCAGGTTTATCATCACTCACATATGTCATGAAATTTGTTCTTTTTTTGCGGCAGCAGTACAGTGCCATACATAACAGTACTAAAGTGCTGTGAAAAAGCCTTTAACACCCTAGCTATATATTTGAGTCCAAGACTTTTGCACAGTCCTGTATTTATTTAGAGATACAGCACGGAACGAGTCCTTCCAGCCCAATGAAAGGCACTGCTCTGCAACCCCCCATTTAACCCTAGCCTAACTACAGGACAATTTACAATGGCCAGTTAACCTACTAACTGGCATATCTATGCACTGTAGGAGGAAACCAGAGCACCCAGAGGAAACCTGCACGTTCACAGTGAGGAACGTACAAACTCCTTACAGACACTGTCGGAATTGAACTAGGAACTCTGATGCCCCAAGCGACGTTACCATGGCGCCCGGAGAATGTTTTCTGCATTTCCTGTCTTATTTCAGATTTTCAGAATCTGCAGTTTTTTTTCCCCTGATTTTTATACAGAGTCAGTACAGACCTGGGAGCTTGAAGCAACAAACACTCAGCTGGAGGTCAAGCAGCGTCTATGGGTGGGAAGGAGTTGTTGATGTTTGGGTCAGAATCCTGCGTCAAAACTGATGCAGTGTTTCCACCCGAAGCATCGCCGATCCCTTCCTCCCACAGACGCTGCTCGATCCACTGAGCTTCTCCAGCAGACAGCTTGTTGACCCAATTTCCAGTACTGTATCTGAAACCTCTCGTGTCTCCTCTGGAACCTCGCAACTGGCCTCATTCATGTGGCGCTGACCTCATGTTGCAGACCTGTCCTGAAACATCAACTCTGTTCCTACTCCACAGATGCTGACTGACCTGCTGAGTGTTCCCACATTTTCTGCTCTTTAGTTCAGGTTTCCAGCTTTTGAAGGTTTTTAGATTTTCATTCAGAGTAGATGAAAATAGATTTAGTTCGGCTTCTTTCCTAGTCTGACTGCTTGACTAAAGTCATAGAGTACTTCAGCACAGAATCAGGCCATTCAGCCCATTAGTGGTGCTGAACTGTTATGCTGCCTAGTCCCATTGACCTGCACTTGGAGTACAGCCCCCCAGAGCCCTTGCATCCATGTGCTTATCTAAACTTCACTTAAATGCTGATTTTGAACCTGCATCCACCATTTCCACTGGCAGTTCATTTCACACTCTCCCCACCCTCTGAGAGAGGACTTTCTGGCACCCAGAGTTGTCCACCTCTCTCACCTCATAAGCGTTCTTTGGGAGTCGGCCGCAAACTAGGCCCTGGCGTGTTGCCTTCAGATTCCGCTCGATATCTAGCTGGGTGAAGAAAACGGTGGTGTGGTCAGGGAGGTTGTGAGCAGGTCCTTTGTTCTCGGGTCTGGAATTGTGGTCCCTCTGTCACTCCTGCAATGAGGTGCAGTGCGCTGAGCATCTCCCCTGATCACTCTCCAAAGCAGATGAGATCAAGAAGGGAACAGCAGGAACCAATCAACTTGTTGAACCTTTTCCGAAGTTCATTTGAAGAATTATTATGTGAGGGGAGGACCCTTGGCCTGTTGAGTTATTGTTTGCACTTCTATCCCAGCTATTCTATTGGGCAGGGTGGTAGCGTAGTGACTAGAGTAACAGTTTACAAGTTCAATTCTTGCCGTTGTCTGTACATTCTCCTGTGCTCACATGGGTTTCCTCTGGGTGCTCTTCAAGTCGTATACAACATAGAGCAGTACACCACCGTACAGGTCTTTCAGCCTGCGATGTTGAGCTGACCCTTTAACCTACTCTAAGATTAATCTAACCCTTCCCACTCACATACCCCTCCATTTTTATATCATCCATGTACCTATCTAAAAGTCTCTGAAATGTCTCTAATGTATCAGCCTGTGACATCCCCTCTATACTTTCTGCCAATCACCTTAAAATTACTTATTAGCTATTTATGCCCTGGGGGAAAAAGTCTCCCGCTGTGCGTTTGATCTATGCCTCTTATTCACCTTGTACACCATCACCTCTCATCTCTTTTGCACCAAAGAGAAAGGCCCTCATTCACTCAGCCTATCCTCATAAAACATGCTCTTCAATCCGGGCAGTATCTGGGTAAGTCCCCTCTGCACTCTCTCTAAAGCTCCTGATTTCTTTCTATGATGAAGCGATCAGAGCTGAATGTCACATCTCATCCTAACGTGGAAATGTTTAATGGTCACTGGGTCTAATCCTTTCCCTGTTCAACTAGCATAGAGGTCTGCATCAGAAGGGCTGAAGGGTTTTAAGCTCATGGTCCACTATCAATGTCTCAAGGACTATTAGACTGGCCCTGCCTGTCTCAACATGGAGGAATAAAGAAGAGTTTTCAAAGGTCACTGTTTCTGTAGTGATACATTAATTTTGATTCCTCGGCCTCTCCCACCTTCTCTGCCATCCAGACTAATGGGGCAGCGGAGTAACACAGTGGTTGGCACAATGCTCTACGGTACCAGCAGCCCAGGTTCATTTCCTGCCACTGTCGGTAAGGAACACACATCAAAGTTGCTGGTGAACGCAGCAGGCCAGGCAGCATCTCTAGGAAGAGGTACAGTCGACGTTTCAGGCCGAGACCCTTCGTCAGGACTAGGGTCAACTTTGATGTGTGTTGCTTGAATTTCCAGCATCTGCAGAATTCCTCTTGTTTACTATCTGTAAGGAGTTGGAATGTTCTCCCCATGACTACGTGGGTTTCCTCCAGGTGCTCTGGCTTCCTCCCACAGTCCAAAGACATACCGGTTGGCAGGTTAATTGGTCATTGTAAATTGTCCCTTGTTTAGGCTTAGGGTTAAATCGGGGGTTGCTGGGCAGCGCTGCTTGAAAGGTCTATTTCACACTATATCTCAATAATTGAATAAATAAAAAGTTTCTTTTTCATCTTTTATCATCTCTAGGTCCCCAGATCTGAAATTTTAACTCTTTCTCTCTCCAGAGATGCTGCCTGACCTGCTGAGTGTTTCCAGCATCTTCTGCTTTTATTTCTGTGTCCAAGTGTTTCTCACTCCATCCTTGATGGAGCCTATAAGACTCAGGACACCAGTCGAGTTGAGTTTATTGTCATGTGCACATGTACAGTGAGGTTCATTTGTTACGTGCCGTGTCATACGACGTAGGCGATCGTGGTACTGATGAGTTAGGGGACTTGCTGAAGAGTTGGGTGACTCACTGAAGAGTTAGGGGACTTGCTGAAGAGTTGGGGGACTCACTGAAGAGTTAGGGGACTTGCTGAAGAGTTGGGGGACTCACTGAAGAGTTAGGGGACTTGCTGAAGAGTTAGGGGACTCACTGAAGAGTTTGGAAACTTGCTGCAGAGTTAGGGGACTTGCTGAAGAATTTGGGAACTTGTTGTAGAGTTTGGAGAGTACTTCTATTTTGCCCAACAGTACACCAGTAGAGCTGACTAGTGCTGTCATCTCTACCAAAGTAACTGTTGTCTCCAAAGCAAAAGAGAAGGCACTTCAAAATGTTATTGACTACTAGGATGTTCTGAGAGTTTAATAGACTGCTGTGTAAAAGTGGGTAAAAGCATAATTAAAGACATGGAAGTGTGAACTGGGAAAAGTCCGAAATATTGACTGATTATTTCCTTCCATAGATGGCTCCTGACGTTTTGAGTGCTCCTGCAGTTTGTGTGTGTTGCTGAGGATTTGAAAAACTGGATTTTTTTTTAATTCATGGAAGAATGCATTTTTGGGAACGTACCTACCACCCCATGAGCCTCCGTATACAACACATCATTCTCCGTAACTTCCACCATCTCCAAAAGGATCCTACCACTAAATTAATCTTTATCTCTCCCCCCCACCCCCGCAGGGATCGCTTCCTCCATGATTCCCTTGTCAATTCATATCTCCCCACTAACCTCCCACCCAGTACTAATCAATGCAAGTGGCTAAGTGCTCCACCTGCCCACTCACCTCCTCCCTCACCTCCATTCAGGGCCCCAAACAGTCCTTCCAGGTGAGGCAACACTTCACCTGTGAATCTGCTGGGGTCGTCCGTATCTGGTGCTTCTGCTGCGGCCTCCTCTACGTCGGTGAGACCCGTCATAAATCAGGGACTGCTTCGTTGAGCACCTCCGCTCCCATCCGCCAAAAGCAGAACTTGCTGGTGACTGAACACTTTATTTCCAATTCCCATTCCTGTCCTGACATATCAACCCATGCCCTCCTCTTGTGCCACAGTGAGGTCACCCTCACACTGAGGGAGCAACACGTTATATTCTAGTCTAAGGGGTTTCTTCTTTTATGTTACTGCGTATGTTAATCAAAAAGGATTCTTTGTTATGTTAATCTTTTATGTTACTGCGTATGTTAATTAAATGTTAAATGCTGAGAATGTTCTCTGGCTAGCAGTTTGCTTGGGTTATGTTATTGATAATAGGGCAAATGAACCAATGGGTGTTCATGTTAATCTTTCTTGGAGTGATATGCTAGTTGCATAGACACCTGAAGAGCAGACTATCTGTTGGATGGAAGTGACCAACAACTCTGATAGAGGCAGATGCCAAGTTTTTAAGCTCACCAGTGGGAGGTGGTGCTTTAGCACTGCTGGCCCACCACCTCAGGAGTCTTGATCATAAGCGGGCCGAAACTCCTGAAGACAGGTGGCAGATCAACTGATGATCCCATTGGTGATCGCACAGGACAGCTAACATCTTAGTCCACATGTATTTTTTAACTCTGTCTCATATGGCTGGGAAACGGGGGTTTTGGAGGGAGTTGGAGGAGAGGCCGGGAGGACAACGGACATGCTGGGAGTGCTCTGCTCGATCACTCCGGGTAGTCCCGAGCTGCGAGTCGAGGGGGTCAGAGTGGATCGCAGGGGGAAGAAAGAAGGTCCCGAGCTCCAGCTGCGTGCACAAAGAAATTAAACTTTGATAAGTCTGGCACCTTTTTCATTCCCTTTTGTATTGTACCTCTATTAATCTCATAGTCCTAGTAAGATATATAAAGTGTAATTTGTAAAACGTACATTGTGTGCTGGCTGATGATTGATGTTTGAAGCTGAATCCGGCGGCATTTGCACAGCAACTGATTGGGTAGCGGACGGGGTTTCCCCTAGATAAATACGAGCCAACATAGCTGAGGGTTACACTAGGTAGTCTCCAACTTGATGGCAAGAATATCTATTTCTCTTGGTTAAAAAAAGTCCTCCCCCTTGCCTCTTCTATTCCCTGTTCTGGCCCCTTACCTCTTCTCAACTGCCTATCACCTCCCCCTGGTGCCCCTCCTCCTTCCCTTTCTCTTCTGGCCCACTCTCCTCTCCCATCAGATTCCTTCCTCTCCAGCCCTTGACCTTTCCCACCCACCTGACTTCACCTACCAGCCTCTAGCTATCCTCCTTCCCCCCCTCCCCCCAAACCTTTTTATTCTGGCATCTTTCCCCTTCCTTTTCAGTCCTAAAGAAGGGTCTCGGCCTGAAACATTAACCATTTATTCATCTCCATAGACGCTGCCTGACCTGCTGAGTTCCTCCAGCACTTTGTGTGTGTCAGTTTGGTAAGACAATGTCCTGCAGTTTGTTCTTGCTGAATAAGTTATTCAATACAGATCAGAACACTAGGGTACCCATTCTAGTGGCAGGTTAACATTTTCATTCCAGGAAATGTTTTAGGGTAATTACTGAAATATTAAGATAACTGATCTATGATTGACTTCCTAAATAGATCTTGCACATCCTGAGCAATGCAAATGAAGATTTCAGCTGAAGTTCTTTGGTTGTTCACTTTTCCAGATGTGGGCACAGCCGGTAAAGCTATAATTTATTTCCTATCCTTAAATATCCTTCAGAAGATGGCAATGAGCCACCTTTTTGGTATTACTGGAATCCTTCTTAATATTTTCAAGTCTGCTGATGATATCAGATCATAAGGCGCAGGAGAAGAATTAGGCCATTCAACCCATCGAGTCTGCTCCACTAATCATTCTCCTGGTTTTTTTCCCTGCAACCTTCGACGCACTTATTAATCAAGAAATTATCAACCTCCACTTTAAGTGTACCCAGTGACTTGGCCACCACAGCTGTCTGTGGCAATGGCTTCCACAGATTCACCACCCTCTAGATAAAGAAGTTCCTCATTTTCTTTGTTTTAAAGGATCTTCCTTCTATTCTGAGGCTGTTCGGGGAGAACACAAGGGATGGGGTTTGACAGGGATAATAAATCAGCCATAATGGAATGGCAGAGCAGACTTGAGGGGCCTAGTAGCCTAATTCTGCTCCTCTGCATCTGTCTCACATCTGTGGTCTTAGACCAATGAGGCCTTAACCTGATGGCATGAACATTGACTTCTCAAACTTCCGCTAATGCCCCACCTCCCCCTCGTACCCCATCTGTTATTTATTTATATACACACATTCTTTTTCTCTCTCTCCTTTTTCTCCCTCTGTCCCTCTCACGATACCCCTTGCCCATCCTCTGGGCTTTCCCCCCCTCTCCCTTTTCTTTCTCCCTGGGCCTCCTGTCCCATGATCCTCTCATATCCCCTTTTGCCTATCACCTGTCCAGCTCTTGGCTCCATCCCTCCCCCTCCTGTCTTCTCCTATCATTGTGGATCTCCCCCTCCCCCTCCCACTTTCAAATCTCCTACTAACTCTTCCTTCAGTTAGTCCTGACGAAGGGTCTCGGCCTGAAACGTCGACTGTACCTCTTCCTAGAGATAGAAACATAGAAAATAGGTGCAGGAGTAGGCCATTCGGCCCTTCGAGCCTGCACCGCCATTTATTATGATCATGGCTGATCATCCAACTCAGAACCCCGCCCCAGCCTTCCCTCCATACCCCCTGATCCCCATAGCCACAAGGGCCATATCTAACTCCCTCTTAAATATAGCCAATGTACTGGCCTCAACTGCTTCCTGTGGCAGAGAATTCCACAGATTCACCACTCTCTGAGTGAAGAAGTTTTTCCTAATCTTGGTCCTAAAAGGCTTCCCCTTTATCCTCAAACTGTGACCCCTTGTTCTGGACTTCCCCAACATCGGGAACAATCTCCTGCATCTAGCCTGTCCAATCCCTTTAGGATTTTATACATTTCAATCAGATCCCCCCTCAATCTTCTAAATTCCAGTGAGTACAAGCCCAGTTCATCCAGTCTTTCTTCATATGAAAGTCCTGCCATCCCAGGAATCAATCTGGTGAACCTTCTTTGTACTCCTTCTATGGCAAGGATGTCTTTCCTCAGATTAGGGGACCAAAACTGCACACAATACTCCAGGTGTGGTCTCACCAAGGCCTTGTACAACTGCAGTAGTACCTCCCTGCTCCTGTACTCAAGTCCTCTCGCTATAAATGCCAGCATAATGCCAGCACAGATGCTGCCTGGCCTGCTGCGTTCACCAGCAACTTTTGTGTGTGAGGCCTTATAAAGCCTCAGCATTACATTCTTGTATTCTCGTCCTCTCCGATTGAATGCGAACCTTATTGAACTAGGTGGGAGTGTGACTATGGAGGGGGATGTAATGAGGCGTCAGAGGGGATATTTACAAGCTGAGTGAGTGGTCAGGAACATGGCAGATGGAACATAATGTAGAAAACTGTGAGGCTGACAGAGTGTTTGTAGTCAGATTGTGTAGTTTGATGTACAAAGGGACCGATGTGTTCTTTGGCATAGTCATGAGAGGGCTGACGTATAGGTGCAGCAAACAAATATGGCAAATTGTATATTTGTCTTTGTCACAAGGGGATTTGCTTACAGGATGAAATAAGTTTTCTTGCAATTGTACAAGGATTTGATGAGACCGCACCTGGAATATGTGCACAGTTCAGTGCCCTTGTCTGAGAAAGGATATACCTACCATATAGAGAGTGCACTGAGAGTCAAGTGATGGCAGGTTTGCTACTCAAGGACAGACTAAGTCCATGTTCCATCTAATTTTTTTTTACAGCTACAGAGACCAATCATTGCTCTGAGCAGGAAATCTTTACACAGCCTGAAAACCGCACAACACGTTAGATGTTTTTTTTGTAAAATGCGCACTGTAAATATTTAAAATGAAAATGGAAAAATCACGTAGTTTTGAATTTATCTATTAATGGAACGGTATAACAAAATAGAGTACAGTACAACAAGGGGCCACAAATAGGGAACAAGGGGTAGGTCACTGGGGACTGAGATGAGATGTTTTTTTCATACAGGTAGTGACTAACCTTTGGAATTCTCTATTCTGGAGGGCTGTGGTGCCTCCACTGTTAAGTTTCTTCAGACTGGTGGACTGATAGATTTCAGGGAAAATAGAGAGTGCAGGAAATTGGCGCTGGGGTGGAGGGTCAGCTGTGAACTTCATAAATGGTGGAGCAAGCTCAAAGACTCATATGGGCCACGCCTGCTGCTAATCCTTATGTTCGGGTATAGGTGCTCCCACAGTGTAGGGTAGAGATTTCCAGAGTTAGGCCCAACTACAATCTGGAATGGTAGCCTATTTCCAAATTCGGATTGTGTGGGGAACCTGCAGGGGATGGTGTCCATGTGTACTTGCTGCCTTCGTTCTCCGCGATGGCAGACATTTGGTACTGGATGTTGTTAATTACTTGCAACACACGCAAAGTGCTGGAGGAATTCTCATCTTTGTTAATTACTTGATAGTTTCAGAGTTGAGTTAAAATCAGTAAGTAAAGGCATCCATTAGCCTTGCGAGACCATGGATCTGCGCCTGGAAAGTCTTCACTCTCGAGGGCGCAGGCCTGGGCAAGGTTGTATGGAAGACCAGCAGTTGCCCATGCTGCAAGTCTCCCCTCTCCACGACACCGATGTTGTCCATGAGAAGGGCATTAGGACCCATACAGCTTGGCACCAGTGTCGTCGCAGAGCAATGTGTGATTTAAGTGCCTTGCTCAAGGGCACAACACGTTCCCTTGGCTGGGGCTCGAACTCACGACCTTCAGGTAGCTAGTCGAACACCTTAACCACTTGGCCACGTGCCCACACTCAGAGATAACAGAGTTAGCAAGAGGCAACATAAAAGTCCCCTTGCATTGCTTGAACACATTCTCATCACTGCCTCCCCAAATGCTCCAACACTCTGTGGAAGTTTTAAACCTGGAGCCAGGGAGGATTTCCGAAGTACAAAGGCCTGTTGAAGTGTTGAGGGAGTGGAAGAAGTTCGTGGTGCTCTCACTGTCCCTAAAGCTGACTTCCTGCTGGTCATTTATCCAGTTTCCATTTGTGTACTGGAGAGAAGAGGGGCAGAGTTTGTCCCAGCACATTCTGTGTTATTGCTGTTGATCTGCAGCTGCAGACACAATACTTGTTGGAACTGGTTACTGTTTAGTCCCTAAACAGAATCTGAACGACAGAGGCCAGTGTTAAGTACCTGCTTATTGGTGGACAATCATTTACTCGCAATTTACAATCTTTTATCTGCCTTTACTCAGTTCCGAGAGACTTCATTCAGTAGACCGAGTGGTGAAGAAGGCTTTTGGCACGTTGACCTTCATTAGACAGGTCACTGAGTATGGAAGTTGGGATGTTACGTTGCAGTTGTACAAGGCGCTGGTGAGTCTGAAGTATTGTGTACAGTTTCTCCCCGTTATAGGAAAGAGTGCAGAGATGATTTACAAGAATACTGCCAGGACCCAAAGACCCGAGTTACGAGGGGGGATTGGTCAGGCTAGGAGCTTATTTCTCAGCGTGTAGGAGACTGAGGGGTGATTTTATAAAGGAATATAGAATCATGAGGGGCATAGATAGGGTGAATACACACAGTCTTTTCCCCAGGAAAAGGGAACCAAAAACTAGAGGACATAGGTTTAAGGGAAGATGGGAAAATTTAAAAAGGACCTGAAGAACAACTTCTTCATTCAGAAGGCTGAGTGCATACGCAACAACCTGCCAGATGAAGTGGCTGAAGCAGGGATAACAGCAACATTTAAAGGTCTCTTGGACAGATACGTGGATAGAAAAGGTTTAAATGGGTGTAGGACAAACACAACCAAATGGAGCTCAGCTCAGATGGGGATCTTGGTCAGCCTGGATGAATTGGGCCAAAGATCCTTCTTCTGTGCTGTACTCAGGCCCTCTATAGGACCAATGAACTCATACGTTAATTCCAACCACATGTAGAAGGCTTATGCAGTGTATCCTGGTAATCTGGTTTACCCAAGAGGTCTCATCATCCCATATAATGACCTTTGACTTGACCATATCCTTAAGGTGTTGGGCAGTTTGGAAAGTCTTGTAGAGCCTTTGGGAGAAGGACAATATACATAGTGGGTAATTTCACACACAAGCTGTCCATGTCATTTGGTAGAATATCTCATGGCCAGAATTCACCAACAAGAACCAAGACCTGGCTTGGCTATTAGTGAGAGGAGCCCTCCCTGTTAGATCAAGCCTGCATGGATGGAGTCTCACTCCCGACACACATTACCCTTAATATAGTATGATGCATGAAGAAATAATTATCCACCTCTCTTTGGAAAAGGTCCTTGACTCGGTTAACCCAAAGCAGTATGTAACAGTGGAGCTGATCTCGGGGCTGTTCCCAGAGGTACATAACGAGACAAACATTAACTGCTGCCGAATCAGCAATTTATCAATAAGAGAACATTGCAAATATCACTCCACTCTTTAAGAAGGAAGAGAGGCTCAAAAAGGGAATCTGTAGGCCAGTTAGTCTGACCTTAGTGGTTGGGGAAGTGTTGGAGTCCATTATTAAGGATGAGGTTTCGGGATACTTGGAGGCACATGATAAAATAGGCCAAAGTCAGCATGGTTTCCTTGGGGAAATCTTGCTTGATAAATCTTTTGGAATTATTTGAGGAAATAACAAGCAGGATAGACAAAGGAGAGTCAGTGAGTGTTGTTTACTTGGATTTTCAGAAGGCTTTTGACAAGGTGTCACACATGAGGCTGCTTGACAAGATAAGTGCCCATGGTATTACAGGAAAGATACTAGCATGGATAGAAGGTTAGATGATTGGCAGGAGGCAAAGAGTGGGAATTAAGGATGTCTTTTCTGATTGGCTGCAGTTCTTCAGGGATCGTTGTTGGGACTGCTTCTTTTAATGTTCATATGTTAGTGATTTGGATGACGGAACTGATGGCTTCATGGCCAAGCTTGCAGATGATATGGAGGGGCAGGTAGTGTTGAGGAAGCAAGGTGTCTGCAGAAGGACTTGGATAGATTTGGACAATGGACAAAGAAGTGACAGATGGAATCTACTGTAGGGAAGTGTATGTCGTGCACTTTGGCAGAAAGAATAAAGGCATAAACTATTTTCTAAATGGGGAGAACATTAAAAAAATCAGAGCAGCAAAGGAACATGGGAGTCTTCAAGCAGGATTCCCTAAAGGTTACCTTGCAGGCTGAGTCGGTAGTAAGGAAAGCAAATGCAATGTTAGCACTCATTCTGAGAGGACTAGAAAATAAAAACAAGGATGTTACGGTAAAGCATTGGGCAGACCGCATTTGGAATATGTGAGCAATTTTGGGTCCCTTATCTAAGAAAAGACATGCTGACATTGGAGAGGGTCCATAAGAGGTTCATGAGAATGATCCCAGGAATGAAAGGGTTAACACGTGAGGAGCGTTTAATGGCTCTGGGCCTGTACTTTCTGGAGTTTGGAAGAATGGGAGGAGAATCTCATTGAAACCTTTTGAATATTGAAAGGCCGAGATAGAGTGGATGTGGAGAGGATGTTTCCAATAGTGGAGGTACCTACAGCCAGATCGCAGCCTTAGAACAGAGGGCTGTCCATTTAGAACAGAGGTGAGGAGGAATTGCTTTACCCAGAGGGTGGTAAATCTACGGAATCCTTTACCACAGGCAGTTATGGAGGCCAAGGCAATGAGTGTATTTAAAGTGGAAGTTGATAGGTTCTCGATTAGTCAGGGCCTCAAAGGTTACAGAGAGAAGGCAGAAGGATGGGGTAGAGAGGGATAGTAAAATAGCCATGATGGAATGGTGGAAGAGACTCGATGGGCTGAATGGCCTAATCCTGCTCCTATGTCCCATGGGCTAATTTGGTGAAAGGTGTACTTGGATCTGTTGGTCTTCCAGCATGGGGAGATTCATAAGGGAATGCTGCCACCAGGAGCAGTCTGAGGTGCAGGTGTACATGCTAAGGGATGCACTGAGACTTGGTGCAAAGGTTTAATGGAAAGGACTACAGTCTTAGGTCTTGCTAATGGACACTGAGAGGCTGTTCCCTGTGTTGCAGTCTCTTAAACATTTCCTGAATGCATTGTCTAAGGAGGAAATGTGACTAGACTTGGCACATTGTAAGAAAATGTGTTGAATTACGAGTAGAATGAAATTCATCTCCCATTTGTATTTACTGTAGAATAAATGGTGCTCTTGGAGATAAGAACAGGTACTTACGTCAGTTTTCTGGATGGACTGGCAGAGGGTGTTGCCACTGATTGTGGCTTGGTTTCCAGTTCTAAATGCTCTGTTTGAACAATGTAAGCTCAACTGAGAAGTGTATACCATCTGACAAGGCATACAATGACCTTAACACACACATACCACGTTGGCTGATTTGGTTACCGGTCACCAGAGCACAAGAGGGCAACACTTGTGTGAAAATGAACAGCAAAGCGACAAAAGGCACGAGAGAAAACTTGTAATTCAGATGAGCTTTATTACAGATTTTTATGATTTTTATGTAGAAGATTTGCTTGATACTCACGGGGCTGTGAGTTTGAAGGATGGTCTATCTTCTGATACCACCTCTTCTAGTGACACCAAATCCCCTCCGTGATCCGCAGCTTTCAGTCTGGGAAGAGGCGCTCGAAGCTCTGAGAAAACTACACAAAATTGTAGTGGTTTATTATAATCAGAATGAGTATTGATACCACCACACTAATCAATGAGTTGAAAATCGTGGGGCGTGGGAAGCACATCAGACTCCTCCAATCCACAAGCAACACATCAGCAATGATTCCTTCCAAAACACAAGTGTTTGTATCCAGCAAATCACAAAGCGTGGAGGATAGCAACATAGAAATAATATTCATGTGTCACAACACGGATTCGGCAGCGCAGTAGGTACGGCAATTGCGTTTGTGAATTTGCACATGTCAGCTAATTATTAGTTAATCATGATAGTATTTAACTCCATACCTGTCGTCGTAATGTTTGTCGAGACTTGGACAGAGCACAGCAACGCTTCGCTGCCTGTTTGCCTTCAGCCTTCCCTGAGAAACTGGACTCTCGAGTCAACTGACTTTGAAGACTAGCGGTATCCGTTTAATGTTCAGATTTTCTTTTCAGTCATAGGTGTAGGCTTTGTTTCCCATTTGAAAGTTTTAGTTAACAACCCTATTTGGCCTAGCGTTTAATGTTTATTTTCTGTTTAACACTGTTCACAATAAAGTTTGTGAACTATTGACCTGCTGCAATTCCCATTCTCCAATCACACAGCACCACAATTCCTGTGAATTAGGATATGGTGTGCAATGGGGGCAAGTTCAGAATCTGCCCTTTCGAATTCCTCTAGCCCGCAGCCCAACCAAGATATCGCTGCCCCACTTTCTGTACCTTCAGGCAGAGAGTTAGGCTTTGCCTGAGCTATGATGATATCATAACTTTCCCCTTTATTGATCGCAGCACTTGAGTGCAGACTTAAACAATAGGCGATTGATCATGGTCGTTAATCCATAAAGAAATTGAAGCAGACCAAATGAAAAAGAAGTCTAGACGGTATGGTGTGGAGTATCTGAAATATGGATTGATACCAGAACCAACAGTAGCCAATGTGTCTGTTGTGTGAAAAGGCTTTTTTTTCAAATGAAGTGTCGCTCCACATCCATGACTGTGTGGCTAAGTATAGCTCCAACACCATATACAAGTTTGCTGATGACACCGCTGTTGTGGGCTGTATCAAAAGGTGGTGATGAATCAGCATAGAGGAGGAAGATTGAAAACTTGGCTGAGTGGTGTAATAACAACACACTCTCATTCCATGTCAGTAAGGCCAAGGAACTGATTGTAGACTTCAGGAGAGGGAAACCAGAGGTCCATGAGCCAGTAATCATCAGATCGGAGATGGAGAGGGTCAGTAACTTTCAATTCCTGGGTGTCACTATCTCAGAGGACCTGTCCTGGACCCATCATATAAATATATTTGCAAAGAAAGCACAACAGCACCTCTACTTCCTCAGGAATCTGTGGGGGTTCAGCATGTCATCAAAAACCTTGGCAAACTTCTAGAGATGTCTGGTGGAAAGGTGCTGACTGACTGCTTTACAGCCTGGTTTGGGAACACCAATGCCTTTGAGCGGAAAATCCTACAAAAGGTAGTAGACTCGGCCCAGTACATCACGGGTAAAGCCCTCCCAACTATTGAGCACATCTACTTGAAACACTGTCGTAGGATCCTTCATCAAAGATCCTCACCACCCAGGCCATGCTCTTTTCTCGCTACTGCCATCAAGTAGAAGGTACAAGGGCCTCAGGACTTGGACCACCAGGTTCAACAAGGTGACAATAACTCCAAAAAGATTGGGAACCACTGCTCAAGGCAACTGTCAGGTCAAGCCATGTAGACAGAAAGGCAATTTGCCTCACACAAAACCCTGATGTATGTACTCTTTCCCTACAAGGTGTAGCATTTACTTATTGATCCTACAGAGCAACCATAGTGAACATAGGAGCGGGAAGGGGACATTCAGCCCTTCTTCCTGTCCTATCCTTCAGCTAGATGTTGGTTGGTCTGCATCTTTCTTAACCCACACAACTTGTCTCCAGAGACTTCAGTATCCTTGACTAACACAAATCCAGTCCTGCTGAACAAGTTAGCATTTACCTACCTGCACTACATGTAGTATGGGATTTTAGATCCAGAAATCCCACTGGGAATTGCGGCACCATTTACAATCCCCCACATGATTCTCCCACCAAGCCCAGACAAGATCACATCACCCGGGGAAGGGGAAACCACCCTGTCCGAGCAGCACACTCCTGGCCACAATGCAGTCCTGTCACTGCATCAGGAAACTGGCATGTCCATGAACTAGGATCTTCGGTCTACCAACCCAACCCTCCCTCCCATCTACTCCAAGCCACCCCCAGCCACCCCCAGCAGGCACTCTCCATCCCAGTAGCAGGAACTCGCAGGTCTGGCAGAGACAGCCAGACTTCTCAGGATCTTCGGTGCTTTCTTGAACGGTGAATTCATAACTATTGGACCTCTGTCTCCACCTGGTGGTCGCTTTGATCATTACTCCCAATTTGCCTTGAGGCCCAGTGGTTTAGTGCCTTCAAGTTCAAGGTTAGGGTCATAGGCATACTGTACATATAAGCGCCATGAAAGTTAGCCTTTTGCAGCAGCAGCAGCAACTTGACAAAAGTAAACTCACATAAACCTAAATTAACATACCTGACAAAATAAACATGACATTAGTGCAAGTTGAGAGAGAGAAAAAGGAATGTAGTCTGAGGTAGTGCCAGGGCTTTTCAGGTTGGTACAAGAATGGGGAAGAAGCTTCTTTTAAGCCTTGAGGCATGGATCTTCGGGCTCCTCTACCTCTTTCCGGATGGCAGCATGGAGAAGAGGGAATGCCTGGATGGTGGGGGTTCCTGTTGCTGGCTGTCACCTTTCTGAGGGATCGCTTCTTGTAGATGACTTCAACGGGGAGATGGGAAGAGTTCACCCACAATGGAACAGGCTGAGTTACTTACAGAGTGCTGCACCCCAAGTGTTTTCTCTAGAGCCGAAAACTCCCGGGATCCATAGAGTGTCATTGCCTAGTGCAGCCTGTCCAATTTTAAAGGAACAGGGCTAGGGATCTGAGCACTCAACACACATGAGGCTCCATGGGAAATCACCTGATGTATTACTATACAGTCAAAAAGTCAGACTGAACAGAGAATCCTTTTCTTACACCTTCTGGGCACTGACAAAACTCCATAGCCAATGGATTTATCATTTCCACAACCTTCCACCCTTGTCAATGACAGGCCAGTCCCAGTGTAGGCAGATGCCCTCCGGATCAGATGGTGAGAATCTGTGCCACATTTACACCTTCCTGGGTAAAGCCCCACCCTCATGACCAATGTGAGCTCCCAGTAATGGCTGAGACAATGCAACCCCTCTTCCCCCAGTGCTCTTTCAGGTGAAGAGACAATGGATCCATCTCCTAGAAAGGATCTACGGTCAGCTGGAGAGCAGTCTCTGGTCTGTATTGGGGGGGGGGGTCACTGTTATATCTGCTTTACTGGAAGGTGTTATATGGGTGCTTGCATCTGTTCAAGTTTGCTATAATCTGACGGTACATATGAAACCCCTGTTTACTGGGGGTCTCTGGAAATGCGGCTCGTTAGCCCCTCAATAACAGCCACTGGACTCTGTGACAAGAAACCCACCTTCCTCAGGTCTAGGGCGTATACGACTTTGGTCCCGCCAAACCTGTGAGGGTAGGATGTCTCGCCCACACAAACACGGTTTGTGTGAATGCTGTGTGACTTACTGCCCCTGTCGGCATGAAATAACGGTCATACACTGCATACAACTATGAACAAATATATTTAAGAATGTTAACTTAAGCAGTCAGTTATTAAAGGAAAGAAAGAAAAAAAAAAGCAAAAAGGTCCCATTACACTGAAACAGACACATGTGCACGGTGGAGCTCAAATCTTCCAGAAGCCGTTGTTTTCCACTGCAGCAACTCCTATCCGCTGCTTCCCGGTAAAACTCCCCTGCTTGGGTTCCATTGGATTGCACATTCCCGCCGGATCAAATTCTACAGCCTGTTCTCTCAAGACCCTTCTCTCTCCATTTTCTGCCGAACAAAGACTTTGACTCACCTCAGTGCTCATCACAAAAACTGCTCCCCACCCAGCATTCTCTAGAACTTACTCCAAGTTCCACTCTCCTGATTGGATAACACACTTTCCTAAGTATCCCTTATCATTAACAGTAACCCAAACACTGCCAGCAGAACACACTGCTTATATAGAAAGACCATTACATGAAATACCCTACAACATTAGCAGTAAAACCTTTACCAGTGAGTTACACATATATACAACCAAACAAAACAACGCACCTCTGGACCACAGCGTACCAAAACAACATATATCTCACACAGCTCATAAAATAACATATTATACTATAAATAAGTTAATAAAATATATTTCAACATGCAGTTAGTAAAATGCGGCACAAATAAACAGTTATCAGCACGTTGACCTAATGTTGAGACCTCGGTGGTGGCAGGGTCTCACAGACTGAGGGAAGAAGCTGTTCCCCAGCCTGGAAGTCCTAGTCCTGATACTCCTGTACCTCCTTCCTGGTGGTAGTGGTTCAAAGCGATTATGGGATGGGTGGTAGGGAACCTCAACAATGCTTCAGACCCTTTGTCTGCAACGCTCCTGGTAAATGTCACAAATGGGGGTAGGGAGACCCCGATGATCCTCTTGGTGGTTTGAACTGTCCTCTGTAGGGTCTTGTGGACCGGTGCCTTGCAGCCTCCACACCAGACAGTGACACAGCCAGAGAGGGCACTCGCGGTGGTCCTCCTGTTAGAATGGGGGTGAGCAGCCTTACTCACCTCAATCTCCTCAGAAAGTGTAGATGCTGCTGTGCCTTCTTGACTAGTGAGGAGATATTGTGGGTCCAGGTTAGATCGTCCATTACGTGCACGTCAAGGAACTTTGTGCTCTTCACTCTCTCCACGGCTGAGCCATTGACGTGCGATGGAGAGTGGTCGACCTGTGCCTTCCTGAAGTCAACAATCATCTCCTTTCTCTTGTCCACATTGAGACCCAGATTGTTGTTCTTGCACCATTTGACAATCCACCCTAACTTACTCTGTATATTGACTCATCATTGCTGCTGATGAGGTCAACCATTACCAGCGAACGTGATGATGTATCTGGCAGTGCCAGCCATGAGTCAGCAGAGGGCTCAACATACAACCCCAGGGGGTGGGGGGTGCCCCCAGTGCTCAGCATGATGGAGGTTGAAACGTTGCTGCCAACTCAGACTGACTGAGATTTTTCCATCAAGACGTTCAAGGTCCCGTTACAAGAGAGGGGTATGGACTCCCAACAAGGACAGTTCAGCCGCCGGCCGCTGAGGGACGATGGTGTTAAATGCTGAGGTTGATGATCAACATTGTATTGTATAAGGCATTGATTTCCAGGTGGGACAGGTCAGAGCGGAGGGCCAAGGCTATGACACCATCAGTGGACCAATTTGAGCAGCAGGTAAACTGGAAAGGGTCCAATGTAGCTGGAAAGTGGGATTTTATACGATCCATTATCAGCCACTCAAAGCATTTAATGGTTGTCCAAGTCAGTGCCACTGGCCAGTAATCATTAAGGCCCGAAACAATTGCTCTCCTGGGCACCGGAATGATGTTGGTTGCCTTGAAGCCTGCAGGGATAATGGACAGTTTCAGAGAGACACTAAAGCTGTCCGTTAAGACCTCTGTTAGCTGGGCCGCACAGTCTCTGGTTTGTATACCTTGCCACGTGAACCACACGTCCCTGGTGTCACAAAGGTGTCCGTGGAATTTCGGTGCACACTCAGGCTTTGCTTTCCTGATGTCTCGGGAGAGCACAGCTCTTGCTCATCTTAGAGCTGTCCTGTCCCCCAATCTGAAGAGAGAATCCCAGTCCCTAAGCAGCACATAAACCTCTGCAGTCAGCCATGGTTCCTGGTTTGCCCTGGCAATGCAGTGTTTAATCACAGTAACATCCTCGATGCACCTTCCTCTATAACCAGTCACCGATCCCGCATATTCTTCAATGTTGATGTGATGACCGTAGGAAGCTGCCTCCCTGAATACGCTCCAATCTGTGCCTTCCAGCAGTCCTGCAGCGCTGGGGTGGCATCTTCTGGACAGGTCCTGAACTCCCTGTGAACTGGTTTGACCCACTTCACTAGTGCAGGGATTAGCAAAATGGATCTGTAGTCAGAGTATCTGAGATAAGGGCAGGGGACAGCCTTGTAGGTTCCAAGAACTTTGGTGTAAACCAGGTCTCTCCTCTGGCTGCGAAGTTGATGAACTGGTAGAACTTGGCAGGACTTTTTCTTCCTGCAGTCTCTATTTTCCTCTGCATGTAGTCTTTCCTCCTCTCACCTTTGGAGGTCTTTGCTGCACTTATGGTTCCATCGTGTCCTGGTGTCCATATTTATGCCTCTTATAATCCCTTACAGATGTCATTGACACCCAGATAGAGCCTAGTTGACTCTAACCCTATATTTTATTGGAAGTTTGACGAGATTTGGTATGTCACCAAAGATTCGTAAAAATTTCTACAGATGGTGGACAGCATTCTGACTAATTGCATGACTGTCTGAACAGCTTCTACCTCTTCACTATCAATTTTCTGAACAGACCATAAACCTGTGAATACCACCTCACTACCTCGTCCACGAACACCACCTCGAAGGAGTTAGAAGGAGGGAGGAGAAGATGGCAGCGTGACGCAGCGAGCATAGCCTCTCCGGTGAAATGATCTCGTATCTGTTAAATAGGGGCTGTGCACAATTCTGATTTGATGGAGACAGATGTGAGAAGGCACAGAGGAACATCTCGAGAAACTTCTGAAATGCCCGGTTCGCTGCCGCTGCTACTGTGCGATCGAGAATCTCCGGAGGGAAGGCCCCAAAATCCTCGGCTTTGCTTGCTGCTGGTGACCAGGGCTGAGGTCGAAGCGTTCGGCAGAGGTGGTGCTCGGTGTTGGAGGGCTGATCGGAGATCGAAGTTTTCGGACAACTCAGAGTCAGACTGTAGTCGGGTATGGCAGGGAGAGTTTTCTTCCTTCTCCCGTCTCCATGAGATGTGGAACTTTCGAGAGACTTTGAACTTTTTACCGTGTCCATGGCCTGTTCTTCATCAAGTTATGGTATTGTTGCACTGTTGTAACTATATGTTATAATTATGTGGTTTTTGTCAGTTTTTCGGTCTTGGTCCATCTTGTGTTTCTGTGATATCACACCAAAGGAATATTGTATCGTTTCTTAATGCATGCATTACTAAATGACAATAAAAGAGGACTGCGTATCCTTATAATCTAATAATCTAATCTAATCATTATCCTGTCCATGAACACCACCTCACTACCTCGTCCACGAACACTGCTAACTACCTCGTCCACGAACACCGCTCACTACCTTGTTCATGAACACCACCTCACTACCTCGTCCACGAACACCACCTTCCCGCTCCCTCCCCTCTCCTTTTCCCTTTTCCCAACCATAATTCCCCTCTCCATTTGCACAGGACTGCATCTCAGATATAATAAACCTGATTCTAACGTTTCTGAGGTTAATTCTCCAGAGAGAATGTCTTTGGAAATCCTGCTATTGTTTACCTGGTGAAAATGACCCCACATGAGGTGCACTCAAATCTAGGAAGTGTTTGGCATCCAGGTCATCAGAGTTTCTGTCTGAGTTTCTGTCTCTGTGCTGTATTGACTGTCTTGTTGTACACACTATTTATTACAAACTACCATAAATTGCATGTTGCACATTCAGATGGAGACGTAACGTAAAGGTTTTTACTTCTCGTGTAATGGAAAGGATGTAAGAAATAAAGTCAATTCAGATAATTCCTTCAGATTGCTTTGTAGGCAGTGCATGTGGAAGCTGTTCGGTCTCTGGATTGCGATACAGCAATCAGATCTCACTGGTGGTCAGTACAGTGTTAGTCTCACTCCTGTCAGGGAGGTGGCTATACAACATCCACACCAGCACCACCAGGCACAAAAACAGTTACTTCCCCCAAGCCATCAGGCTGATCAACACCTCTACCCACTAACCCTCCTCACCATACTCCCAACCTCCACTAGTTTACCACTTCCTGTCAGTCACTTTATGTACAGACACCCCTGTAACTAGCATCAGTTTATGTACAGTATAGAAGCTAATCTTATGTGTTTATATTTATTGTGTTCTATTGTGTTCATTATGTTTTTTGTGTTCTATTGTGTTCATTATGTTTTTTGTGTTTTTTTTATAATGCATCAGATCTGGAGTAATAATTATTTCAATCTCCTTTACACTTGTTCTACTGATGAATGACAATAAAAACCAATCTTCATTGTTGACTATCACAGGTTTTGTGTACGTGCCGGTAGAGAGATAAGTGGGCATTTTACACTGCCCTCCGTACGTGTACTGGGGTCGAACTTGTTGCAGCCAATAGTTCTGCACATTATATGTTATCACTTTCTAGTCCAGTTTAAGCTAACATTCCTGGGAAGCCTCCCCTAACTTCCTTTCCTCTTCATTCTGTGTTGTCCATAAATACAAATATTTAGAGTCACAGGGAGATAAAGTGCAGAACCCGATCATTAATGAGTCTCTAGCATCACTGCAAGGGCAGCTGAAGTTCCCCAACCATATAGCAGCCACCACCCTGCGACCAGACATTGTCCTGGTGTCTGAGGCTACTAAGCAAGTGGTGCTGCTGGAGCTGACAGTCCCATGGGAAGATAGCTTGGAGGAGGCCTTTGAAAGGAAGCTCTCCAAGTACGCAGGACTGGTCAGCAACTGTCAGCAGGCTGGATGGAGAGCGAGGTGTCTCCCAGTGGAGGTTGGTTGTAGGGGATTCGTAGCTCGTTCTTTAGTTAGAGCCTTCAGCATTTTGAGCATCGAGGGAGAGAGGAAGAGGAGAGCCATCCGCAGTACCACTGATGCGGCAGAGAGGGCCTCAAGATGGCTGTGGCTCAAAAGAGGGGAGCCATGGAGTCATAAGTAGCTAGCCATCTGGACACAAGCTGGGGTCTGATCAGCCCCGGCTGGGTCACTTGGAGGAGGTTGTATGATGTTGAAAGACCCGAAACACCCGATGATTCCAGGAACATCACTGAAGATGTGTCCAGAAGCATCAATAGATGTATGTACACAGCTACACTAATCGACTTTATTCATCGCACATTCCCAACACCTCCCTCCAGATTCTAACTCACCCATAGATGGGGGGGGAAATTTACCCGCCAACCTGCATGTTTTTGGGATGTTGGAGGAAATGAGAGCCCCTGGAGGAAACCCACACGGTTGCAGGGAGGAAGGTGTGGACCAGCAAAATTCAGGGACTAAAGACCCCCAGCACCCACTCAGGGAGATACTCCAAATTCTCATTTTATACTTTTGTAAGACCTTTTCCCCTAACTTTTGCTAGTTTTTCATGTACTCCTGATTCTTCCATGAAAGAGTTTTCCTGTTATCTGCACCGAGTCCTTCAATTATTGATCAAACCAGTCTTTAGTTTTCTAAGCTCCAAGTATAGAAGCCAAGTTCACACCACCAGCTTGTCTCAGCCGAACCCCAGCCCCACTTTGGTGAACTTGCCCCAATTATTGGTGCCACTGCTGACTGAAATCAGGGGGACATCTTGTGCCCATCCATCCTCTGGCACCTGCCACGCCGAAACTCGGTCACTTCCACTGGATTTCCTCCCCGTCGGTCCCCCCCAGAAGCAACGGCAACCAGTAGGAATGAGGGACAGTACTTTTCCGGAGAAGCGTTCTGTTCGAGGTGTCTGTGAACTGGTTCACGGTCTGGTGGATCCTGAGGGAGACCTTTGGATCGGAGCCGGAGCAGGTTGCTCGAACTTCAGAGCCTGAATTACAATGACAGACAGCAAGAGGGGTGAGCCTCCTAGACTAAACAGAACAACAACTGCTCTGCAGGGCTCTGTGGGAAAATAAACCTCTCAAAGTACATACATGTCACCATATACAACCGTGAGATTCACTTCCTTGTACACATACTCAATAAATCCAATAACGATTCCATAATGGAATCAATGAAAGACCGCACCAATAGAGCAGACAGCCAGTATGCAAAATACAACAAATTGCAAATGCAAAAAGAGAGAAAGAAATGGTTGGATAAGTAACTAGATAAATAACTAGGCAGATAGATAAAGAAATACCAAGAACATGAGATGGAGCGCCTTGTGGGAACATTTCAGTGGTGGAGAGAACAAGAGAAGTTGAGTGAAGTTATCCCCACTGGTTCAAGAACCTGATGGCTGGGGGGGGGGGGGGGTAATAACTGTTCCTGAACCTGGTGGTGTGTGTCCTGAGGCTCCTGTACCACTTTCTTGATGTCAGCAGTGAGAGGAGAGCACGACCTGGGTGGTGGGGGCCCTGATGATGTATGCTGCTTTCCTGTGGCAACGTGCTGTGTAGACGTGTTTAGTGGGGGGAGGGATTTACCCATGATGGACTGGGCCTTTGGCTGTATTGATTTACAAAGCTACGGTCTTGAGTCTCACAACTTTTGAGTGTTGGAGGAGGTACTGTATTTAGAAGAAATTAAACTAACACACTTAAAGATTAAAGATGATCATTATTGGTCCAACAGAATTCATTCTCCTTTGACAGATCAGACATCCAGCTGTGATGGCTGCAACGTCCAACCAGAGGAGAGTGAATTCTGTGAGGTGGTGATACTGGTGAGAAGACTGTGATGGAATTGCACCCAGCCCCACCAAGGCACCCAGTGTCATTCCCCTCTGCTCCTGAGGAGGTTTAGTTGCAGTACATGTAAAAGGTCAGGGTGGGTCAGAGATAGGAAACACTGGCGGCTTTGACTGTGTTGTCCCGAGGCTGATCAAACTTCTTAAAAACTGGTCCAAGCCACCTTTTGGAAATAGTGGTTAAATCTGTGCTAGCCATGGTTATTATCAGATTTCCATTTCGGGATCCCCTGTGCAGTTGCCACATTTCGTAGGTGATAACAGTAATTAAACAAAAGATGGCTCATTGGCTATAAAGTACCTCAGGAAAGCAGAGTTGCTTTATAAATGCAATTTATATCACACCATGTTCACTGGTACTTATTTTCACAATGGGTGTCCAGACTCTGCATACTTCTATCCCCTGTCAAAGGCCTTGAAGCTCTCTGTTTCTTTCCCGACAACAGACCTAGCCAGTTCCCCTTCATCATCACCCTCCTCCATCTGGCGAAACTGGTCCTCACCCTCAACAATTTCTCTTTCGGCTCCTCCCACTATCTGCAAACCGGCAGTCCATGCTTCAAGCCCACACTGGGAACATCCCGCAACACTTTCTGTACTACACTGACAACAGCATTGCTGTTGCTTCATGCACCCACACTGAGCTCGTCAATTTCATCAGTTTTGCCTGCACCTCCCACCCTGCCCTCAAATTAACTTGGTCCATCTCGGACACCCATCTCCCTTTTCTCCATCTCTCTGTTTCCATCTCCGGAGACAGACTCTTATATTCTGTCTGGGTAGCTTCCAATCTGACAGCAAGGACATCAATTTCTCTAACTTCCAGTAAAATTCTCTCCACCCCACATGCTCACATTTTTTCCATTCCCCATTCTGGCTCCCCCTCATACTTCTTCTCTTCTTCTGCCCATCACCCCTCCTCCTTCACTTTCTCCCATAGTCCACTCTCCTCTCCCATAAGATTCCTTCTTCAGCACTTTATCTCTTCCACCTATCTCCTCCCCCAACCACCCACCCACCTACCTTCCCCCTCATCTAGCTTCACCTATCATCTGGCCATCTTGTTCCTCCCACCTTCTTGTTCTGGCATCTTACCCCTTCCTTTCCAGTCCTGATGAATGGTCTCAGCCCAAAACGTCCAACATTCTTTCCTCTCCCTAGATGCTGCCCGAGTTCCTCCAGCATTTTGTGTTTGCTCCTTTGGATTTCCAGTATCTGCAGAATCCTTTGTGTATATAAATGCAAGTCATTCTGACTCCAATCTACCCAGAGTCCCATGTTTGCACTCTCCGTGGTGGGATCCTCCGTTTGAATCCAGAGACTCCCATTTCTCACCACCGCTTGCTTCAGGACTCTGCATGACAACAAGAACAACTGCAGTAGGTTACTGATACTTGAGTCTGATCAAAAATCGAAATGCTGGAAGAACTCAGTGGGACAGGCAGCACCTATGGAGGCAGAGGGGTAGTTGACATTATCGGTTGAGACCAATTTCCTGCTCAAGATCAGGCATCATGGCTTTGTGGCCAGGTTTGTGGACGATATGAAGATAGGTGGAGGGACAGGTAGTGTTGAGGAAGTAGAGAGGCTACAGAAGGACTTAGACGGATTTGGAAAATGGGCAGCAAAGTGGCAGATGGAATACAGTGTCGGGAAGTGTATGGTCATACACTCTGATAGAAGGAATAAAAGCAGAGACTGTTTTCCACATGGAGAGAAAATTCAAATATCTGAGGAGCAAACGGACTTGGGAGTCTTCACGCAGGATTCCCCAAAGGTTAAATTGCAGGTTAAGTCAGTGGTGAGGAAGGCAAATGCAATATTAGCATTCATTTTGAGAGGACTAGAATACAAAAGCAAGGATGTAATGTTGAGACTTTATAAAGCACTGCTGAGGCCTCACTTGGAGTATTGTGAGCAGTTTTGGGCCCTGTATCTAAGAAAGGATGTGCTGACATTGGAGAGGGCTCAAAGAAGTTTCACAAAAATGATTCTGCGTTTGAAAGGCTTGTCATATGAAGAGTGTTTGATAGCTCTGGGCCTGTATTCACTAGAATTCAGAAGAATTCATTGAAACCTATTGAATGGTGGAAGGTCTTGATAGAGTGGATGTGGAGAGGATGTTTCCAACGGTGGGAGAGTCTAAGACCAGAGGACACAGCCTCAGAATAGAGGGCGTCCTTTTAAAACAGAGATGAAGAGGAATTTTTTTAGTCAAAGTGTGGTGAATCTGTGGAATCCATTGCCACAGTAGGTTGTGGAGGCTAAGTCTTTACGTATATTTAAGGCAGAGGTTGATAGATTCATGTTTAGTCAGGGCATGAAGGGATACAGGGAGAAGGCAGGTGATTGGAATTGAGGGGGAAAATGGATCAACCATGATAAAATGGCAGAGCAGATTCGATGGGCCAAAGTGGCCTAATTCTGCTCCTATATCCTATGGTCTACTTTGTACTTCTAGGCAGATCATACAGAAATGGGAGGGTGATAAGGAGGACAAATCTAACTTTGGGTAACAGAATAAGCACTAATTGCTCATTCATCTGTGGAGTTTGTAACACTGAGTAGCCACTGTATCAGGTACACCTGTACACCTGCTCGTGAATCCAAATATCCAATCGGCCAATCACGTGGCAGCAACTCAATGCATAAAACCATCCAGAAATGGTTCAAAGGTTCCATTATTATTCAGACCAAATGGGGAAGAAATGTGATCTAAGTGACTTTAACCAAGGTGCCAAACGGGGTGGTTTGAGTGTCTCAAAAATTGCGGATTTCCTGGGATTTCACCCACAATAGTCTCTAGAGCTTACAGAGAATAGTGTCAAAAACAGAAGAAAACATCTGCTGAGCAGTGTTCTGTGGGCAAGAACGCTTTGTTAATGAGAGAGGTCAGAGGAGAATGGCCAGACTGGTTCAAGCTGACAAGAAGGTGACGGTAACTCAGATAACCACGCATTACAACAGTGGTGTGCAGAAGAACATCTCTGGATCTCCAAAACGTTGAATCTTGAAGTGGATGGGCTGCAGCAGCAGAAGACCACGGACATTCAGAAATACGCTCCTGTACAGGGTCCTCCTGTGCTCAACAAAGTGGTCACTGACTGTGTTTTATCAGGATTTACAGTTCTGTTACCAGTACTCAAGGGGCTGTGTTACACAGCAAGTAGAGGTTGGATAGGCTGGGACTTATTCCCTGGGGTGTAGGAGACTGAGGGGTGAACTTATAGAGGTGTGAAAAATCATGAGGGATATAGATAGGATGAATGCACTCAGACAAAAGGGGCTGGCATGGATGAGATGGACTGAAAGGCTCGTTTCCCTGCTGTATGTTACTGTTCATAGGATCTGTGCAAACCAGATGCCCCCTTGCCTGCAGCTCACCGGTGACTACAGACTTCACTGGATGTCTGGTGCGTTGCAACCTCCACGGTTGCAATAAACGGAGTTATTATTGCAATGCATTATCCAGCTCACTTTCTCACTCAATAACAGTGGGACAGTTGCAGACAAATCCTAAAAATATGTCACCATATCCCAACGGAGTGGGAAGGTTACACATGTGTGTCCTCGGAGATAGTCTAGCTCAATCTGTATATCTCAGTCCTGAAGTCCTGGCCTTTGGATTAGAGTCTTACTCTGTTTAGGCTGTGGGGTATCAATGTGCAAACTCTCCCGTAGTTAAAAAAAATCATGCACAGGCAAGTTCTTCTCTTTGGAACTAGAGTGGAAGCAGTGACACACCCTGATAGACTGTCTGAGGAGGAACAGTGTACCCTGGGCAACAGGCCAGTATCCTCACAACTTACTCACCTGCCCGTCATCTTCAGTGCCTGTCAATCATTCAAGGTAGCTGCCAATCAACCACCAGACCTGCCAATTATCCAGGGTACCTGACAATCTAATATCAGATGAAAGAAGATTTACCTGAGTGTTCTTGTCGCACAGTCTGTCTGCCCTTCCCAGTGCAGGCACATCAAGACAGGGTGTTTGACCAGAAGACAAGCTCTGGGTAGACTCAGATCTCTCGTCCTCACCATTCGGGGCAAACCCTGAGACCTCACCCTCAGCCATTGGTTCAGACTCCATGACCTCGCCCTCAGCCATTGGGTGAGACTCCATGACCTCGCCCTCATTGGATGAGACTCCATGATGTCACCCTTAGCCAATGTGTGAAATACCTCAACCTCAGGCTTTGCTATTGGTTATAAGACCACACCATAATCTGCTGATTCAAACTGTGATTCGCTGTTTTCCTGAATTCCTGTGGGGGGAAAATATATTTGTTGAACTTCTCAGTAACAGCTAGAAGGAATGTTTCAAAATAATGTTAAGTCAGATCATTTTTCTGATGAAACATTAAAGTTACTTTACAAGTGAAGTGTGCGCAGGTAACTGTAACTGAACAATTGTGCTCTCTGTGTATCAGCATATCTGCAGCTGAGGTTTAGACTGTGTTAACTGAGAGAGTCTGGCACTGGGAGCTGACCGGGTGGGCGATTCACTTTTCTCTGCTAAGGGTATGACAGAGGTGTCAGTCCGGGTGTTTTAAACTATATAGGTATGCAATTAAATTAGAGCTATGTTTGTCTGGAATAGGAGTGTATATTTAAGAAACCATTAACGCGCCAATCGACAGTATATCGCACTTGTTTTCGTAGAGTGCTGAGAATGTGGAGCTGGCTGCATTTAGGAGAGATAGTGTTGAAGCAGTTTCGGTCATACTTCATACTTATGAAGAAGATGCAGATAGAAGGTAACTACTGACGTAGGTCAGTTGTATCCAAGGCCCCTCTCTCTGGGCCAGAGAGACTAATTGATCAGAGAGGAAGGAGCTAATGTGAGCAGTGGGGATTATTTAAGAGGTGGATGACCATGAAACCAAGCTGGACTAAGGGAGACACTGTCTCATGTTCTCCCAGAGAGCAATGAAACACTAGAAGGTTTGGCATTGATAGTTGATTGCCTTCTTAAAATTATGTTCCTAATCAGACCACGCCCTTCAATCCTAAACCCCCTTCTCCTTTTCTTATACCCCAAACTATTCTCTGTCTGTCTGTGTCTCTGCCTGTCTGTGTGTCTGTCTCTCTCTCTATCCCAGTGTCTGTCTTTCTCTCTCTCTCTGTCCCTCTCCCTATCTCAGTGTCTGTCTTCTCTCTCTCTCTGACTGTCTGTCTCTGTCTCTCTCTCTCTCTCTGTTTCTCTCTATCTCGGTCTGTCTTTCTCTCTCTGTCTCTCTGACTCTGTCTCTCTCTCTTTCTCTTTCTGTCTCTCTCTGACTCTGTCTCTTTGACTCTTTCTCTCTCTCTCTCTCTCTCTCTCTCTGTGCCCATCAACTCCCTAGAGATTCATTATATTTTTGCAATTATCCTACATGAAGGGATAATTTTCTGTGACACTTGAATTCAAGTCACACATTTACCCATTGACCCCGCACTACCTGCGCAAACTTCGCACACTCACCTGTGACCAACAGCATCACACGCTCACCTGCGGCTCCAGCGACCAACAGCATTTTGCCCTCTATTTCCATCTGCGACTGTTCCTGGGGAGCAGCCTCTTCAGCGTCTGGCGTCAGAGCACTGGAGGGGTGATCAGGGGCCACCTGACACCAGGTCCTGCCTGGATTTTGTTGCATTTCAGGCTCCTGCATCAAAGCAAAGCAGTTTACTGTAAGAGTACAGCTGATGCCGTACCCATGCGATAACGATGTGTTGGAGTACAGGAAGGAGATAGGGAACTTAGTGACATGGTGTCATGACAACAACCTTTAACTCAATGACAGCGAAACAAGAGAGCTGGTCATTGATTCCAGGAAGGAGAGGGCAGAGCACATGGTCCTGCCTACGTCACAGGTGCTGGGGTCGAGAGGACTGAGGCTTCCAAGTTCCGAGGTGTGAACATCACCAATAGCAACGGGGCGGAACATTAGCGCGGTGGTTAACACAGCCCTTTACAGTACCAGTGACCCAGGTTCATTTCCCACCCCTGTCAGTAAGGAGTTTGTACGTTCTCCCTGTGACCGCTGTGGTTTCCTCCCACAATCCAAAGACGTACTGGTTGGTAGGTTCATTGATTGCTGTAAATTGTCCTGTGATTAGTTTAGAATTACATCCGGGGATTGTTGGGCCGGGAGGCTCGAAGGGCCAGAGGGCCTATTCTGTAGATAAATAGATAAATAAATAAATATCCTGGTCCAATCACATGGACGCCACAGCCAAGAAAGCTCACCAATGCCTCTACTTCCTCTGGAGGATAAAGAAATTTGGCATGTCCCCCTTAACCCTCCCAAACTTCTACTGATGCATCATGGAAAGTATCCCATCGGGACACATCATGGCTTAGTATAGCAATTACTCTGCACGTGACTGCAGTGTTATGGAGACATCACGAAAACTAGCCTTCTCTCTATAAACTCTATCTACACTTCTCACTGTCTCAGTAAAGCAGTCAGCATAGTCAAAGTTCCCACCCTCCCCGGACCTTCTCTCTTCTCCCCCTCCCACTTGGTGGGCTGTAATCATTGCAAGCATTTGCTTGTTTGGCTGAGGTGGCTTGAGACTTTAAAAAAAGTTCAGGACCTTTCGGGACTTTTGGTTGGTTGCAATCGTAATGATCTATTGGACACTCGGCAAATGCTAATAAAAAGAAGCAAGGTGTAAGCAGAGCAGCCATTGTTGGAGTGGGCAGTATTAGAGCGGTCAGGCTTTCATTCACCAGGCTTGGCGGAGGCTCTAAGTAAGTTTTTTTTTTCTCTTTCAGTTCAGAGCTAAGTGCAGTGAGAATGGGTCCAGGGTTTCTTTGTGTAGGATGTGGAAACTCTGAGAGACCTCCAGTCTCCTCAATAACTACCTCTGCACAAAGTGCACCGACCTGCAGCTCCTCTGAGACAGCATCTAGAACTGGAGCTGCAGTGGGATAAGTTTCAGGTCATATGAGAGAATGAGGAGGTGAGCGATAGGAGCTACTGGGAGGTAGTCACCCCTAAACTGCAGGAGGCAGGTACCTGGGTGATTGTTGGGAGAGGAAAAGGGAATAGCTAGCCTGTGGTCATTCCCATTTATAGTAAGTATACTACTTTGGATACTGTTGGGAGGATGGCCTACCGGGGGAAGCCACAGCAACTAGGTGAGTCTGGCTCTGTGCCTCAGAGGGAAGGAGGGAGCAGGTGGGGAGTACAGTAGTGATCAGGGATTCCATAGTTAGTGGAGCAGACAGGACATTCTGTGGACCTGAAAGAGATGCCTGGATGGTACGTTGCCTCCCAGGTGCCAGGGTCAGGGATGTCTCAAATCGGGTCCACAGCGTTCGAAGGGGGGAGAGAGAGCAGCCAGAAATCGTGGTACGTTACAGATTGTTACCAATGACATAAGTAGGAAGAGGGAAGAGGTCCTCAGGTGAAAATATAGGGAGTTAAGTAGAAAGATGAAAATCAGGACTCCCAGGGTAGTAACCTCTAGATTGGTGCCTGGGCCACGAACCAGTGAGGATAGGAATAGGATGATTTGGCTAAGGAATTGATGCAGGGGGCAGGGCTTCAGCTTTCTGAATCATTGGGATCTCTTCTGGGGAAGGTATAACCTGGAGAAAAGGGACGGGCAACACTTGAGCCCAAGGGGGACCAATATCATTGCTGGCAGGTTTGCTAGAGCTGTTGGGGAGGATTTAAACCAATTTGGCAGGGGAGGGGGTGGGAACCAGAGTGATGGGACTGTTGGTGTACAAATAGAGACAGTGTGTAGTGAGACTGTGAGGAAGGACAAGGCAGAATTGCAGTCAGTGGGACGCGGTGAAGTATAATATAGGGGTAAAATAGAAAAGGGACACGAGGAAACAGGTACTGTACCTTATTCATGGAGACATGTTCTGACTCGTCATCACTGTATCCAGCTTTCTCACTCATCAGTCCAGTTCCTGGTTCAGGACCCCAGGGAGGAAAATGAATGTTTTGTGAAACATGTTAATTTATTCCTGCCCTTCCTTTAAGTATAATCCCTTGCAAGCACGCACAATAAGACCCAAACTTTGAGCTTAGACTCAAAACCTGGATCTATAGACAACTGGAAATTCTTCTACCAAGTTTCAAAACGAAGCAGCCGCCCTGCACAGTGAGATCCCGCAGAGCAATAACGATGGGTTGATTTGATTTTGTCACATTGTTTAAGGGACACGTATTGGTCCAGTCACTGAAATGGTGCCACAGAAACATCTGTGTTTACACAAACAGGCAGGCATGGCCGACAGTTTAATATCTCGTCCGGAAGGCTGCACCTTTGATAACGCTGCACGCCGTTGGTTCTGCAGCAGGGTGTCAGCATGGATGTCAGTGCTTACTCCAGTGCAGGGCCGGAGCACCAGTGCAGGGCCAGAGCACCAGTGCAGCTACCTGGGTTCGATCCTGACCTCCTACGCTGTTTGTGTGGCGTTTGTACGTTCTCCCTGTGACTATGCTGGTCCCTTCCCCATGCTCTGGTTTCCTCCCACCTCACAAAGAGGGTCGGTAGGTGAACTGGCCACAGTGAGTTTCCCCCAGTGCAGGGGTGAGTGGCTGGCGAACTGTGTGAGTTGGGGGGGGGTGGTTGGCATGAGACAGGGAAATGTGTGGGTGAATGCGACTGGTGGGAAAGCTGAGAAGCAGCATCAACTCGATGGGCCAAATGGCCTGCTGCCTCAACTTGTGAAAGTACCTGGAAGGTGTGGAAGAATCGGGTTCAGTTGCTGCACCCTCTGCTCCTGGTTAGGGCTCAAGTAAGCACTGAGAGTGTAATCCAGAATCCATGGGGCACTGAGGGAACGGCGTGAATTTCCAGCCAGCTACACAAGAAAACGAGCAGGAGTAGGCCATTCAGCCCCTCAAACCTTCCCCAGCATGGCTGATCCACTCCTGGCCTCATCTACTGTCCTGTGCCTCTTCCCAGTTGTCCTCAGTTCCCCAATGGTTCAAAACTTTCTCTAACTTCTCTTTAAAATACCCTGGAGATTCAGCCTCCACTCCCCCAAGGGATACAGAATTCCAGATATCAACCAACATACACACCTTGGGTTTAAAATGACTGTCTGCAAATCTTGTTACTGAGTCCTCCCGTTCCAGACTCTCCCACTTGTGGGAACATCTCAAGATCAAGCCCTGTCAATATCCTACAGTTTTCAACACGATCACTCTTCATTCTCCAAACTCTTCCAGCAGGGATTCACAACTTCTTTCATGTCAAGGGAGCCCTACTATAACTGAGGGGTCCATGGACCCCAGTCTGTGAACCTCTGCTCCAAAGCCTAAAGACTGAATTTCCACCGAGAACCCTGCCATTCCTTTTCCACCAACAAGATGGTAAATGAAATCCCCCAGCACCATCCCTCAGATTATCCTTGGTTCTGTCACCCACCAGCGTCTTATCCTTCTGCCAGTGGAGACAGTTCCTCCCCACACTGATCTTCAAAACTCAAACAAGAGCAGATTGAAAAGAATCATGATCCAACCTATCCCCCCCCCCCCCACCGGCCCGAAGGCAATTTCCCCTGTCCACAAGGCAGACGTCAGGTGTATGATTGAGTCTTCCCAAGGCAGCACCCGCTGAGTTCTGCCAGCGCTGAGGAACATAGAAGCCAATGGGCAGAAGGGTCTGCTTTCATGCTGTGCTCTGTGCTTCCATAACGTCCAGGAGAAAGAAGCCCGCTCGATCGGCCAGATCAGTACTTATCCCCTCCATCTCCAGTACCCAGTGCCCACTATCCCCAAAACACATTGATACCACCTGCCAGACCTGCAAACTCTAGCACCAAGAGTCGTGGGTACAGTGAAACTCCACCATCCAGAGGGTCCCCACTGGAGCAGCCGGCACCCAGGCTGGGAAATACAGTGCCAGTCTGATATCATCGCTGGATGTAAATCCTGCATCAATCTTCCCAATTATACTGTGACAACAGGAGAATCTGCAGGGGTTCACGTAGGTGGCTCACTCCCTTCTCGAGGGCAATAAATGTTCATTTATTCCCTCTTGGCACAGTTCTCCCACTTCCTCCATGAAATACACACAGTGTGAGGACTGGCTGGTGGCGCAACGACATCGGCGCCGGACCCGGGAGCGGAGGTTCCCGGGTTCGAAACCAGTCAGGTCCGCTCCCGAGTATGCTTTCCATCCGTGCCGGGTTGAGTGTCAAGACCGCAACTCGACCTCATAAAACAAAGAGAAAATACTGCAAAAAATGTCCGTATGAGGAGTGACGTGCCACACAGTCTCTCTCTCTCTCTCTCCGCACCTTGTAAAAGCCATGAAAAAGACATCATCACGACGCACGCACAGACTCGTACACACCAAAAAAAAGAAATACACACAGTGTGAAACAGGTGCAGAGTGAGAACAATGTTCTATTTATTGCTGCCCGGACACTCACGGAGATTGTGCGTTATTCCTCTTACACCTTCAGCCTGCTGAACCATCTGCCTTTCCCCATCAAGTGGGCCAGGTAACAACTTCCCAAAGACACAAATACAAAGACAAGCTGGGTTAGAAACGTACTCAAGCACAAAGTGCTGGAGGAACTCAGCAAGTCTGATATCTACGGAGAGGAATAAACAGTTCCCGTTTTGGATTCTGTTGAAGGGTTTCAGCCCAAAACATCGACTGTTTACCCCTCTCCATAGATGCTGCCTGAGCTGCTGGGTTCTTCCAGCATGCTCTGCGTGTTGCTCGAGGTTGCCAGCATCTACAGAACCTCTTGTGTTCATTAAAGCTGTACTCCATAGTTGTCCTTTATGTTCAACGCGTATGTTTTTACTTGGGGTGAGGTATTCCCTGTTGAAAATTCTGCACAGAAAATGCAGGGACTTCTCAGCAAATCAGAGAGCATCCGTGGAGAGTTTGGTTCGGTTCAATAACCTTATATCAGGAGCTGCATTTGTGTGTTTTGGCACTTTGTATCAGTAAGAAGGGAAGAACTTACCTGGTAGTGCATCAACCTGAGATTTTATTTTATATTTCTTTCGAAAATTTTCCTTGCCCTGATGATTGTTTCCAGTATTTTCTGAGGGGTTTTTTTGTTCTAAGATATGGAGTATTTTGCTTTTAGACAGGATAGATACCAGAGAGATTGAAAGAGTGCAGAGAAAATTTACAAGAATGTTGCCAGGACTTGAGGATCTGAGTTATAAGGAAAGGTTGAAGAAGCTAGGACTTATTCCCTGGAGCATAGGAGAATGAGGGGAGATTTGATAGAGGTGTACAAAATCATGAAGGGTATAGACAGGGTAAATGCAAACGGGCTTTATCCAGTGATGTTGGCTGTGACTAGAACTAGAAGTTGTGGGTTGAGGGTGAAAGGTGAAATATTTAAGAGGAACATGATGGGGGGGGGGGTGCAAATGTAGAATGAGCTTCCAGTGGTAATGGTGGATGCAGATTCAATTTTGTAATCCTGATCTGCACAGTCAAATGGAGCCAAAACAGTCAGCAGATGCTGGAATCTGGAGCAACAAACAATCTGCTGAAGAAGCTCAGCGAGTCAAGTGGTGTCTGTGGGGAGAAAGGAGTTGTTGATGTTTCGGGACAAAACCCTGCATCAGGACCTGAACACTGAGCATTCTCTCTTCTCTCCCCTTCCACTAGGACATGGAGAGACAGCAGCTTCTATACCATCGTTAGAAGACCCTGAATGGACCTCCTATGGATCTCCCAGTCTTTCTCATCACGGCCCCTGCACTCTATATGTCTGCCATTACTGCGCTTCCTCTGTAAGTTTAGTACTATAATTTGCATTCTGTTTTTGCATTTTGTACTACTTCGATGTACAGACAGTTTGTCTGCTATGGGCATGATCTGTCTGGGTGGCATGCAGACAAAGCCTTTTCACTGCACCTTGCTACGAGAGACAATAATAAGCCAACTTCCACTGTCTAATTCTCTCATCAACCTGGGGATGTCAGAGTGTTTCCATTTCTCGCTCCTGTTGCAAAGTGATGAACGCTGCAGCTCCCCTCAGCTCTGATCCTCCTCCGCTCCTCGGTCCTTCACCTCCCTGGCCTGATGCCTGCGTCCCATGGAGACACAGCCACCATGGTACCGCAGGAAGGCCACAGCACATGCCTCCATCCACCTCCTCTCTCCTACCCCACCCTTCACACCTGACTAGAAGTGAATACCCTGAGGATGTGATGACGAGACACGGCACTCCCTCCGGTGAAGGCTCTCCTACACTGCGTTTGGTCGGGAATTCCATCTGGGAGACCCTAGTGAAGACCTTGCATCCAGGACAGTATATGACATGGAAGAGTAACTCACACACGTCTCCCCTGGTTTCTACATGGTGGACAGAAGCCACCAGGTTTTTCTGTTTTATCTAGAGATACAGGACGGTAACAGGACTTCCCAACTCACAAACCCACTTCTGCACATATTTCACCCATGTCAGCAACTAACCTAAAAACCTCACGACACGCTGGAGGAACTCAGCAAGTCGGGCAGCAACCCAAAAACCTGTACGTCTTTGGAATGTGGAGGGAAGCTGGAACCCCGTATGGAAACCCACGTGGTCACGGGGAGAACATACAGGCAACGGTGGGCTTGAACCTGCCTCGCTGGCACCGTAATAACATCGCACTAGGAACAACCAGGATCGGACTCGCTGCATCCGGAGTGCCGTGTCAGAGGAGGGAATGGAGGGTCAAGCTGGGTAGTGCACAAGTCCTGATCGAGGAGGCTGCTTTGTCCAAGAAGGAGAGTTCCAAATCTTCCATCCCAACAAGGTGTTGACCTTTCACCAACACACTCAAGTGCATAGGTGAGAATATCCACAGGAACCGTTTAAACCAACAACCATATCCTCTTGCAGCAGTTCTAGTAATAAACAACACAACAGCTGAAGTTGAGGGAGTCTCTGGGGGGGACTCCTCACACTTGCGCGATGTCCAGCTGGGACAGGAGCTGTCGGCTCTCCTTCAGCCTGGTCTGACTCTGTCTCTGCAGGTTGGTCAACGTCCCATCCCTGGCCTCCAGCTCTGCGCTAACGACATGGCCATGCCTGTCATTATTTGAAAATACTTCTGTTCCATCCATTTCCAGCTTGCCACCTTTAGAGTCAGAGTTCAAAGGTCAAAGTTCAAAATAAGTTTATTATCAAAGTAGATGTTTGTTACCATATACTACATTGCCCGAATGAATTTCTGACAGAACTCTTGCTGCAGAAGTCCATTAGGGGACGGATTTGGAGGTCTTTGCTGGCCGAGGGGCAGCACTTTCAGTGGGACTACCGGAGGTCCCTCCACCAAGTGGGACTATTGTCCAAGCTACCTTGAGATTAATTTTATTGCAGGAAAAAGAACTACAATCTAATTTATGAAAAACTACACATAAATAGAGAAACACAAACAGGAGAAAATCGGCAGATGCTGGAAATCCAAGGCAAAACACACAAAATGCTGGAGGAACTCAGCAGGTCAGGCAGCATCTAAGGAAATGAATGAACAGTCGATATTTCGGACCGAGACACCTCATCAGGAAAAAGTAGACAAAGATTGACAAATAAGATAAATTGTGGAAAATAAAGTATTACTGAGAACATGAGTTGTGAAGGGTCCTTGAAAGTGAGTCTGTAGTGTGTGGAATCAGCTCAGAGTAGTGGTGAGTGAAGTTATCCATGGTGGCCTAAGGAACCTGACGGTTGTGGGGTAATAACTTTTCCTGAACTTGGTGAATTTCCTGAAGTGTTCCTGAGCAATGGGTGCCCATTGGTAGTGGTGAAATTATGGCATTTCTGGGATGGTGGGGATCATGCCACACCACAGGCTATTCAACCCACTTCTTCCATGGCAATCTTTTTGCTCATCTGCACTAATCCCATTTACCTGCATCGGGACCATATCCTTCTATGCCCTGCCTACTTAAGTGTCCGTCTCAAAGTCTCTCACACAGTGATTATATCTGATTCCACCAACACCTCTGGCAGCTATCATCTGCTCTCTGTGTATAAAACTTCCCCTCAAATCCCCTTTAACTCTTCTTCCTCTCATTTTAAACATATGTCCTTTGGTATTTGGTAGCTCCACATGAGAAAAACATTTTGCCTGTCTCTTCTGTGTCTCTCATAATTTCACCTACCTCAATCAGATTCACACTCTCAGCCTCCTTCACTCCAGTGAAACCAAGCCCAGCCTATTCAATCTCGCTCCATAACCAAAGTCTCCAGTCCAAAAAATATTGGTGAATCTCCTCTGAAATTTCTCCAGCACAATTACGTCCTTCCACTAGTCCAAGCCTGTGCAACCAATGATATGTAAAAGCTGCAACATTAACTTCCCAACTCTTATATTCTATTCAAGTACTTCTGTTTGTAGGATTGTGACTCAGCTACCTCTTTCTTGACTCTGTGCCAAAGAGTGTGTGTTCAAATCCTTCTGCAGAGGTCTGAACACAAATCCCAGGCTGACACTCCTGTGTCATACAGAAAGAGTTCTGTATGTTCAAAGCTCCCCTCCTCCAGGTGAGATGTTCTGAAACCATAGCTGTTTATCCAGACGGATGTAAAAGATCCTAACGTACAATCGGAAGGTGAAGCATTCCCTTTGGTTTCTGTGTTGGGATTCCCATAACTCATGCAATCGATCCATGTGTACCTTTGCAGAAAATATTCTTGAGGATATTCCCAGGATAGGAGGGCTTGAAGGAGAGGCTGGATAGGGCATTTTTACCCTGGAGTGCTGGAGGCTGAGGGGTGTCCTTACGGACATGCACAAAATCGGTAGGGGCACAGGTAAGGTAGATGATCACAGTCTTTTCCCAGAGCCAGTGAGGGGGGGGGGGGAGTCTAAAACTAGAGAGCATAGATTTATAGATTTGGGTCCTGACGAAGGGTCTCAGCCCGAAACATCGACTGTACCTCTTCCTAGCGATGCTGCCTGGCCTGCTGCATTCACCAGCAACTTTGATGTGTGGAGCATAGATTTAAGGTGAGAGGGGAAAGGTTTAAGAAAGGACTTGAAGGGACACAGAGGGTGGTGGGCATATGGAACAGGCTGCCCTTGGCTTTTGGCATCTCCTTGACAGATCTGTGTAAAGAAATTCTTCGCTCTCCTTACCATTCTGGGCCTTCAGTTTTTGTCTCAGTTGGGAGATGGCTTCCTTGGCCTGGCTTATTGACTTTCCCAGCTTCTTATGACATCTAAATGGAAACAAACAGAAGAGGTGTGATCGCCCACAACCGTTACACTCCATGTGGAGATGCAACACTGGAATCCAGTGTATGTAACAATTCAATCAGCTGCTCCACACTTGACCTCTGCTACATCTAAGCTTCTCTGTGGTGTGTGTGGATTGGTAGAGGAAGCTGAGGCTTTGATTCACTAATCCAGTGTGTAGACCACTGCAGTGGCTACTCCTTCAGCTACCATTACTATATCTCCACTGTCTGATAGTCTAACAGTCTCCTCTCCTCTCCTCTCCTGACGACACTGATTTTTAAATGGGGCTCAAGTCATGAACACTCATCATTCACTTTTTCCACTATTTAGATTCAGGTTTATAGTAATTTTAATGTCTTGCATTGTCTGACTGCCACTAAACAGCAAATCCCAAAACACACATCAAGGATAATAAACCTGACTCTAATTCTGGTTTATTTGTGTCTCGTCCCGTTGATCAATGTGGGAAAGAATCTATATTCTCCAAACTGAACAAGTTGACGGGAATAGGCAGGACCCTGGACCAGGTTTAAAGTACCCGTTGGCACTAAGTGAGGTGGACATGTCACGTACCCCGTGACGGGAATAAAGAACCAGCAGAAATAGAAAACACTTTGGAGTCCAGTATTGCTATTAACTAATAATATTTATTAGTAACTACACAATACAGTAATATAAATGTAGATAAATCAAATAGGTTAGCAATGATTATATATATAAGTAAGTATATCAGTAAGTGTGGGAACATATATATGAAAAACCAAGCTTCTTTAAGTCTAGGGGTAAAAACATACAGTCTTACGATGATAAGTAAAGTTCAGTTCAGTTTGTGGTATTGAGCTGAGTAGTGATGGAGAGAGAGAGAGATTTGAATCTTCAGGTGAGCTGACGCCATCGATCTTCCCGTTGTCCTCCAAAATCCTTTAGAAGTCACCAACTGTGACTTCAACAAAGGGGACCGGTCTTCTGTGATGAAGCTATCACCCAGGCAAGGGTGGACACATGGACAACTCCCCACCGGTCAACCCCTTTCCTTTTCACTGCAAGAGCCACTGATCAATCCGCATGATCAATCCTCCAAAAACCCACTTTTTCTGCAGGCACAACAAAGCTCATTCAGTGTCCAAAACATGTGTCTGAGGTCTATATCATTTGACCTCCTATTTATCTCACCGTACTGGATACCAGCTATCATTCAAATAACTCCTCCTTCCTCTCTCTGTGTAAGAAATGCCAGCAGGCAAATGTCCTTGAAGAAAGTATAAACAACCTGTGAGCAGTCTTCATCTCTCTCTCTCTCTCTCTCTCTCTCTCTCTCTCTCTCTCTCTCTCTCTCTTCAAAACAAGTTGTTGGTGTTAAATAACTCTCTCTCTCTCTCTCTTTTCCAAAGCACAGTTCATAGGAGTAATCGAACACAGTTCATAGGAGTAATAGAGCACAGTTCATAGGGGTAATTCAGGATCCCGTCACAGACACAAGAAGTACTCATCGCAATCATTGCCCTCCAGTAGAGTCGCTGAGGTGTCTGGTGAATGTGGTGCTTCAGGCTTCAGCCACAGGAGCGTGACATCAGGAGGAGTAATCCGTCCCTCAATTCTGACTAAGTTTAGTCAATCACAGAAAGTCAAAACAATCTGCTGGAGGAACTCAATGGGTCAGGCAGCATCCATGGAGAGGAATGGCCAGGTGACCCGAAAAGCTGACCATCCATTTCCATCCACGGACACCACCTGACCCTCCGAGTACCTCAGCTTGTTTATTGCTCCAGGTTCTCGAGTCTCAATCAATCACTGGTTTGACTTCTTTGGAACAGCTTCCTCTTCTCCGCCATCAGATTTCTGAATTCTCCATGAATTCACGAAATCTATCCCACTATTCCTTGCAACACACATAAAAGTTGCTGGTGTACGCAGCAGGCCAAGCAACATCTCTAGGAAGAGGTACAGTCAACGTTTCAGGCCGAGACCCTTCGTCAGGACTAACTCACTATTCCTTTTTAGTTTTTGTCATTTATCGCGGTTTTTACACCTTGCTCTGTACTGCTGCCACAAGACGAGTCCCAAATTCAGCTCAGAGGTGTGGAATATTCGGCGCAGTCCCATAAGAACCCATTCTTCACCAAGTGTGGGCTTCAGAAATGCCGAGCTAGATTAAAGAAAAGTTAATGACAAAAATATATGTTTTACTCCAGTATCAGGTCAACGACTACCAATATTCACTGGGAACTAATGCCTCAGGAAAGACTACAGTTCCCCTCTCATTGCCTTTATCCATCGGTGACAAATGTCCCAGAAGCATCCAGTTACCTCTGACCCATTAGGAATCCCATCAGTCCCTCACGGTTGGCACTGTGGCACAGTTGGTGGAGCTGCACTCTGCACTGCTCCAGGGTCCCCGGTTCGATCCCGGCCTCAGGTGCTGTCTATGTGGAGTCTGCACGTTCTCATTGTGACAGCATAGGTTTCTTCCGGCTGCTTGGTTTTCCTCCCACACCACGGGGTTGTGGGGCGCGTAGGTTCATAGGCTGCTCTAATTGTCGCTGGGGTGGAATCTGGGAGGATTTGGAAGGTATTATGAGGAAGTTAAACTGGGTCAGCATAGTAGGATTAGTGTGAATGGGTGTTTGATGATCTGTATGGACTCAGTAAATAAACTGGGTCAGGGTAGATTAGTGTGAACGGGTGTTCGATGGTTAGTGTGGACTTGGTAAATAAACTGGGTCAGGGTAGGATTAGTGTTAACGGGTGCTCGATGGTCAGTGTGGACTCAGTAAATAAACTGGGTCAGGGTAGATTAGTGTGAAAGGGTGTTTAATGCTCAGTGAGGACTCAGTAAATAAACTGGGTCAGGGTAGGTTAGTGTGAACGGGTGCTCGATGGTCAGTGTGGACTCTGAGGATCAAAGCACCTATTTCCATGCTGAATCTCTGTAGGATTCCATGAATACCCACCCATCGGTTCGACATTACTGTGAACATTCAATTGCATCCAGCTCTGACTCACCTGCCCCCCTCACAGAACGTATACCATACCCCACCCCAAACAAGTTCCAATCGCCCATCCTCAGAAGGGAAGTCTTAACCGGGTATTAAGAGATAGATTCAAAGATTAACAAAATCCAAGAATGTGCTGGAGGAAGCCTCCAAGTAGGCTTCCAGTGCCAACATAGCATGCCCACAACTGACTAACCCGTATGTCTTTGGACTATGGGAGGAGACCAGAGCACTTGGAGGAAATCCGGTCAGTCAGGGGGAGAATTTCCAGACAGTGGCGGGAATTGAACCTCAATCACTGGCATTGTACCACGCCACCCCTCCAGTATAGTCCATTTTACTTCATTCTTTTTCAGTGATGAACGAAAGGATATGGGGCAGGCTATAAGTTCACTGTTCCCCACACATGTCAAGATCAGGTTGGAAGGATTCCTTTCTGAACAGGGCTGGGCAGGAGCTGAGCCTCTAAAGGCAAGCAATTTCACACTTCAGAAGGTAGAAACACAGAAAACCTACAGCATAATACAGGCCCTTCGGCCCTCAAAGCCGCACCAAACATGTACTTACCTTAGAAATTACTAGGGTTACCCATAGCCCTCTATTTTTCTAAACTCCAGGAGTCTCTAAAAAGACTCTATCATATCCGCCTCCACCATTATCACCAGCAGCCCATTTCACTCACTCACCACTCTCTGCGTAAAAAACTTACCCCTGACATCTCCTCTGTACCTGCTTCCATGCACCTTAAAACTGTGCCCTCTCATGCTAGCCACTTCAGCCCTGGGAAAAAGCCTCTGACTATCCACACGATCAATGCCCCTCATCATCTTGTACACCTCTATCAGGTCACCTCTCATCCTCCGCTGCTCCAAGGAGAAAAGGCTGTGTTCACTCAACCTAGAGGTATATAAAATTATGATGGGTATAGATAGAGTGAATGCAAGCAGGCTTTTTCCACTGAGACTAGGGGAGAAAAAAAACAGAGGACATGTGTTAAGGGTGAAGGGGGAAAAGTTTAAAGGGAATATTAGGGGGGCTTCTTCACACAGAGAGTGGTGGGAGTGTGGAATGAACTGCCAGATGAAGTGGTAAATGTTGGCTCACTTTCAATATTTAAGAAAAATTTGGACAGATACATGGATGGGAGGTGTATGGAAGGATATGATCTAGGTGCAGGTCAGTGGGACTAGGCAGAAAAATAGTTTGGCACAGCCAAGAAGGGCCAAAAGGCCTGTTTCTGTGCTATAATGTTCCATGGTTCTACGTTCTACTCTCATAAGGCATGCTCCCCAATCCAGGCAACATCCTTGTAAACTGATGCCTGATCATTTTGCTTACTCAGGAGTTAACCTGTCGGCCAGTCGATGGAATTTGGATATCCATTCCCTCTAATAGAACATCAGAACTTTGGAAATAGGAGCAGGAGTCAGCTCTCTGGGCCTGTCAAGCCTGCTCTGCCATTCAATAAGATCATGGCTGATCTGGCCGTGGACCCAGCTCTTCCTCCAATAACCCTTAATTCCCTTAGTATGAAAAATCTATTTAACTGTGGCTTAAATATATTTAACAAGGTAGCTTCTGCTGCTTCTCTGGGCAGAGAATTCACTACTAATTGTGAGGGGATCCTGGAGTGCCCCTATTAACTATTTGGAGAGAGACATTTATTATTGATGGTTTGTTTGGAAAGGAGAGGGAGATAGAGTTATTCACCACCGATATGTTGCTTTTGAAAAGAGAGAGAGAGAGAGAGACAAAGATTAACAGTTGGACTGTCACTTTAAGGCATTGGAAGTAACTTTGGATTTTTACTGAGTTTGGAGTTGGAGACAGCCCCGAGCAGCTCGAAAGTTGCTATGGTGACCGAAGGCGGTGTTATTTAATGGACATTCGATGTTATGATTGTCAGCGGGTTGTTGATATTTCTTTAAGGACTTGTTGCCTGCTTGTGCATTTCTTTACAGACAAAGGGGGGAGGGACTCTTTGAATGACAGGTGATGCTCAGCCTGGTGAAATAAATGGGAGGTCGGATGATACAGACCTCAGACACATGATCTGGACACTGAATGAGCATTGTGGTGCCCGCAGAGAAAGTGGGTTTTGCAGGATCGATCAGGCGGATCGATCCAAATTGCAATTCCAGTTTGAGGAGAAGGGGTTGACTGGTGGGGAGTTGTCTATGTGTCCACCCTTGCCGGGGTGATAGTTCCACCACAGGAAAACCGGTCCCCCTGGTTAAAGTCACAGCCGGTGACTTGTAAAGGATTTCGGAGGACGACAAGAAGATCGATGGAATCAGCTCACCTGAAGACTCAACTCTCTCTCTCTCTCTCTCTCTCTCTCTCTCTCTCTCTCTCTCTCCATCACTACTCAACTAAATACCACGAACTGAACTGAACTGAACTTTACTCAACATCGTAAGGCTGTATCTTTTTACCCCTAGACTTAAAGAAGCTTGGTTTTCATACATATATATTCCACACTTACTTTTATATACAATCATTGCTAATCTGTTTGATTTATGTACATTTATATTACTGTACAGTGTAGTTACTAATAAATATTAGCAGTTTATAGCAATACGAGACTCCAAAGTGGTTTCTATTTCTGCTGGTTCTTTACCCCCGTCACGGGGTACGTGACATAATATACACATGAGACGAGAAAGTGGCAGGCACAGACCACTCAACCCCTCAAGCCTGTCCTGCGATTCAACGTGATTGTGGCTGGTTCACCATCTTCTGAGAGATTCTTGTTCATTAATATTTCAATGCTGACTGCAGCCTGCTTAAATGGAGATTTCCTAAAGCCTCAAAAACAGGAGATACTCTTGGAGAATAGACACTTTTCGGAATCATAAGACTCCGCAGCTGTCATGGTCCGGTCCGTGAAGTCCACATTCCGGTTCACGGTCCAGTCTGTGGACTCAGGACTCCGGGTCTTCCAGCTGTCCCTCCTTTGATTAAGTTAATCATAGGCACCTGATTCCATCTTAGGGCTTGGAATATAAGTAGCCTTGGGGCTAAGTGTGGGTGCTGGTTTGGCTTGTCAGCCCCCCTTGGAGCAACCTGCTAATGAAATCATTTGTGATCTCTAGGCCTGGTTGGAGGACAACTGCTTCATGGAGCCTTGTTGCCAGTTGTTGGAGTAGTCTTTGCGGTATGGATTCGGCTCTTTCCTGGACCAGCTGAGTAGCCGTTAGCCCCTCTGAGCTAGGTAAGGATCTGGCTGTTTCCATAGCCAGTGGAGGTTGCTGGCTGTAACTGTGACTTGGAGCAACCCTGAAGCAGAGATGGATCTGTTAGTCATTCTTTGGTGTTTGTCTCTTCTTGTCCTTGCCTCTGTGGGGTAAGTCAGGCCATTTTGCTGTTGCCCTGCAGGGGGATCTGTCTTGTCTTGTCCTCACCTCTGTGGTGGGGTAAGTCAGGCTGTTCTGCTGTTGCCCTGGGGGGGGGGGGTCATGTCTTGTCCTTGCCTCCATGGGGTAAGTCAGGCTGTTCTGCTGTTGCCCTGGGGGGGGGTCATGTCTTGTCTTTGCCTCTGTGGAGTAAGTCAGGCTGTTTTGCTGTTGCCCTGCGGGGGGGACATGTCTTGTCTTGGCTTTGTCTCTGGGTAAGTTTGGCTGTTCTGCTGTTACCCAACAGGTGGACCTGTCCCCCTTTGGTGTGGAGAGGTTGAGTCCCAGCTTGTCTAAGTATAAGTCCCAGCTCTATGTCTATGTGCTGTCCTGTCTCATGTTGGTGTCGTGTTAATGATGAGTCCTGGCTTTTTGAAGGACAAGTCCTGGCTCTATGTTAATATTCAGTTCCCAGTTGGTGTCTCAGCTTCAGCCTCTGAGTTATCAGCCTCTGCATTTCAAAAACCCAAGCCTCTACAGTCCTGCAGCCAGGCTCCAAGAACCCAAGACACCACCCTGTCTCCACGCTCAGGCCTCTAGACCCCAGCCACATCCTGTCCTAAAGCCATGTCATCTCCTTGCCTGGTTCTGGGGTCTGAGCCTGAGGCAAGACCCAGGTTCTGGGTCCTTGTCCAGTCTCCGGATCGGAGCCCAAGCCTTGTCTCCTAGTCCATGGTTTCTAGTCCTGGTCTGGCTTTCCCTAGCCCAAGTTTGTTTTCTTGTCCCTGCTCCTGGCCTGTATCCTGTCATGTCCCTACTCCAGTCAAGTCCTGTTCCTTGTACTTCAGTGTCTGTCTCACATTTGTGTCTGTTCCCAATGCACCATTGTGACAGCAGCACAGGAGTCAAGTCAAATCAAGTCAAGTTTATTGTCATTTCGACCATAAGCAGCTGGTACAGTACACAGTAAAAATGAACCAATGTTCCTCCAGGACCATGGTGCTACATGAAACAACACAAAACTACACTAGACTATGTGAGACAGCACAAGGCTACACTAGACTATGTAAGACAACATAAAAACTACACTAGACTACAGACCTGCACAGGACTACATAAAGTGCACAAAACAGTGCAGGGCAGCACAATAAATAATAAACAAGATAATAGGCACAGGAGAGGACAAATTACAATATAATAAATGATGTAGATGTCAGTCTAGACTCTGAGTATTGAGGAGTCTGATGGCTTGGGGGAAGAAACTGTTACATAGTCTGGTCGTGAAAGCCTGAATGCTTCGGTGCCTTTTGCCAGATGGCAGGAGGGAGAGGAGTTTATATGAGGAGTGCGTGGGGTCCTTCATAATGCTGTTCGCTTTACAGGTGCAGCGTGTAGTGTAAATGTCTGTAATGGCGGGAATAGAGACCCCGATGATCTTCTCAGCTGACCTCACTATCCGCTGCAGAGTCTTGCGATCCGAGACGGAGACAAAGGAGGCCATTTGGCCTACTTCACCTGTTCTATCTCTCCATTGGAATCCCCCATTCACCCCCTTCCTGATAACACAGAGCAATAGACAGCTGAGAAGGGATACATGAACTATCAGTGTATTATTATACACAAATTCACATTTACAAGGTAATATTTCATTTCAAATTTATGCAGACAGGATCCAAAATATCAACTCATGATGATAAATATACAAATATTCTGGGTGAATCCAGATGACACAATTTATACTTTGCCTATAAAAGAGGCGGAGATATCAATCTAAGTTGAGTAAAGACACTCGTTACATCAGGTCTGAGTAAAGACACTCGTTACATCAGGTCATCTGAGATGTAACACCTACGAAATAATTCATAACAGAACGGCAACATTAGCTCCTATCATTATTTGTATTTAATACAAAAAGGTGGAGCTAATCGCAGGTAAGTCACTACAGGGCTTTCAGCCCATTGTGTCTGTGCAAGCCCACTGAAGGAGCCAATTATGCCCTGCTCTGCTCTCCCCCGCTCCTCCAAAAATATCACTGCAAGCCCTCTTCAAACATATTACATTTTACGTTTTTACAAATTACATTTATAAGGCTCATATAGAAGAGGTTTTGGCAGCCCTTTATATATAAACTTGGAAGCTAAACTATTCTGTTAGTCAGGAATGGGCGAATTGTGCGTTGCTGATAAGTGGTGCGATGATACACACCACACTGTCGTGTTCACACCCCGAGTCCTTGCAGAGATTCAGGTCCCAAGGTTGGGAGACTTTTATGGGACTCTCAGTGGCGGAGGTTTCCAAAAACAAGTTCCAGTCACTCAGTCTCCTAAAGAAATGGCGCAGGCCATTCCTGACACTGGGATCATACCCTTGTTACTTGGCGCAAAAACCCTTCAGCCAGAAGCGAATCACAAAATAAACCTCCTCCCACCCAGCTTCTTATTCAGTTTCAAACCCACAGCTACAGGACAAACACGCGGGCTGACGCAGCGCAGACACTAAGAGGCAGCACACAAGACTAAGGGCATTGATTGAGAGAACTGCGCGACCGAGACTCTGAAAACAATGCTTACTTATGTACAGCGCTAGACTGGAATAAACGGGTTGCTATTGCTCAGAGAAAAGGGAGACGAGAGCCACTCGTGTTGGGTTTGTCTGCTGGACCCTTCCAACACTTCAAGCACAATAGGAGTCCGGGTGTCCCTGCTCCCTCTGAGGTCAGTGCCCCCGAGGACAGGTGAGGACACAAATAATCTTCATGAAATAGTAGGGGACAGGGGCTCCAGTGAGATGGAGGAACTGAGCGAAATACATGTTAGTAGGGAAGTGGTGTTGGGTAAATTGAAGGGATTAAAGGCAGATAAATCCCCAGGGCCAGATGGTCTGCATCCCAGCGTGCTTAAGGAAGTAGCCCAAGAAACAGTGGATGCATAAGTGATAATTTTTCAAAACTCGTTAGATTCTGGACTAGTTCCTGAGGATTGGAGGGTGGCTAATGTAACCCCACTTTTTAAAAAAGGAGGAAGAGAGAAACCGGGGAATTATAGACCGGTTAGCCTAACATCAGTGGTGGGGAAACTGCTGGAGTCAGTTATCAAGGATGTGATAACAGCACATTTGGAAAACGGTGAAATCATCGGACAAAGTCAGCATGGATTTGTGAAAGGAAAATCATGTCTGACGAATCTCATAGAATTTTTTGAGGATGTAACTAGTAAAGTGGATAGGGGAGAACCAGTGGATGTGGTATATTTGGATTTTCAAAAGGCTTTTGACAAGGTCCCACACAGGAGATTAGTGCACAAACTTAAAGCACACGGTATTGGGGGTATGGTATTGATGTGGATAGAGAATTGGTTGGCAGACAGGAAGCAAAGAGTGGGAATAAACGGGACCTTTTCAGAATGGCAGGCAGTGACTAGTGGGGTACCGCAAGGCTCAGTGCTGGGACTCCAGTTGTTTACAATATATGTTAATGACTTGGAGGAATTAAATGCAGCATCTCCAAGTTTGCGGATGACACGAAGCTGGGCGGCAGTGTTAGCTGTGAAGAGGATGCTAAGAGGACGCAGGGTGACTTGGATAGGTTAAGTGAGTGGGCAAATTCATGGCAGATGCAATTTAATGTGGATAAATGTAAGGTTATCCACTTTGGTGGCAAAAATAGGAAAACAGATTATTATCTGAATGGTGGCCAATTAGGAAAAGGGGAGGAGCAACGAGACCTGGGTGTCATTATACACCAGTCATTGAAAGTGGGCATGCAGGTACAGCAGGTGGTGAAAAAGGCGAATGGTATGCTGGCATTTATAGTGAGAGGATTCGAGTACAGGAGCAGGGAGGTACTACTGCAGTTGTACAAGGCCTTGGTGAGACCACACCTGGAGTATTGTGTGCAGTTTTGGTCCCCTAATCTGAGGAAAGACATTCTTGCCATAGAGGGAGTACAAAGAAGGTTCACCAGATTGATTCCTGGGATGGCAGGACTTTCATATGATGAAAGACTGGGTGAACTAGGCTTACACTCGTTGGAATTTAGAAGATTGAGGGGGGATCTTATTGAAACGTACAAGATCCTAAAGGGATTGGCCAGGCTAGATGCAGGAAGATTGTTCCCGATGTTGGGGAAGTCCAGAACGAGGGGTCAGTTTGAGGATAAAGGGGAAGCCTTTTAGGACTGAGATTAGGAAAAACTTCTTCACACAGAGAGTGGTGAATCTGTGGAATTCTCTGCCACAGGAAACAGTTGAGGCTAGTTCATTGGCTATATTTAAGAGGGAGTTAGATATGGCCCTTGTGGCTAAAGGGATCAGGGGGTATGGAGGGAAGGCTGGTGCCGGGTTCTGAGTTGGATGATCAGCCATGATCATACTGAATGGCAGTGCAGGCTCGAAGGGCTGAATGGCCTACTCCTGCACCTATTTTTCTATGTTTGGTGGTGGGTCATGGGGGGGGGGGCCTTGGACACTCCACAGAGTGTGACAACTCTCTGCGAGCTGCCCCACTAGATCCTCTCATTACACCTATTACAACCGTTCTATTCTTTTAAATCTCAACACCAAGATTGTAAGATGTTATTTTAATTCTACTTTCAGGCTTGGTGATCTTCCGACGATCAGGACTCCTGTACTGACCCCTCATGTGCTGAGCGGAACTCTTGATCTCCTAACCTGCCTCATCTGGGCCTCACACCTTACAGTCACCCTGCACTGCTCTCTCTCTGTAACTGTAACAGTAAATTATGCATTCTGCTTTTCTTCTACCAGAGGGAGGAGACAAGCTCCTCGTGAAAACTGCTAGGACTGGGGAGCTAGAGCTATGAGGAGAGCGTTGAATCCTAATGAAGGGTCTCACCCTGAAACGTCAACTGTGTCTTCCTCCCCCGGGATGCCGTCTGGTCTGCAGAGTTCCTGCAGTATTTTGTGTGTGTTACTCTGGACTTTCAGCACCTGCAGAATCTCTTACACTTCCATCTGGAATGATCTGCCTCGATGGCACACAAGCACAATTGCTTCACTCAGTGTTATTGTACATGGGACAAAACCATTCCTTTGTCATTTTATTTAGTAAGTTCATTATACAATAGACCAATTTGTTTAAATTTGAATTTGAGGGTTGAAATTAAACTTGCATTTGTATATTAACTTTCTCATCCCCAAGCACTTTGCAGCCAGCATAGTCCTGGGTACCAGGCAGCATTTGTGCACAGCAAACTTTCACAAGCAACCCAACTGTGACCAAAAATCTCCTCAGGAGTGTTGGCTGAGGGGTAGATATTGGCCAAGTCACTGGGAGTAACTTGCCAGCTTTTCCTCAGTGCTGTTACACCGTTTTTCACACCAGTTTAATGACAGAGCTCCGAAACAGGCCATTCGGCCTGCTGAGTCTGTGCTGAGCTAATCTTTCACTTAGTTAAAGTTGAAGTCTGTCCCGAGCCTTATAGGCCCATCAGGCCAGTGCTTATGCCAGTTTCTGTGGCGTGAAGCAACTGAGAGTACGAGACTCCCTCCCGGATAGGACGCCAGTCTATCGCGAGGTTAACCCTCAGCATTTTGCTGGTACCCATTTTCAGCTGGGTGGACTGGAGCAGTGTGTGGTTAAGTGCCTTGTTCAAGGACACAACACGCTGCCTTGGCTGGGGCTTGAACTCACAACCTTCAGATTGCTAGTCCAATGCCTTAACCACTTGGCCATGCGCCACAATCCTTCACTAAACACTTGTCTTTTCATTCTCCCCACATTCTTATCAGCTTCCCCTAGTTCCAGGGGCTCCTAACCTTGTTTATACCATGGCCCACAGGTTAGGGCCCCTGCCTAGGTTCTACCTCTCTCCCCAATACCAGGGCAATGTACAGCAGCCAAACTAACCAACCAACAGTGTCTTTGGGAACTGGGAGAAAACTGGACCAGCTGAGGGAGGAAGTGCAAACTCCGTGTGACAGCACCTGAGGTCAGGACTGAACCTGAGTCTCTGGCACTGTGAGGTAGACTCGCTGGGCCATGTGCTGCCCTATTAAATCTGTCCTGAGAGATGCGCCTCCAATAGGTGCACTCCCACATAGTGCACGCCACTGCCAACTTGCATGTTGTTGGTCAACTGATGCTAAAAGGCACAACCTGTGGGCCAAATCGCCTGTCCAGTGCTGTACAGTTACAGTCACCTTTTGACATTTCTTTGCCATCCCCAGTACACAAAAAGATTCAGAGCACTGTCTGAAATGTAGCAATGCCATCATTATAACGTGCCTTGTCGTATTGACGTGGGTGATTGTGGTCTTTCCATGACCATGATTGTTCTTGACAAATTTTTCTATGGAAGTGGTTTGCCAATGCCTTCTTCTGGGCAGTGTCTTTACAAGATGGGTGGCCCCAGCCATTATCAATATCTTCAGAGATGGTCTGCCTGGCATCAGTGGTGGCATAACACCAGCTGCTCATACAACCATCCACCACCTGCTCCCATGGCTTAACGTGACCCTGATCTGGGGCGGGGGGGGGGTGTGGGGAGGAGACTGGGAGGGGGTGGGGAGGGGCTAAGCAGGTGCTACACCTTGCCTAAGGGTGACCTGCAGGCTGGCAGAGGGAAGGACCACCTTATACCTCCTTTAGTAGAGACATATCTCCACCTCACCACCCAATAAATATAAACGGGCTTTATTGAATTCAAATTCTAGATTCACAGAGCAGCACAGGCTATTCAGCCCATCTAGTCTGTACCAACCTAATTTCCTACCTAGTCCCTACTCCCTGCAGCTGGACCATTGCCTTCCATACCCCTCTCATTTATCTACTTATCCAACCTTCGCTTAAATGTTACAATTGAAACTGCCTCAACCATTTCCATTGGCAGCAAATTCCACACTCACACCACTGTCTGTGAAGAAGCTCCCCTCAGATTTCCCTGAAGTACTTGCACCCTAGACCTATGACCTCTAGTTTTAGTCTTACTCAATCTGAGGGGAAAATACCTGCTTGCATTTGGCCTCTCTCTACCCCTCATAATGTGTCAAATCTCCCCTCATCCTCCTACACTCCAGGCAATGAAGTCCTAACCTATTCAACGATTCCCTAAAACTCAGGTGCTCAAGTCCTGGCACTATCTGTGTAAATTTTGTTTGCACTCTTTCTATCTTATTGATATCTTTCCAGAACTGCGCGCAATATTCCAGACTCGGCCTCAACAACGTCTTCTACAGCTTCAAATAATATACCAACTCCTGGATATGTGTTGAATTTGCTGTCATCCGCCATCAACAAGGGATGCAGAAAATGACCAGGGTGATTTCATTTGAAGAAACATTGGTATTGTCTGTGGCATCTCTCTCATGAGGAGGCTCCTGTGGTATGAGGAGGGTTTATCTTCACTCCAGTCCTTTGGGACGCGAGGTGGCTGAAGGTGACCCTGCAGACACAGAATGGGATAGGAGGGACCAGCTGGGGTAGGCGAGTGTGTCGTGCAAAAGGAGGTGTGTTCCTTCCTTGTTTATACCAGGCTTTGGCATATTTGTTTATGCTATTTTATTTAGAGATACAGCAAAGTAACAGGCCCTCCAGCCTAATGAGCCCAGATCACCATTACACCCATGTGACCAATTAACCTACTAACCCATACATCTCTGGGAGGAAACCAGAGCACCCAGAGGAAACCCACATGGTCAGGGGGAGAACGTATAAACTCTTTATAGTCAGCAGTGGAAATGAACCCCAGTCACTAGCGCTGTATTATGCCAACTTGACCTTGCACCCTAGACCTATGACCTCTTAGCTTTAGTCTTACTGAACCTGAAGGGGAAAATGCCTGCTTGCCCTATCTAAACCCCTTATAACTTTATATACCTCTGTCAAATCTCCCCTCATTCAATCCTAAAACCTTCTTCTTCATGTTGTATGGCCATGGGCCCAGGATACCTATGTGCTGGGATGTTTCACTTTTGCCAGGAGGCTTTGAAAACTGTTTCCCCATTCTCCAATTTATCTGTTGGCATGAAGGAGCTGAGAGGGCAGGGAGCATTGCTCTCTGCTGGGTTTGATCTTCAGCCTTCTCCTCAGACCTTCAGAGACTGTGCTGGAGGTATTGGTGAAGTTCTGGAAGCTGATCCACATTGGTGGAAGAGCTTTACAGTGGATTAGTGCAGCGGTCCCCAACCACCGGGCCATGGGCCAATACCAGACCATAGAGCATATGCTACCGGGCCGCGAGGAAACGATATGAGTCAGCTGCACTTTTCCTCATTCCCTGTCACTCACTGTTGAACTTGAACATAGGGTTGCCAACTGTCCTGCATTTGCTGGGACATCCCGTATATTGGGTGAAATTGGTTTGTCCCATACAGGACCGCCCTTGTCCCGTATTTCCCCCGCTAAGGTAAAGCGTTCCTATGAAACCATTCTTGCCAAAATGGCATAAAGCGAAGAAGCAATTACCACTAATTCCCATGGGAAAAATATTGAGCATTCCCAGACCCAAAAAAATACCTACCAAATCATACCAAATAACACATAAAACCTAAAATAACACTAACATATAGTAAAAGCAGGAATGATATGATAAATACACAGCCTATATAAAGTAGAAATAATGTATATACAGTATAGTCAGGAAGATTAAGCCAAAACCGATGTGTAGGAAAAAAATCCTACATGTGCACACAGGTGCCCACGGAAGGCTTCATGGTCATGGTAGTCTTTCTCGGGGTAAACACAAGTGTCCTGTATTTGACTACTACTTTTGTCCCTTAGTTGGGAGTGAGAAAGTTGGCAACTCTAGCTGTAAAAGACATGTTGAGGTGAGTTTAACCCTACTTGAACACCCCCACCCCCCAGTTGGCCGGTCCGCAAGGATATTGTCAATATTAAACCGGTCCGCGGTGCCAAAAAGGTTGGGGACCCCTGGTTTAGTGGAAGCTTATTCTTGGTTGTTTTAGCGAATGAAACACCACGGCAGGAGATTCCATCGGAATCATAATGGAAAGCAGGTTTATTATCTCGTGTCGTGAAAACTGCTGCTTTGTGGCAGCAGTACATTGCAACACATAATAATGAAAAAACTCTCAGTAACAATAAGAAATATATATAAAATAAATTAAATTAGCACTGCAAAAAGAGAGCAAAAAGAAAAATGAAAAAAATACTGCAGTAGTGTTCATGTTTTCAATGTCCATTCAGCGCTGTGTTGGCGGAGGGGAAGAAGCTGTTCCTGAAATGTTGAGTGTGTGTCTTCAGGCTCCTGTTCCTCCTCCCTGATGGTAGCAATCACAAAAGGACATGTCCTGGGTGATGGGGGTCCTTAAAGATGGACGGGGCCTTGTTTAAGGCATCGCCTTTTGAAGGTGTCCTCGATACTGGGGAGCTTAGTGCCGATCACGGAGCTGACCGAGTTTATGACTGCAGCTTATTTCGATTCTGTGTAGTGGCCCCTCCATACCAGACGGTGAATACTCTCCACAGTACATCTGTAGAAATGTTGCAAGAGTCTTTGGTGACGTACCAAGTCTCCTCAAACTCCCAATGAGATTTGGCCATTGTCGTGCCTTCCTTGTAATTGCACCAATATGTTGAGCCCAGTATAGATCCTCAGAGATGTTGACACCCAGAAATTTGAAACTGCTCACCCTTTCACTGTTAATCCCTTGATGAGGATAAGTGTCTATTCCCTTGACTTCCCCTTCCTGAAGACCACAGTCATCTCCTTGGTCTTACTGTTGCTGAGTGCAATGTTGTTGCTGTGACACCTCTCAACGCATTGATCTGTCTCATTCTTGAACGCCTCCTTGTCACCATCTGAAACTCTGCCAACAATAGTTGTGTCACCAGCAAAGTTATAGAATGGCATTTGAGCTGCGCCTCGCCACACAGTTGTGGGCGTAGGGCAGTGGGCGAAGCACACATCCTCGAGCCACGCCAGTGCTGATTGTCAGGGAGAGTGAGATGATATTTCTGATCCACAGTGACTCTGCTCTCCCAATGAGGAAGTCAAGGACCAGTTACAGAGTGAAGTACAGAGCCCCAGATTTTTGGGCTTGTTGATTAGAGTGTATGATGGTATTGGACACTGAGCTGTAATCAATAAACAGCAGCTGATTTAGGTATTGCTATAGTCTGGTGATCCAAGGCCAAGTGGAGAGCCAGTGAGATTGTATCCACTGTAGACCTATTGTAGAAGAAAGCCCTTAACTCCAAGTGGAGTCATTGGAACGCCGTCATGACACCGTTTTTTTTAAAAAGGCTTTCTTATTTTTACAAGGCCAAGTTGCTAGCTCGACGCTCAACCCAGCACGGATGGAAAGCATGCAAGGGAGCCGGCTGGATTCAAACTCGGAAGCCTTCACTCCGAAGTCCGGCGCTGATGCCAGAATGCCACCAGCTGGTGGTAAACCTGTTGTGGTAATAGGCAAATTGCAGCAGGTCCTGGTCCTTGCTGAGGTAGTGGTTGATTTTGGCATTGACAAACCTCTCAAAGCACTTCACCACAGTAGGTGTGACCGCAACTGGGTGATAGTCATAGCTTCTGGCCATGGCAAGCCTCTCAAAGTACTGTATCACAGTAGACGTGAGTGCAACTGGTCGATAGTTGTTGATCACTGGTATGATGGTCGCCCTTTTGAAGCAGGTGGGAACTTCACTGCAGCAGTGAGAGATTGGAGTTGCCCTTCAGCACTTCCGTCAATCAGTTGGCACAGGATTTCAGTGCCCTGCCAAGTACTCCATCAGAGATCACAGGGTCACCGGAGTCTGCAGGATCCGTACAGATGCAGTTTTATTCTCCCTTTCAAACTGCGCATGAAAGGTGTTGAGCTCATCTGGGAGTGAAGCATTACATCCACACTTGATGCTGGGTTTCACCTTGTAAGACGTAACGGCCTGCAAACTGCCCCAGGGCTGGCCGGTGTGGATCCATGTGTGTATATTAAAATGCCGCCAGCTCTGCAGCTGATAAACACTTCGGTGTGATCAGATATTGAAAAGAATGCCATCTGTTTCTTGCAACACCAACTGAATGTCAGGCTCAGGGTTTATAATCACACCCTGATGAAAGGTCTCGGCCTGAAATGTCAACTGTTTATTTCCCTCCCCAGATACTGCCTGACTTACTGACACCCAGAGCATTTTGTGTGTGTTGCTCAAGATTCTTGGCATTTTGCAGAATCTCTTGTGTCTATGACTCAGTGCACTAGAATCTTTTTATTTTATTTTTAGAGATACAGCATAGTAACTGGCCGTTCTGGCTCACTCTGCCCAATTACACTCCTGTGAACAATTACCCTTCTAACCCACTTGTCTGTGGCAGTGTGGGAGGGAACCCACATGGAGAAGGGCAGAAGGTACAAACTCCTTACACACAGCAATAGAATCGAACACTGGTGGCTCGCGTAGGGTAATGTAACGGGAGACAGATATTATTCATTACAGAAACTGGTCCACATAATTCACAAACACTGTCATTGAGTTGTTGTGCTCACTTTCTCAATGACGTCAATGGCGACTGCCTTTGGTCTGTTCATAATGGAAATAAAAGGCTTTTGTTAGCACCTAAAATGACTCTTGCATGTTTTATTCACAAAATCCTACACTAGTGCTGTAATAGCATTAAGCTAATTGAATGATTCTTTATACAGAACTGTGCAAAAGTCTTAGGCACAAACAAATAGCTAGGGTGCCTAAAAACTCTGCACTGTACTGCTGCCACAAACAAAACAATTTCATGACATATGTGAGTGGTGATAAATCTGATTCTGATATGGGTCTCTATATGCAACTTTATAAAAATCTGGTTAGGCCACATCTGGAGTACTGTGTACATTTCTGGTTGCCTCACTATAGGAAGGATGTTGAGGCTCTGGAGAGGGGGCAGAAGAAGTTTACCAGGATGCTGCCTGGTTTAGAGGGCATGTGCTATCATGAAAGGCTGGATAAACTTGGGTTGTTTTCTTTGGGGTGGTGGAGGTTGAGGGGAGACTTGTTAGAGGTCTGTAAGGTTATGAGAGGCATAGATGGAGTAAACAGGAGGTATCAGTTTCTCGAGGTTGAGATGTCTAATACCAGAGGGCATGCATTGAAGGTGAGAGTGGGTAAGTTCAAAGGGGATGTGAGGGGTATGTTTTTTACTCAGAGAGTGGTGAATGCCTGGAATACACTGTCTGGTATGGTGGTAGAGGCAAATACATTAGAGGTTTTTCGTCGTCGTCGTCGTGGCTATCCCTTGAGGTCAAGGACGATGGTCTTCGTTCTGAAGAAGTGGCCCACAGAGTGAAGATGCCTGTGTGTGTATTTGTTTAACGTGTACTTGATGTTGCACTCCAAGAAGTACACGATACTTCACAAATCAACCAACTGGTTCCAATGACATGGAAACCACGACGATTGGAGCTGCTGGATTTGTTGCAGCCTTCATCCGCCTTCACAGCCGCTGAGTTCGAAGTAACTTCATCCACCTGTTCCACCGTTGAGGTCTTGGTTGGATTGTTCTTTGTCAGGGACTTCACCCTCGACCTTACCTCCATGGGTGACCCTACTAGGAGCATAGCTCCAGACGGCATTGCGCTCGGGATCACAGGACCACACAAGCTTCTCCACCACGACAAGGTGACAATCCACGGAGAAGATTAGAGGCTTTTAAGGAACGTTTGTATAGCCACGTGGGTGTAAGGAAATGGAGGGATATGGATACTGTGTAGGGCAAAGGGATTCGTTTTTGGGTGTTTTTGATTTACTGTTGAGATGGCTCAGCACAACACAGTGTGCTGAATAGCCTGTTTCTGTTCTGTGCTGTACTGTTCTATGTTCTATTGTGGACTGAGAGTGGGAAAGAGGCAGGGAGAGGGGAATCATGGTTGGGAAAAGGGAGAGAGGAGAGGGAGTGGGAAGCACCAGAGAGACATCTGAAACATGAAGAAAATTAACCCATTTGTGCTAACAACAACTCTGGCAAATAAGATAGGGGAAATAGCATTTGCAAAAGTCCTTAATGATGGCAACCTATTGGTAAGATGTGCGAATGAGGAACAACTTGAGAAAGCACTCAAGCTAAAAGAGATAGGAAAATGCAAGGTGGAATACACAGGGAGGGTGGGACCACAAAATGGCGGTGGATGTAAAAGAGTGATCACGGGGGTACCAATGAGTATAAATATGGAGGAGTTAAAGAGGAGTATCAAAGGAGGAAAAGTAATGAATGTTCAAAGACTGAAAACAACAAAGGATGGAGTGAAAAAGGAAAGTGAAACAGTATTGATTGAATTTGAAGAAGAGTGCCAAGGAAGGTGTTCCTGGGTTTCATGAGTTACCCAGTAAGGGTGTATGTGCCAAAGCCATTGAGGTGCTATAATTGTCAAAGGTTTGGACACATAGCTAAAAACTGTAAAAGGCAGAGGAGATGTGCTAGATGTGGGGGTGATCATGAATATGGAAAGTGCGGAACAGGAGTGCAACCAAAATGCTGCAGTTGTGGAGAAGCTCATAATGTGGCATATAGTGGGTGTGAGGTTATGAGATGGGAGAATAAAATTCAAGAAATAAGAGTGAAAAGAAAGATCACTTATGCAGAAGCTGTAAGAATGTCAAGAGAACAGAATAATGCTCCTAATGAACAGGGAGCAATAAGGATGTGAGATGTGCCACAAAGAACAAATGACAGGATTTATGTAGACAAAAAGGCTCTAGTAACAGTCATTGCAGGAGTGATTAATAGTATGGCTGAGATAAAGTCAAAAAGTGACAAAATTCAGCTGGTGGTCAAAGCAGCAGTGAACCATTTAGGGTTAGTAGGACTGACATGGGAAGAAGTGAGGGAGAACCTCACTAATCAGTCAAGACAGAAAGTGTCATGGGTTGGTTAATACTAATTATGGTGATTCTTTTGCAATGGAATGCAAAGAGCTTACTGGCCAATAGCCAGGAATTCAAGCACTTTATTAAAAAAATGGTTGTAAAACCGGATGTAGTGTGTATTCAGGAAACTTGGTTGAAACCAATCTTAGACTTTGTGGTATATGGATATACAATGATAAGGAAAGATAGAAATCTAGGGGGAGGAGGGGGTTGTGCTATGTTAATCAAGCAAGGTATACCATATAGGGTACTGGAAAAAGGAGATGATCAGGAATACATAGTGGTGGAAGTGTGGGAGAGAGGGGAGGGAGTGGTTATAATTAACTACTACAATCCATGTAAAAGGTTGGATTTGGACAGCCTATTAAGGATACAAGGACAAAACAGACATAAAGTAGTGTGGTGTGCAGATTTCAATGCTCACAGCACAATATTGGGGGATACGATTACAGATTCAAATGGAAAGGTAATTGAAGATTTGATGGAAGAAAGGAATTTGGTGCGTATGAATGATGGTAGAGGAACAAGGATAAACATAACAACAGGAACTGAGTCAGTGTTAGACATTACGTTAGTGTCTAATACCTTGGCTGGCATTAGTAACTGGGGAGTTTGGACTGCTTCAACAGTAGGCAGTGATCACTACCCAGTTTTGTGTTCAGTGGGTGAAAGAGTTGAAGTAAGACCAGGTGGTGGAATCCCAAAGTGAGTGTTTGGAAAAGCAGACTGGGGTAAGTTCCAGAAGTTGAGTGAAGAAGCATTGACAAAGATTGACATTTCTGGAAATATAGATGAAATATAGATCAGGTGACTTCAGCAATTATTATGGCAGCAGAAGGATCTATACCTAGGAGTAAAAATAGGATGACTAGAAAACTGGTACCATGGTGGACAGAGGAATGTTGTCAGGCTGTAAAAAACAGAAATAGAGCATTCAGGCTAGTTAAAAGAACCCATAATATGCAGCATTTGGTTCAATATAAGAAAGCACAGGCAGTGGTGAGAAGAACTATACGTCAAGCTAAAAGGGCAAGTTGGAGGAGTTTTTGCGACAAGGTAGGAAGAACAACACCTGTGGGAGAGACATGGGGAATGATTAAGAGGATGGGAGGAGATAGAAGGGAATGGGAATATCCAGTAATGATATCTGAGGAGGAAACTGCAGTCTCCAGTAGGGATAAGGCTGAGGTTATGGCCAAGTCGTTTGTACAGATACACAGTTCAGAAAATTTGTCTAAAGAAGGGAGAAGGAGAAGGGAAAGAACAATGAATCAACACCCAGGTGTGTTAAACAGGAGGGAAGAAACAGATGATATAATTGATGATCCATTTACGTTGGCAGAAATGGTGAGAGCAAGAAAGAGGTCGAGACCAACCTCCCCAGGGAAAGATCTGATATGCTATATTATGCTAAAAAATCTAGGAGAAGGAGCGCTCTTGAAGTTGCTGCATTTTTATAACAGAGTGTGGGAGGAGGGAAGATTACCAAGTGCATGGAAAGAAGCAGTAGTAATTCCAATAAGGAAACCTGGCAAGGATCCATCAAAACCCACTAGCTACAGACCAATGGCATTAACATCAAATATATGCAAGATAATGGAAAGGATGATAACAGAAAGGTTATCGTATGAACTTGAGAAGAGGGGAATGCTGGCAAGTTATCAGAGTGGTTTTAGAAAGGGAAGGAATTCCATGGACTCAGTGATTATGTTAGAGACTGAAATAAGGAAGGCCCAGGCAAATAAAGAGTCAGTAGTGGTAGTGCTCTTTGACATTGAAAAAGCCTATGATATGATGTGGAAGGAAGGATTATTAATTAAACTGCACAAGATGGGGGTTGGTGGGAGAGTTTTTAATTGGATAAAAGATTTTTTGTTTGGTAGAAAAATTCAAGTTCAGATTGGATCAGAATTATCAAAACAGTACATAGTGGAAAATGGCACACCTCAAGGTAGTGTGTTTAGCCCGTTACTTTTCATCATTATGATCAATGATGTCTTCACAAAGGTACCAGTGGATATAGGTAGGTCACTGTTTGCGGATGATGGGGCCTTGTGGAAAAGAGGCAGGAACATGGACCATATAATCAGGAAACTACAAGAAGCAATTAATGAAGTGGTGGAGTGGGGTTATGATTGGGGATATAGATTTTCAGCAGAAAAAGCTCAAACTGTATTTTTCACCAGGAAAAGAATTGAGGTAGGGAAGAAGTTAAGGATGTATGGGATTGAATTAGAAAGGGTTGGATCATTTAAATTTCTGGGATTTATATTTGATTCACGATTAACATGGGCAGACCAGATCAGGAAAGTTGAGGAGAAATGTAAAAAAGTAATAAATGTGATGAGATGTTTGACTGGTAGGGAATGGGGAGCAAGTTGTTCAGCGTTGAAGAGAATGTATGTGGCTTTAGTGAGATCTGTGTTGGACTATGGAAATATAGTATATGGATCAGCAGCTAGGTCTCTTATAAGGAAACTGGATGTGATTCAGGCTCAGGCTTTGAGAGTGTGCAGTGGGGCTTTTAAAACATCACCAGTATCAGCCCTACAGGTAGAAGTGGGACTAATGCCTTTGAAACTAAGAAGGATGCAATTGATGGCAAACTACTGGGCTAATTTGCAGGGGCACAATGATTCTCACCCTGCAAAAGGAGTGTTGCAGGAGTGCTGGGAAAATGGGAGGTTTCAGAGGGATACCTTTAGTCGGGTAGGGAATGATATTGCTAAAGGATATGGAGTGTTTGATCTAAGGATAAGTCCTTCAGTAGTTTATCCGGTTGTAGCTCCATGGAACATTGTATGGCCTGACATAGACTGGCATTTGTTAGAGGTAAAAAGGAAAGGAAGATATAAAACAGATTTGGGAAGTGCATTTAACTGTCATGTGATGGAAAAGTATAGTGATTATACTCAGGTTTATATGGATGGTGCTAAGGAGCCTGAAACAGGAATGACAGGGTTTGGGGTGGCTATACCAGCAAAAGAAACTGGAATTAACAGAAGAACATCTAATAAGTTAGGGGTGTTTACAGTGGAGATACTGGCAGTGTTGGTTGTGTTGTGATGGATGGAGAAAGCTAGACAAGTCAAAGTGTTGATATGTTCAGATTCATCCTCAGTTCTAGCAAGTTTAAGGTCTTTTCACTCAAACAGTCGGCAAGATGTACTTTATGAAATCCTTCAGTCAGTCACAAGAATTGCAAATCAGGGAGGTCAGGTAAAATTTCTATGGGTTTCAGCACACGTAGGGGTGAAGGGGAATGAGAGGGTGGATGAGTTGGCAAAGAGCGCATTAAAGAAAGAAAATATAGAAATGCACATTAGTATCAGTAAAGCAGAGGTTAAGTGTGTAATCTGGGGGGAAAAAACAACCAAATGTGGCAAAAAAGATGGGACAGGGAGGGGAAAGGGAGGATTTATATCAAATACAAAAGAGTGTTGCAGGTATTAGGGTAGGTAGTGGATACAGAAGAGAGGAAACTGTGTGGACTAGGTTAAGGCTGGGGCATTGTGCATTAAACAAAACATTGAAAATGATAGGGAGACACCAGACAGGATTGTGTGAGGAATGTCAGGAAGAGGAGTCAGTAGAACATGTAGTTCTGAGTTGCAGGAAGAATGGGATACAGAGGGAGATGATGAGAATTAATCTAAGGGAATTGGGGGGCAGAAAATCACATTAAAAGGGTTGCTGGGCATGGGTGAGAGAGCACAGGTCCGGGTATTTTTAGCTTTCTTAAGAGCTACAGGGTTTTTTTTTATAGGATATATGGATAAGCAGGAATAGGGTACTAGGATAAGGTTGCCAACTTTCTCACTCCCAAATAAGGGGCAAAAGTAGCAGTCAAATACAGGACACTTGTGTTTACCCCGAGAAAGACTACCATGATCATGAAGTCTTGCGCGGGCACCTGTGTGCGCAAGCGTGTACGTGCCCATTGTTTTTCTATAAATCAGTTTTGGCTTAATTTTCCTGATTCTGTTAAGTGAAACTGCACTGTACATACATTATTTCTACTTTATATAGGCTGTGTATTTATCATATGTGTGTGTGTGTGTGTGTGTGTGTGTGTGAGTGAGAGATTGGGTGAAGGGATTTAGAATGTAAGTGTATTGCACACTCCGGAGCAGAAGGTGGCAGTAATGCACCATTAAGCTGGGTGCCAAGCGCCTTAAAACAAGATGGAGAAGAAGTAGACTGCAACAACTGTGATTGGTCCGCTTGGTAGCATCGCATTTTCTCCTACTCATTTCTGGTTGCTTCCTCCCACCATTTTTGAATTGAGAGAGAAGAGAGAAGGAGAACGTGAAATGGAAAATGGACCAAATCGAGGAGAGGTTAATTGAGGAAGCCTGAAAATATGTACATTTGTACGACTCTTCGTCGCCAGACTATAAAGACTGCCAAATGGCATCAAATTTGTGGAAAGAAATTTCCACAAACATCAGTTTGGACGTCATGGAAATGGAAAAACTTGAGGGACAAGTACGTGCGCGACCAGAAAAGACTTGCCAAGAGGAGCGGGGACCCAGGCGGAAAAAAAAGTGCCGTGTTTTATTTGCTTCTTTCCTGGCTGGCACTGCGTATTAAGCACCAGGAAACAGAGTCAAATTATGACGACAACAAGGTAAATATAACATGCTCTTTGTATCATAAACCTCTATGTTGTAGTTAACCACACATTGCTCTGCGACGACACCGGTGCCAAGCTGTATTGGTCCTAGTGCCCTTCCCTTGGACAACATTGGTGTTGTGGAGAGGGGAGACTCGCAGCACGGGCAACTGCCAGTCTTCCATACAACCTTGCCCAGGCCTGTGCCCTGGAAACCTTCCAAGGCACAAATCCATGGTCTCACGAGACTAACGGATGCATATATAAATGTTGTAGTAAGTGTTTAGGCTAGCTAGCAAGCTAGCAATACTGTCTAGTTATAAACACGGCATAATAATTTGTGCAAATATAATGCTTCTGTGAAACAAAAGTGTAATAGGCTGTAATTGTATCTGGCTTGCTCATAATGCAAACGCAATAACCAGTATTCTGCCAATGTAGTCATATGCCATTTCCTCCTTTTCATAGCTCTGCCAATCCGTGTACAGACACTGTATGCATATATTATCTGTATGTATAATTACAAAGACTAACTCAAACTATTTGCAATTTCTTTCATAATCACAGGATGGAAATGATTCAACCTCAGGGTTGTCCGCCACTTCAGTTGCTGAGGAAAACCAGCCACCAGACATTCCATCTTCACGTGCAGAATCATCATCAAGTAGTGAGAAATCTCTGTTACCCAGCCATCTCCTCTGTGCCCCAGCCACCTTCTCTGTCCCCCAGCCACCTTCTCTGTCCCCCAGCCATCTCCTCTGTCCCCCAGCCACCTTCTCTGTCCCCCAGCCATCTCCTCTGTCCCCCAGCCACCTTCTCTGTTACCCAGCCATCTCCTCTGTCCCCCAGCCACCTTCTCTGTCCCCCAGCCATCTCCTCTGTGCCCCAGCCACCTTCTCTGTCCCCCAGCCATCTCCTCTGTCCCCCAGCCACCTTCTCTGTCCTCCAGCCATCTCCTCTGTCCCCCAGCCACCTTCTCTGTCCCCCAGCCATCTCCTCTGTCCCCCAGCCATCTCCTCTGTCCCCCAGCCCAAGGATGGCACAGAAGAAGAAGAGGAAAGAATATGACGACTGGTTTCAGAAGCAGGTCGCCCAGTTGGATGAACGCAGGGTGGAACTGCAACGTAGACTGTTGCAGGAAAATGATGAGCTCTCCAGGTTTGGGCAAACAGTTGGAGATGTTGCTGTGGGGGCTACCGGAGGAGCACAGGCCGTAGGCAATGTTCAATGTCCACAAACTGCTATTTGAGAGGCAGTAGCAGAAGCAATGAACAATTGCATATTTTAATATTTTGATATTTAATAATTTAGCATTTTGTCAGTTCCTACACTATACACTTTCCACACTTATATTTGAGCACTAAACGGTGTGTAATTTTCAGTGCTTTACAACTTTGCACCATTTGTTTTTTTTATATAACACTTTGCACCTTGTATAATATTGTGCACATTACTGCAAATAAATAACAACTTGATTCAAAAAACTAGGTAATGATAGAGATCTAGAAGGTTATAAGGCTAGCAGGAAGGATCTTAAGAATGAAATTAGGAGAGCCAGAGGGGCCATGAGAAGGCCTTGGCAGACAGGATTAAGGAAAACCCCAAGGCATTCTACAAGTATGTGAAGAGCAAGAGGATAAGACGTGAGAGAATAGGACCAATCAAGTGTGACAGTGGAAAAGTGTGTATGGAACTGGAGGAGATAGCAGAGGTACTTAATGAATATGTAGCATGTAGATATTAAGGAAGAGGACGTGCTGGAGCTTTTGGAAAGCATGAAGTTGGATAAGACACCGGGACCGGACGAGATGTACCCCAGGCTACTGTGGGAGGCGAGGGAGGAGATTGCTGAGCCTCTGGCGATGATCTTTGCATCATCAATGGGGACGGGAGAGGTTCCGGAGGATTGGAGGGTTGCGGATGTTGTTCCCTTATTCAAGAAAGTGAGTAGAGATAGCCCTTAAAATTATAGACCAGTGAGTCTTACTTCAGTGGTTGGTAAATTGATGGAGAAGATCCTGAGAGGCAGGATTTATGAACATTTGGAGAGGTATAATATGATTAGGAATAGTCAGCATGGCTTTGTCAAAGGCCTTACGAGCCTGATTGAAATTTTTGAAGATGTGACTAAACACATTGATGAAGGCAGAGCAGTAGATGTAGTACAGCGGTCCCCAACCACCGGGCTGTAGAGCCTGTGCTACCGGGCTGCGAGGAAACCATATGATTTGGCGATATGAGTCAGCTGCACCTTTCCTCATTCCCTGTCACACCCACTGTTGAGCTTGAACACACGCGAGGTCATTACCCGCGCGTCATCCATGTCAACACGGGAAGAAGATCAACTCCTCAAGCTTGCAAATGACGGTGGGCTGAAAAGTGTGTTTGACATAACACCTCTGCTGGTATTCTGGATCAAAGTCAAAGCTAAATATCCTGAGATAGCCACGAAAGCACTGAAAACATTGCTTCCATTTCCAACATATCTCTGCAATGAATGCAACGAAAACTAAATTGTGGAATAGACTGGACATAAGGAACCCCCTTCGAGTATCGCTGTCTCCATCACCCCTCGATAGGACCGTCTTGTTGCAGGGAAACAAGCCCAGGGCTCCCACTGATTCAGCGATATTGGTGTGTTGCAATGATTTTATATGTTCATACGGGGAAAATATGTGCTGTGTGTTTAGTACCCAAACGTTACTTAAAATGTTATGATGCTATTGACTTACAAGTGACTTATCACTATATTCGTGCGAGGAAAATATGCGCTGTGTGTTTAATATTAAATTCGTTAGATAAACCCTTTTAGAAACGCTGTGTACATACATCTACTGATGCTTCTGGACACATCTTCACTGATGTTCCTGGAATCATCGGGTGTTTTGGGTCTTTCAACATCATACAACCTCCTCCAGGTGACCCAGCTGGGACTGATCAGACCCTAGCTTGTGTATTAGCCACTTATCCACCTATATTCCAGTCCTGATTAACACCACCCACCCCGGGAAAAAAAATCAGCACGTACACGCATGCGCACTGGTGCCCGCGCAAGGCTTCATGGTCACGGTAGTCTTTCTCGGGGTAAGCACAACGTATTTGACTGCTACTCTTGTCCGTTGGCAACCCTACCACCCCCCACCTCCCCTGGTCAGCCGGTCTGCAAGAGTATTATCAATATTAAACCGGTCCGCAGTGCAAAAAAGGTGGGGTACCCCTGATGTAGTGTATATGGATTTCAGCAAGGCACTTGATAAGGTACCCCATACAAGGTTTATTGAGAAAGTCAGGAGGCATGGGATCCAAGGGGACCTTGCTTCGTGGATCCAAAATTGGCTTGCCCACAGAAGGCAAAGAGTGGTTGTAGACAGGTCATATTCTGCATGACCAGTGATGTGCCTCAGAGATCTGTTCTGGGGACACCTGTTCTTTGTGATGTTTATAAATGACCTGGATGAGGAAGTGGAGGGATGGATTAGTAAATTTGATGATGACACAAAGGTTGGGGATGTTGTGGAGGGCTGTCAGAGGTTACAACGGGACATTGATAGGGTGCAAACTGGGCTGAGAAGTGGCAGATGGAGTTCAATCCAAATAAATGTGAGGTGGTTCATTTTGGTAGGTCAAATATGATGGAAGAAAAAAGTATTAATGGTAAGACTCTTGGCAGTGTGGAGGATCAGAGGGATCTTGGGGTCCGAGTCCATAGGACACTCAAAGCTGCTACGCATGTTGACTCTGTGGTTAAGGCAGCATATGGCGCATTAGCCTTCTTCGATTGTGGGATTGAGTTTAAGAGCCGAGAGGTAATGTTACAGCTATATAGGACCCTGGTCAGACCTCACTTGGAGTACTGTGCTCAATTCTGGTCCCCTCACTACAGGGAGGATGTGGAAACCATAGAAAGGCTGCAGAGGAGATTTACAAGGATGTTGCCTGGATTGGGGAGCATGCCTCATGAGAATAGGTTGAGTGAACTCGGCCTTTTCCCCTTGGAGCAACGGAAGATGAGAGGTGACCTGATAGAGGTGTACAAGATGAGATGTATTGATGGTGTGAATAGTCAGAGGCTTTTTCCCAGGACTGAGATGGCTAGCACAAGAGAGTACAGCTTTAAGGTGCTTGGAAGTAGGCGCAGAGGAGGTGTCAGGGGTAAGTTTTTTTACGCAGAGTGGTGAGTGCGTGGAATGGGCTGCCGGTAACAGAGGTGGATACGATAGGGTCTTTTAAGAGACTCCTGGATAGGTTTATGGAGCTTAGAAAAATAGAGGGCTATGGGTAACCCTAGGTCATTTCTAAGGTAAGTACATACTTGGCACAGCATTGTGGGCCAAAGAGTCTGTACTGTGCTGTAGGGGTTCTACGTTTCTTGTGCATGACAATGAACTGCACTTTTAGCTGAGTGGAGTAATAAAAACAACCTCTCACTCAATGTCAATAAGACCAAGGAACTGATTGTAGACTTCAGGAGAGGGATACCAGAGGTCCATGAGCCAGAAATCACCAGAGGATCAGAGGTGGAGAGGGTTTATAACTTTAAATTTGTGGGTGTCACAATCTCAATAGACCCGTCCTGGACCCATCATATAAATATAATTGCAAAGAAAGCACGACAGCACCTCGACTTCCTCAGCAGTCTGCGGAGATTCGGCACACCATCAAAAATCTTGGTGCTGACTGGCTGCTTTACAGCCTGATATGGGATCACCGATGCCTTTGAGTGGAAAATCCTACAAAAGGTAGGAGATTCAGCCCAGTACATCATGGGTAAAGCCCTTCCAACCACTGAGTACATCTACATGAAACTTTGCTGTAAAAATGCAGCATCCATCCTCAAAGATCCTCGCCACCCAGGCCATGTTCTTTTCTCGCTGCTGCCATCAGGTAGAAGGTACGGGTGCCTCAGGACTCGCACCACCAGGTTCAGGAAGTTATTACCCCTCAGCCATCAGACTATAAGGATATAATTCCACTCATTCTATCTCTGGTGTTCCCACACCAATGGTACCACTTTAAAGACTTTTTATACTTGTTATTTCATATTTGTTTTTATTGCTATTTATTTTATTGCATTTGCAGTTTGTTGTTCATTGATCTTTTTTACAGTTACTGTTCTATAGATTGGCTAAGTACACCTGCAGGTAAAAGAATCTTAGTAGTGACATGTATATACGCTGATAAATTTGACTTTGAACTTTGACTTGGTGATTACGTATACCAAGTGTGAGCTCCCTCTGGTGGAGACCATGACTTCCTTCCAAGAAGCGGGTTTCTGCGTGTACTTGAGATTGTCACCTCATTTCCATGTTTTTAAAATCAATTTCTTCTATTTGACTCAATCCAATTGGTCCCTTAGTCTGCCCCAAATGACAGGAAAGTCATGTCATCTTTTACATCTTTGTGTACAGTCGCATAGCACTGTAACTGTGCTACTAAACTGGGTACAATTCCACCACTGCCTGTAAGGAGCTTGACAATAATCTCAACCACAGGGTACTTTGATTTTCTCCCATGTATGGGTAGGTACATCGATTACATGGGTGTAACTGGGCAGCGGAGGCTCATTGGGCTGGTAGAGCCTGTTAATATACCACATCTCTAATATATTAAATGAAACTTTATTCCACATGAACAAACACCCGTTATTTTACCCTCAAGGATTTTAATTTTTAGCACCATCACCTCACTGTCCAACACATAGATGAGAAAATCTGTAGCTTCAGAAAATCCAAGCTACACATACACAAAATGCTGGAGGAACTCACCAGTTCAGCCAGCATCTATAGAAATAAACAAACAGCCCATGTTTCAGGCTGAGACCCTTCATTAGGATTGGGAAAAAAGACGAGGTTGGAGCAACAAGGTGGGGTGGAGAAGAAATACAAAGTGGTACGTGATAGGTAAAACCAGGAGTGGGGAGGGAGTGAAGTAAAGAGCTGGGAAGTTGATATTTGAAAGATAAAGGAGTGGAGGAGGAATCCAATGAGGATGGAAGACCACAGAAGGGGAAGGAGCCGCAGTGGGAGGTAATGGGCAGGTAAGGAGATAAGGTGAGAGAGGAAAACAGAAATGAGGAATGGTGAGGGGGAATAGCAAAATTACTGGACGTTTGAGAAATTGATGTTTATACCTTCAGGTTGGAGGCTACACAAATGGAATACAAGGTGTTGTTCCTCCAACCTGTGTGTGGTCTTATTGCGGCAGCACAGAGGCGGCCATGGATACGTTCAGAATGGGAATAGGAAGTAGATTTGAAATGGGTGGCCACCAGGACATCCCACTTTTTCTGGCAGAGTGTAGGTGCTTGGCAAAGCTGTTTCCCAATCTACATCAGATCTCACCAATATACAGGCCACACCACACACAGTAGATGACCTCTACAGGCTCCAGTAGATGTTGCCTCACCTAGAAGGGCTGGTGGGGGCCTCGAATGCCAGTGAAGGAGAAAGTGTAGGGGCAGGTGTGGCACTTTAAGTGTCAGGGGGGTGATCAGTGGGGAAGGGTGAACAGACAAGGGAGCAATCCCTGCAGAAAGTGAAGGGGAGGATAGATGTGCTTGGTAGTGGGATCCCATTGGAGATGGTAGAAGTTACTAAGAACTATGTGCCAACACATCCCATGACTGGGATTGGTTGGTAATCTATAAGCATTTTGAAAGGTCCAAATCAATGGCAGCTCACTTAGACTGGAGAGAATGGGCCATTAAGTTAAGTCAAAGGGAGATACAGCCCTCCAATTTATTTTCCTCTACATTCGCATCAACCCCAACATTCTACAACTCACCTACATACCAGAGATAATTGAGTGACTTGGAGACACAAGGGACTGCATGGTAACACACAAAGGAAATGAAGTAAGTCAATCAGCATCTATAGAGGGAATGGACAATGTTTCATATCAAGATCTTCACCAAGATTGAAGAGATAACCAGTGTCAAAGGGTTGTGAGGTGATTGGGTACAGAAAGAGGTGGCAGGGCGGGGGAAGTGGGAATATTAGAAGCTGGGAGGTGATAAGTGGAGAGGGCTGACATTCATGGCCTAGAACATTAACAGTCCGTCTCTGTCCATAGATGTAGCCAGATTTAAGGTGACCAGTTAACAGGGAGAACTTGTAAGCTCAACTGACAACACCAGAGACCAGGTCTGGATTGTACCCGTCTCTGGCGGAGGCAGCAGCTCTACCAGCTGAACACCTGCCAAAGTGCCCTGGCTGTACAATTCCACCCCCCACCCATTTCCACAACAATTAAGATCCACAGTTAGACCTTGGAAAACAAAGGCAGGTCCATATTTTGGGAACACACATCAAAGTTGCTGGTGAACGCAGCAGGCCAGGCAGCATCTGTAGGAAGAGGTACAGTTTCAGGCCGAGACCCTTCATCAGTCCTAACGAAGGGTCTCGGCCTGAAACGTCGACTGCACCTCTTCCTACAGATGCTGCCTGGCCTGCTGCGTTCACCAGCAACTTTGATGTGTGTTGCTTGAATTTCCAGCATCTGCAGAATTCCTGTTGTTTGTGTTCCATATTTTGGGAGTGTTTTAGCACAGGCAGACTGCTGCCCAGTTCAGTTTGAAGTTTTCAAGCTTTTCCTCAGTACTTGTCAGTCCTGGAAGCAATGGTGAACTTCCCAAGTGAAAATGTGAATACAGCACGGCTAACATTACCAGCATAGCTGGGCCTTCAGCTTTTATTGTCAAAGGCAAAATGTAAAATTTAAAATTGTCATGGACACATCATGAAATTTGTTTTTACAGTAGTGCAAAACAAAAATATTGTTGCAAAAGAATTAGTGCAAAAGGGGAATATTGAGGTTGCGTTCATGGACTGTTCAGAAATCTGAAAAGTTGTTCCTAAAAACAGCGTGGTTCCTGTACCACCTCCTCAGCAAACCAGCTAGGTTTTTAAAGAATTGTGGAATTCAATTTTTAAGTAGAATATTTCAAAATGTTTCTCTTAGGTAGACACATAGACAAAACTGGAGGGCTACGTGGGAGGGAAAGGCTAGATTGCTCATGGAGTAGTTTAAAAGGTCAGCACAATATCATGGACCAAAGGGCCTGTACTATTCAAGGTTTTCTAATTTAGGGTTTCCAGAGTGTTTCGTAAAACAGTTGGCAGCTGTCTTTAAAGTCAGCAATAAGTACTGTCGTCTTGCCAATCCCCGTTCAGTAACAATGCTTCAAACCTTCAGTTTATACCACATCTTGTCAAACCTGCAGAAGCCACATTAACTGCACTCCAGGAACACACGGGTCACTCACCTTATTGCCAAACTGCGGAGGCAGCTGGAGAAGCTGAGTTACAGAACGTAAATAAGAACACAAAACCAGCAATTCCTTTTTATTGTTTTATTATTCTAAGGACATAGTAGAAACAACTTTAGAGTCTGGGAGTCCGGAAGGCCATTCCCACTGAGGGCTGTGTGACCTGAAGATTGGACAAGCTGCCAAAGTCCTGTAAGGAACGGGTGAGAAATCCATTAAACAAAGCAAACCGACTGGTGAAGTTCATTACATACTATTGCACAGCAAGATATTCAGGGACACATGGATGAGAACTGTATTAACATTCTCCACTCTACTAGTTAATAAATAAGAAAAAGTAGCTCAGTGCACTCCATGGATCTAAGGAAATTCTAAGAATGGATACAGACACGTGATACCCTAAGGATGCAGCCTGGAAGGCCAGCACACCTTCAGGGTTCCGGATTTTTGTGGCTCTGGAGACATGCCGATTCTAGGCCAATGTCTCTGACTGAATTATCGTGGGAGAACACAGAACATCGGATTAGCTGCCAGGGACTGTGTGTCCAGAGAGCTCGGAAAAAGCGAGGCAACAGACCTTTAACATTGTAAACCAGTGAGTTGTTTATTATGTCTCCCTCTTGTGAAATGGGGACACCTCTTTTCCTTTATTAGGGGGAGAGAGAGAGCCTGTGGTAGGACAAAATTACCCAGTGAACGAGTAGTCTTTGGGGTACTGCAAGTCTGTGTATTTACTGATGCTTGCTGCACACTTGAGTGCTCGGTGGAGGGCGCTGATGCTTTTTTTGCTGGTGGGGGTGGGGGGAAGAGGGGTTATTGCCTTGCTGCTGCTTGTGCGTGGGAAGGGGGAGCCTTGGGGTTTAATGGTTTAACTCATTCATTCTTTGGGGCACTCTTGTTTTCGTGGATGTTTGCGAAGAAAAAGAATTTCAGGATGTATATTGTATACATTTCTAACATTAAATGTACCAAGTTCCCATTTTATGGTCTTTTTATTCTATTCTCCACCATTCAATAGAACCAGTAAATTACTGAGTAAAAAAACATCCAAGACTGGTCACACACAAGGACCGAGGCAACACTCACAACACGCTGGAGGAACCCAGCAGCTCGGGCAGCATCCGTGGAAATGATCAGTCGACGTTTCGGGCCGGAACCCTTCGTCAGGACTGAGTTGTCAGGGCAGACCCTCTTATCATTGTCATCAATGGCCTGTATTAGCCAGATAAGAACACTTGTGTACACACAAACCCCACAGCTGAAAGGTCAGCCATGGCCTTCAGTGCAATATAATGCAAATGTTTACAGACAAGAACAACTTCTTCCTGACTGGAAGATCCATATAGCCACCGAGAAAACTCTAAGCTGCTCGTCAGTTGTTAATGCCAACATATGAAACAGCAAGCTTTCTCCTGCCATTTGGAAAAAGGCACCGAAGCATTCTGGTTCTCACAACCAGACTATGCGACAGTTTCTTCCCCCAAACCATCAGACTCAATACCCAGAGCCTGGCTTGACACCAACCTACTATACCCTCTACTGTGCCCATTGTCTTGTTTATTATTTATTGTAGTGCCTGCACTGTTTTGTGCACTTTATGCAGTCCTGGATAGGTCTGTAGTCTAGTGTAGTTTTTATATTGTTTCATGTAGCACCATGGCCTGGGAAAACATGGTCTCATTTCTACTATGTTCTGTACCAGCAGTTATGGTTGAAGTGACAATAAAAAGTGACTTGACTTGATATACAAATGTTGCTCTACTGAAATTACCAGGGAAGCTTAAGATTATATACTGTCACAAGGTCCTTCACACAATTTTTACACCTATTTGCAGTCAGTGAAACTGACTTATAAACAAGAACTATGAAAGTGATTTACTTATAATACAACTTCTGTTTTGGATTACTCCCAAAAGCTAGTAAGAGACATCCACTTCTTTAAATACATTCAACTCGAGAAGGAAATTAGGAAAACCAGGAGGAGTCATGGCAAGAAGGATTAAAGAATACCCAAGTTATTCTATATATACACAGTGCCTATAAAACATATTCACCTCCTTGGAAGTTTACATGTTTTATTGTTTTACAGCACTGAATCACAGAGGATTTAATTTGGCTTTTTCAACACCGATCAAAAGAAAAATTTTTGTGTCAAAGTGAAAACAGATCTCTAAAAAGTGATCTAAATTAATTACCAATATAAAACACAAATAATTGATAGTGTGTATTCACCATCTTTAATATGCCACACCAGTTCATCACTGGTGCAGCCAATTGGTTTTAGAAGTCACATAATTAGTTAAATGGAGATCACCTGAGCACAGTCAAGGTGTTTCAATTGACTGTAGTAAAAATACACCTGTATCTGGAAGGTCCAACTGCTGGTGAGTCAGTATCCTACACCATGTAGGCAAAAGAACACTCCAAGCAACTCCGTGAAAAGTTATTGAAAAGCATGTCAGGAGATGGATACAAGAAAATTTCCAAGTCAAAGATTATCCCTTGGAGTACAGTTAAGTCAATCATCGAGAAATGGAAAGAATGTGGCACAGCTGTAAATCTGCCTAGAGCAGGCCGTCCTCAAACACTGAGTGACCATGCAAGAAGGGGAATAGTGAGGGAGGCCACCCATGACAACTCTGGAGGAGTTACAAGCTTCAGTGACTGAGATGGGAGAAGCCACTCATACAACATCTGATGCCCAGGTGCTTTATCAGTTGCAGTTTCATGGGAGACTGGCAAAGAGAAATCCACTGTTTAAACAATTCAGCTAGTTTGCCAGAAGGCTTATGGGAGACTCATGGCAGTGGAAGAACATCCTATAGTCAAATGAAACCAAAATTGAGCTTTTTGGCTATCAGAACATGAGCCAAACACCGCACATAATCAAAAACACACCATCCCTACAGTGAACCATGGTGGTGGCTGCAACATTCTGTGGGCATCCTTCACTGCAGCAGGCCTTGGAAGGCTTGTGAAGGTAGAGGGTTAAATGAATGCAGTAAAATACAGGGAAATCCTGGAGGAAAACCTGATGCAGTCTGCAACAGAACTGTGACTTGAGAGATTTGTTTTCCAGTAAGACAATGACCCCAAGCATAATGCCAAAACTACACAGGAATGGCTTAAAATCAAAGTTAATGTCCTGGAGTAGCCATGCCAGACCTCAATCCAATTGAGAATTTGTGGCTGGTCTTGAAAAGGGCTGTTCACTCACAATCCCCACACAATCTGACAGAGCTTGAACAGTTTCGTAAAGAAGAAGGTAGAAAAATTGCAGTGTTGAGATGTGCAAAGTTGACAGGGACCTATCCACACAGACCCAAGGTTGTAATTGCCGCCAAAGGTGCATTTACTAAATACTGACTTGAAGGTGTGAATACTTATACAAATCAGTTATCTTGTGTTTAATATTTGTAATTAATTTAGATCACTTTGTAGAGATCTATTTTCACTTTGACACAAGTGTTTTTCTGTTGATCAGTGTCAAAAATAGACAAATTAAATCCACTGTGATTCAATGTTGTAAAACAATAAAACATGAAAACTTCCAATGGGGATGAATACTTTTTATAGGCACTGTACATTGAGATCAAGAGGATAACTAGAGAGTGGGAAGGGCCACTCAAAGATAAAGGAGGGAACATTTCCTTGGATGCATAGGATGTGGGTGAGTTCTTTATATCAGTATTTAATAAGAAACAGGGAGATCAGTGCTGAGCATATTGATGTTAGGGCACTTCAAGGTAGAGGAGATGGTCGTGTTAGGTCTCTTAAAGAGCATTAAGGTAGATAAGTCCCCTGGCTTGATGGGATATATCCCAGGTTATTGAGACAAGCAACTGAAGAGATTGCTGGGGACTTAAACAATATCTTTGTGACCTCTGTAGTCACAGGCAAGGTCCTGGAGAATTGACAAGTGGCTAACGTTGCTCTATTATTTAAGGAGGGAACCAGGGATAATGCTGGAAACTATCCACTACCGAGTCTCACATCAGTGGTAGGAAAGTTTGTGGAAGAGAATTCTTAAGGGATAAGATTTATGAGCATTTGGAAAACTACCATCTAATTAGGCAGAACCAACATGGCTTTGTGCAGAGCAAGTCAGGTCTTACTAACTTGATTTCAATTCTTTTTTTTAAAAAAAAGAGACAAAGGTGATTGATGAAGGTAGAGCTGTGGATGTTGTCTATGTAGATTATAGTAAGGCATTTGACAAGCTCCCTCATGGGAGGCTCATCTAGAAGATTAAGATGCACAGGGCCCATGGTGAAATGGCCATTTGGATTTAGAACTGGCTTGCCCATAGGAGACTGAAGGTACTGGTCAAAAGGACTTATTCTACGGAGAGTTTCACAGGGATCTGTACTGAGACTGGGATCTCCGATGATTGGCATGACCTGAGTGAAAATGTAAATGGGTGGGTTATTAAGTTTGCAGATGGTACGAAGGTTGGTGGTGTTATAGACAGCATAGAAGACTGACAAAGAATACAATGGGATATAGATCAGTTGCAGATATGGATGGAAAAATGTCAGATGGAGTTTAACTCTGCCAAATGTGAGGTGTTACAGCTTGTTAGGTCAAATGCAAAGAGACAGTACACTGCCATGGGTAAGATCCTTAACAGTATTGATGAGCAGAGGGATTTTGTGATTCAAGTTCATAACTCCCCGAAAGTGGCTGCACAGGTTCATAGGGTGATTAAGAGGGCATATGGCATTCTTGTTCTCTTATTAGTTGAGGCATTGAGTTCAAAAGTCAGAAGAGATTAGTTTAGTTAGCCATTTGATTACTAATTTAATTGTTTTAGTACATTGTGGCCCAAAAGGTCTGTTCCTGTGCTGTATTGTTCCTCATCTTGTATTAAGCAAGGCCTTATAGTGAGGGCAGATCAGGATAGCACTTCATCCAAAATTTATGTAACAAAGGCCATATCTTATTAACACCGCAAAGCAGCAATGACTCATCACTCACCAGCAGCTTCAACATTTCCTTGGTATCTGGGTCCACCTCAATCATCTCCTGATCCAGAGCAGAGACCTGGGAGAAACAAAAAAAAAAAAAGGGTAAAGATCACTCATTTCGGCCAGACACAGCCTCCTTACACTCCACTGGTAGCATCAACACCAGACCTCAGTTTCAGGCTACAACTGGGCAGCACATTGATACAGCTGATATGCACTGCCTCATTACTCCAGGTTCAATCCTGAACCCCAGTTCTGTCAATGTGGAGTTTCCACGCCCCCCCCCCTTTGATGTGTAGGGTTCTTCCCACGCCCCCAAAGACATGAAAGTCAGTTGGTTAATTAGCTGCCATAAAATGCCTTTAGTGGGCAGATGAGGGATAGAATCTGCGGTGAAGATAAAAGTTAAGTTAGGATAAGTTGAAGTAGGTGACTGGATCGCCAAGATAGACATTGGGTTGCGGGGCTGTTTTTGTGCTCCACCTCTCAATAGTTCTAGGTGTAATACCAACTGCACATGTTCTAGGCCAGCAAGTCTTTTGGACAAGACTTTAAACCAGTTAGTTATTAATTTTCTTTCCCACAGAACCTTTCTGTGCACTGTAACTACATTTACCAACACAACTGCAATTGCACAACAAGACACTGCCAGTGCTTCCATTCCCTGCCAAAAACATGAAACCCTGCTGCTGGTCTGTAATGTGCTGGATCGCTGGTGTAACTGCCACCCCTTTTCATCACTGAGCCCCTCACGATTGCTAGGTGCTGCCATTTTAAGCGTTGCGCTAACCACTACACTACTTGCCTGTTGATTTTATTTTACTGTCTCCAAACAGAAAGCATTTAAGTGCAATAACAGCTTTGATTAAGGGATAAAGCTTTAAGACATCCTGTGGACGTGGACTTTTCCTGTTTAGCCAGGCAGGTATGATCAGCCACTTGCACCCGGCCCAGGCACATACAGAAGCAACAACAGATCAAAGCCAGCTTCATTCAGCCCGGAGACTATAGGAATACCAACATCAAGAAAAGCCGGTTTTAAATGCAACCCATCCACTGCACATGCTGTACATCCAACAAACTAAACCAATTTCATCTTTAGACAATGGCAGCAGCTTGTGAAGGGCCCAAAACTAGCCAATTTAAACAGTAACTCAGAATGAACCATTTCAAAATACAGGCAAAGATGAATTCTAGTCAAACAGCAGACACTGTGAACAACAATATTGTTTCAACACATGGAGTACAAACAATCAGACCGGTGAAATTATGAACAGTAAAATGATGACACTACAGTGAAATCAATAGATCTTTAGACACAAAGGTGTTGAGGATCAAACAGGAAAAGAAATGAGGTACAGGAGTTGCCAGATCGGTGAATCATAGTGCAGGTTATGACAGCTCTATTTTTTCCCCCCAATTCATAAGCACACACTGAAGGTCAAAACAAATACCATCTAACTCAGTAATCTCAGAGCCAGGGAACAAAGCTCTCCATAACAGAGAAGAAAACAATTGCTGAGATGAGTTAGTTAAAGATTTAGCTGCAGGTGTTCCAAACAGCAGCTCAACACTGGATTAAAGCAAAGGATGCAGATTTATCAAACAAGGAAACGGGAAGTTGACAGACAGCAGCAACTAACCAATCCAACACTGTAATAGTGAATGAGAGCTAAAAAAAAGTACAACACCAGATTCTTCAAACCTGCTCCACCATTCCATACCATTATAGCTGATCAACACAGGCCTCAACTCCTCTGTAACCCTCAATCTATCCCTAACCCTCACTCTCAAATCAAATTTCCATCTGAGTACATAGTAGTGAAATACAAAAAGCCCATAAAACTTCCCACTTCTCCAGCTACTTCCAATGTCTTACTTTTCAAGTGTAACATTATTCGCAATCTGTCAACCACATTTGTGCCTCTTTCTCACAGAATCCCTCATTTTTAAGTGGGGACAAATTCCTGAGCATTTTGGACCAGCTGTTTGAATATCCACTGTTTGCCCAGTAACTCATCCCTCAGCTGATTTTCTGACTCCACTTCAGAAAACTCCAGCTTTATACCACTATATAACTGGCCTTATGCATGTTGGAAACAGCGATTTCTCCCTCAAACTCCATCTGGATTTCTATCACGTTGTGGCCAATACTTTCCAGAGGATCTTTAACTACAAGATCTCTTATTAATCCTCACTACTCATGCCAAATCCAAAATAAGGACTGCTGCTGGGTAGGTTCTGCTTCGTTTTGTTTTCAGAAGCAATCCTGATGCACTCCACAATTTCTCCTACAATACGCTTGCTAGTTAGCTTTACAGATTAAAATCTCTTATGACAATTTCAGTTCTCTTCAAAGATGACCATGATAGTTCTCTATTTATGCTGTGCCCTATCGACAGGATGCATTATGGGGGCCTGTCGACAACCTCCACCAATGACTAGTCAGCTGAGTTCAGGCCCAAAAAAGGGCACGAGCTGTCATATATTCCCACATTTTGTCCAGCAGGTACAGGTTTGGTGCTGAGGGCACTTGGTTAATGCCTAGGTGCTGAGGCACTTGCTCAGGGAAGAAAATGACTGTTGTTTCTGGGGTGTGCCAGGCACATCTGACTAGGCACCAAGAAAAGTTGCTACTGAATGGAGGCAGAATGAGAGGGCCAGACTCAGGTAGGCTCAGAGTGGGTTTGGCTGGAAGAGGAAAGGGAAAAAGACGCTACCCAACCTTAAGTTTGCATAGGATGTGTATTTTAAACGCTGAAAGCACATGGGAGTGCTGGATGGAGTGCATGAGAATTATGGGATGTCCCTGCACTGAGAAAGAATTCTTCACTATTACGTACCAGAGTAAATTCCTCAGATCAGATGCCTTAGTCAGCCCAATTTTAATTTTCTATCCCAGATATCCAATCCAATAGAACCAATAATCAGGAACTATTAACTAAATTTGGGTTTGAGTCTCCTACAGCAGGAGATAAATGACAAAGTGCAGTCACATGTAAACACTATCACGACAATTGACCTCTCCCCAAAAGTCATTAGCAAGTATTTTGCTTTATGATCATTTACAGATCCTGACAATTAAATGCAAACCCCCTAGGTCTTAAGTAAATGGATAGGAATCAATGAACTCAATAAAAGGCAAATCAACCCACCTCTGGGACATAGTTATCCCTCCTCTCTCTCTCTTCTTCCTGCAGTTTGATGGAGATGCCTCTAACTGGTCCTCGCTGGATGCGTTTCATTAAGTGTGTCACATACCTAGGTTAAAATATATAGAACCTTGTAAACTTTCATTGTTCTTCTATTCAATAATTAATTCCCATGCTTGCAAATAGATAGCAACAAATTACAAAACTATTTTAAAAAATAGATCCAATCAGAATAGGAACTCCACCATGGACGATACAAAGCCTGGCTGCAGAAGGGTTGGCCATGAGGTCAGCAACCCATCCCACAAAAACCCAGAGCTATAGAATGCAACAGAAGCTCCAAAAAACACATCCTTGGGAGAGGAATGATCTTCAAAGACGGGGCTACACCTGGGCACATCTTGAAAGACTGGTCCAGGCCAGAGGGCTCTGGCAAACTGCTGTCAGTGGCTAATTATTGAGTCTTCATTGGAACCCATTGTGAAGGAGCTGTTTTGTAATTCATACAGTTTTAAACAAACTTTCAAATTCCAGTAAGTGAGCTACCTCATTTTTGAGGCAACAACTGAAGTAATCATGGACGTGGAAAGCAGAGCAAAGTCAAGGTGACGCTAAATGGTGACCCGTTCGCTTGCATCTTTAGAAACAGCTCTATTTCTATCTTTGATATCTCTTTTCCTTTTCAAGGTTCCTTTGAAGACCCTGACCAAGTTACACTCTTGACTTTGGTTCTTTGCGGGAATGGGACCTGCTCTCAGGGCCTCACGACAGGCCGCTTTTTGATATCCTCAGGACCCGGCCTGGAAGACTAGCGCGCCTTCAGGGTGCCAGATTTTTGTGGCTCTGGAGACAGGCTGATACAAGGCCAGTGCCCCTGACTGAGGAGTCGCGGGAGAACACAGAACATCGGGAGCAGAGGATTAGCTGCCGTGGGTTGTGTGTCTGGAGAGCTGAACGTTTCTGGGTCCGATTCTCTGGGGGCGGAGCTTGAGAAAAGTGACACAACAGACTTATCATCATAAATCAATGAGTTGTTTGTTATGTCTCCCCTCTCGCTGTGAAACAGGAATACCTATTTTTCCCTTATTAGGGAGGGAGTGACTCTGTGGTATGCAGAATTACCAGGTGAACGAGTAGTCTTTGGGGTACTGCAAGTCTGTGTTTTTATTGATGCTTTGCTGCAAGCTTGAGTGCTTGTGGTCGTTGCCTTGCTACTGCTTGTGCATGGGAGCGGGGAACTGGGCAGGCTTCGGGGTTCTAACATTTAACTGATATTCATTCTTTGGGGCACTCCTCTGTTTTTATGGATGTTGGCAAAGAAAAAGAATTTTAGGATGTATGTTATATACATTTCTCTGACATTAAATGTACCTATTGAACCTTCAGCAGATGGCAAAAAATCTTCAAATGTTAATAAAATCTGCAAGAAAGCAATGTGCGCACACTTCATGGTTTTACATGGGGAAACCCCCACACATATCGAAGCAACACTCATCTATAATGGTTACCAAAACAATTCCACACCTCTTTCCCCAACCCACTGGCATCACAGGTAAAATCTATAAATGGAAATTAGGGTGTACACAGGATCCATTACCAAACAGTGGTATTAAGAGACGTGTCAGAGGGAGCAATCACAGGAAAATAAGTTGATATACCCCATCACTGTTATGAAGCAACTTGGTCACATAAGCCTTAAGGGAGGGTTAACATTTCTTACCCTGCAATCTTGTTGCGGAGTTTCTTGCTGGGGATGATGGCAATCTCCTCGCAAACCCTTTTGTTTGTGTGGAAGTCGCTGCCGAGTCGGGTGTAGTATTTCTCAATAATCACCCGAGCGGCTTTCTTCACCGTCTTAGTCCTGACGCGACCCTAACAGGACAGGAACAGTTAAGTATCTTCACTCTTCAGCCCTTTTAATCCAACAGCAACCCAGAGGCAGCACATAAAACAGCATGTGCATTCCGAACAATTCTGGAGATCATTCAGCAAAACTTCACCAGTCTGGGCTGTGCTACATGACTTAAGTCGATTGAATAAAACAGTTCAAGTTAATAGGTACACAAGGTAAAGTTCTGATAGCACCTCCCTTAAGTGGGGTGCAGCAACCTCTGTATTAATGTGCTTCTCACTACAGCTTTCGTAGACTCTCCATTTCTAATCAGCTGCAAAACATTAAGTGACACTGCAACAATTTTCTTCCCCACTCTTCCAAAGAATACAGTATACTAACTATATTCTTCCAGAACATGCTGTGAATTAATTTAAATATTAAATTTATTTCACATTCAATTGGAATTACACAAGGTACCCAACGGTCAACTTGAGATAATCTAATCCAAATATCTGCCTCAATTTACATTAAATATGCTCACCTGTCCTATTTATGTTCCACTATCTCCACATGCTTTGCAATGTTTTTTTACACCAACAACACTCTGGCTTTTAAATCAACATCCACTGCATTAAATTATACCCATTCTGGCTTTTGCCAGTTATCTTACAAATACCCGTCTGGCCTGTTATCTGTCACCGGGAAACAGGTATCATTTAGTCTCCCAAAACTCACTCACAGTTCTGAATAATTTGCATCCTCCTTTTCAGCTCTATGGATGGGCAATCAGTTAACATTTTAATTTCAATCACCAACAACTCTTCACCCTCCCCAACGCCCCCCCCCCACCTCCGAAGCCGTCTAAGGCTCCAGCCGGATGAAACCCTCCGATTCAGCCGGCCCAAAGAATCACAGACTGGGATACCAGCCCAACCTGAGGGCCACAGATACCAATACAACCTGGGACCAGCGCAATCCCAGATACGGGGACTCAGCACAGCCCCCGCTAGACAGCCCAAGCCCGAAACCTCCTCCCTCTTTAGCCCGGTTCCCCGCGGCCAGTGACACCCGAACTCGGAAGCGGGGATTCAGGGCCCAGGAAAGCAGATACTCCGGGACCCATTATCTCCGCTTCCATCCACTCCCCGCCCGCAATATCGGCGGACAGGTCCGGTCAGATGGGTGCCACATCTGTTTGGGCCGGTGCCGATGGCCGGGACCCGCAGTTGCTAACGGATGACAGCAGATTCTGCGGCAACAACGCTCCAGTTCAACCCACCATCTTGGTTCCCGCAGCTAGAAGAGAGCGAAGGATTCTGGGAGAGGCTCAATGAGGACCCCAGCAGCGGGGTGGCCGGACCACTGCCTGAACCACCACCAACACAAACTGAGGGAGGTTGAAATTCATATCGATCATATTCTCATTGCGATCACTGACACTCCCCCTGTTCCGTGCATCTCTCCCCTCATCCTCCCCCCTGCTGAAAACCGTCTGGTGACGAAACGTTTGCAAATGGATTACTATGGTCGCAGAAAACCTCAACCCAACCCCATGTCTATCTTTCTCTTCCTCCAGTTGTGATGGTCACAGACCCAGAACTTGCAACTGTTTGTCTCTCCAGGATGTCAAAGTCGAGTTTATTCTCACATGGACAAAGAAAAAAACTTCCATCAGCATCTCAGGCACATAGCATTAGCAACACGACACCCACAACAAAAAAAAACACGAATTTGTGAAAATAACACAAGGAAAAACACGATTAAAACAGAACAAGAAGTCCATTGTAGGGCAAAGCAGTTGCAATACTGATTGGGGTTGTGCGGGATGGTTCAAGAACCGAATGGTTGAAGGGAAGTAGCTGTTTTTGAGCCTTAAAGCTGATTTATACTTGTGCGTACCAGCTTACGCCTAGCCTACACAAGTGGGCCACGCTGTGTGAGCACTTATACCTGTGCGTTGGTGTGTCTGCGTCTCTCTGTAATTCACCGCCAAAACGCTATTTGGCGGTGGGGTTTCTATGCCACTGTGTTGAGTTTCTTCGTGTTGAAACTCAACATGAAGAAACTCTAACTTTAAACAATGGCAACTGAAACTGAAGGAGGGTGAATTTTCTGTGCTTGTCCGGCCACTGAGAGACATGGATGAGGAAATGCATTTCAAATATTTTCGGATGTCGGCAAGTAGATTTGACAATTTGGTTCATCGTCTCCAACCATTTATTTCGCATCAGTGAACGCACAGTATACTCAGAGACTGGCAATCACCATTCGAGTTTTAGCTTCAGGTGAAAGTCAAGAGGCTGTAGCAGCTAGCTACAAACTGGCATCAAGCACAGGGTCCTCCATAATTTCGGAGGTCTGTAAAACTTCATCGAAACCATTGCAGCTAGAGTTCCTTCCCTGCCCTTCAGTCGCCCAATGGGAAGCTATTGCAGCGTAGGAGGAAATGCGATGCTACCAAGTGGACTAATCACAATTGCTGCGGTCTGCGTCGCTGCGACATGTAGTTACATTTTGGGAGAGGTGCACGTTAGGCTACGGCGTAGAGTACAGCGTAGGGTCGCGGCTACGCCGTACCTACGGCGTACATTTGACGCACAAGTATAAATCAGCCTTAACCATGGGACATTGTCTCGGACATTTCACTGGCGATTGCAAGACTCTGCATTGCAATAATTAGTGACAATATAAGGTGCCACAGGCCAGTTACCCTTGTCTAGTGGTGGGACAGATGACTTGGGAGCTATGTCGCCTTGGTTGTAGCAAGGACTGGGCCTTAAGCCTCAGGCTTGCCTGCTGCTGCAGACCGGGTGAGATGATGGCATGGAAGCGTCACAGTGTGGTGTCTGCACTCGGCTGGGGCCTGGCCTCTCCCGTCGGTGCTCCCTCTCATGTTTGAGCAGTGGAATGACAGGCTGGATTGCATGTGTCTGTACACTGCCAGGAGACTATACTGTACCATCGGTTGCTCAGGGCCCTCCTCGAGTGAATATGCTCACTATTTGGAATGTTTTGCTCTTCGGTCCCAGAGGAACGCTGTCTTGTTCAGCTGTATCTATGTATGGTTTGAATGATAATTTGAGAGATGTGGTGTGTGAAGTTATCTACACCAGTTCAGGAGCCTAACGACTGAAGGGTCATAACTGTTCCTGAACCTGGTGGTGTGGGACCTAAGGCCTCTGTACCTCTTGCCTGACAGGAGGAGCGAGAAAAGGACATGGCCTGCGTGGTGGGGGTGTTTCCTGCAACAGTGCTCCACGTAGGTGTACTCAAAGGTGGGAAGGGCTTTGCTTGTGACGGACTGGGCTGTACCTACCACTTTCTGTAGGCTTTTCCGGTACACAGGAACGTGCAGTCAGGGTTATAATCGAAACAGTTAGAACCATGTTGAATGGCAGAGCACCTGCTCCTAGCTCATGTGATGCCCCACATAATTACCAGAAGGCTGCTTGGATTCGAGGCTGTGAGCTGTAAGGAGGGGATGGACAAACTTGGCTGTTTTCTTTGGTATACCAATCTTGGTATGCGGGGGCTACTGCACAGGACTGAAAGAGGCTGCAGAGGATCATAAATTTAGTCGGCTCCATCTTGGGTACTAGCCTACAAAGTACCCAGGATATCTTCAAGGAGCGGTGTCTCAGAAAGGCAGCATCCATTATTAAGGACCTCCAGTACCCAGGGCATGCCATTTTCTCCCTGTTACCATCAGGTAGGAGGTACAGAAGCCTGAAGGCACACACTCAGCGATTCAGGAACAGCTTCTTCCCCTCTGTCATCTGATTCCTAAATGGACATTGAACCCGTGTACACTACCTCACTTTTTTAATATATATTATTTCTGTTTTTGCACAATTTTTAATCTATTCATTATATATACTATAATCTATTTACTTATTTATGTTTCTTCCATATTATGTATTGGATTGAACTGCTGCTGCTGAGTTAACAAATTTCACAACACATGCCTGTGATAATAAACCTGATTCTGCTAAAGTAAACAGCTTCCTCCCCCCTCCCAGGAGTCAAAATGTCCGATTGTAGAGGGCATGTATTTAAGATGAGAGGAGGTAAGCTTAAAGCAGACGTGTGTGGAGCATATCTTTCTACATAGAGGGGGAGAATGGTGGGTATCTGGAATGCATTGCCAGGAGTGGTTGTGGAGGCAAATATGATAGAGGCTTTTTAGAGGTTCTTGGATTAGCATATGAATGCACAGAGTATGCAGGGATATGGACATTGTGTTACATAGAAAATAGATGCAGGAGTAGGCCATTCGGCCCTTCGAGCCTGCACCGCCATTCAGTATGATCATGGCTGATCATCCAACTCAGAACCCTGTACCTGCCTTCTCTCCATACCCCCTGATCCCTTTGGCCACAAGGGCCATATCTAACTCCCTCTTAAATATAGCCAATGAACTGGCCTCAACTGTTTCCTGTGGCAGAGAATTCCACAGATTCACCACTCTCTGTGTGAAGAAGTTTTCCCTAAGCTCGGTCCTAAAGGGCTTCCCCTTTATCCTCAAACTGTGACCCCTCGTTCTGGACTTCCCCAACATCGGGAACAATCTTCCTGCATCTAGCCTGTCCAATCCCTTTAGGATTTTATATGTTTCAATAAGATCCCCCCTCAATCTTCTAAATTCCAATGAGTATAAGCCTAGTTCATCCAGTCTTTCATCATATGAAAGTCCTGCCATCCCAGAAATCAATCTGGTGAACCTTCTTTGTACTCCCTCTATAGCAAGGATGTCTTTCCTCAGATTAGGGGACCAAAACTGCGCACAATACTCCAGGTGTGGTCTCACCAAGGCCTTGTACAACTGCAGTAGTACCTCCCTGCTCCTGTACTCGAATCCTCTCGCTATAAATGCCAGCATACCATTCGCCTTTTTCACCGCCTGCTGTACCTGCATGCCCACTTTCAATGACTGGTGTACAATGACACCCAGGTCTCGTTGCACCTCCCCTTTTCCTAATCGGCCACCATTCAGATAATAATCTGTTTTCCTGTTTTTGCCACCAAAGTGGATAACCTCACTTGTTGGTGGAAGGGATTAGTTTAGGAGGCATTTAATTACTAGTTTAATCAGTTTGGCACGGCATTGTGGACTGAAGGGCCTGTTTCTCTACCATACTGTTCTAACTTCTAAATAGATGGTGGGTATATTGGAACAAGAACTGATCAAAATGGAAAATCAGTAAGTAATTTCATGACTGACCTTTTTTAATATTAAACATGACAGACTGTTAGCGAGCAGATGGGGTTCAGGGAAATACCAGCCGTGATCTAATTAGACCACAGACCAGGTCGAAGGCCCACTCTTGGCCCTCAGGTTCATTGCCTTCTTTTCTTCTCGTTCTCCTTATTTCAGTCTGGTTTTGGGAATCAGCCACCCTCAAAATCCTGAAGTAGGTTTCAACCTGAAAGGTCAACAATTCCTTTCCTCACACGGATGGTGTTCAACCCACCGAGAACCTCCAGCAGATTGTGTGTTGCTCCAGATTCCTGCATTTCCAGTCTCTCGTGCCTCTCTTAATGAGAACAACTATAATTGGTACTGAACTTACTTCGTATGGTTCGTCATATTATAAAACAGAATAAATGCATCGAAAAGACATTTTCCTAGCAAACAGGAGGTCATAGATAATTTGCCCACATCTGTTCCCTGCTTTTTCATTATCTGTCAGTGCTGAGTGAGATTTCCACCACTTGCCTTCAAAACCACTAAGATTCTTGTAGGAAGGACACCTGCCAACATTACGTAGTCAAACGTCCATGAACCTCCAGTCCACGAAAAACAAAATTCATTCTTAAGTAATTGAAGTAGCCCAGCAAATTGTATCTCGTCAGTGCAGCTAATGCTGGAAGAATGGAAAGTCTTTGACATTAACTCTGTTTCTCTTTCTACAGATGTCACCTGACCTACTGAGAGTTTCCAGCATTTTATTTCAGATTTCTGACATCAGCAAGTTTTTTTGATTTTCTGTTGATGCTGGTCTTGCCTGTGAGGTCAACATCAATGTTCCCTCTAATCTTTATGACAGTTGTGTGGAACAATCACTGCTCTGGGCTGGAAAAATTTTACACTGCCTGAAAACTGGGTGGCACTTTTTTTTAATATGCATACCATGAATATTTAGAATTAAAATTGAAAAGTCACATGCTTTTGATTGTAGTTATTAATTGAAGGATATAATGAAATATAGTACAACAAAGAAAATCTTTCATGTTTCGTGAACTTTCCAGCTGCAAGGTAACAAGGCTATGTGTGTGGGGGCATTTCAGTTACTGTGCAGCCATGCAGCTTATAGGGAACAGTGGTCAACATACTAAGAGTATTAATTTTTAAATCCCAAGGATTTAATTGGCATCTCCTGGGGATAAAAAGACTGGTTGGGAAAAGAAATAAAGGTTGAAAATTCTAGCAGCCTAATGAATCGTTCCAATAAGTTTCTGATTTTAACAAGGTGGTGCATAAGCCAGTTGTCAGGATTATTGAGAAATGTCTCCCCCTACTCCTACTGCTTAAGTCTAACAAAAAAGGACTAATATGATGGTTTTTGTGTTCTGTTTTGGGGTTTCTATACTGAGAAAGCCAGTGTTACAAATTTTGTTATTGTCGTGAAGAAAAAGAATGTCAGGATATATACTGCATACATTTCTCTGACATTAGATTGAACTATTGAAACCTTACAGCAACTGTGCAGAGGCCGTAATCTTTTAATATTTGTTTTGGGCGTGTGGTCTTTGCAAGCTGAGCCAGCAATTAATCGCCCTATTGACCTTGAGAAGATGTTGAACTGCTTTGTTGAACTGCTGCAATCACTGAGGTGTTGGTAAACCCCCAGTGCCGTTAGTTCCAGGTCAGTGAAGGAAGGCCATCAATTTCCAAGTCGGGATGGTGTATGGCTCAGAGGGAAATTTCAGTAGGTCGTGTTCCCCATGCTTTGGTCCTTCCAGCTTGTGGAAGTCATAGGTTTGGAATCTGCTGTCTAAGGAGTCTCAGTGAGTAGCTGCTATATAGATAATGCACACTGCATATCATGTCCAGTTTTGGATTTACCTAAGGAGGGATGTATTTGCCACCCAAAGAAATGATGCAGCTGTGGCGACCCACTTTCTGGCACACACGAACCGGCTCACAACAGCGCGCGCAGGCAGAGGGCCGGCCCCAAAAAGGGCGCCAGGCCATCTTCACCAGCAGGGGGAAAATCCCACGCGTAGAAAGGGTCTGGGAATATGCATTCCCCACAGCAGTCCCGCCCCAGGGAGGGCGGGAACGGGAAGGCTTTAAAGCGGGCCGCGAAGTTTGAATAAATCTCTTTTATCGCAACTCTAACTCACCGACTCGGTGTGGTTATTCTAGCGCTGTGTGTAGCGCACCGCTACAATTGGTGACCCCGACGGCCCAAACGATATTTGGACCAGAGATGACTGACGCTGCATCTGTTCACGCAGTTTCGTTAAAACTGCCAAGCTTCTGGATGCTGCGACCCCAATTATGGTTCGAACAAGCAGAAGCACAATTCCACATTCGGCAGATAACCTCGGAGTCCACTCGCTACTACTACATGCTGAGCTCCCTCGACCAGGAGACAGCTGCACAAGTTGAGGAGTCTATACGGTCGCCCCCGGAGGACGGCAAATACACACCATTCAAAGCCCTGCTCATAAGGACTTTCGGACTCTCACGGCGCGAACGAGTACGCCGCTTAATGCACCTGGATGGTTTGGGAGACAGGCCGCCGTCAGCATTAATGAACGAGATGCTGGCCCTGGCTGAAGGACACAAACCCTGCCTCATGTTTGAGCAGGCGTTCCTAGAGCAACTGCCCGAGGACAGACGCAGATTTCAGCGACCCCCGGGAGGTGGCGGCCCGAGCAGATGTGCTGTGGAATGCCAGGAAAGAGAGAGGGGCATCCGTCGCACAAATCACCAAGCCGCGTACCCAACGACAGACCAGACCAGGCCCGGCAGCAGAGCCTACAAAACCCGGCGACGGGAGTGAGGAGCCCAACGAACAATGGTGTTTCTACCACCAGCGGTGGGGCACAGAGACCCGCCGCTGCAGACCACCCTGCAAATTCCCGGGAAACGCCAGGGCCAGCCGCCGCTGATGGCTACGGCAGCTGGCCATCAGGACAGCCTCCTGTACGTCTGGGACAAGCAGTCGGGACGCCGATTTTTGGTCGACACCGGAGCGGAGATCAGCGTCTTACCTCCAACGAGTTATGATACCCACAACAGAGAACCGGGACCCACCCTGAGGGCCGCTAATGGCAGCACAATACGAACCTACGGCACCCGCACGGTGCGGCTACAGTTCAGCTCCAGCCGGTTCAGGTGGGACTTCACACTGGCCGCCGTGGCCCAACCATTGCTGGGGGCAGATTTTCTACGACCCCACAGCCTGCTGGTCGACCTGCAAGGGAAGCGATTAGTCCACGCCAAGACTTTTCAAACGTTCTCCCTGGGTGAAGCACAGTTGCCAGCCCCACACCTGGACTCCATCACGCTGTCCGACGATGAATTCACCAGGGTCCTGGCGGATTTCCCATCAGTACTGACACCGCAGTTCACGGCAGCCATGCCCAGACACGGAGTACAGCACCACATCCCGACCCAGGGACCACCCCTCCACGCCCGTGCTCGAAGGCTTCCCCCGGACAAGCTCCGACTGGCGAAGGAGGAGTTCAAGAAGATGGAGGAATTAGGGATCATACGACGGTCCGACAGCCCATGGGCCTCCCCCCTTCACATGGTGCCCAAGGCAACGGGGGGCTGGAGACCATGCGGTGACTACCGCAGACTGAACGAGGCTACAACGCCAGACCGCTACCCTGTGCCGCACATTCAAGACTTCGCAGCAAACCTACACGGCGCAAGGATCTTTTCCAAAGTAGACCTCGTCCGGGGATACCATCAAATCCCTGTACATCCGGACCACGTCCCCAAAACAGCACTTATCACCCCGTTCGGACTTTTCGAATTCCTCCGAATGCCGTTTGGTCTAAAGAATGCCGCACATCGGTTAATGGACGCGGTGGGACGCGACCTGGACTTTGCATTCATCTATTTGGACGACATCCTCATAGCCAGCAGTAGTCGGCAGGAGCATCTGTCCCACCTCCGCCAGCTCTACTCCCGCCTGAGCGAATTCGGCCTTACAATCAATCCAGCCAAATGCCAGTTCGGACTCGACACCATCGACTTCCTGGGCCACAGGATTACTAAAGATGGGGCAACCCCGCTGCCCGCCAAGGTAGACGCGGTCCGCCACTTCCCCCGACCCAACACAATCAAAGGCTTGCAGGAATTCGTGGGTATGGTGAATTTTTACCACCGTTTCCTCCCCTCAGCAGCCCGAACCATGCGCCCCCTGTTCACCCTGATGTCGGGTAAGGGCAAGGACATTACCTGGGACAAAGAGGCCGCAACCGCTTTCGTTAAAACCAAAGAAGCCTCAGCAAACGCCGCGATGCTAGTGCACCCCAGAACGGACGTTCCTACTGCCCTCACGGTGGACGCATCCAACACAGCGGTCGGTGGAGTGCTGGAACAACTCATCGAGGGTCGCTGGCAATCCCTGGCGTTCTTCAGCAAACACGTACGACCACCCGAACTCAAATACAGTCCTTTGACCGGGAGCTATTGGCACTATACCTGGCAATCCGGCATTTCAGGTACTTCTTAGAAGGTAGGCCCTTCACCGCGTTCACAGACCACAAACCGCTTACCTTTGCGTTCACTAAGGTGTCCGACCCCTGGTCGTCCCACCTGCAGCGACATCTGTCCTACATCTCCGAGTACACGACGGACATCCGGCATGTCTCTGGAAAGAACAACGTCGTGGTGGACGCACTTTACAGACCTACCATACAGGCCCTGTCCCAGGGGGTGGACTATGCAGCGCTGGCAGAGGCACAGCAGGCAGACACTGCGATCCCCAGTTACAGGACTGCAGTCTCCGGTTTACAGCTTCAAGTCCTCCTCGTAGGCCCAGGTGAGAGGACCCTACTGTGTGACGTAGCTACCGGCCAACCCCGCCCCGTCGTGCCAGCAGCCTGGCGCCGGCGGGTTTTCGAGTCCATTCACAACTTAGCGCACTCCTCCATCAGGACAACCGTCCGGCTGGTCGCCAACAGGTTCGTGTGGCATGGACTTCGTAAGCAGGTCAGTGAATGGGCCAAAACGTGCATGCAGTGCCAAACGGCCAAGGTGCAGCGGCACACCAAGGCTCCGCCGCAGCGGTTCGAACCCACCCGCCGGAGGTTCGACCACATTCATGTGGATATCGTGGGGCCCCTGCCAGTGTCGCGAGGAGCGCGGTACCTCCTAACTATGATAGACCGGTTCACCAGATGGCCAGAGGCAGTCCCGCTCACCGACACCGCCTCCGAATCCTGTGCCCGAGCACTGATCGCAACCTGGGGAGCACGCTTCGGGGTACCGGCCCACATTACCTCCGACAGGGGCACCCAGTTCACCTCCAGCCTGTGGTCGGTTATGGCCAGCCTTTTAGGAACACAGCTACACCACACAACTGCCTACCACCCACAGTCGAACGGACTAGTGGAGCGCTTCCACCGTCACCTGAAATCGGCTCTCATGGCCCGCCTGGAGGGGCCTAACTGGGTGGACGAACTTCCCTGGTCCTGCTCGGAATCCGCACGGCGCCCAAGGAGGATCTACACACCTTGTCGGCCGAGTTGGTGTACGGCGCGCCCCTGGTCGTCCCAGGAGAGTTCATACCAGCCCCAAGGGGGCAAGAGGAAGAACCCACAGCAGTCCTGGACAGACTACGAGAGAGGCTCGGTAACCTGGCCCCCATCCCCACTTCACAGCACGGACAGAGCCCGACCTGCGTACCCAAAGACCTGCAGAACTGTAAGTTTCTTTTTGTACGACGGGCCGGACACCGGGCACCGCTACAGCGGCCCTACGAGGGACCGTTTAAGGTGATCAGGAACAACGGGTCCACGTTCGTGCTGGACATTGGGGGGAGAGAGGAGGTTTTCACGGTGGACCGACTCAAACTGGCCCATGTGGACTTGGCGCAACCGGTCCAGGCTCAGGCACCGCGGCGCAGGGGCAGACCGCCCAAACAGAGGCCGATCCAGACTGTGGACATTGGGGGAGGTATCGCCGGTTCTGGGGGGGGGGTTATGTGGCGACCCACTTTCTGGCACCCACGAACCGGCTCACAACAGCGCGCGCAGGCAGAGGGCCGGCCCCAAAAAGGGCGCCAGGCCATCTTCACCAGCAGGGGGAAAATCCGGCGCGCAGAAAGGGTCTGGGAATATGCATTCCCCACAGCAGTCCCGCCCAGAGAGGGCGGGAACGGGAAGACTTTAAAGCGGGCCGCGAAGTTTGAATAAATCCCTTTCATCGCAACTCTAACTCACCGACTCGGTGTGGTTATTCTAGCGCTGTGTGTAGCACATCGCTACACAGCAAGGATTTCAATAAACAAGTTCCACAGACAGCAGTTTGTTTTAAGAGGAGAAATTAAACTGACTTGGGACTGTATTCCCTAGAGTTTAGATCATCTGGAAGGATTGGCAAACCCGGTGCAGGGAAGAGGCTCCCCCCCTCCCCGTTGAGGAGCTTTCAACCAGTGGGCACAGTTTTGGGGCAAGGATTGTGCCATTTAGGACTGAGATGAGGAGAAATTTCTTCAGTGAGAGCGCGGTGGAGTCATTGTGTCCAATCAAAACACAGGTAGTTGGATTTCTGGTTGTTATGTGAATTAAGGGATAGGGGAGAGAGCTGGGAAAGGGTGCCGTAGTGGCAGGTCATTGCTGTCCTCGCCGCGCCTTGTGGCGCACCAGGCGGCAACCTTACTGTCGCTTCAGCATTTTAGGCCAAATTACTAGCTCGATGCTCAACCCAACACGGATGAAAAGTGTGCAAGGAGCTGGCTGGATTCGAACCCGGAACCACTAAATAAACTTTTGTCGGGTTTCCAGCCGGGTACAGGTATCGATTTTAACCGACGCTTCCATGATAAACTCTGCTATCTCCATCCGGGATGGTGCCTGGGCATGTCTAGTCCGATAGTATATCTACCCCTGTATGACATCCGCCCCTTCTGATTGATTAGTCCTCTCCAGTCAGGGTTCCGCTGTCCCACCTTGTTTATAACCGAGTTCCAGTTCTTACTTAGAGTGAGACCTTCGTCTTTGTTAAAGTTCTTTTCCTCTCGTTTTATTTCAATGGCTTTCTTCACCAGGTGCTCCCAAAACCCACAGGTGGCACGCAGTAGTTTTCTGCCATCGAAGTCAGTCCCGTGGCCATTGCAAATGCAGTGCTCTGCTACTGTCGATTTCTCTGGGTTACCCAAATGGATACACCTCCTGTGCTGCTCGATGCGGGTTTCTACCGTGCATCCTGCCTGGCTGATGTAAGCTGCTCCGCATTCACAGGGAATGCAGCCGTCCTGAATGAACCCAGGTCATCTTCGACCCACAAAAGCTGCGACTTGAGCTTCCTTACAGGGTCGTGGATGGTATTAATCAGGTATTCCTTCACCATCCTTTCGCAGTGGTCATAGGATTGACTTCGATTTGTACCCCAGTTTATCTGTCATGTATGCCGAGAAAGCACTAGGTCCAAGACCACTCGCCCCAAAGTCCGGTGCGGATACCGTTACACCACCAGCTGCCTAGTAGCGGGTCAGCCATGGAAGTAAGTGGCGCTGGATAATCCACTCCAGCTCCGATTTCCTTAGTTCAGATTTAAGGTGGAGATTGGGAGGTGGAGTATGACGGAACAAAACCAAGGGGGTGCAGGCCATACTTTTCATCCATAAAAGACTAAGGGATGATCCAACAGAGGCTTTTCATTGAAGAAGTTAATTAAATAGCCTATCAGGAAATATCTCCACTCTGTGTCTATGTATGAGCAAATATGTGTGTGTCTGCTCTGCATGCCTATGCACGTACGTGTGCGTGTGTTTGCATGCGTCTATATGCACGTGTGTGTGTGTCTATCTGTGCGTTGGCATATGTGTGTCTGGGTCTGGGGGCGGGGAGGAGTTGCGAAAAGCATTTCTATAGGCGCTAAAAATAAATCCAACAGGGAATTACTCAAAGACTCTGAAGAACATGTAACCTGGTTCAACCTGGAGTAACGGGGACAGAAACCACAGAAAACTTTTCAGAGATTTAGACCATCGACAAGAAGGAATGGATGTGTTGATGGGTTCGGTAAAGGTGAGAGGAATTTTCGACAGACCATGAGTGCTGACATCGACTAGGTGGATGGAGTTGTACATTGGATTAATAGGAGTCTGAGGTGGTTAATTTCCTCTCTATTTCTGCTCATGGAAATAAGGATTTTGTAACCCAGCTGAATCTCATCCAGTCAGATAGCCTCAGTTTATTGGTGTCAGGACTGGGATTTTATAAACAGGATTAAGATATAGTTCCTGATAATGTGGGATACCTGTCCTATACCTCTGGCTCTGTCAGCCACTGGAGTACCTCACCATCGGACACTGCAGTATATTGACACAGTAAGTAGAACTTCTGATTCAGAGCTCCAAAATGCTGGGTTCAGTCCTGATTTTGGTCCTGAACTTTGCAAGTTTGCCCTGTGTCTTTGTGAGTTTATTGATTGATTGATTGATACAGCGCAGGCCCTTCCAGCCCGTTGATCCGTGTCGCCCCCTGCAACTCCCGACAAACCCGATTAACCCCAGTAACGGGGCAAATTTACAATGACCAACTAACCTACCCGGCACGTCTTTGGAGTGTGGGAGAAAACCAGAGGACTCCAAGAAACCCGACACATCCCACAGGGAGGATGTACAGAGACTCCCGACAGAACGACACCAGAATTGAATTCCGGATTCCGGAATACCCTGGGCTGTACTAGCATCGCGCTAACCACCACGGTACCGTGACGCCCAACTCCGGGTACTCTGCTCTCCTCCCACATCTTTAAGTTCTGCCGGTAGGCTAAATGGCCTTCATGGCTAAATAAGTGAAGAGGCGTTGAATGGCTCGTTTGAGAGTGAATATGTTGCAAGGGTGCAGGGAAATAAGGAGGCAAAGTGGGACCGTTCGCTCTGATGAGAGCTTGAATGAATCCAGTGGGCAAAATAGATAGATACTGTATTGATCCCAAAGGAAATTTACGGTGTCAGTGTAGCATTACAAGTGCACAGATATACGAATAGTAGAAGAGAAGTACAAAAGGGTAAAACATGAGTTACCTCAAACAGTCTAACAGAGAGGAGTCATCACTTCCCTGGCTATAGGTTGGCTCATTATAGAGCCTTCTGGCCGAGGGTAAGAATGACCTCATATAGCGCTCTTTGGAGCTGTCTTAGTCTATTACTAAAAGTGCTCCTCTGTTTTTCAGCCAAGGTGGCATGAGAAACTGTCTAAAATTGCAAGGATTTTCCATAGAGTCCTTTGTTCTACCACAGCCTCCAGTGTGTCCACTTTGACCCCTATAACGGAGCCTGCTTTCTAATCAGTTTATTGAGCCTGTTGGTATCACCCTTGTTGATGTCATTGCTCCAGCACCCGCCTTATGTGTTGTAATGCTATAAAACTAAGAGGCTGGGTTTGGATCTTGATACAGCAGAACAGGACGATGCCGCAGGGTACGGGCAGTCCCGATGAAGAATGGAAGAGGTAGCGTGATGGAGTTACCAGATCGGAAGAGGCTGAAACCAAGTAGAGAACTAAGGCAGTTGAGGTGGCACGGTGGTACAACTTGTAAAACTGCCATCCTACACCTCCAGTGATCTGAGTTCAACCTGACCGCTGGTCCTGTCTGTGTGGAGTTTGCATGTTCTGCCTGGGTTTCCTCAGGATGGTCCAGTTTTCTCCCACATCCCAAAGACATACCGGTTGGTTGACAGATGGGACATTGTACATTACCCCAACTGTGGTATGTGACGCCAAACCAAGTTATCAGACGATTGATGCTAATGAGAGAGATAAGGGAGACAATGGAGAAACGTTCAAAATGTTAATGAGAGAGGAGAGAGAGTTTAACGGAAAAGAGACGCAATTCAGAATATTGACAGACCGGTTGCTTTGAACCTGAACTGTTTGAAGTTTGATGGACAGGCGATACCCCAGCAGGGGGATAAAAAGAACAGGTTCGCTAAGGCACGACACACACCACGAGATAACGAGACCCTGGAAGAGCAGTGTGCCCCCACAAGTTGGTGGGAGTTTGGCGGTCCAATTCGCCGGAACCGACCATAGACTCACAGGGTGTAAAGGTACGATCGGTGGGAACCTGGTGTGTGTGTCCGCCCTTGCCTGGGTGCCGGGTTCACCACGGAAGAACGGTCGTATCCGGAACGGAGGGGTCACAATCGGTGACCACAGCGGGATAGAAGACATAAAAGGGTCCGCCCGAAACCAACTGCGAAGAACATCAAAGGTCTGCCTGAATCAAATTTGCATCCCCCCCCTTCTCTCTCTCCAATGGCACAACAGCGATTACTGCAAACTGTACTAAGCTGAACTGAACTCTGTGTCACTTAAGACTGGTCCTTTTACCCCTAGATTGCGATAGAGCTTGGTTGATTCCTATTACCCTAGTTCTGTGTACATGTGTGTTTTATCATTGCTAACCTGTTGCATTTATATCCTTACGATCAGAGTACTGTGTTACTTATTTCTTTAATAAAACTTTATTAGCTCCTAGTAATCCAGACTCCAACGAGTGGTCCATTTCTGCTGGTTTGGCAACCCAGTTACGGGGTACGTAACGGGTAGAATCTGGAAGGAGGATATAATGTAGGATTAGTGTAAATGGGTGCTTGATGGTAAATGTAGACTTCTTGGGACGTAAGGGACTGTTTTTGTGCCGTATTATCATGTCTCAACTCTAAGACTCCAAAATCTGACAGTTAGAGGAATGCAAGGTTGCTGGAGAATTGGAGGCCACTGGTTGCTATAGAGATGGAGATGCTGGAAATCCTGAGCAACACACACACAAAGCTGGAGGAACTCCTCAAGTCGGGCAGCATCTATGGAGGGGAAATAAACAGCCAAATACAGTCCGATAGCCATAACTTTATTCATGTCATGGGCACAAGGAGGATTTTATAAAAAGTTTTAAAACTCAAGCTCATTGTGGACCTGGAACCTTAGTAAATCTGCAATCAAGGAATAGTGTTTCATAACCTTGGTCGGTTATGGTCAGTCAGCTGCAAGGGCTGAGAGGCATTTCAAATTGTTCCTGCTTTTGATTGAAGTGGCAAAGGTAACAGCCAATAATATCATGTAATTGGAAAATTAGCCACCCATGGAGATACCAATAATAATGTCAATCAAACAAAAGTAGCTTAATTGAAACGTAATTAGTATTGTCACGGCTTGTTGTTAACAGGTATGTGTTCTGTTGATCATAAGCCAGGAAAGACCAGCAATACTGATGAGCTTTGCATGATTTTACTCAGGGTCTCCGAGCTGTGGAAAATATTGTGGAAGGGAGACTAGTAGAGGACAGAGATTCTGGTGACTCCGATGTACAATATCATCTCATTCAACCATCTTTCTCCGTGCAAAAACAGGCAATAAATCCTTTAGAGAATGTTAAAACCAGGGGCGTTACAAACCCGATTCCCATCTGCTTTTGACCTGACTATTGACTGGCTGATCCACGTGAATCTGCTTCTGGATAGAAGCTCCTTTAACATAACTTGGAAAGGAAGTGGAAGGAGGAAATGTATCTGTAGGATGTCAATTAGAAAACACGTCAGGATATCCACGGAAAGTCCGGGGGATAGATTTGGACACGCAATCGATGTGAGAAGGGGGCGGAGCCTGAAGCCCTACTTTTATTGGTTGCCATGCCGCTGACGTCACCTGGTCCTTGCCAGTTTATTCGAACCGGGCAGTTTCGCTATTCTTGGTGACTCCCAGGTGCAGTTTCTTCCCAGTTTTCTGCAGAAAATAGAAAATATTTATCCTTAAACTGCAAATTGCCTTTGCGACTTCAATCTATGGCAAGTAGTTAGAGTTTACTACTGTGATAATTCATGTATGGGTACAGGCTCCAGCTGGGGCATGAACACGTTCCACTTTTACAGACGTCTTAAGTTGATTTTATCAGTAAGCAGGAAAATACACAACAATCATTCAGTGTGATAACCACATCCTCACAGTGCTGTAATACAAATAAAAAGCGGTAGGAAAACAACTTACCAAATGTGAAGAGAGGAAATTATCTCCACCATTTGTACATACATCAGACTTCTGAATTTAATCAGTTTTACGTAGGGGTGTCCATAACACGGGGACAGCCTGTGTGTCTGCGTTGTTACAGAAACATTGAACAGCACAATACAGGAGGTGACCCGGTGAAGGATAATGATAAAACAGTTGGTTGTATTCCTGAGTCTTCCCCCATAGCTCTCCAATCGAGTATTTACATCCTGAGTTGTGATTCAGAAAGTGGTATGATCATTATAAATTGTTTCTAATAATTCAATACATCCTTTTAATTGCCTCTTGCTAAATGCCACATATTGCTCTATTTCCCACTGTTGGAAGGAACATATCTTCTTTAAAATGTCTTAGTGCCACATGGTTATAGTTGCCCTTGTTTGGAAGGGATGTTGATGATGCGAAGGCAGATCGATCTCTGATAAGCAGCCGGTAAAAGACTATTTGGGTGGGCATGAGTGAAGAGCTGGTGTTACAAAGAGAACATCTGTGATCTTTTCAAATGGCAGAGCAGGTACCAGGAGAAAAATGAACTAGTGCCCTTTGTTGAATCACCAACACAAGAAAATCTGCAGATGCTGGAAATCCAAACAACACAAATAAAACTGCTGGAGGAACTCAGCAGGCCAGGCAGCATCTATGGAAAAGAGTAAACAGTTGCTGTTTCAGGCCGAGACCTTTCATCAGGACACCAGAAAGCACGTCAGGATACTTATGGTAGGTCCCAACGATGGGTCTCGGCCCAAAACGTCAACTGTTTACTCTTTTCCATAGATGCTGCCTGGCCTGCTGAGCTCCTCCTGCATTTAGTGAGTGTTTCTACCGACCTTAATTATTAGGTTTGCCCTCCTTCATGCTTCTGAGGCCTGAGCTACCTTCAGCAGCCACTGCAAGGCACTGGGGAAAAAAACACCAACAACGTCTCTGCAAAAGCCTCCAGATTCACTGGAAGGATACTTAGTGAGATTAAACTTGGAGTTCTGGTCACGGTGCCAGAGAAGGATGTGATTAAAGTAGAAAGTGTGCGGTAAGGGCTCAAGAGGATGTTGACGGGACTGGAGGACTTGTGTTATCAGGCGAGACTGCAGGAGCCGGGATTGTTTCTCCTGGAGCAAAGGAGGCTGAGGGGTGACGTTAAGGAGGTTTATATAATAATGAAGGGCATAAAGATAATCACAGTCTTTATCTGGAATTGGAATTGGTTTATAATTTTCATATGTACTGGGGTACAGTGAAAAAGTTATTTTGCATGACATCCACCCACATCATTTCACCATGACATTGCACTGAGGGAAAACAAAAATGACGAATAAAATGTGTAAGCTACAGAGATAGTACAGTGCAGGCAGACAACGAGGTGCAGGGCCATAACCAGCTAGATTGAGAGAGGTTAAGAGTTCATTTTAACATACTAGGTAACCTAAAGCAAGAGGTCAAATGTTAAAAGTGAGGGGGATGAGATTTTGAGGGACATTTTTTTGTGTACAGAGGGAGGTGGGGAGAGAGAATGAGCTCCCAGCGGAAGTGAGAGAGGTGGGTATAATTACGACATTTAATTGGAAAGGTTTGGAAGGATTCGGGTCAAACCCATGTAAATATGATTGCCACGGACGAGTTGAGCTGAGGGTCATTTCTGTGCTTAATAACCCAATGAATCTATGAGCTGGTCAATGATGAGCAAACAAATGCTCTCTCTCAGGTTAACATACCCAGCAACGAGGCCCTAGTTACGCTCATTCACCCGTAGTCAATAGACTGTGTTGTTCTGATGAAACATTTTCGTCCTCAATTTCTCTACTCACAGATGATGCCTGACCTGCAGAGCAGTTCCAACATAAACCCAGCATCTTCTGTATTTTTGATTACATTTCGGCTGTGTTGTTTTCTCTGCCTGTCACTGGGCTCTCAGTTCTGACACGCTTGTCCCGAGCTCTGCCAGGGAAAGAAGTCACCAGACGAGCAGAGGATGAGGCTGGAAACTCTTAATGGAAACGCCGCTCACTCCCAGCGGTGACTCCTGGATAATTCGGGCCCATGACCACTTGAGGTGGAGAAGGAGCCGGGGGAAATGGTACCGAGAAGCCGGTGGCCATGTTTACACAGTGTCCCTATGTAAGCACCAGTCTGCCACCAGTTTTCTTATCTGTGGAAGAGTTTGCTGTTCACACATCAGCCACTCTGGGCCCACAGAACGGGACTGGACGGTTGTTAACTTTGATGCCAAGTGCCTGCTTAAGGATCAACTGTCTGGGTCAGTAGCCAGCAATACTGCCATTCCTATATATTATTAGATTTGTTTCTTTATTGTAGAAGGAACTGCTTTAAGTGTAACCTCGGAGGAGCCTGGCACCATCTGGTAAATGGCTACCAACAAGTGGAAGTTCCATGTGCCTGCTGGACAGCAATATAAATATTAACAGGCTGGTTAATGGGTTGTGTCATTCAACAACAGCGTCCAGGCAGGGTATAATGTCCAAGTGGTCCTTTTGCTCTGTGATCCACTGATTGCAGCTGTTTTCCCAGTGTGGGCCCCTCACTGTGTGCAGTCCTCAAGGTATAACAATGCAGGAGGCCATTTGGCCCATCGGGACCATGCCAGCCCTCAGGGAGAAATCCCATTCCCCCTCTGCTTATTTCCCTGCACCCCTTCAACTTATCTTTTCTCTCCCACACATGCCAACAATTCCCTGTTTATTATTGTTAGAAGGTAATTTATTTTATTTATTTATTTAGAGATCCAGTACATTAACTGGCCTTTCTGGTTGTTGAGCCTGCACAGCCCAATTACACCCATGTGACCAATTAGCCTACAAACTCGTACATCTTTGGAATACGCAATGGGGAAACTGGAGCTCCTGGAGGAAGCCCAGAGGTCACAGAGAGAACGTACGACTCCTTACTGACAGTGGCAGAATTGAACCCAGGTCACTGGTGTAACAGTGTTACACTGACCGCTATGCTGCCCCAGTTTACACCGATCAATTAATCTATGGGAGGTGAGGGGAACCTGATCTGGTGGTATCCCACACGGCCGTGATTAGAAAACATGCAAATTCACACAGAACTGCATACAAGGTCATGATCTGTGTCCCTGGAGCTGAGAGGTAGCAGCACTAACTGTTGTACAGCCCGATCTCTGGGAAGAATCAGTACCTCTTCTGTACTCCTACTAACTCGATACTTGAATGCATCTCTTCCCCTCAGCCCCAGCTACTGTAGGATTTTCTCTCTTTCATTCAGTCATGTACTTATTTGTTTGTTTGTTTGTTTGTTTACTTAAAGATAAAGGCCCTTCTGGCCCAATGAGTTGCATCGCCCAGCAACCCACCTATCTTACACCAATTAACCAATCAACCGGTCTGTCTTTGGACTGTGGGAGGAAACCGGAGCACCTGGTGGAAACCCACGCGGTCACGGGGAGAATGTACAAACTCCTTACAGACAGCTCTGGAATCAAGCTCCGAACACCGGAATGCCCCAAGCTGTAATAGCATCACATTAATCTCTGTCTACCATGGGGCACTTTGCACTGTGGCAGACATAAATCGTTAACAAAAGAGGGATAAATCTCAGACGATGGCTGGGGGGGGGGAACAAATCCTCTTCTCAATAGTGTGGAAGAACTGAAATCTCTCTTTTAATTATGATTGGGGTTAACTCGTAACACTCAATCATAATAATGTCATTGAATTATATAAAATGCCGGGACAGCATCCCCAGATTGATGCTGATAAGCCACTTGGAGGCGAGCACAGAATTTGGGGCACAGCTAGAGGGGCCATTGCCTCTCAATGCTGGAGGAACTCAGCGGGTTGGACAGCATCTACTGTAAATCTAAGGTGAGAGGGGAGTATGCTCAAAGGAGATGTGTGGGCAAGTGTTTTTACACTGAGAGTAGTGGGTGTCTGAAACGCACTGCCCGTGGCAGTCTCTCTCTACTGCCCGTTACGCCACTGGCATTTCGGGCAGCAATGATGGTCCTCCATCTCTGGAGGGCTTCAAGGCTTCCTTCATCATGTCAGAAGCTTGGTTTTCACGATTGTCAGTCATGCAAGTTCTGGGTGGAGACTCAGGAATACCGTCGTACTCAGATATAGAAGTGCTGTTTCTGTAATAGTTTTGTTTTACCAGTCAGGGTTGTTGGTCCTGAGCTGAACCCCAAAACCTGGAGGACCGGTGGACCACTCATAGTCCGGCCTCTACCCTTTGACCTGCTTGGCGAATAACATACGCTCATCCAGATTACAATTTCCTGCTGCTGAGTTGTCATTAGTTAAGCCAAATTTTGGTGAGTAATCAGCATGTCTTTATTTGGTATTCATTAATTTAATAAGGCAACTGTTACTGTGGTGTGATTGTAAAGAGCCAAAGCATAATGCCCTGACTCCAACCAGCATAGCTTTCTGGGTCACTGAGACACACAAGCCTCCATACCACAACAAGGTTGTGGTCCTCTTAGAGGGTCAGGGGTTGTAGTGAGGGCAAGTACGACAGTGATGTTTAAGGGGCGCTTACATTGGCACACAAATGTGTGCGGTGAATGGAGGAATATGGACCTGTGCAGGCTGAAGGGATTAGTTTAGTTAGACATTTAAGTACTGGTTTGGCACAACACAGTGGGCTGAAGACCTGTTCCTGTGGTGTACTGTTCTATGTTGTTCGTATGATTTAGCCCAGCTCCACAAGCCTCTTCCCACCGTACTTCATCCAGTACATCAGCATAGCTTCAAAGTCTTTTCATTTCGTGTGCTTGTTGAGCATTCCCTCAGAGCCATAAATCACACTTAATTTAACCATACCACACCTAACCCAGTCTGCATCTTACCTGCTCAGTCTTCGTCCCACGCGGGTACCGGGCAATATTATTTTGCACCCTCTTCACTCTCTCCCATTCCTCCTTCAGCTTGCTCTGCTTGTACTCCGACTCGCAGTGCGCGATGCGCTGTAGAAGGGCTTGGTTCTCGTGCGTTATCTGCGCGAACCTCCTGTGGCGCTCCTCCGCATTAAGACTGGGTGGAAGGCAGCAAGGAAGTTTCAGTTGAGGGAAGAGGAACTATACAAAAAGGCAGCAACTTTCAGGGTGTTCTACAGTGTCTAACCCAGGCTGGTGAACTTGCTGGCACATGGAGAGTGTAACCACTTATGTATTATACAGTGCAGAATAGGCCCTTCTGGTCCTTCCACTCATTTAATCTGAGCCTAATAATTGGGACAACTTACAATGAACAATTAACAACCAGTACACCTTTGGACAGAAACCAGAACAGCCAGAGGCAACACGCGATCACTGGGAAAACGTGCCGGGAATTGAACCTGGATTGCCTGTACTGTAAAGCGTTGTGCTAACCAGTACGCTACCGTCCCGCCCCAAGTTCCCTCCCGGCCGCACAGCATCATGAAGTCAAAACGTATCATTAATCCTAAAACACTACTGAGTCGAAAATCAAGAATTCCCTGCTCAGTAGCAAATGGATCGCCACAGTTTAGAAAGAATCTCGCCAATCCTTTCATAAGGCTAACTGGGAATCTAGATTAGTTTGGGACCCTCACATTAGCAGGGGTTACCATCCTGGGGTGCTCAGTTAATGCTAAAGCTCCATGAAATAAAAAAGGTTGGGAACCCCTGTATTAGAAAATTATTAAGAATTAGTTGGGTATTTTTCATTGCGTGCGGTAACTAACACATGAGCTAATTCTTTTTAAGAAGAAGAATATCTTTATTGTCATTGTTGTTTGGGCAATGAAACACAGTTTAGCAGCTCAACGTTTTGCAGCATGACAAAGGATATATACATAAAATAAACTCTAAAACCTCAGGAGTGCAGTCCAAAATTAATAATATATGGATGGGGGGCGGGTAGGACTATTGAACACCTGCCATTCCTGGAAGTGGATGCATTTAGCTGCTGCCGTCTTAGGAGGGGGGCAGGAGAAGGGAAGGGGGGGTTCTAAATTCTAAAGGCAAGCAGGAATTTTATCACAGAATCATTCAGCAATGGGATATTTGCTCTCCTGGCTCCCTGGAAGAGCTGCCATACACAGCTAACCATCAAGCACCCATTTACACCGATTCTACTCAAACTAACTTTATTCTCCCTTCATTCCCATCAATTCTACCTCTGATCTACACCCAAGCTACAAAATTTGGGATGTGATAGGAAACTGGAACCCCCAGAGGTAACCCATGTGTCAAACTGATGTGTGACCCACACTGGCTGTAGCTGAGATCTAGAGCAAACATAGAACGGTACAGCACAGGGCAGGCCATTCGGCCCACAATGCTGTGCCAAAGCAGCTAAAAGGCAAAACAAAAACACTCAAACACTAATCCTTCCTGCCTACACCATGTCCATATCCCCCCCATCTTCCTTAAATCCATGTGCCTATCCAAACGTCCCTTAAAAGCCCCTAACTTACTTGCCTCTACCACCATACCAGGCAGTGCATTCCAGGCACCCACCACTCTCTGAGTAAAAACCTTACCCCGCTCACATCCACCCTGAACCTACCCCCCTCACCTTCAATGCAGGCCCTTTGGTATCAGACCCCAGGAAACAGATACTCTCTGTCCACTCTCTCTATGCTTCTCATAATTTTGTAAACCTCGATCAGATCTCCTGTCAGCCTCGGGCACTCCAGAGAAAACTACCTAAGCTCATCCAGCCTCTTGTGATAGCGCGTGCCCTCTAAACCAGGCAGCATCCTGGTAAACATCTTCTGCACCCCTCTCTCAATATCCTTCCTATAGTGGAGCGGTCAGAACTGTATGCAATACGCCAGGTGTGGCCTAACCAGAGTTTTATAAAGTTATTACATAACCTAGTGAACCCGGTGCCCCTGGATCACTAAACTGTATGCAATACTCCAAGTGTGGCCTAACCAGAGTTTTATAAAGTTATTACATAACCTGGTGAACCCAGTGCACCTGGGTCTCTAGAGCTGTGAAGCACAATTTGACCCATCCCCCCCTTCTCCTTCTACACAGTCCCACAAAACCTTTAGATACAGTCCCATAAAACCCTTAGATAGTGATTTTAATTTCCTTCTGAAAGTTGCTATTGAACCTTCCACCCTCTATACAAGTATACTGTAAGTGGTCTTTAATGAGATTAAGAAATACATTTACATATACTGTAATAGATATTTATGAAAGCTTTCTATCTTGAAAATATCTTGAAGTTTAGATGCCTCCCAACTAGCATTACCAATATAAGTTATCTGGTTGATATCACATTATCGTTTGTGGGATCCAGCTGCGGGCAAATTCATGCATTACAACTGAAATTCCACTGATAAAATGTCATGGCACATCTACATGAGGCACTGTTGCAGGAAAGCAGCATCCACCATCAGGGACCCCCACCACCCAGGCCATGCTCTCTTCTCGCTGTGGCTATCAGGAAGAAGGTACAGGGTCCTCAGGACCCACGCCACCATGTTCAGGAACAGTTATTACCCTCGACCATCAGGCTCTTGAATCAGAGAGGAGAACTTCACTCAACTTTACTCGTCCTATCACTGACCTGTTCCCACTACCTGGGGACTCACCTTCAAGAAGACCTCATCTCACTTTCTCAATATTTATTGCTTATTTATTTGTTGTTGTTATTTCTCTCTTGTTGTATTTGGACAGTGTGTTGTCTTTTGCACACTGGTGTGTTCTTTCATTCATTCCATCATGGTCATTGGATTCATTGAGTATGCCCGCAAGAACATGAATCTCAGGTTTGTATATGGTGACATATATGTACTTTGAACTTTATGGGGCATTTTGAGGTGAATCAAAGCATGCATATAAATAGAAGCACATTTTATAAATTGGACATAAAGGGTTGTTTACTGAACACAAGCCGTAGAGTCATGGAGTAATGCAGCACAGAAACAAGCCCTTCAGCCCACCTAGTCCATGCTAACCATCAAGAACCCTCTATGATAGCCACGTTTACCTGTACATGGTCATAGCCGTGTGTTCCTGAGTGAATCCACTGCTTAAGTTGATACTTCTAGATGCTGTGAGAGTCTCGGTGTCCAGACAGTGCATTTCAGATTCCAACCATCCTCCCTGTAAACTAATTTTTCCTTGTATTCCCTAAATTTTCCTCCTTACCTTAAACCAATTCCCTCTGGTTATAGATAACTTTGATGGGACATGTGTACTATTGTCTATCCTGTCTGTGCTCCTCATAATTTTGTAGACCGCTCAGCTTTCAGTCTGCTGGCTGAAACTTGCAGATTTCTTTCATGAGAACCCAACCATTAAGCCCTAAGTGCCCATCCCCAACATCTGCACCTTTTAGCTACGTAGTTATTCCAGTTCTCCACTGTCCCATTGGATCTCATGATATCAGCTAACTTGGAGGAAAGGATCTGATTGTCTCTTGTTATGGCAGCCAAGCGTTCTTCCTGTAACTGAACAAAGAACAGTCAGCCATTAGTTACCATTAATGTGTCTCATCCCAGAGTAGTTACAGTACTGACAGAGGTCAATCAGCCTCCTGAGTTCATGGAAGGACTCTGTTTGAGAAATCCAGTCAGTCCCACTCCTCATAATGCTAAATGTTTTCTTTTTTCTTTTTAGATGCCATGTTGAACCTGCTCCACTACTTCCCTTCTGCTGTAGAGACAGATTTCAAACCCAACCATCCTCTAAATCAAAGAAGCTTTCCTCCTTGTCACTTCAGGTTATTTGGCCAATCTGTGTCCCTTAGTTCTTAGCCTGTTTTCCAATGGGAACAGTCTCGCACAAAGTCACACAGAGATGCAGATTGGAAGCAAGCCCTTCAGCCTGCCTGCGCTGATCGTTACTCACCCATTTAGACTAATTGTACACTCATCCCACTTTATTTTCCCCAGATTCTTATCAACTCCTTCCAGATTTTACCACTCACCCACACACTAGGGGAAAGTTACACCACCAATTAACCTTCCAAGCTGAGTGTGTTTAGGATGTGGAAGGAAACAAAAGCAACAGGGAGAACGTGTAAACCGCACCCAGACTGAGCTCGGAACCTTGATCTTGTGAGGCAGTGGCTCTGCCAACCGTACCGCTTTACAGTCCAACTGTCTGGCAATCTATTCTGTCTACAGCCTTCAGGGTTTTAAATACTGCTTTCAGAGATCTCCATGCAGCCTCCACTGTTGAAAGAGCAGAATTAGATTGTCCAAACTATCTACAGAACTGAAGTCCCTGAAATAACTTCAGTAAATCTCATCCGCATCCTGTCAAAAGCCTTTTCACCTTTCCTAAAACACGGTGAGCAGAATTCAACACGGCCCTCCAGCTGTGCTCAGATCATGCTTTCTAAAGGTTCTTCCTTGTACCCCAAACTATAAAGCCTAGAAATTCTTCCCTTTCTATTCCATGAGCCTCAGTCTTGATAAGCTTATTAGAACAAAAGCACATTAGAAATAGGAGCAGGAGTAGGCCATCTGGCCTGTCGAGCCTGCTCCACCATTCAACAAGATCATGGCTGATCTGACCATGGACTCGTCTCCACCTACCTGCCTCTTCCCCATAACCCTTAATTCCCCTACTATGCAAAAATCTATCCAACCCTGTTTTAAATATATTTACTGAAGTAGCCTCTACTACTTCATTGGGCAGAGAATTCCACACATTCATCGCTCTCTGGGAAAAGCAGACCCTCCTCATCTCCATTCTACATCTACTCCCCCGAATCCTGAGGCTATGTCCCCTAGTTCTAGCCTCGCCTACAAGTGGAAACAACTTTCCTGCCTCTATCTTATCTATGCCTTTCATAATTTTATATGTTTCTATTAGATCTCCTCTCATCCCTCTGAATTCTGGCAAGTACAGTCCCAGGCGACTCAATCTCTCCTCATAGTCGTGGAACGTGTAGAGCAGGACAAGACACAGAAGGCGTCCTGGTCATCCACTGCACCTAGTCCCATCTCCAGCCGTCTAGACTCTGTCTTGCCACTGGATCCAGATGGGAATTGGGAAGAGAGAGTGAGGCTGACGCTGCGCAACTCCCCCTCACTTAAATCCAAATCATGCGCCAGTCTCGACACCATCATAATGGTGTCAAGGTCCTCATCGACGTCAACGATGGACGAACAACCAACCAAACTCATAGTCTAACCCCCTCATCTCTTGAATCAACCTGGTGAGCCTCCTCTGCACTGCCTCCAAAGCCACTATATCATTTTATATTATGTGTAATTTTATCAAATGTCTGCTTTAAGTCTACATATACTATATCAACCACACTTCTCTTATTAATCCTCTCTGTTCCTTGATCAAAAAACTCTATCAACTTTGATATGTCAGTTTAGATTAATAAATCTATGAAGGCTTCCACTAAACAATCACATTCAAGTGATGAAATCTCAGGCTAATTGTTACTAAGTCAGAGTCACAGAACACAAGTGTTACGCCATGCCCCATAACCTTTTATGGAAAGGGACTCGGTTTTGCACTGGTACTATCTCTTAGCTTCTCTGATAGCTTTACAGAGGTCGTATCTTGATTTATTATGAAGGTCAGGGTCAGCTGATTTGAATGCTGCAGACCTAGAGTTCAGAAGAGAGCGGATCTCCCGGTTCATCCATGGCTTCTGGTTGGCAAAACCCAGATTGTCCTCTTTGGTACACAACTCACAACACCCTTGTTGATAAAGCCCATGAGGGTAGTGACAAACTTACTCATCTTCTTTGCTATCTCTCTATGGTAGTGAAGCTACGAACAGGCAACCATTGTGAAGAGTGACTATGAGTTTCCAACGGGCGAAGTTAACTCCATTGAAGTGTATTTTTGCTGTTTACAGTCCAGACGATGCCCAAATCAAACTTAGTCTTATCCCATGCTACAGTGAAATAGGACAGTTTAAATTCCCCACTTGCCCATATGACGAGAATACATATAGATTAAGATGTTAGCTGGCCTGGGCTGGCACCAGTGGGATCAGCAGTTGGTCTGCCACCTGTCTTCAGGAGAAGAGAGAGATAAGGAAAACAATGGAGCAGCATTTGGAGATGTTAATGAAGGGACGGGAGAGAGTAACGGAAGGAGAGCTGTCAAGAACGGCTCCCCCTTTGAACCCTGAACTGTTTGAAGCGATGGACAGGCGATACCCCAGCAGGGGGATAAAAAGGGACAGGTTCGCTAAGGCAGGACACACACGACACCCGAGGTAACGAGACCCTGGAAGCGGTGCGTCTCCCACAAGTCGGTGGGAAGTACCGGGCCATAGACGCACAGGGTGGAAAGGCACGATCGATGGGAACCTGGTGTGTGTCCGCCCTTGCCTGGGTGCCGGGTTCACCGCAGAGAAACGATCGTATCTGGAAACGGAGGGGTCACGGTCGGTGACCTCAGATGACATCACAAAGGGCTCGCCCGAAAGCTGACTGCGAAGAATATCGAAGGTCTGTGTGGAAGCCGTTTGAATATTCATTCGTTTTGCTCTCTCTCTCCTTGCCCACACTGTCCATCTCCCACGGCAGCGATTACTGCGAACTGAACTGAACTAAATTGAACTGAACTTTGCGTCACTTTGAAACTGCTCATTTACCCCCTAGACAAAGATAGAGCTTGATTGATCCTGTTATCTTAATTCTGTGTACATGTGTGTTTATCATTGCTGAACTGTTGCATTTATTATCCTTTTGATTAGAGTACTGTGTTGCTTGTTTCTTTAATAAAACTTTCTTAGTTCTACTAATCCAGACTCCAACTGAGTGATCCATTTCTGCTGGTTTGGCAACCCAGTTACGGGGTACGTAACATAAGTGGGGGCTCATCCGGGATTTCGAACGCTAAATTTGGGATGGAGTAAATTGATTGGGTCAAATTTCCCGAAAGAAAGAAAAGATAAACAGCAGAAATGGAGGCTGAGGAATTTATAAAGGCGCCGACCTTGGAGGCATTAGAGGATGCCATGAAATCGGAATTGGTAGCTGTGGCCAAACGGTTGAATCTTGCTAAGGGGAAGTCGACAATGAGGACAGAGGAGATACACAGAGCTATCGTAGAGCACTATGTATCTAAAGGTGTGTTTCCCCAAGGCGAGCTGGAGGTAGTGTCTATTGAAAAACCTGCTGGAGACGCGGTACAGGTGCAGCTTGAAAAACTGAAACTCAAGCACGAGTTCCGGGCACGGCAGTTGGAGCGAGAAGAGAAGGAGAGAGAGTTAGAAAGGCAAGAGAAACAGTTAGAAAGGCAGGAGAGAGAGTTAGAAAGGCAGGAGAGAGAGAAAGAGAGAGACAGTTGGAGCGAGAGGAGAAACAGAGGGAAAGGGAATTCGAGCTGGAGAAGTTAAGGATAAGGGCAGAGCAGGGGCCCGTGCCGAACCAAGGTGGAGGGTTCCAGGCGACCCAGGAGGTTAGGCTGGTTCCCCCATTTGATGATACCGACGTGGATCGGTACTTTCTCCATTTCGAAAAAGTTGCTACAAGTCAGGACTGGCTGAGGGATAAGTGGGCTGTTTTGCTTCGGAGTGTACTGAAAGGGAAAGCCCAAGAAGCTTACTCAGCTTTGTCCGCGGAAGATGCCCAGAGGTATGAGGTGGTGAAAGAGGCCATCCTCAGGATTTATGAGTTGGTCCCGGAGGCATACTGGCAGAGGTTCCGGGATGCGAGGAAGCAGTGGGACCGCACGTATTTAGAGTTTGCCTGTGAGATGCAGACATATTGTGAGTGTTGGTGCGCCTCGAAGTGGGTAGAGGGAGATTATGACAGACTGCTACAGCTGATCTTGATTGAGCAGTTTAAAGGTTGTGTCCCTGAGGGTATGAGACCCTACCTAGATGAGAAAGAGGCAGCCACGTTAGCCGCAACTGCTAAGTTAGCGGATGAGTATGCGTTGACGCATAAAATGAAGTTTGCCCCGAGTAAAGGCTACCAGAAGGGTAGTCAGGACGGCGGGGAGAGTCCGCCGGAAAAGTCAGAAAGTAAGCCGGGGACTAGTGAGAAGGATAAGGTAGACCGGGAGCAGTCTGGTAGGAAGTCTCCTGGGGTCGTCTGTTATAATTGTGGGAAAGTCGGACACTTTGCTTCCAGGTGCTTTGCCCTAAAGAAGGAGACGGGAAAAGGAAAAACAGCGATTTTGACTGGCTGTATCGAGCTGGTAAACGAACCGCTAGGGAAGGACAGGTCTGCCAAAGTTCAGGAAGGGCGCGAGAGGTTTATCTCGGCCGGATTGGTGTCAGTGAAGGAGGGGTTAAAACCAGTTCCAGTGCGGATCTGGAGAGACACGGGAGCGTGTCAGTCACTAATACTGAAGAGTGTATTAGAGTTTAGCTCAGAGACCCAGACTGGGGAGGTCAAGGTGAAAGGTATTGGGGAAGGGACAGAGGCAGTCCCTTTGCACCAGATACACTTACAAAGCAACCTGATCTCTGGACTAGTCACGATCGGGGTGAGGTCCGAATTACCAATGAAAGGCGTGGAAGTCTTGCTCGGTAATGACCTCGCCGGGGGAATTGTGTTCCCAGCAGTGAGATTCACAGGTCAGCCTGCCAGCAGTGCGGCCCCGCCCATGGACTCACAGGTTCATCATGGAACCGCGGTAGTACATTTAGCTGAGACGTTTCTGCCAGCCTTGTACGAGACGGGGGTAGAAAGTGAAAAGAAGGAGTGTAGTGAAACAAGACGTAGTGAGGGAGCTGAGACAGACTTAGCATTAGCCAGGAAGGAATTTGTGCAGGCGCAGGAGCGAGACGAGGGGCTGATGGTTTTGGAGGAGGAAGTGCTAAGGAAGAAAGGGAGACCAAGTACCGTACCCGCAGATGAGGAATGGGGGGTGGTGCAAAAGAGTTATGGGGATGAGATTTTTAACCTGGCCCACAAGGTGGACATTTTGCGGTGCTGGAGGAAACAGTTGGTGGAATCATGAAAGAGGTTTGCCGGCCGCACCGGAGGAAGGATGTTATTGATTATGGCCGACGCGAACTGAGACGGTCACAGGCTTTTGATATGCTAACAAACCTAGTCGGTGTTAGCGCGGAAATCAATGAAGCTAGGGTCCCCCTGATAAGAGAAAAAAAAATATTTTGAAAAGATGAGTATGGTATCGACCAGATGGGAGAAGGCTATTGTTTTGGCCAGCTCTGCTGATAAGGTCTCTCCCTTAATCCCCGAACAAAGCGACTCTTTAGGAGAAGTAATTAAACAACTCGCACACGTGTGTTTGATTGTCCTGAGGCGATGCAAGGAATTGGGACGTTGGGTGGTGTCTGTTATACTAGGTCAGCCTAGGGAGCACCAACCCTATAGAATGAGTAATTCAGTGACTAAAGGGCTGACAAACACAGAGGTGTGTATTGGCGATGTAATACGGCTGTCTGAATCCAGCTTGATAGTGAACCTTGAAAAAAATGAGTTCGGCCACACGAAGGTCACTTACCTGGGAATTGTGGTGACACAGGGGCAGCTGGCAGCGATGCAAGCTACAGTGCAGGCTATCACTGACCTCCCAACCCCGACAGACAAGAGGGCCGTCAGAGGGCTCTTGGAGATGGTGGGGTACTGTAGGAAGTTTTGCAATAACTCTGTGGTTACTACCCCTCCCCCTCCTACTAAGCCCTTGCGAGAGAAAACTAAGTCGGAATGGGACGACCCTTGTTATTGTGGTCCAGGACGAAACCCAATGAGAGGTTACATTGATCGCAATTCATCAGTGTTTTTGGCCACTATGAAGTTTGCTAAGTTGGAGCCCGGTCTAAGGGATTATTAATAACACATATAAAAGGAACAGAAAATGTGATGGCTGACTGTCTGTCAGGTATTGACAACTTCAAATTCACTGTATTAGCCAAATAGCTGGTAAAGATGTGTATTTGTGTGTACCAAATAGTGTATTCATGTTTGTAATGCTTACCCCGGTAAAAACCCTTAAAGGGGGGAAGTGTGACGAGAATACACATAGATTAAGATGTTAGCTGTCCTGTGCTGGCACCAGTGGGATCAGCAGTTGGTCTGCCGCCTGTCTTCAGGAGAGAGAGAGATAAGGAAAACAATGGAGCAGCATTTGGAGATGTTAATGAAGGAACGGGAGAGAGTAACGGAAGGAGAGCTGTCAAGACCGGCTCCCCCTTTGAACCCTGAACTGTTTGAAGTGATGGACAGGCGATACTCCAGCAGGGGGATAAAAAGGGACAGGTTCGCTAAGGCAGGACGCACACGACACCCGAGGTAACGAGACCCTGGAAGCGGTGCGTCTCCCACAAGTCGGTGGGAAGTGATGGAAGACCAGTTGCGGGACTAGGCCATAGACGCACAGGGTGGAAAGGCACGATCGGCAGGAACTTGGTGTGTGTCCACCCTTGCCTGGGTGCCGGGTTCACCGCAGAGAAACGATCGTATCTGGAAACGGAGGGGGTCACGGTCGGTGACCTCAGATGACATCACAAAGGACTCACACGAAAGCTGACTGCGAAGGTCTGTGTGGAAGCTGTTTGAATATTCATTCGTTTTGCTCTCTCTCTCCTTCCCCCCACACTGTCCATCTCCCACGACAGCGATTACTGCAAACTGAACTGAACTAAATTGAACTGAACTTTGCGTCACTTTGAAACTGGTCATTTACCCCTAGACAACGATAGAGCTTGATTGATCCTGTTATCTTAATTCTGTGTACATGTGTGTTTATCATTGCTGAACTGTTGCATTCATTATCCTTTTGATTAGAGTACTGTGTTGCTTGTTTCTTTAATAAAACTTTCTTAGTTCTAGTAATCCAGACTCCAACTGAGTGATCCATTTCTGCTGGTTTGGCAACCCAGTTACAGGGTACGTAACACCCACTCTGCGAACCATCCCATCACCTACAGTTCGGCTGTGTTGTAAGACGTTTTAATATTGTAAAGAATTAGAATCAGGTTTATTATCACTGGCATGTGACGTGAAATTTGTTAATTTAGCAGCAGCGGTTCAATGCAATTCCTAATCTAGCAGAGAAATAAATAAAATAAATAAGTATATCAATTACAGTATTCGTATATTGTATAAATTTAAAAAACATGCGAAAACAGAAATACTGTATATTTTAAAAAAGTGAGATAGTGTCCAAGGGTTCAATGTCAATTTAGGAATAGGATGGCAGAGGGAAAGAAGTTGTTCCTGAATCACTGAGTGTTTGCCTTCGGGTTTCTGTACCTCCTTCCTGATGGTAACAGTGAAAAAAGGGCTTGCCCTGGGTACTTAAAAATGGACGCTGCCTTTCCAAGACTCCGGTCCCTGAAGGTGTCCTGGGTACTTTGTAGGCTAGTACCCAAGATGGAGCCGACTAAATTTACAACCCTCTGCAGCTTCTTTCAGTCCTGTGCAGTAGCCCCTCCATACCAGACAGTGATGCAGCCTGTCAGAATGCTCTCCACGGTACATGTATAGAAGTTTTTGAGTGTATTGGTTGATATGCCAAATCACTTCAAACTCCTAATGAAGTATAGCCACTCTCTTGCCTTCTTTATAACTACATCAATATGTTGGAACCAGGTTAGATCCTCAGAGATCTTGACACCCAGGAACTTGAAGCTGCTCACTCTCTCCACTTCTGATCCCTCTATGAGGATTGGTATGTGTTCCTTCATCTTACCCTTCCGGAAGTCCACAATCAGCTCTTTTGTCTTACTGATGTTGAGTGCCAGGTTGTTGCTGTGGCACCATTCCACTAGTTGGCATATCTCACTCCTGTACACCACCACCTGAGATTCTACCCACAATAGTCGTATCGTCAGCAAATTTATAGATGATATTTGAGCTGTGCCTAGCCACACAGTCATGTGTATATAGAGAGTAGAGCAGAGGGCTAAGCACACACCCCTGAGGTGCGCCAATGTTGATTGCCAATGAGGAGGATATGTTATCAATCCGCACAGATTGTGGTCTTCGGTTAGGAAGTTGAGGATCCAGTTACAGAGGGAAGTACAGAGAATCCTGTGATATTCAGAAAATCATGAAACAAAGCATATTTCCATAAAAGGGAGATATTAATCCAGTTGATCAAAAGGTTTGTCAAAGATTCATAAGGATTTAAATTATGAGAATAAGAGGGTTTAGAAAGGGAATTCCAGAGCTTCGTGCATGTAGTTGGACAGTGGACCCCCACAATTATGGAGTAAAGAACATTTCAGAGTTGGAGGAGTCTGTGATCTCAGGGTTTGTAATGCTGGAGGAGATAAGAAGGGGTAAATGTGTGAATAATCTGAAAATTATGATGAGAATTTTATAACTGAGGTGTTCGGAGAGATTGGAATTTTAATTCCAGGACTGTGTAGGGACAGTTAATTTAAATGATCCCGACAATAGAACTTTAAAATAAACCATGGTCTTTCTACCAATGTGCACTACCCCCTTAAACATAGCCTTACAAAAGTTGTACCATCTGCTGCCTGAAACATTTGACATTGTACTAAATACAGGGCAGTGTTGGAGATGGGTTTGGCACGTGATGAAGAGAAAGGCTAACTCCAACATTGAGACAGCACCTCATTGGACCCCTGAAGGCCGGAGGAAAAATGAGAGGCCCAAGACAAACGGACGCCATACCACAGAGGCAGAAATGAGAACCCTGAACTATACCTGGGGCACATTAGAGAAGATGGTCAAAGAGAGTCAGAGACGGAAGACCTTTGTTGCTGCCCCAAATACAGGGCGCAGTAACAGAACAATCAGGCTACTGGATTAGTAACACAAAGAATATGAGCTCAAATCCACAATGGCATGTTGCAAATCTGAATTACATTCACAGACTCATGGAAGCAGGCTCTTTGGCCCATCATGTCAATGCTAACCCACATCACCTATCTAAATCAAGTTTATTGTCATGTGCACAACTATGATGAGGTACATGTACAAAGAAAAACTTGATTGCGGCAGCATCAAAGCATCACAGGGATACAATACATCACCACACAATAGTTCCATTTACCCACATTTGGTACAAAGGTACAAAGCATCCTGGTGATTCGAGTACTTGTCAAGATGCTTCTTAAACAAAAAGAATAAAGTACTGTCAAACTCAAAGGACCTCAATGCTGTCACTAAATTCCAAATGGTTCATAGAATCCTTTTAGGAAATGGAACCTCAGCTCTACTTTGGGTTTAGATCTGTCTCCAGTCCCTCATCAACAATATTGATTAGTAACCAACCTCCCTAGGGTCTGATTTAATCACCTAGTCACTTTAAGGGTGGAAGTGGAGATATGTCTCTACCAGAGGAGGTGAAAGGTGCTCCTTCCCTCCGCTAGCCTGCTGGTCACCCTTGGGCAAGGTGTGGCCCTGCTTAGCCCCCTGATCTGGGTGGTGTGAAGCCACGGGAGCAGGTGGTGGATGGTCGTATGAGCAGCTGGTGCACATCACAAGTCCTGGTTATGCGACACCAGGCAGACAGTTTCTGAAGAGTATCAATGACGGCTGGGGTCACCCGTCCTGTAAAGTCACTGCCCAGAAGGTGGCAATGGCAAACCACTTCTGTAGAAAAACTTGCCAAGAACGATCATGGTCATGGAAAGAACCAACGAGTCATATTAGCTTTTCAGACAGGGCAATAAACAACAATGATAAACACAACTGGAAAAGGTTTCTTAATAAAGATGGCAGTATTATACCTGTAGTTTCTTTAACTTGACTTGAATATGTGCAGGAGTCCAAGGCCCTTTCGTATCTACAACAGCAGTGGCATTTTCCACCTGTGAAACAGTTATGATATGGTGTCAGGCACTTCATGTAAAGGAAAGATTTGTCACCAGTATCGGTGCAGATAAAGTTCATGTGGTTGAACTTGTTGACTGGAAGATTACAACTACCTTATTCCAGAAACAGCGTTTTTGATTCTTTACTGTCCTGTAACATCAGAGACCTGCTATCTCCCTGAACATATTACTTAAAAAGTTGCCTTCAATAACTCCAAAGGACTGAAGTTGGGTAAATACTGAAAGGCTGTACAATACGACCTGTGTGCTGAGTGTCGGCCCCTGGACTGAGGGGGAGGGGCAAGGCGAAACACCTTTATTCAGAAATCTGTGGGAGGAGCCACAGGGGCAGTCAGCAGAGGGGCGTGTCCAGACAGGTAACCCAGTTACAACATGTACCGTATATGGTTTACCACAAAAGTTGTAAAGGGCAAGGTTAGCATGAGAGGCAGCAGGGGGCAACAGCAAGGGAAAATCCAGCAGATTTTACCCTTCTATTATTGGATTTTCGAGCTGTCATGTCTGATGTCACTGCCTGTGGATAGATAGATACTTTACTGATCCCAAAGGAAATTACAGTGTCAAACAAGTAAAAAATCCAGTATTCTGGCATCTGCTCACTCACTCGTCCAGTAGGAGAATTGGGGTTTCAAGTGAACGGGGGACATGCAGATGGTGCTGGGATCAGAGTCTCGATGGTGGGATGGGTGGGCTGCCACAGTCAGGGACAGGAATGTGGGTGGGTTTGCATCGGTAATCGGGGTCCCAGGTGGTGCATGTTCTCCACTCCACTTAAAATCACTCTCCCTGTTGAATGCACGACATTACTGCGTAACATGTAAAAAAGTGAAATAAAAGTGTTTGGATATTACATCCAATTGTCCAGAAAATCTGCTGGTCCAGCACCCTAAAACTCCAAGAGGTAGGACTATTGGAGTTCTATGTACTAGCTTAAATGAGATTTTCAAGATCTATATTAATGTGAATTGCCTACACTATGATTAATGTTCAGGCCTTATTCTTGGCTTGTTTCTGCTGTGTACATCCCTGATTGAGGATACGTTACCCTTCTTTGTGAATTAGAGAAAGTACATTGTGTTCTTGAACAGTCACATCTACAGAAACCAGGACAGGACAGTCTGCTAACAATTATATGTATCTGTCTCCCACAGACACCGCCCACTTCTTAGGCGGTGCCTTAGGGTTGGGGACGACTTGCTTTGGAAGATGATATATTAACATGGCTGAAAGCAACTTAGATTTCTTATGAGTAAGAACATGGTGTGAGTTACTTTCTTCTGGATGTGCTGCACCAGCCCACTCCTCTGACTGTATATGAACTCCTCGAAAGTGGAGGGGCTGTTTTGCACACTATCTCCTACGTGAGTTTGATACTTACTTCTGGTTATACCACTGGCAACTAGGGCAGCAATAAAAGCCCTCCAGCTCTGTCTGTCCATACCATTGCAGACAGACATAGAAGGATTCTTCATTCCTGTTTCTGTAACAATATTTTTTGACCAGTCAGGGTTGTTACTCCTGAGCTGAACCCCTGAACCTGGAAGATCAGTGGACCACTCTTGGTCTGGCCTCTACCCTTTGACCTGTTTGTCATGGGTGACCCTACCATGAACCAAAGCTCAAGGCCTTGACTCTAGCCAATATAGCTCTCCAAGTCATTGAGGCAGACCCTACAACATGATTGTGGTCCTCTTGAAGGACATGAGTTTGATGGAACACAAGAAAATGGGTGTAGGTATGGCAACCAACTATTTAATAAAATCATGGTTAATCTCCTACAGATTTCAACTCTTCTTCCATGACAGTTCTCCAAAGCATTCAATCCCTCCAACTTTCAAAAAATTGTCTACCTCCACTTACAACAATTCATCTTCCACAGCCCCTGCTTACCTATGATGCTGCTACAAGTAAGGTTTTCATTGCAATTGGCGGGAGGAGAAGATAGCAGCGTGCCATGTGCGCGCTGCTCTCTGGTGAAATGATACCATATCCGTTAAATAGGGGCCTTAGACGGTTCTGATTTGATGGAGACAGACGTGAAAGCACAGAGGAACATCTGGAGAAATTTCTGAAACGCAGGTTCGCTGCTGTTGTTACTGCGCGATCGAGAATCTTCCAGAGGGAAGGCCCCAAAATCCTCGGGTTTGCCTGCTGCTGGCGACCGAGATTGAGGTCGAATCAATCGGATAGAGATGGTACTCGGTACTCAGTGTCAGAGGGCTGAACGGAGGCTCGAAGTTTTCAGACGACTCAGAGTCGGACTGTGGTCGGGCATGGCAGGGAGAGTTTTCTTCCTTCTCCTGTCTGTGTGAGATGTGGAACTTTCGAGAAACTTTGAACTCTTTTACCGTGCCCTGGCCTGTTCTTCATCAAGTTATGGTATTGTTGCACTGTGTAACTATATGTTATAATTATGTGGTTTTGTTAGTTTTTTTCAGTCTTGGTCTGTCCTGTGTTTTGTGATATCACACCGGAGGAATATTGTATCATTTCTTAATGCATGCATTACTAAATGACAATAAAAGAGGACTGCGTGTCTTCATAATCTAATCTAATCTAATTTCTGTGTACATTAATTGTGTGTGACTATAAACTTGACTTCAACTTCAAATTCCAAGCTCTGCAAAAAGAAATTTCTCTGTACCCCCCTTTTAAGTGTCTGGGCCTTATTTTGTCATTAAATTGTCTTTTTCAAGACTCCATTGTAAACATCTTAACATCTACAGTGTCAGGACCCCTCAGGACCTTGTATGTTTAAATAAAGTTAACCCTCACTCTTCTAAACTCCAAAGATCACAGACACCGACTGTTTAACTTCTCTTATTAGGACAAGGCCCTAATCAGTAGCAGGAAAGTCAAAGGCTCTTGCACTCACAGAGTGAAACACACGTATGCTTTCATCCAGATACACCTTCTTCTATGGATGCACTTTGGGTCTTCTTTGTGTGAATGTATTTCTATTCGAGAATACAAATCTATTCAAATAAGTCCTTACATTTTCTCTAACTGTAGTTTGGTTACCTTTCCATCAGGATGCATCTCCTTGTCTGTTTGAGGAGGCACTAATGTCTTTTTATCTGTGTTTACCTGAATTTTCCTGATTGCACAAACAATCTGTGTTTAATTTACTATCAATCTTACACAGTAATTTTACATGGGGCACATTTTCATAAAGATTTTAGGAGCAGAGGGATCTGGGGGTGCATGTCCACAGATCCCTGAAAGTTGCCTCACAGGTGGATAGGGTAGTTAAGAAAGTTTATGGGGTGTTAGCTTTCATAAGTCGAGGGATGGGGTTTAAGAGTCGCGATGTAATGATGCAGCTGTATAAAACTCTGGTTAGGCCACACTTGGAGTACTGTGTCCAGTTCTGATCGCCTCACTATAGGAAAGATGTGGAAGCATTGGAAAGAGTACAGAGGAGACTTACCAGGATGCTGCCTGGTTTAGAGAGTATGCATTATGATCAGAGATTAAGGGAGCTAGGGCTTTACTCTTTGGAGAGGAGGAGGATGAGAGGAGACATGATAGAGGTGTACAAGATAATAAGAGGAATAGATAGAGTGGATAGCCAGCACCTCTTCCCCAGGGCACTACTGCTCAATACAAGAGGACATGGCTTTAAGGTAGGGGGTGGGAAGTTCAAGGGGGATATTAGAGGAAGGTTTTTTACTCAGAGAGTGGTTGGTGCGTGGAATGCATTGCCTGAGTCAGTGGTGGAGGCAGATACACTCGTGAAATTTAAGAGACTACTAGACAGGTATATGGAGGAATTTAAGGTGGGGCTTATATGGGAGGCAGGGTTTGAGGGTTGGCACAACATTGTGGGCCAAAGGGCCTGTACTGTGCTGTACTATTCTATGTTCTATTTGGAGAACATAGAAAGGACAAAATACAGGTGAACATCAAGCAACATTAACGGGAATTTACAAGGCATCGTTAATATAATAAAATATTCAGAATCAAAATCAGGCTTAATATCGCCGACATGTCGTGAAATTTGTTGTTTTGTGGCAGCAGTACAGTACAATATAAAAAACTACACATTACAGTAAGAAATATATATTAAAATTAAATTAAACAAGTAGTATTTAAACAAAAGAGAGCATAAATAGTGAGCCCATCACAAAGAAGTGAAAATCTGCAGATGCTGGAAATCTAAGCAACTCACACAAATGGTGAAGGAACTCAGCAGCCCAGGCAGCATCTATGAAAAAAGTACAGTCAACGTTTTGGGCCGAGACCCTTCAGCTTCTCGAACTTCTGGTAATGCCACCTCCCCCCCACCCCCCCACAATTTCCCTCTCTCATCTTATCTCTTTGTCTACCCATCGTCTCCCTCTGGTGCTCCTCCCCCTTTTCTTTCTTCCATGGCCTTCTGTCCTCTTCTTTCAGACTCCCCCTTCTCCAGCCTGTATCTCTTTCACCAATCAACTTCCCAGCTCTTTTCTTCATCCCTCCCCCTCCCAGTTTCACCGATCACCTTGTGTTTCCCCATCCCCACCTTTTAAATCTACTCATCTCTTTCTCTTCAGTCCAGCCAACGGATCTCGGGCCTGAAACATCACCTGTACTCTTTTCCATAGATGCTGCCTGACCTGCTGAGTTCCTCCAGCATTTTGTGTGTGTTGCAAGTGTTCAAGGGTTGGTTCACTGTACGTTCAGAAACCTGACGGCGGAGGGGAAGAAGCTGTTCCTAAAATGTTGAGTGTGTGTCTTCAGGCTCCTCGACCTCCTCTCTAATGGCAGTAATGGGAAGAGGGCATGCCTGGGTGGTGGGGGTCCGTAACGATGATACAGAGGTGGCTCTCAGCAGTATTTCAAGCAATTGAGACTGACACATGTAAGGAGATATATGGTTGGGTCATTCTTAAAATGCATCTTAACAGTAGCAAGGCAGAGAGGTTTAGTGGTGCTATTTCCATTACACTGGGTCTTGGCAGCCATAGTAGCAGGAACCAGGGCTAGAGGGATGTTAGGAAATGGGGCAGAGAAGTACAATGATGATACACTTCAATTACATGGGAAGATTGGTGATTATTGTCACTACAGCAGAGAGGGTTTTGACAGGGGTGCTTAAGGCCATGATTGATTTGATAGAGATGTGGAGAAACTGTTTCTAGTGCTGGAAGTGTCGGTATCACAGAACACTGTGTATAAGGTGACTGGCAGGTGAGGCAGGGCGGACATGAATGAACAATTATCACTACACAGCGAGCAGTTGTACAGTAAAAATCCGATAATCTAGCACCTGCAGCACTTTGGTGCTGGAGGACTAGCAGATTTATGGGGCTGCTGTTGGTTACTTCTGTTAATACCCAAACTCATTTGTTTCATTTCTTTTATATATGTTACATAGTACAGACATGTCCCTCAACACCATGTTCAAGAACAGTTACTCAGCTTCAAACATTCAATTCTTGAACTAACCAGCACAAGAATTTAGCAACACTATGACCGCTTGATCACTTTGCCCTAAAATGGACTTTTTTGTTCTAATTGAGTTCTTTCTTGCAAAGATTGTATTTAATTTATGTTTTACTTGTGAGAGCTGCCTGTATGTGCCTGTGATGCATCTGTACGTACATGTACTTGTGTACGTGACAATAAACTCGACTTTGACTTTACAGGGGGATCCCTGGTTAACAGAAGACCTGAAGTACAGAAATTCAGCTTTATGCAAATTCTGCCGTAAATGTTTTAAACAACCTCTTCAGGTAGCAAAAAAAAATGTTTTCTGGTGTTCACTAACAACTGGATACACTGCATATTCCATTAGTTTAATTATGGGTAGCAGTAGGATGACTATTTAATGAAGAAGAAGAATTATAGCAAGTATATGTAGAGTGAATTGATGTGGGCTGCTGTAGACGATCAACGTTTCTTACAGGGAAATTGGCTGATGGCCATTTCTCAAGAATTAAAGCCTTGCATGTCTGCAAAGACCAAGTATTTCAGGCTGCGTACTGTATACATTCTCTGAGAATAAACTGAACCATTTGAACCTGGAGACCACCTGTAATGTAATAACTTTTCTAAACACAAGCTCCCTTGCTGGATGCCTGGCTTACACTCTGGACTAATAAATGAGCCAGATTCCGAACCATCAAAGTTCCTGAACAAATGACTGCAGGATAAATAGAGTTTTAGTGTAATCTACAATGTGTAGGTCGAAAGTCTAATAGAGACTAATTCAATATCAACACTCTAGAGAGAATTCTTGAATGGAAAATGTCAGGCTGTGAAGATCGTCGTATGGGACTAATCGGATTGATGTATCATAGGGCTAGCACGGCAACAGTAGGCCAAATGGTCTCTCCTGCGCTGTGACATTTGTGACTTAAATGTGAATTTCATCTCGGGAGGAATTCAACATTAAGTAACGGGGCAGGATTATGAGCAGTAAATGAGTCATAGTGTGCTAAGGAGGAGGAGGAAGAAACGATGAATGTAACACAAGAGACGAGTTGAATAGAGTCATTAATAAATTAACTTGTATCAATAATATTTTAAATGAACCCAGTAACAAAATAAAACAGATATTTTAAGCAAAACATATTTTAAGAAGCCATTTACGCATTCTGCCGCCTTTCACATCATCTAACCTTTGTTCTATGCTTTTGATAATTGTCCTTGTCCCATTTCAGCTGCAGATACTTATTGCTGGTCGGCACAATGGGTTGATAAGCTCGGTGCATTTCACTGTCCAGGCAGGCGAACACGATCCTGCAGAGCTGGACTACCAAGCGCTTCAGAACATGCTGGCCAATGAGGCAGAGCATTGCAGCACACTGAGCTGGTCCTTCTGGGTCCTAGTGCCCAGTGCTGCCTACTCCGATGTGATAAATCCAGGTACAGGCAACTTCGGAGCGTAGTATTGAGGGAAGAGTACCAATTCACAGCCTTTCCTTTTGATTCACTGGCAACAAGGCAATGACCAAAGATTTCCACGAAGCATATGTGTCCACACCTCACCTGTCAATACAATATGCAATATACTTTTATTCCTGTCAAACTTCAGATCAAAGATCCATCCTAATTCCAACATCTATTTGACATGTTAATCCTTCGTCAGGTGGGTATGGAATTTCTGGGCTTAGGGTCTGTTTGAGCAGAAAGATCTAAATAAGATGCTGTTCAGAACAAAGGGAATGGTACATTGTCAGATTTTAAACTTGGAGTTCCCAATCTTTTTTTTATGCCATGGTCCTCTACAATTAACCGAAGGGTCTGTGGACCCCAGGATGGGAACCCTTGCTTTAAACTAAGACTCTAGGGTGTATATGAAGATTCCACGGCAGCCTTAAATAGGGCAGTGTACTGATGCTTTGTGCTAATGGGGCAGTGTACTGAAGCTTTGTGCCAATGGTGCTGTGTACTGATGCTTCACACATTCCTCTTGTTAAAAAAAAGGACAAACAGCCCATCAAGTCTATGCCAGCTCTCAGAGCAAACACATCAATCTCATTCCCAGGCTTATCCCCAGGAACCTCATTCTCACACACCTTCGACCATCCACCTACGCTTGGGTTAATTTACTGTGCCAAATAACTTATCAGCCAGCAGGTCTCTGGCATGTAAGAGGAAAGAAAGGAGCAATCATTTAAGCCCATGCAGTCTGAAGAATGTGCAGACCTTACACACACACACTGCACCTGAGGCTGACACTGAACCCTGCTGACTGGAACTGTGAGACACCATTTCTAATGGTGGCACAGACACTGTTTAGACCACTTGGTTCTGCCAGGATGCTGAACTTTGACAAATTTGAAGAGGAAATACATGGCAGACCTGTCACAGGGACTAAAAAAATGAAAGCTTTGTTTTATTTGTCACATGTACATCGAAACACTGAAACATACAGTGAAATGCATTATTTTGTGACGATGAGCAAAACAGTCCAAACGTACTGGTGGCAGCCCATGAGTGCCACCCGCATCCGATGCCCACAACTCACTAACCCTAACTGTTAGTCTTTGGAGAGTGGGAAGAAACCCCCGCGGTCATGGAGATACCTCACAGATTGCAGTGGGAATTGAACCCTGACTGTTGATCGCTGGTGCTGTAAAGCATTGCACTAACCCTCACGTTACCATGGTGCCCAGAGAGACTAGGCCAGGCAGGGCTGCATAAACCCAGCTCACACCTGCATGAGGCTCATGGGCTAACATAACTGAGTTATTGAATGGGGGCCAGCGATTGGATCAGAAGGAAGGAATATTTTCCAAAGAGTAGTGGAAATCTGAAACTTGCTCCTCCAGAAAGGTGTGGCTGTGGAGGGAGGGTGTTGGTTAGTCAAAATTCTGGTCAATATCTTTGTGCCAGCTAAGTGTGCCGAAAGATATGAAACAAGTAATTGCCAGAAACCTTCTTTGTTCAATTGAACTCTTGAATCACATATTTGACCTTGTTTCAATTCAGGGATTGTGTTGTGTCAGACATAGGGGAAACATTGACATCATAGTCACGCTGAGATGCCCTGTGGTTAGCCATTAAATGAAATGTTTAACCACCATGGAGATGTTAGTTATCTATTCATTAATAATCTGGGAATGTGGGGGTAGAAGGGTGGGTTGGCAAGTTTGCAGATGACACAAAGGTTGGTGGTGTTGTAGATAGCGTAGAGGATTGTCAAAGTTTGCAGAGAGACATTGATAGGATGCAGAAGTGGGCTGAGAAGTGGCAGATGGAGTTCAACCCGGAGAAGTGTGAGGTGGTACACTTTGGAAGGACAAACTCCAAGGCAGAGTACAAAGTAAATGGCAGGATACTAGGTAGTGTGGAGGAGCGGAGGGATCTGGGGGTACATGTCCATAGATCCCTGAAAGTTGCCTCACAGGTAGATAGGGTAGTTAAGAAAGCTCATGGGGTGTTAGCTTTCATAAGTCGAGGGATAGAGTTTAAGAGTCACGATGTTTTGATGCAGCTCTGTAAAACTCTGGTTAGGCCAACCTTGGAGTACTGTGTCTAGTTCTGGTCGCCTCACTATAGGAAGGATGTGGAAGCATTGGAAAGAGTACAGAGGAGATTTACCAGGATGCTGCCTGGTTTAGAGGGTATGGATTATGATCAGAGATTAAGGGAGCTAGGGCTTTACTCTTTAAGAGAAGGAGGATGAGAGGAGACATGATAGAGGTGTACAAGATAATAAGAGGAATAGATAGAGTGGATAGCCAGCGCCTCTTCCCCAGGGCACCACTGCTCAATACAAGAGGACATGGCTTTAAGGTAGGGGGTGGGAAGTTCAAGGGGGATATTAGAGGAAGGTTTTTTACTCAGAGAGTGGTTGGTGCGTGGAATGCACTGCCTGAGTCGGTGGTGGAGGCAGATACACTAGTGAAGTTTAAGAGACTACTAGACAGGTATATGGAGGAATTTAAGTTGGGGGCTTATATGGGAGGCAGGGTTTGAGGGTCGGCACAACATTGTGGGCTGAAGGGCCTGTACTGTGCTGTACTATTCTATGTCTATGTCTATGAAACGGCAGAGAAGAAAGTTCATTGCTTATAGAATAGCAAGATAGCACAGAAAATGCAAAGGGAGAAACCCAGTTCCAATTTAACATTAACCTGAAGTATTTACTCTTTTTCTCTCCACAGGTGCTTCCTGCCTATTGAGTGTTTCCAGTGTTGCTCCAGCCACGTTACTTGGCAATATGGTTGCTATTGTATGTACGGCATTTCAGATAGGAAGGCCATTGGAAAAATTCCCTTCTTTCTATTCACCAACACCCCCTACCAATTGTTTTAAATGTTACAGGGCACTTGCTCCACCAGGAAACCAAGAGGTTCCATCTCACAGGTAATTCAATGCTGCCTCCCATTCAGTTCCTCTGCCAACCCCGCCCCCATTCATAGAAGACACCCAGACCAGCTTCCCTGTAATACTTCAACCACCACTGACCAAGATTTACTCTTGACCTTACAGTCTACCTCATCATGGCCCGTGCTTCTATTGTCTACCTGACAGTACCTTCTCTGTAACTGTAACAATATACAGTATACCGCATTCTGTTATTGCATTTCTATTGTACTACCATGATGTTTATATGATATGAAATTATCTGTCTGGATCACATGCAAAGCAAAGGTTTTCATTATATCATGGTAGTGTAGTGATTCGCACAATGCTATTACTTCTCGGGGTGTCGGGGTTCAGAGTTCAACGTTGGTGTTCTCTGTAACGATTCTCTGTATGTCCGCCCCATGGAGTGCGTGGGGTTTTCCCCGGGGCTCCAGTTTCCTCCCACAGTCCAAGTTAATTGGACGTTGTAAATAGTCCTGTATCGGGTTGGGGTTAAGTCAGGGTTATCAGGGGTTGCTGGGCAGTTTGGCTTGAAGAGCTGGAAGGACCTGTTCTGCATGGTAGCTCTAAATATGTGACAATAATTACAATGCCCTCAACTGGTTGTGTTAGCTGTGGACATCAACTGAGTTCATGCCAAGAGATTTCCATTCATTACTGAAAGAGGCAGCACAAGTAGATAAGATGGCAAAGAAGGCATGTGGGGTGCTCGCCTTCATTGACTGTGGTTTGCAGGCCACTTCCTCCTACAAAGGGAAACTTAACATCAGGAATAGCTGTGATGCTTCACTCTCAGATGAGCTCAATGCCTTTTATGCAGGATTTGAAAGGGAGAATAGAACTACACCCATGCGTATCCCCGTGATCTCCGTCTCGGAGGCTGACATCAGAACACCTTTCAAGAGGATAAATCCTCACTAGGTGTAGGCCCTGATGCCGGGTAGAGCATGGAAAATCTGTGCCAACCAACTGGCAGGGGTGTTCAAGGCCATCTTCAGTCTCTTAGTGCTGCGGTCGGAGGCTCCCACCTGCTTCAAAAGGGCATCAGTGCCCAAGAAGAGCAGGATGAGCTGCCTCAACAACTATTGCCCAGTGGCACTCACATCTACTGTGATGAAATGCTTTGAGAATCAACCCCCGCCTGAGAAGGGACCTGGACTCCCAGCGCCTTGAATTCCATTTTCCAAAGACTACAATCGGCTCATTTGGTCTTACTGATGTTGAGTGCAAGGTTATTGTTGCAACCCCACTCAACCAGCTGTTCTGCCTCACACTAGCATGCCTCTACGTCACCATCTGAAATTCTGCCAACAATAGTCGTGACATCAGCAAATTTATAGATGCTGTTTGAGCTGTGTCTAGCCACACAGCTATGGGTGTAGAGAGAGTAGAGCAGGGGGCAAAGCTCACATCCCCGAGGTGTGTTAGTGTTGATTGTTGGTGGAGAGGAGATGTTGTTTCTGATCCACACTGACTGTGGTCTCCTGGTGAGGAAGTCAAGGATCCATTTGCAGAGGCCCTGGTTTTGGAGCTTGTTTGATTAGAACTGAGGGTAAGATTATGTTGTACACTGAGCTGTAATCTGTAAACAGCAGCCTGATGTAGGTGATCCAAGGCCAAGTGAGATTGCATCTGCTGTAGACTTATTATAAGACCACAAGGCACAGTAGCAGAATTAGGCCATTCAGCCCATCGAGTCTACTCCACTATTCCATCACGGATCCCACTCGACCCCATACACCTGCCTTCTTGTCATATCCTTTGATGCCCTGATTGATCAGGAAGTGATCAACTTTCACCTTAAATATACACATGGACTTGGCCTCCACTGCCTGTGGCAGAGTATTTCACAGATTTACTATTCTCTGGCTAAAAAAATTCCTCCTTACTTCTGTTCTGAAAGGTCACCTCTCACTTTTGAGGCTGTGCCCTCTAGTTCAGAATATCCTCACCAGAGGAAACATCCTCTCCACATCCACCGTATATAGTCCTTTCAACACTCAGTAGGTTTCAATGAGATCCCCCTGCATTCTTCTAAAGTCTGGTGAGTACAGGCCTGAAGCTGCCAAACGCTCCTCATATGTTAACCCTTTCATTCCTGGAATCATCCTTGTGAACCTCCTCTGGACTCTCTCCAATGACAATACATCCTTTCTGAGATATGGGGCCCAAAACTGTTGACAATACTCCAGATGTGGCCTGATTAATGTCTTATAAAGGCTCAGCATTATCTCCTTGCTTTTATATCCTTAAATAAATGCCATCATTGCATTTGCCTTCTTTGAAACCTGTAAATTAACCTTCTGGGAGTCTAGCACGAGGACTCCTAAGTCCCTCTGCACGTCTGATGCTTGAACCTCCTCCCCATTTAGATAATAGTCTGCACTATTGTTCCCTTTACCAAAATGCAAAATACATTTCCCAACGCTGTATTCCGTTTGCTACCTTTTTGCCCTACAGTAGGAAAGGTTTAGGAGAGGAATTCCAGGGAAAAGTATTGATACTACTTTTAGAGCCTGCAACTCTCTAAGAATTCTAATTATGGTTTCTTCTACATTGTGGAAGAAGGTTATAATAAGAGTTCTCAGAGAGTTGTGCGGTTTGAAGAGGGTGCAGCAGTAGAAAGAGGTGGGGCCAATGTAAACGATGAAAGGGGAGGTGGAAATCCTACAAATATTGTCCTTGGCAACACCTAAGGTGCAGAAAAATTGTCAATAAGACGTTTCCATCCTCCAAGTATATATAGGAATGTACTGAGCACAAGCCACCTGTTTATGATGAACATAAGGGGCTAAATAGGATAAAGGGCCTTGGGATGAATAATTTCACTCTAGGAGATGAAGAAGGAGAATTGCACACACTCTCTGTGGTAATATGGGTTTCCCTGGTCCTCGGGGTTTCACCAACATGTAGGCTGGTGGGTTAATTGGCTGCTGTAAATTGCCTATAGGGCGTTGTTGAGTACTAGTATCTAGGAATTTAGATTCTAGGAAGGTAGAACCCAGTTAATGAGAATGCAGGGTAAATAAAATGGGTTTGGGTAGGATTAGTGTAAATGGGTGGTCGATGGTTGGCACAGACTCAATGGGCCGAAAGGCCTGTTCAGCTTTGTATTTTTCTGGGACTATGACAACATATTGTCGGTCCCAGGTAATACACAGGTTTCATTTTTACACATGCCCGTGAGTTAATATTGCCATAAATTGGAAAATATACTCAAAACACTTGATATGATTATCATATCTCCACGGTATTGTAATGAATAACATCAAAGCACATGAGACTGGAGGGAGAGGGGAGAGAGAGAGACAGACTTCTGCTGTTTGTAGGAATGAAATATGTAGATATGTCAGACTTTTGAATTTAATCACATCATGGAAGCTCATTCATACTCAAGATTCAAATTTATTCATCACGTGTACATCAATACTCACAGTGAAATGTGTCATTTGCATTAACAACCAACACATCTGAGGGTGTGCTGGGGGCAGCCCACAAGTGTTGCCAGGCATTCCGGTGCCAACGTAGCTTACCCGCAATGCTCAGCAGAACAACAAAACAGAATACAGCAAGTGACTAAAATAATAACAGCAAAATAACCCCGTTCCTCCCTACCACACACACACACACACACACACACACACACACACACACACACACACACACACAGAGTCATCCAGCCCCAGGAGAGGCCATCTTCACCCTCCAGCCTCCAGGGGACTCGGACTCAGGCTGGCAGACATTGGGCTTTGAGTTCCTCAGCCCACTCGCAGGGATTTGCAGTCTCATGCTCCGGCCAAAGGGCCACAACTTCCAGACTTCTGACTCAGGCCTTGGGCCTTGATATGCAGCATTGTCCTCAGGATCCATCGATCACTGAGTACTAGGCTTTGCATTCTAGAATCGCCAATGACAGGGCTCCAAACACTAGTCCACCTCCGGTCTCACCAACCTGTACATCAGTGTTGCTGGCCTTCGAACGCTGATTGGAGGATTAGACTCCAGTCTGACCTCTAATTCCCCTGTCCCTGAATCCTAAACTCAAAGGTGAAAGTAAATTTATTATCAAAGTGCATATGTCACCATGTACAACCTTGGGATTCATTGTCTCGCAGGCATACTCAGTAAATTCATAATGGAATCCACGAAAGACTGCACTGACTCGGGGGTTCAATCAGCTTGCAAAAGACAACAAACTGTGGAAGTACAAAGAGAAAGAAATAATAATAATAAGTAAATAAGAACATGAGATGAGGAGTCCTTGACAGTGAGTTCATAGGTAGTGGAAACATTTCAGTGATGGGGCAAGTGAAGTGATCCCTTTTGGTTCAAGAGCCTGATTGTTGAAGGGTAATAACTGTTCCTGAACCTGGTGGTGTGAATCCTGAGGCTCCTGTACCTTCTTCCTGATGGCAGCAGTGAGAAGAGAACATGAACTGGGTGGTGGGGGTCCCTGATGATGGATGCTGCTTTCCTGTGACAATGCTCTGAGTATATGTGCTCAATGGTGGGGAGGGCTTTATCCATGATGGACTGGGTTGGATCCATGACTTTTTATAGGGTCTTCTGTTCAAGGGCATTGGTGTCTCCATACCAGGCTGTGATGCAGCCAGTCAATATACTCTCCACTACACACCTACAGAGGTCAAAGTTTTAGATATTATGCCAAATCTTTGTAAACTCTTAAGGAAGTAGAGGCGCTGCTGTGCTTTCTTCGTACTTGCAATTACATGCTGGACCCCTAACTCCCCTCTCTGTCCTCTAAACCATTCCTATCAACCTAAAAAATCAGCTAAAAAAGAACTAAATCTGAGCTGCGACATCAACAGAGACTGCAGCTCAGCACCATCTTGAAAAAAAATACCTAGGGGTGTCCCACATGTTGGGCATTCATAACTGGGGTCAATCGGTAAGAATTACGATCTATGCCTTGAAAGACAGTTCAAGTTGTAGAAGCCTGATTAATTCAAAAGTAAATGACACACAGAAAGACAGTTACAGAGTCATCAGATTAATTACTAAATCCAGTGAAATAATGGTCCTTTTCATTAGCCTCATGGATTACCCAACACAAGTCCAACAATTCAACTTATAAAGAACAATAATGAAACTTACACGAATGACGTGGAATGGAAATGACTAGTTATTGTGAACTACCTGTGGTAAACCATATATATATATGTTGTAACTGGGTTAACTGTCTGGACACACCCCTCTGCTGACTGCCCCTGTGGCTCCTCCCACAGACCCCTGAATAAAGGCGATTGGGCCTTGGTTCCTCCTCCTCAGTCCAGGGGCAGACACTCAGCATGCTGGAGGTCACATTTTACTGCGAATAAAAGTCTTTCAGTATTTACTCTACTTCCAGTCTTTTGGAGTTACTGATGGTGCATCAATTTTATTAGCAGTAATTTTAAAGCATGGAACATTCTCTGAGACCCGACAAATTAGACCTCGACCCGCAAACACCTGAAGCTGGAAACGCTTTCAAACTCTGGCTGGCTTGCTTCGAATCATACCTAGAGGAGATTGAAGTGACCGACTGCACAGCGAAGCGCAGAGTTCTTCTCTCCAGGGTCAGTCCACGGGTCTACTCAATGATCAGAGACCAGCCGAGCTACGACGGTGCGATGAACGCACTCAAAGGATAATACCTGTGGCCGGTAAACACCACTTACACGCAGCATCGCTTAGAGACACAGCACCAGCGGCCCTGGGAATCGAGTGCTGAGTTTGTCCGGACACTACAGACGCTCGTGCGGACCTGCGGCTGCCAGGGGTTGACGGCAGGACAGCATGCAGAGCTCCTAGTGAGAGACGCCTTCGTCACGGGGACCAGGTCAGTGTATGTGTGCCAGCGGCTGTTGGAAAAAGCTGATCTTACCTTACATTCGGCGATCGAGTTGGCCGACATGCTGGAGGCCGCTCTGCACAACCCTGAGGCTCTCCAGGCACGCGATCCCCCAACGGCCTTGTGGGTGCCGCAGACCCCGCAATCTGCCGGCGAATCGACCTCGGCTGCTGCCAGTTGCGAGTCTGCTAAGTGTTACTTCTGTGGACTCGAGAAGCACCCCGGGAAACGCTGCCCGGCCCGAGAAGATACCTGCTGCAGCTGCGGAAAGGAGGGCCACTTCACCAAGGCCTGTAAGTCCAAACCGCGAGCGGGATCAAGCAGCACTGCGTGCGAGGCATGGGGGTCGCTATTCTTGCCTGCACGCCGCCACCACGTGCGAGACATGGGAGTTGCCATCTTCCCTGCATGCCATCACCACGTGCGAGACATGGGGGTAGCCATCTTGGTTGGCGCCACCTCCCACCGCCTATGACCAACTGGTGCTGACGGGGCACCCCACCACGCCGGACCAAGACAGCGACCCCACCCTGGCTTCCCTGACCCTCGACCAAAGCGCTCCCCACCAGCTCACAAGGTGAATGATGGACATCCTGGTGGAGGGGCACAGGACAAGCTGCCTGTTTGACATGGGCAGCACAAAGAGTTTTATCCACCCAGACACAGTGCAGCATTGCAGACTTGCGTTACGGCCGGTAAGTCAGAGGGTCGCCATGGCTTCCCGGTCGCATACAACAGACATCTGGGGGGGTTGTGTAGTGACGCTAGTGGTGCAGGGCACAGAATATCGAGACTTTACGTTACCGGTCATGCCTCAACCATGTGCCCCTGTGCTATTGGGGCTCGACTTCCAGAGCCACCTGAAAAGCGTGACAATGAAGTATGATGGGCCCCTCCCGTCAATTACTGTCGTAAATCCGCAGTTTTGTAGGAATACGTCACATACCCCGCTACTGACCACCCACACACACCGACCCGCACATCCCACCCAACACCATGCCAACAGCCACACTACCGACACCACTTGTGGCCTCTCCACCCTCAAGATCCCTCCCCCACCGCCGTTCGCCAACCTGACCCCTGGCTGTAAACCTGTGGCAACTAAAAGCAGGAGGTACAGCGCGGGGGACAGAGCCTTCATTAAGTCGGAGGTGCAGCGGCTGCTCAGGGAGGGGGTCATTGAGGCAAGCACAAGTCCTTGGAGGGCGCAGGTGGTCGTCGTTCGGAACGGGGAGAAGAATAGGATGGTCGTGGACTATAGCCAGACCATCAATAGGTTCACGCAGCTCGACGCGTACCCTCTACCCCGCATCGCGGATATGGTCAATCAGATAGAACAGTACTAGGTGTACTCGACCACAGACCTAAAATCTGCTTACCATCAGCTCCCCATCCGCCGGGAGGACCGCCCTTACACTGCCTTCGAGGCGGACGGCAGGCTTTATCACTTCCTGCGCATCCCCTTTGGAGTCATGAATGGTGTATCTGTCTTCCAGAGGGAAATGGTCCGGACGGTGGACCAGTGCCAACTGAAGGCCACGTTCCCATATCTGGATAACATCACCATCTGCGGTCACGACCGGCAGCATCAGGACAACAACCTCCAAAAATTTCTCCAAGCAGCCAAAGCTTTCAATCTCACCTATAACAAGGTCAAGTGTGTGTTCGGAACCACCCGATTTGCTATCCTTGGGTGTGTCGTGGAGAACGGAGTCATTGGCCCTGACCCTGACTGTATGCACCCCCTGTTGGAACTCCCTCTTCCCAACACCCTCAGAGCCCTCAAACGGTGCCTGGGCTTCTTTTCATATTACGCCCAATGGGTCTCCAACTACGCAGACAAGGCCTGCCCCCTGGTCAAGTCCACCACATTCCCCCTCTCAGCCGAGGCCCGCGCGGCCTTCAGCTGTATTAGGGGGGACATTGCCAAAGCAGCAATGCATGCGGTGGATGAGGCCATTCCCTTCCAAGAAGAGAGTGACGTCTCCGACTTCACGCTGGCTGCTACCATCAACCAGGCGGGAAGACCAGTGGCGTTCTTCTCCCGTACCCTTCAAGGTCCTGAAATTTGGCACTCCGCAGTGGAGAAAGAGGGCCAGGCCATAGTGGAAGCTATTAGGCACTGGAGGCACTATCTCGCCAGCAGAAGTTCACCCCGCTAACTGACCAGCGCTCAGTCGCAATCATGTCTAATAATCAGCAGCGGGGCAAAATCAAAAACGATAAAATTCTGAGGTGGAGAATCGAACTCTCCACCTACAACTATGACATCATGTACAGGCCTGGGAAGCTCAATGAGCCCTCCGATGCCCTATCCCGGGGAACGTGCGCCAGCGCGCAGATCAACCGGCTATACGCCCTACATGTAGATCTTTGCCACCCGGGGGTCACCCGGCTTTTCCACTTCATGAAAGCCCAGAACCTGCCTTACTCCTGTTACGTACCCCGTAACTGGATTGCCAAACCAGCAGAAATGGATCACTCAGTTGGAGTCTGGATTACTAGAGCTAAGAAAGTTTTATTAAAGAAACAAGCAACACAGTAATCGAAAGGATAATAAATGCAACAGTTCAGCAATGATAAACACACCTGTGCACAGAATTAAGATAACAGCATCAATCAAGCTCTATCGTTGTCTGGGGATAAATGACCAATTTCAAAGTGACACAAAGTTCAGTCCAATTTAGTAGTTCAGTTCGCAGTAATCGTTGCCATGGCGATGGACAACGTGGGGGGGAGAGAGAGAGAGAGAACGGGAACGACTGATCATTCAGAAACGGCTTCCACTCACAGACCGGCGATATTGCTCAGTAGCAGCAGCTCCTGGGCGGGTCCTTTGTGATGTCACCTGAGGTCACCGACTGTGACCCCTCCTCCAGATGCGGTCGATCCTCTGCAGTGAACCCGGCACCCAAGCGAGGGCGGACACACACCGGGTTCCTGCTGATCGTACCTTTCTGCCCTGTGCGTTTAAGGTCCGGTACTTCCCACCGACTCGTGAGAGGCGCACCGCTTCCAGGGTCTCGTTACCTCAGGTGTCGTGTGTGTTGCCTTAGCGAACCTGTCCCTTTTTATCCCCCTGCTGGGGCATCGCCTGTCCATCACTTCAAACAGTTCAGGGTTCAAAAGGGGGAGCCGCTCCAGACAGCTCTCTCTCCCGTCCCTTCATTACACATCTCCAGATGCTGTTTCATTGTGTTCCTTATCTCTCTCTTGAAGACAGGTGACAGACCAACTGCTGATCACACAGGACAGCTAACATCTTATCTATGTGTATTCTTGTCACACTCGCTTGAGGAAATCAGGACAATGACCAGGGACTGCCAAGTCTGCGCAGAGTGCAAACTGCACTTCTACCAACCCGAAAAGGCACAACTAATCAAGGCCGCCCGCCCCTTTGAGCGACTGAGTGTTGACTTTAAGGGCCCCCTTCCCTCCACCGACCGTAATGTGTACTTTCTTAATGTTATCGACGAGTACTCGCGGTTCTCCTTTGCCATCCCCTGCCCCGATACCACCACCACGTCAGTTATAAAAGCCCTGTGCAAGCTCTTCACTCTGTTCGGATACCCATGCTATATCCACAGTGACAGAGGGTCCTCGTTTATGAGTGATGAGCTGCGCCAATACCTGCTGGCTAGGGGAATTGCAACCAGTAGGACCACGAGCTATAATCCCCGGGGGAATGGACAGGTAGAGAAGGAGAATGGTACGGTGTGGAAAGCCACACTCTTAGCCTCAGGTCAAAGGGACTGCCGGTCTCCTGCTGGCAGGAGGTCCTTCCCGAGGCACTCCACTCCATCCGCTCCCTGTTATGCACGGCCATCAATGCCACCCCTCATGAGCGGCTCTTTTCTTTTCCCAGAAAGTCGACCACTGGGACCACCCTACCAACTTGGCTGACGTCCCCGGGGCCAGTGCTGCTCTGGAAACATGCAAGGAGCAATAAATACTCCCCGATGGTCGAGAGGGTTCACTTACTTCATGCGAACCCTCAGTATGCCTACAGGGTTTTAACTGATGGGCGGGAGGACATGGTCTCCATCCGCGACCTAGCGCCCGCAGGAGCACTGGGCCCCTACCCTGAACACTCCATGGTGACTATTAACTCTGTACCCACCGATATATATACCCACGAGACACCGCGCATGCCAAACCCTACACAGACACCACACAACACTCCCATACCGGGCACAATGCACACGCACGAGGGATTACCGACGCCTAACGTGCTGGCACCTCAAGTCAGGCCGGAGCCAGCACAACCGCCATCGCCGGTGCAATCACCACCGGTGCTACGTAGATCACAGCGACGGACTCGACCGCCTGATAGACTTAACCTGTAAATATACTTGTTTTAAATATTGTCTGTCACTTCACCCCGCGGGACTCTTTTTAAAAAATGAGGAGTGAATGTGGTAAACCATATATATATGTTGTAACTGGGTTACCTGTCTGGACACGCCCCTCTGCTGACTGCCCCTGTGGCTCCTCCCACAGACCCCTGAATAAAGGCGATTTCGCCATTGCTCCTCCTCTCAGTCCAGGGCAGATACTCAGCATGCTGGAGGTCACATTTTACCGCGAATAAAAGCCTTTCAGTATTTACTCTACTTCCAGTCTTTTGGAGTAATTGATGGTGCATCAGTGCCAAATAACAGCACTGCAGATGATAAAGAAAAAAGAAATAGAGATTTGAATTTACAAAGCACCTTTTGTGACCTCAGATTGCAGATCAGATTAATTTATTTATTACAGGTACATCAAAACATACTGTACAGTGAAATGCATTGTTCGCGTTAATAACCAGCCCAACCTAAGGATGTGCGGAGGCAGCCCCCAAATGTCGCCACACATTCAGGGGCCAACACATTACAATTTCAAAGCAGCTTACAACTATGAAGTAGTTTTGAAGTGTACTCAGTGGAAAATGCAGTAATTAATTTGTAGACAAGAAGTTCTCTCAAGCAGCAGATAATATTTATGATATTAATTGGGGTGATAAATGGGGGGGCGGGGGGAGATGAGATATCCTGCTGCAGGATCTTTTATATCCACACGACAAAGTAGTAGATTGAGATTGAACTAAGATCCCATCTAAAACATGGCACCTCAACACTGTAGCACTCTCTTGAAACTGCGCTAAAACAATAGTCTGAGTACTCTGTTCCTGAAACTGCCACAGGGATATGGGCTAATATCTGAATTGAAAAGCTAGTGGCTGCTTGTCTTTTGCTAACTTTGGCAGGATTTAGATCAGAGGTTGCCAACCAGGGATCCACGGATCACTCGCTTAATGGTGTTGATCTATGGCATAAAAAAGGTTGGGAGCCTCTGGTTAGATGATAACGGATGGAAATTTAGCCACAATCTTACTGAATAGTGGTGCAGACTTGCAGCGTCTATCTGTCTTGCTTGTGCTCCCACTATGTTTCTGTGACACACGTTGTACTCATTGACACTTTGTAAGTTGAGTGGGCCCTGACGGTGGATGAGCTCATAGGTAGTGCACTACAACACTACGCTAGGACAACACGGTGGAAAAGAAAATCCTGGAATAACTTAAGAAATGTGCAGATTTGTCTGAATGGTAGAGCAAAAGTGAATGGAAGATAGAAAGACAGATTTGTTTATTAGACTAAAGCTCTTCAGCTGGAACTTCAAGCCACTGTCTGAAGACTGACCATAACATTAAAATCCCCTTATTGTTTTGCTTTTGCTCTTCTCTCTAACCTTCTCCAGTCCCGGACTTCCAGCACCTCTATGCTCCTCCAACTGTTGCCTCACATCCATCCATCACCCCGTTTGCCTCACCATGCAGGATGTACCTTCAATCTTTCAGACTTCTAACTTCTGAATTCTCTCCCTAAATCTCTCCACTGTTGCTTCATCATTAAAGCCTAGTCCGTCATAAGAATAGTCCTCCCCACCAATAAAAATATAGGCATCCGTTAGTCTTGCGAGACCATGGATCTGCACCTGGAAAGTCTTCACTCTCCAGGGTGCAGGCCTAGGCAAGGTTGTATGGAAGACCGGCAGTTGCCCATGCTGTCTCCATGACACCGATGTTGTCCAAGGGAAGAGCAAGGACCGATACAGCTTGGCACCAGTGTTGTCGCAAAGCACTGTGTGGTTAAGTGCCTTGCTCAAGGACACAACACGCTGCCTCGGCTGGGGCTTGAACTCACGACCTTTAGGTCGCTAGTCCAATGCCTTAACCACTTGGCCACATGCCCACAATCCCCACCAATAAGCACACCTAAAAGGAGCAATGCTAGAAGAAAGCAGCATCCATCATCAAGGACCTCACCATGCTCTCTTCTCACTGCTGCCATTGGGAAGAAGGTACAGGAGCCTTCGGTTCCACACCACCAGGTTCTTACTTACTTATTGCCTGTTACACCACTGGTGTTTAGGGCAGCAATAAAGGTCCTCCATCTCGGTCTGTCCATACTGTCACATACAGATAAAGAAGGATTCTTCATTGCTGTTTCTGTAACAATTTTTTTGACCAGTCAGGGTTGTTAGCCCTGAGCTGAACCCCCAGTTCTGGAGGACCAGTGGACCACTGTTAGTCTGACCTCTACCCCTTGACCTATTTGGCATGGGTGACCCTACCAAGAGTCAAAACACAAGGCCCTCACTCTAGCCAACATAGCTCTCCAGGTTAATGAGGCACGCAAGCCTCCAAATCCTCCGACAAGGTTCTGGTCCTCTTGGAGGAGCACCAGGTTCAGAAACAGTTATTACCCTTCAAACATAATGTAAGACCCAATGTATCTATTTTCTGTCTGTATTGTACTTTGTGGTATGTTTATTTAAGGTAATCTATCACTTCGGTTGAGGTGTGGTAGAAGAAAATGAATATAGTTAAGTATTCATACTTGGTCTTAATTTAGTTTAGTCTAGTTGAGAGGGGGTGACACATGGGGAATGATATTTTTTGTTGACCGCTTACTAAGATCACTAACTTCATTATTTTGCTAATTGGAATGCTTAGCTACGCTAACTTCGCCAATTGGAACACGATTAGACTGCTTATTACGCCATTAGACCGTTATGTCATTAATTTAGTTTTGTCAGTTTTTCATTGCATCGCTACAATATCATTCGTCTTTGCTAGTTCTGCAATAAAGGATCAAACGTACCTTTTTCGATTTGGAAGCCGTCACACGGTATCGATTACTCTGGTTTCAGTCTCTCAGCAGTTTTGGTTTGTTTTCAATCTGCGCCTTATAAAGCATGAAAATTGCCGACGCAGGCCTCTCATGGTCTGAGTCGACGTTCCCCGCACCCCCAAGTAACTACTACACATCAGGCTCCTGAACCTGCGTGGATAACTTCATTCACCTAAACTCTGAACCGATCTCACAACCTATGGATGCAACAACTCATGTTTGCAGTATTTATTTATTGCATTGCACTGATGGTCTTATTTTGCACATTGGTCGTTCGTCAGTCTTTGTATGTAGTTTTTCACTGATTCTGTTGTACTTCTTTGTTCTACTGTGAACGTCTGCAAAAAACTGAATCTCTGAACTTCATCGCAAAATTCTGCTGAGCTGCGGTGTCCAAAATCACAATGCGGCCGGCACTAGGATGCAGAGGAGATTTTCAGCTCCTGTTGCCAGAGGTATGACCCATCCGATCCATTGGCCCTGTCTGTAGATGTGTCGGTTTCTATGGTGCCAGTTGTATTTCCCTCTGCAATGGTTTCTAGCCTTTGACAGCATTTCTCAGTTTTTGAACATAGCTATAGCAACCAAGGACCTCCCAGGGATTCGAAGTAATCATAGAATTGACACGAGACCCAAGCGTGTTATTTAAACAGTTATATTGACAAGACTCTTATCGTTTTTCATAAGACCATTTGCAGGTCTGCAGTTATTGTCTATACTTCACTTCTTGTTGATAATGGGCCTTCCCCTTGGGCAGCGCATGCTGCTGGGCCATAAGATCTGGATTTATACAATACTGTGCGCAAGTCTCAGGCACATATATTTGGCTAGGGAGCCTGGCACTTCTGCACAGTAGCGTATTTGACAATGTGGAGTGGAGAGCGAGTTTGTAAATCTGGCGGGAGCAAAGAATATTGGGAATGGCGAGGGTAGAGTGTCGCGGGAGGGGTGGGGGACAGGTGACAGAGAAGGAGTGCCAGGGACAGGGGGGGCGCGGCACGGTTGCAGACACCCCCAGCCCTGAGACACCAGGCAAGGTCATTTAGTTCCAAACAACCGGTTTATTGATCATTACAGATTCTCTCTCTGGTGCTCTCTGCTCCATTCCCCTTTTCCCAACCATGATTCCCGTCTCCCTGCCCCCTTCCCTCTCTCAGTTCACAATAGAGACCCATATCAGAATCAGGTTTATCATCACTTGAGTCTGTCATGTAATTTGCTTTTTCTTTGTGGCGGCAGTACAGTGCAATACATAAAATCACTACAATACTGTGCAAAACTCTTGGGCACCCTAGCTATATATATATATATTACAAGGGGTGATTGATAAGTTTGTGGCCTGTTGAAGTGCGGTGAAAAATGGTCAAGTAAAACAAAAAACAGCACAGCACGCGCTTCTTCAGGAATGGACAGAGACTGCTGAGTTAAAAAAAGGCAGAAAACTGAAGAATTCATGGGTTCACTGAGTACAGGGTGATGATAATCATAAAAAAAGAGAGCAGAAATAGCTGGCTACATCGGTAAGGTTGATACATTTGATTACTCAATAGTTAACTAGAATATGTACGAGGGGTGATTGATAAGCTCGTGGCCTAAGGTAGAAGGAGTCAATTCTAGAAAACTGAGCACATTTATTTTTCAACCTAGTCCCCTCCCACATTTACACTCTTAGTCCATGGCCGTGGAGCATACGGATCCTTTCTTTGTAGAAGTTGGTGTCTTGGACTTCCAGAAAATGGTCCAGAGCATGGGTGATTGATAAGTTCGTGGCCTAAGGAGATGAGTTGTACAGCTCTCGTTACAAGCACGTGCAGTTCAACTCTTTGAGTGATTATGCAGAAAGCTTTAAGTTAATAACTCATCTCCTTCTAACTTAGGCCACAAACTTATCAATCACCCCTCGTATGTGCCTAAGACTTTTGTACCATTCTGCATATGGTCAAAAGTGTTTTATAATAGATTTTTTTAGGTTATATGACAGCTATATATTATTCAAGTATAACTTCCCTGCTGTTGTAGAATAATGCCATATCAGCTCCTAAGCCTAACTAAAAGGGAAGACAGAGTACTACAACAGGGTGCTAGCCTTGGTTTTGTGCTGAAATCTCTGGCCCTAACTCAGAAGCAAGAGTGATCCACTGAACTAAAGCAGTCTATTACTTCCAGGCAGGAGGGAGAGTTTGGAACCACTACTCACCTTTGAGGAGCTGACAAGCCCCATCTGTTCTCCAGAAGCTTACAGGCTGTGTTACACTTAGCTCTGTGGGTCTACAAGGGCCCAGAGCTGCTGGCACTGTACATCATTATGCTCCTGGCAGGCAGCCCATCAGAATCCATGAGGACGAGATTTATCAACCTTATCTACAAGCAGAAAGGGGACAAGGTGGAATTCAGGGATTGGTGACCCATCTCACTGTTGATAGTGCACAAGATCCTGTCCAGCGTCATCGCCAATCAGATGTTCGTTGAGTCAAACGATCTGCTCAGATCAAAGCTTTGCCACACCCAGCAGGGAAAGTGAGAGCACCCTCCCCGTCAGCCCCTTCCTGCACAGTCAGATTCTCACTTCCAAAGCACACTGTTATGGAGACGGCTGAAAGGACAATGAGACAATTGCCTATCTCTTTGTATGCTGACAGCTTGCAAAGAAGGTTTAGAAAAGGAAGAAAGGGTCTTTGTTGAAGTTCGTCCCCAGTATCTGCTTAACAGAAGATTCTCTAACCTAGGAGGTGTTTCCAGGTGTGCTTACTGGGTAAACATTGTGTGTTGGAAGATGATCAATTTGGTCAAAGATGAACTTAAGTCTGCCTGAAACTTGTTGGTTCACAAGTGAATGCTGCCCCCCCCCGCCCCCCGCCGCCTGGCTCATTCCAGTCTGCAGGAATATGTGTCCAGTGACGTACTTTTATTTTATTTAGAAATACAACGCAGACTCGGCCCTGCTGGCCCTTTGAGCTGCTCCGCCCAGCAACCCCCAACTTAACCCTCGTCCAATCACGGTACAATTTACAATGACCAATTAACCAACTAACTGCTGTGTCTTTAGACTGTGGGAGGAAACCGGAGCACCCGGAGAAAACCCACACATTCCATGGGGAGGACGTGCAGGATCCTCACAGAGTACACTGGGATTGAACTCTGAACTCTGTTGCCCCAAGCCGTAATAGCGTCGTGCTGACTGCTACGCTACCCTGGCTGAAGCTTGGCGCAGTCAGCGCAGAGGCTGTGTGGGGAAGGACTGAAATCTCAGGTCCTACTGCCACTGGACACTGTGTGGCTGGATCTTGCGTAACATCCTCACAAATGTTTCAAGGAACAATTGTTCAAAAAGCTGTGAGGGGCATTGGTGCTTAGTACACAGAATATATATATTTAATAGCTCTATGAATGTAAAGAAAGTCACAAACAACTTTGTATTATTGTACAGGTCGACCTTCACTAATCCGACTACCTGTAATCTGGTTCCTTTGATAATCCAGCACTGATTATGCTCAATGTGATCCTTCTGTAATTTGGCATGTTCACTGATCCAGCACTCCTCAGGTCCAAATGGTGCCAGATTAGTGAAGGTTAACCTATATATGACTTCACTGAATAAAGCTTCTTTTGAAATTAAAAAAGACCTTTCTCTTGTTGATGTTGAGTGTAAAGTGTATCCTCTCACACATTTCAGTGTAAGTATTAATTATAGTTTGAAGCATAACGTCTAAGCATCTACAAATACATAAATTTGCATACTGCAGGTCTTGTCCAAAGATTTGGATAATCTTCTGATATTCATGTGGGTTGAACAGCTGTTAATTTTGAAAATCAGCTCCACTCCTGCAGGAAGCTTGTTCAAGATAAAATACAATATTGTGGTGAGAAAAAATATAGAGTCAATGACACAGCCTTATCTGACACCGGTCTTCCCTGAAAGTGAATGTGTTACAGACCAATTACCAATATCATGGCTTGCATGCTATAGTATATTTAATATTTCAGTAATCTTTGAGTAATAATGTAAATATGTTGTTTGATTAAGCATCCTTTGTTGTGTCCATAATGCATTGAGGTTATATGTAAAAGTACGTAAATGGCATAAGTCATCACATCACCACGTCACACGCACATGACTTGCTTAAGGTAAAAATTAAAGTAAGGTATGTTATCTCCAGATTCCCATCTTTTCCTTTCAATTAATTTAATGTTTTGGAGATACAAAATATAACAGTGGCAACAAGGAAGTTTAAAATGGACCCGAGAAGACTACCCACCTGTTGAAGTGCGGTGAGAAATGGTCAAGCAAAACAAAAAACAGCACAGCACGTGCTTCTTCAGGAATGGACAGAGACTGCTGAGTTAGAAAAAGGCAGAAAACCGAAGAATTCATGGGTCCACTGAGTACAGGGTGATGATAATCATAAGAAAGAGAGCAGAAATAGCTAGCTACATCGGAAAGGTTGATAATTTGATTACTCAATAGTTAACTAGAATATGTACGAGGGGTGATTGATAAGCTCGTGGCCTAAGGTAGAAAGAGTCAATTCTAGAAAACCTAGCTCATTTATTTTTCAACATAGTCCCCTCCTACATGTACACACTTAGTCCAGTGGTCGTGGAGCATACGGATCCCTTCTTTGTACAAGTCGGTGTCTTGAACCTCCAGAAAGTGGTCCACAGAATGGGCTGATTGATAGGTTCGTAGCCTAAGGTAGAAGGAGATGAGTTATACAGCTCTCGTTACAAGCATGTGCAGTTCAACTCTTTGAGTGACTATACAGAAAGTTTTAAGTTGATAACTCATCTCCTTCTACTTTCGGCCACAATCTTATCAATCACCCCTCCTATGTGCCTAAGACTTTTGTACCGTTCTGTATATGGTCAAAAGTGTTATATAATAGATTTTTTTTTTAGGTGTAGCCACTGTTATATGACAGCTATATATTATTCAAGTATAACTTCCCTGCTTTTGTAGAATAATGCCATATCAGCTCCTAAGCCTAACTAAAAGGGAAGACAGAGTACTACAACAGGGTGCTAGCCTTGGTTTTGTGCTGAAATCTCTGGCCCTAACTCAGAAGCAAGAGTGATCCACTGAACTAAAGCAGTCTATTACTTCCAGGCAGGAGGGAGAGTTTGGAACCACCACTCACCCTTGAGGAGCTGACAAGCCCCATCTGTTCTCCAGAAGCTTACAGGCTGTGTTACACTTAGCTCTGTGGGTCTACAAGGGCCCAGAGCTGCTGGCACTGTACATCATTATGCTCCTGGCAGGCAGCCCATCAGAATCCATGAGGACGAGATTTATCAACCTTATCTACAAGCAGAAAGGGGACAGGGGAGAAATCAGGGATTGGAGATCCATCTCACTGTTGATTGTGCACAAGATCCTGTCCAGCATCATCGCCAATCAGATGGTCGTTGAGTCAAACGATCTGCCCAGACCAAAGCTTTGCCACACCCAGCAGGGAAAGTGAGAGGTCCCTCCCCATCAGCTCCTTCCTGCACAGTCAGATTCTCACTTCCAAAGCACACTGTTATGGAGACGGCTGAAAGGACAATGAGACAATTGCCTATCTCTTTGTATGCTGACAGCTTGCAAAGAAGGTTTAGAAAAGGAAGAAAGGGTCTTTGTTGAAGTTCATCCCCAGTATCTGCTTAACAGAAGATTCTCTAACCTAGGAGGTGTTTCCAGGTGTGCTTACTGGGGAAACATTGTGTGTTGGAAGATGATCAATTTGGTCAAAGATGAACTTAAGTCTGCCTGAAACTTGTTGGTTCACAAGTGAATGCTGCCCCCCCTGCCCCCCGCCGCCTGGCTCATTCCAGTCTGCAGGAGTATGTGTCCAGTGACGTACTTTTATTTTACTTAGAAATACAATGCAGACTCGGCCCTTCTGGCCCTTTGAGCTGCTCCGCCCAGCAACCCCCAACTTAACCCTCGTCCAATCACGGTACAATTTACAATGACCAATTAACCAACTAACTGCTGTGTCTTTAGATTGTGGGAGGAAACCGGAGCACCCGGAGAAAACCCACACATTCAATGGGGAGGACGTGCAGGATCCTCACAGAGTACACTGGGATTGAACTCTGAACTCTGCTGCCCCAAGCTGTAATAGCGTCGTGCTGACTGCTACGCTACTCTGGTTGAAGCTTGGCGTAGTCAGCGCAGAGACTATGTGGGGAAGGACTGAAATCTGAGGTCCTACTGCCACTGGACACTGTGCGGCTGGATCTTGCGTAACATCCTCTCAAACGTTTCAAGGAACAATTGTTCAAAAAACTGTGAGGGGCATTGGTGCTTAGTACACAGAATATATATATTTAATGGCTCTATGAATGTAAAGAAAGTCACAAACAACTTTGTATTATTGTACAGGTCAACCTTCACTAATCCGACTACCTGTAATCTGGTTCCTTCGATAATCCGGCACTGATTATGCTTAATGTGATCCTTCTGTAATTTGGCATGTTCACTGATCCGGCACTCCTCAGGTCTCAATGGTGCCAGATTAGTGAAGGTCGACCTATATATGACTTTACTGAATAAAGCTTCTTTTGAAATTAAAAAAGACCTTTCTCTTGTTGATGTTGAGTGTAAAGTGTATCCTCTCACACATTTCAGTGTAAGTATTAATCATAGTTTGAAGCATAACGTCTAAGCATCTACAAATACATAAATTTGCATACTGCAGGTCTTGTCCAAAAATTTGGATAATCTTCGGATATTCACGTGGGTTGAACAGCTATTAATTTTGAAAATCAGCTCCACTCCTGCAGGAAGCTTGTTCAAGATAAAATACAATATTGTGGTTAGAAAAGATATAGGTCAATGACACAGCCTTATCTGACACCGGTCTTCCCTGAAAGTGAATATGTTACAGACCAATTACCAATATCATGGCTTGCATGCTATAGTGTATTTAATATTTCAGTAATCTTTGAGTAATAATGTAAATATGTTGTTTAAGCATTCTTTGTTGTTTACATAATGCATTGAGGTTATATGTAAAAGTACGTAAATGGCATAAGTCATCACATCACCACGTCACACGCACATGACTTGCTTAAAGTAAAAATTAAAGTAAGGTATGTTATCTCCAGATTCCCATCTTTTCCTTTCAATTAGTTTAATGTTTTGGAGCTACAAAATATAACAGTGGCGACAAGGAAGTTTAAAATGGACCCGAGAAGACTACCCACCTGTTGAAGTGCGCTGAGAAATGGTCAAGTAAAAAAAACAGCACAGCACGTGCTTCTTCAGGAATGGACAGAGACTGCTGAGTTAAAAAAAGGCAGAAAACTGAAGAATTCATGGGTTCACTGAGTACAGAATGATGATTATAATAAAAAAAGAGAGCAGAAATAGCTGGCTACATCGGAAAAGTTGATACATTTGATTACTCAATAGTTAACTAGAATACGTACGAGGGGTGATTGATAAGCTCGTGGCCTAAGGTAGAAGGAGTCAATTCTAGAAAACCTAGCACATTTATTTTTCAACATAGTCCCCTCCTACATGTACACACTTAGTCCAGCAGTCGTGGAGCATACGGTTCCCTTCTTTGTAGGTGGGCCGCAACAGGGGTGATTAATAAGTTCGTGGCCTAAGGCAGAAGGAGATGAGTTATTAACTTCAAACTTTTTGCATTATCACTCAAAGAGTTGAACTGCATGTACATGTAAAATGAGCCGTATAACTCATTTCCTTCTGCCTTAAGCCATGAACTTACCAATCACCCCTGCTGTGGGCACTTTCTGGAGGTCCAAGATCCGTAGGCTCCATGACCGCTGGACTAAGTGTTTAAATATAGTAGGGGACTATGTTGAAAAATAAATGTGCTAGGTTTTCTAAAATTGACTCCTTATACCTTAGGCCACGAACTTATAAATGACCCCTCGTATAATGAGCAGATTGCGCAGATTTTAAAGCAAATGAAATAGCCAATGAAAAGCGAGTGCCAATTTTGCCAAGTGCATTGAATTTAAATTCATACATTTTCCTTAGAAGTTTAACTGCTCCAACTAAACCAGCCAAAATGAGCTTTGCTGATATTGTGAAAGTAATGCAGGAGCATTTAGAACCAAAGCCATTGTTGATTGCTGACGCTTTAGTTTTCATAAGCAGAAGGAGGGAGGAAAGGGAGTCCACTCTAGCGTACATGGCTAAATTGAAGAGATTGTCTAAGCATTGTCAGTTCAGTAATGGACTTACTGATGCACTGAGATATCGGTTGGTTTGTGGCATCATACAAGACCATAAGGCCATAAGACCATAAGATATAAGAGCAGAAGTAGGCCATTCGGCCCATCAAGTCTGCTCCGCCATTCAATCACGGGCTGATCCAATTCTTCCAGTCATCCCCACTCCCCTGCTTTCACCCCATTCCCTTTGATGCCCTGGCTAATCAAGAACCTATCTATCTCTACCTTAAATACAAGAAAGCATTCAAAAACAGCTCCTCACTGAAGTACAACCTACATTTAAAAGAGCAGCTGAAATAGCTGTACCAATGGAAACAGCAGACAGAGATGCGGTTCATTTGCAGTCAGGAACAAAAGTGAGCGTGAACAAAATTGCAACATCTAACATGAAACTAGTCTGACCGAACAAATTATGTTACTGTTGTGGCAGGGCTCGCATACACCCGACCAATGCAGGTCTAAAGGTGAAATTTGCCGACAATACAACAAAGTCGGACACATACAAAGAGTTGACAAAAATAAGTGGGCTGCACGGGGAAGAGAAAAAAGATAAAAAGTCAAGTTGCAGTTTCAAAAAGAGCACAAATCTGCATGCTGTTGATGAAAAATCTGATAGTGTTGAGTGACACAGGGCTGGGAAGCCTTAAGATTTACAATGTGAAAACTAATAATAGTCAAGCAATATGGCTTACACCAGAAGTGAACGTCAAATTAATTAAAATGGAATTGGACACTGGCTTGGTAGTTTCAGTTATTCCACAAGATAAGTTTGAACACCATTTCAAAGATACTGAACTGACGCCTGCAGATATCCAACTAAGAACTTATACTGGAGAAAAGATAACTCATGTGGAATGACACTCATAAAAGTAAAAGACAACAATCAACAAGCTGCGTTGGGCTTGTATGTGGTAAAAACAGGAGGGCTGGCATTGTGGGGTCGTCATTGGCTTAGACAACTATGATCTGATTGGATCAACCCTCCATTTAAATGCCATATCCCCTGCAATAGAGTCAACTGGAAGCGAAGTAAGAAAGGTCCTGGATGATTTCACAGCAGTGTTCAAGGATAGCATTGGAAACTCAAACATATCAAGAGTAAAATAGTGTTAAAGGAAAATGCTATAACCAAGTTCTACAATGCCTGTTCGATTCCTCTTACCATCCGTGATAAAGTAAGCTCGATTGCATGGAGGCTGAAAAATAAATTTTCTACGGTTGACTGGAGCCCATGGGTACACCAGTGATACCAGTAACCAAGAAGAATAGGTCTGTCGGGATCTGTGGTTAATTTAAGGTCACCATCAACCTAGTACTGAAAGTAGATCAATACAAGACCGAAAGCCCAGGAGGGTATTGCTCTACTTTGTAAACCTTTATGGAGGAAAACACTTCAGCAAAGTGAACAGCTGAGTGTACCCTGGCAGAAAGCTATGGGTTATGGAGCAGGTGCTGCAGGGCCTGGATGACATCAGTGTTACCAGTATGAGTGACAAGGAACATTGCAAAAATCTCAGGACAGTGCTAAAAAGATAAGAAGATTATGGACTCAATGTGAATTATTTAAAGCAAGCATCACTTACTGTGGTTATATGATTGATGCACAAGGATTACACAAGTCTGCTGAGAAAATTCAAGCAATGATGGATGCCTCAAGGACAAAGGGATGTCTCACAGTTTTTAGGGATTGTCAATTACTATAATAGGTTCCTATCAAACCTGGTTACTGTGCTCCAGCCCTTGAACTCATTACTGCGGATCGGGAAGAAATGGCAGTGGACAAAGCAGTGTGAGGTGGATTTCCGAACGGCAAAGGAAATGGTGATGCCAGACACTGTACTGATACATTATGATCCACATCATCCAGTGAAGCTTGTCTGTGATGCCTCGCTTTATGGTGTAGCTACAGCCATGTCGCATGTTATGAGTGATGGAAGTGAACACCCCATGGCCGTTGCATCACGTTCCCCTACTGCTGCAGAGAAACATTACGCACAGATTGGTAGCGAGGCCTTGAGTCTGGTTTGGGGTGTAAAATGTTTCAACAAGTACTTGTATGAGAGAGTGTTTACCCTTACTACTGATCATCAACCACTACTGTCCACTTTCAGTCCACAGAAGGAGTTCCACTAACAGCAGCAGCATGATTATAGAGATGGGTTCTGTTTCTGGGAGGACACAGTTACAAGATTGAACTTGAAAGGGCAACTAATCATGGAAATGCTGATGGATTGTCTCATTTACCCTTGGAAAAGAAAATAGCCAAAAAATTTACAAAGGAGGTCACTCCTCATTACATATTCTCCCTAATGCAAATCGAAAGTCTCCCTATTATAGCGGAGATAATCCAGGAAAGCAGAAAGGACCCGGCATTGTCTCAAGTCTACGTGGCCATCCAAAATGGCTGGAATGTGCAGCAGAAATCCCAGATACTCCATTTTTACCAGTGCCGGGATGAACTTGCCCTTGATGGAGGTTGCCTTATGTGGGGATTGAAGGTTGTTGTACCATCTGAGCTGAGAGCTGAAGTGTTGGAGGAGCTACAGTACATGCTGGTCATCTAAGCCTGGTCAAAACAAAGACATTGGCTCGAAGTTGTGTTTGGTGGCCTGGAAGAGATCAGCAGATCAAGCAGCTTGGTGTTTGGGATGCCAACGTGTCCAGAAGATGCCAAGAGCGGCGCCTCTCCATCCCTGGGAAAGGCCTGCATTGCCCTGGCAGAGGATTCACGTAGATTTTGCCGGACCATCCACAGGTACAAATTTCTTGCAGGATGCAGCTACAAAGTAGCCATACGTGTTCCCAATAGTCTCCACCACAGCCCTGCACACTGTTGATGTGTTGCAAAGTCTTTTCTCAAGAACAAGTGTTCCAGAACACTTATTCAGTGATAATGGACCACAGTTGGTTATGGAACAGTTTCAGTCATTGCTGAAAGTGAATGGAACAAGACATACCATATCGGTACTGTACCATCTAGCTACAAACAGCTTGGTGGAAAGGTTTGTCCAGAATCTGAAGAACACACTGCAAGCAATGTCAGTAGAATGCACTGTACTGACACTGAATCAGAAACTCACCAATTTCTTCCTTGCATATCACAATCAGGCACACACCGCAGCCAACAACTCACCGGCTGGATCACCCCTTGCGTTCACACTTGGAGCTCCTCAAACCCAATCTCAGAAGGAGTATGCAAGACAAAGAGCTGAGACACAGCGAGGGATCCTCGAACAAGGAGGTTCCATGTTTCATGCCTGGACAAGCAGTCCTAGTGAGGGACTACACAGGTGATCAAATGTAGGTACTTGAAAGATTAAGGACAGGACTGGACCACTCCTACACAGTGGAGATTGTGTCTGATATCATATGGAGAGGACATGTCGACCAGTGGAGGACAGCAGAGTCAACTGTTAGAGAAGAAAGGTGGCCAGAGCTTTCAGAATCACTTCCTGCAGTCCCAGAGTCAAATTTTACAACCACCATGGAGCATGCCCCAGAAGCTGAGATTGTTTCACAGCCACAAGTCTCACCTGCTAGGCAGAGTGATTCTCCTTGTCAGGAGAGATGTTATCCTACAAGAGTAAGAATGCCTTCACAACAATTAAATCTTTAGGCCTAAATGGGACAATTTAAAATATACTATGCTGTGAATGTCTATATAATATATATTAGTTATAATATATACTATTACAATGCTTTCTACATTGAGTTGGAGTTTATAGCTAAACAGGGAGGTGTTGTGTATTTAATACTTCAGTAATATTTGAGTAATATTGTAAATTTTGATATCTCTTTTTTTTTCCTTTTCAAGGTACTTTTGAAGACCCTAACCTGGAGTTACACTCTGACTTCAGTTCTTTGCGGGAATGGGACCTGCTCTCAGGGCCTCACGATCGGTCGCTTTTTGATCTCCCAAGGAGGCGGCTTGGAAAGACTAGTGCACCTTCAGGGTGCCAGATTTTTGCGGGTCTGGAGAAGGGCTGATCCTAGGCTGATGCCCCTGACTGAGGCGTCGCGGGAGGACACGGAACATCGGGAGCAACGGGTTAGCTGCAATGGGTTGTATGTCCAGAGACCTGAGCCCTTCTGGGGCCGACTCTCTGGAAAAGCAACAGAACAAACTTTTAACATCGTAAATCAGCGAGTTGTTAGTTATGCTGTGAAATGGGGACACCCCTTTTTCCCTTGTTAGGGAGAGAGAGAGAGAGCCTGCGATATGTCAAATACTGGGTGAAAAAGTAGTCTCTAGGGTACTGCAAGTCTGTGTCTTTATTGATGCTTTGCTGCACGTTTGAGTGCTCGGTAGAGTGCACTGATGCTTTTTTGCTGGTGGGGGTGGGGGGGAGGAGTCATTGCCTTGCTGCTGCTTGTGCGTGGGAGGGGGGAGCTGGGGGGGTTGGGGTTCTAACATTTAACTGTCATTCGTTCTTTGGGGCACTCCTGTTTTCATGGATGTTTGTGAAGAAAAAAAAATTTAGGATGTATATTGTATACATTTCTCTGACATTAAATGTACCTATTGAAACCTAATACATCATTTGATTAAGCATTCTTTGTTGGTTACATCATGTATTGTGAGTTATATGTAAAAGTATGTAAATGGCATATGTCATCACACTGCAACATCATATGTACTCAGTTAAAGTAAAAACAAAACTAAGACATGTTATCTCTGGGCTTCCGTCTTTTTCTTTCAATCAGTTCAACGTTTTGGAACTACAAAATATAACACATGCCTTCATGAAGCAGATCTCACGATGAATTTTTGTGGGCACATGAATTTGAGGAGTATGTTCCAAAGGTTTATGGAATTAAAGGCTTTGGTGAGGTAGAGAAAGGGCCACATACAGTGGCTGATGCTACTGCCAGCATTTCTGCTGTCATGGAGAGAAGATTTGCACAACAATAAGGGCAGCATGGTAATTTAGCGGATAGCATTAATGGCTTTACAGGCCAGTGATCGCCAGTCAGGGTTCGATTCCTGCTCCTTACAAACTCTGTAAGGAGTTTGTATGTTCTTCCCACGACTGCGTGAGCTTCTTCTGGGTGCTCCAGTTTCCTCCCATGTTCCAAAGACGTACGGGTTAGACCGCAAAACCACTTAGGGTTAGTGAATTGTAAGCATGCTACGTTGGTATCGGAACTGAGGCAACACTTGCGGGCGACTCCCTCCGAAATCCTCACTGATTTGATTTGACGCAAACCTCATAATTCAATGCATGTTTTGATAAAGCTAATCATTTTCTTCTTTTTCATGTTTACTCTTCCTCTGGATGGATTGAAACCGTGGTGATTCAGGAAGCAGCTCTCAGCTACTTGGAAGAGAACAGTGAGGAGGGCTCTGGCCAAAATGGACAAAAGAAGACATTAGTCATTCTCTACTGCAGTCCAGGTATTTATTATTACCATATTAGAGGCAAAATGGACAGCATTACAGAATGTTTTATTCTTTTACATTCGTTCATTGTCTGTCACTTCTGCAGCCAGATGGCTGCTCTTGAGTAGAGCAGTAGCCGGATACTCTTCTGGATCAGCCTACCATGTGGCGTTTTGTCAAAGCTTTACAGAACTACATGAGTAACACGTGCATCACCCTGCCTTCATTAATTCTGTTCATTAAAGAAACTCAGCAAGATTTGTGAGATAGGATTTCCCCTGCGTAAAACCATATTGACTTTTAATGAATCATAAGACCGTAAGACATGGGAGCAGAATTAGGCCATTTGGCCCATCGAGTCTGCTCCACCATTCAGTCATGGCTGATCCTTTCTTTTCTGCTCCTCAACCCCAGTTCCCAGCCTTCTCCCCGTAACCTTTGATGCCACGTCCAATCAAGAACCTATCAATCTCTGCCTTAAATACACCCAACAACCTGGCCTCCACAGCTGCACGTGGCAACAAATTCCACAAATTCACCCCCCTTTGGCTAAAGAAATTTCTCCACACACAACAAACAACAGGAATTCTGCAGATGCTGGAAATTCAAGCAAAACACATCAAAGTTGCTGGTGAATGCAGCAGGCCAGGCAGCATCTCTAGGAAGAGGTACAGTCGACGTTTCAGGCCGAGACCCTTCGTCAGGACTAACTGAAGGAAGAGTTAGTAAGAGATTTCTCCGCACCTCTGTTTTGAATGGATGCCGCTCTATCCTGAGGCTGTGCCCTCTTGTCCGAGACTCTCCCATCATGGGAAGCATCCTTTCCACATCTACTCTGTCTAGGCTTTTCAACATTTGAAAGATTTCAATGAGATCCTCCCTCATCCTTCTAAATGCTAGTGAGTACAGACCCAGAGCCATCAAACGTTCCTCATATGATAACCTGGAATCATCCTTGTGAACCTCCTCTGGACCCTCTCCAATGTCAGCACATCTCTTCTAAGGTGAGCAGCCCAAAACTGTTCACAATACTCAAGGTGGGGCCTCACCAGTGCCTTATAAAGCCTCAACACCACATCCCTGCTCTTGTATTCTAGATCACTTGAAATGAATGCTAACATTGCATTTGCCTTCCTCATGACCGACTCAATCTGCAAGGTAACCTTTAGGGTGTTCTGCACAAGGACTCCCAAGTCCTTTTGCATCTCAAACTTTTGGATTTTCTCCTCATTTAGAAAATAGTCCATACATTTATTTCTACTACCAAAGTGCATGACCATGCATTTTCCAATATTATATTTCATTTGCCACTTTCTTGCCCATTCTCCTAATCTAAGTTCTTCTGCATCCTACCTGTTTCCTCAACACTATCTGCCCCTCCACCAATCTTTGTATCACCTGCAAACTTAGCAACAAAGCCATCTATTTCATCATCTAAATCATTTATATACAGCATAAAAAGAAGTGGTCCCTACACCAAACCCTGTGGAACACCACTAATCACTGGCAGCCAAACAGAAAAGGATCCTTTTATTCCCACTCGCTGCCTTCTTCCAACCAGCCAATGCTCTAGCCATGTTAGTAACTTTCCTATAATACCATGGGCTCTCAACTTGGTAAGCAGCCTCATGTGTGGCACCTTGTCAAAGGCCTTCTGAAAGTCCAAATATACAACATCCTCTTTATCTATCCTTCTTGTAATCTCCTTAAAGAATCCCAACAGGTTCGTTTGGCAGGATTTTTCCTTAAGGAAACCATGTACCTGTCTCACCAGGTACTCCATCACCTTGTCCTTAGAAATTGACTCTAACATCCTCCCAACCACTCAGGTCAGGCTAACTGGTCTATAATTTCCTTTCTGCTGCCTTCCTCCTTTCTTAAAGAGTTGAGTAACATATGCAATTTTCCAGCCCTCTGGCACCGTGCCAAAGTCTAATGACTTTTGAAAGATTATTTCTAATGCCACCACAATCTCTAACGCTACCTCTTGCAGATCCCTAGGGCGCAGTTCCTCTGGTCCAGGTGACTTATGTACTTTTAGGTCTTTCAGCTTTTTGACCACCTTCTCCCTGTAATAGTAACTGCACCCACTTCTCTTCCTTCACACACTACAACATCTGGCACACTGCTAGTGTCTTCCACAGTGAAGACTGATGCAAAATACTCACTTAGTTTATCTGCCATCTCCTTGTCCCCGTTATTATTTCTCCTGCCTCATTTTCTAGTGGTCCTATATCCACTCTCATCTCTCTTTCATTTTTCACATACTTGAAAAAACTTTGATATTACTTGCTAGTTTGCTTTCATATTTCATCTTTTCCCTTCTAATAATTCTTTTAGTTGCTCTCTGTAGGTTTTTTTTAAAACATTCCCAATCCTCTATCTTCCCACTAATTTTTGCTTTGTGTATGCCCTCTCTTTTGTTTTTACATTAGCTTTGACTTCCCTTGTCAGCCACAGTTGACCTATTTTGCTGTTTAAGTATTTTTTTCATTTTTGGAATACATATGTCCTGCACCTTCCTCGTTTTTCCCAGAAATGCATGCCATTGTGGCTCTGCTGACGTCCCTGCCAGTAGCTTCTTCCAATTTACTTTGGCCAACTCCTCTCTCATACCACTGTAATTTCCCTTATCCAGTAAAATACTGCTATGTCAGACTTTACATTCTCCCTATAAAATTTCTTGTTGAACTCAATCATATTGTGATCACTGGTTCCTAAGGGTTCTTTTACATTAACCTACCTAATTGCCTCCGGTTCATTACATTAAGTCAAGTCAAGTCACTTTTTATTGTCATTTCAACCATAACTGCTGGTACAGTACACAGTAAAAATGAGACAACGTTTTACGGGACCATGGTGCTACATGAAACAATACAAAAACTACACTAGACTACAGACCTACCCAGGACTGCATAAGGTGCACAAAACAGTGCAGGCATTACAATAAATAATAAACAAGACAATAGGCACAGTAGAGGGCAGCAGGTTGGTGTCAGTCCAGGCTCTGGGTATTGAGGAATCTGATGGCTTGGAGGAAGAAACTGTTACATAGTCTGGTCGTGAGAGCCCGAATGCTTCAGTGCCTTTTGCCAGATGGCAGGATAGAGAAGAGTTTGCATGGGGGGTGCGTGGGGTCCTTCACAATGCTGTTCGCTTTATGGATGCAGCGTGTGGTGTAAATATCTGTAATGGCGGGAAGAGAGACCCCAATGATCTTCTCAGCTGACCTCACTATCCTCTGCAGGGTCTTGCGATCCGAGACGGTGCAATTCCTGAACCAGGCCGTGATGCAGCTGCTCAGGATGCTCTTAATACAACCTCTGTAGAATGTGATGAGGATGGGGGGGGAGGGGGAGATGGACTTTTCTCAGCCTTTGCAGAAAGTAGAGATGCTGCTGTTGACATAACACCCAATCCAGTATAGTTGATCCCCTAGCAGGCTCATCGACAAACTGCTGTAAAAAGTCATCCCTTAAGCATTCAACAAGCTCACTCTCTTGAGATCCATTACCAACCTGATTTTCCCAATCGACCTACTTGTTAAAATCTCCATAACTATCATAGCATTGCCCTTTTGAAATGACTTTTTTATTTCCTGTTGTAATCTGTGGTCCATCTCCCAGCCACTGTTGGGAGGCCTGTATATAACTGCCATCAGGGTCCTTCTACCCTTGCAATTTCTTAACTGAACCCACAAGGAGTCAACATCTTCCAATCCTGTCATATCTATCTACTGATTTGATGCCATTCTTTACCAACAGAGCCATGCCACCCCCTCTACCAGCTTCCTATCCCTCCGATACAACGTGTAACTTTAGACATTCAGCTCCCAGCTACAACTATCCTTCAGCTACAATTCAGCGATGGCCCCCACAACATCATACCTGGCAATCTGTAATAGTGCAACAAGATCATCCACCTTACTTCTCATAGTCTGTGCATTGAGATACACCACTTTGAGTACTGTATTTGCTACCCTTTTTGATTTTGCATCCCTAATGTACTGATACTCACCCTGTTGGCTGTAACTACGTCCCATCACCTGCCTGCCATTCCTGAGAGTCTGACTGCACGCTATCTTTACTTTTTTACCATCTGTCCTATCCTGAGTTCCTTCACTCCGGTTCCGATCCCCCCTGCCAAATTAGTTGCTCAACGTCAGCAAGATGAAGGAATTGGTTGTTGACTTCAGGAGGAGTAGCGGACCGCGCGACCCAATTTACATCGGTGGTGCACAAGTGGAACAGGTCACAAGCTTTAAGTTCCTTGGGGTCAATATCACAAATGACCTGACTTGGTCCAACCAAGCAGAGTCCACTGCCAAGAAGGCCCACCAGCGCCTTTACTTCCTGAGGAAATTAAAGAAATTTGGCCTGTCCCCTAAAACCCTCACTAATTTTTACAGATGCACCATAAAAAGCATTCTTCTAGGGCGCATCACAACCTGGTATGGAAGTTGTCCTGTCCAAGACCGAAAGAAGCTGCAGAAGATCGTGAACACAGCCCAGCACATCATACAAACCAATCTTCTATCCTTGGACTCAAACTTTACACCGCACGTTGTCGGAGCAGTGCTGCCGGGATAATCAAGGACACGACCCACCCAGCCAACACACTTTTCGTCCCTCTTCCCTCCGGGAGAAGGCTCAGGAGCTTGAAGACTCGTACGGCCTCCAAACATCCCGACCTGCCTCTCGGTTTTTTTTTGCACTTCCTTACTTTCCCTTTTCTATTTATGATAAATATTTAAAATTTTTACTATTTACTATCGATTTGCACTCCAGGGAGCGCGAAGCGCATAATCAAATATCACTGTGATAATTGTACGCTCTAGTATCAATTGTTTGGCGACAATAAAGTAAACTCTCCCCAACAACTCTAACAAACCTGCCCACAAGAATATTGGTCCCCCTCGGGTTCAGGTGCAACCCGTCACTTTTGAACAGGTCGTACCTCCCCCAGAAGAGATCCCAATGATCCAAGAACCTGAAGCCATGCCCCCTGCACCAGCGGCCACGCATTTATCTGCCAAATTATCCCTGAAAGGCCGGTAGAGAAGCGGGTGTGCGAATGGTGTGGGGATCTGTGAGGTGATAGATGGAAGCGACGAAGGCCAGAAGTTTGAGAATTCAATGTATCAGACTGGAGAATAAAGAGGGCCGTGAAAAAAATAGAACGGGAGATTAAGAATTCATATTTAGCACGTAAAAGGTTTGTTCGAGGGGTTTATAACAACGGGATAGAGCTATCTCTGTGTTCAAGTAATTTCCGCCCTCGGGGAGAAGAAAGAATAAACGGGTTGCCAATCTTGCTCCCTGGAGTTTCAATGTTCAGCACGTGAGTGTCATTACTCTGCCATAATTAATCTCACTGTTTTGTTCCCCTCTAGTTCTGCCCTCTGCTTTATTGCCGCTTATTCCCCGTGTTTCCCCACCTCTTGTTCAAACCAGCCAGGCCGAGCGACATCCTACGTTCTGTCCCTGGTGCAGCTTTGCGGCCCCCAGATTTACTTTATCCGGGGGTCCCGGGATCAGCCGCACCACCGCTTCCCTTCCCGGGCCCGGTTGCCATGAGAACGAAGAGTCGTTCGGTCACGTGGCGCAATCTGAGGCGGAGCTTCCGGGTCCCGCCCTCTCGTGACGTTGCGGCGCGGTGCCCGGAACGGGGGTAAAAGCGGCCGGATGAGAGGGCGGATGTCATCCCGGGACCGGGAGCCGCTGTTGGAACTTGGCGACCTTGACGATCCGGTCCGAGGTAAGGCTCAGAGTCCGGATCCTTACTCCCTTTACCCTTCCTCCCCTTGGTACCCCCGCCCTCTTCACGCCGGTTACTGTGCGCCGCCTCAACTCGTCCCCCGCGCCCGTTTCGCCTTCCACTCGCCGCCTACTCTGTTCGATCTGTCGCTGTCGTCACCGTCTGCTCCTCACCTGTACCTCCCTCCTGGCCGTCCGTCACCCCTCGTTAACTCAGTTTAAAATTACGATCGCCTTGCTCTCGGTATTTCTTAAATCTTTGCATCCAACATCTGCACCGGGAAGCCTGACGTCCCTTTGTAATGGTGCTATCTTCAATCCCTGTGAATATTATCTAGATTGGTACTTGACGATTGACATGTACTTGAACTGAAGGGCCTACTTCAGTGCTGTATGACTCTGATCCTGTAGAAAAGTTTGTTTTAATAAATCCTAGCAACACACAAAGTTGCTGGTGAACGCAGCAGGCCAGGCAGCATCTCTCGGAAGAGGTCTTTTGAAACTTCAGATAGCTTCAAAGCGGCTGCAGCAACAGGGGATTCGAAAGGATTGTCACTGTTATGATGTTAGGGAAGTTCAGACACAAAGGCAGATAGGAATTAAAAAGAAGTGAAGAATAATTCTTGTCCCCATCACTTTTCTGTCCTTCCCTACTATTCTCTAAGAACTATACACTAATTTATTTTTGTTTCCACCTGAGAAACAGGTGTTGGGTCCAAAGGACTGCTAACACCAGCCTGTCTGAAGCAGTCCACTATGATGTTAGATTTTGCACTTGCGTCTGGAGTGGAATTTAAACTTGAGAGTGTCAGAGTGTGCCAGCTGAGCTAATGCCAACACCAAAATTCATTAATTGCAGATATAACCGAAAGTTTCAGTGGATAATTGTGGTATTCTTCCTTGCTATTGGAAGGTAGCAAATGCATCTATCAGCAAGATTGCATGTTTGAGGTCAACGTCAAAATTGCTTGTGTCTCCTGAAGTATGCTGAGTTGTACAGCTGGACAGCATAGAAACAAGCTCTTTAGCTCACTGTGTACACTCAGTGGCCACTTTTTTAGGGACACTGGTACACCCGCTCGTTCAAGTTTAATTGCATTCAACCATACATGAATACAGGTTTCCCCCGCTATCCGAAGGTAGCGTCTTCCTATGAAATGGTTCGTAAGCCGGAATGTCGTAAAGCGAAGAAGCAATTACCATTTATTTACATGGGAAAAATTTGTGAGCGTTCACAGACCCAGAAATAACCTACCAAATCATGCCAAATAACACATAAAACCTAAAATAACAGTAACACATAGTAAAAGCAGGAATGATATGATAAATACACAGCCTATACAAAGTAGAAATACTTTTCCACAATCATTGCCTGCACTGTTCTCCGTAGCAAAAATCTCACGCAAGCGCTCTCGGCAGACACATGGTGCAAGCGCTCTCCAGTAACCTTTAAACATGAAGCTGCCAAATCATACCAAATAACATGTAAAAATACACAGCCAATATAAAGTAGAAATAATGTATGTACAGTGTAGTATCACTTACAGGAATCAGGAAGACAGCGCCGAGCGCACTGGTGTGTTAGGCTGAGTCGTGGGAGGTTGGTGTGGTGCAGTGGCCCCCACCCTCCGGGCAGTGAACTGATACCGATCCGCGAAGCATGCAGGGGTACAGCGGTAGCTGGGATGCACCCAGCACATCTTTAAGAAAAAAGCTGAAACAAACAGGCTATTTACAGATGTCCCCCGCTTTTCGAACATTTGCTTTACGAAACCTCACTGTTATGAAAGATCTACATTAGTACCCTGTTTTCACTATGTTACGTACCCCGTAACTGGGTTGCCAAACCAGCAGAAATGGATCACTCAGTTGGAGTCTGGATTACTAGAACTAAGAAAGTTTTATTAAAGAAACAAGCAACACAGTACTCTAATCAAAAGGATAATAAATGCAACAGTTCAGCAATGATAAACACACATTTGCACAGAATTAAGATAACAGGATCAATCAAGCTCTATCATTGTCTAGGGGTAAATGACCAGTTTCAAAGTGACGCAAAGTTTAGTTCAGTTCAGTTCGCAGTAATCGCTGCCGTGGGAGATGGACAGTGTGGGGGAAGGAGAGAGAGAGCAAAATGAATGAATATTCAAAACTGCTTCCACACACAGACCTTCACAGTCAGCTTTCGGGCGAGCCCTTTGTGATGTCATCTGAGGTGACCGACCATGACCCCCTCCGTTTCCAGATACGATCGTTTCTCTGCGGTGAACCTGGCACCCAGGCAAGGGTGGACACACACCAGGTTCCCGCCGATCGTGCCTTTCCACCCTGTGTGTTTATGGCTTGATCCCGCGACCAGCCGTCCAAGAACTTCCCACCAACTTGTGAGAGATGCACTGCTTCCAGGGTCTCGTTACCTCGGGGTGTCGTGTGTGTCTTGCCTTGGCGAACCTGTCCCTTTTTATCCCCCTGCTGGAGTATCGCCTGTCCATCACTTCAAACAGTTCAGGGTTCAAAGGGGGAGCCGATCTTGACAGCTCTCCTTCCGTTACTCTCTCCCGTCCCTTCATTAACATCTCCAAATGCTGCTCCATTGTTTTCCTTATCTCTCTCTCTCTTGAAGACAGGTGGCAGACCAACTGCTGATCCCACTGGTGCCAGCACAGGACAGCTCACATCTTAATCTATGTGTATTCTTGTCACAGCTAACAGAAGGTGTTTTCACTGTTATGAAAAAATCAGCGCGCGATAAAAGGCAGCGTGCGCCCCGAGCGGCCGCTCTCCCCTGGATTCTGAACTGCATTGTCGCCGGCATTGCTTAAACCCATGCCTGTGAGCAGCCATTTGCAAGATGAGTTCTATGGTATCAGAAAGGCCTGAAAGAGCTTGTAAGGGTGTTACACTTAGCGTAAAACTAGACATAATTATGCGTTTTGATCGTGGTGAACGAAGTAAGGATAAAGTGAGTTTGGCTTGTGGAAGCTGACGAAGATGATGTTGAAGAGGTTTTGGCATCCCATGACCAAGAACTGATAGATGAAGAGCTGATGCAATTGCAAGAGGAAAGGATAGCAATCAAAACCGAATGCAGTAGCAAACGGACCGAAAGTAAAGTTGTCTAGGAACTGAATGTGAAGCAACTGCGTGAGATTTTCGCTGCAATGATAAAGTACGACTTTAATTTTGAAAGGGTACGTCGGTTTAGGGCATATTTGCAAGATGGTTTGAAGGATGCCTTTGTATGTCAACCCTCCTATCTATTTATACTGATCTCACCTATTGCCATTAATTCCATATTCCTCTTGACTTGCTCAGTTGAGTAGCTGTTTAGATGCCTTATGTTGACCAATTATTTAATTGGTCCTAGTTAAGTTTCAATGTAACCTCCTTTTCTGATTATCCAGTGTATTTTGGACCCTGTACCCAATAAGCACTCAAACACGAGGAAATCTGCAGATGCTGGAAATTCAAGCAACACACAGGCCAGGCAGCATCTCTAGGAAGAGGTACAGTCGACGTTTCGGGCCGAGACCCTTCGTCAGGACTAACTGAAAGAAGAGCTAGTAAGAGATTTGAAAGTGGGATGGGGAGGGGAGATCCGAAATGATAGGAGAAGACAGGAGGGGGAGGGATGGAGCCACGAGCTGGTCAGTTGATTGGCAAAAGGGATATGAGAGGATCATGGGACAGGAGGCCTAGGGAGAACGAAAAGGGGGAGGGGAGAGAAACAGGATGGGCAAGGGGTATAGTCAGAGGGACATATGGAGAAAAAGGAGAGAGAGAGAGAGAGAGAGAAAGAATGTGTGTATATAAATAAATAACGGATGGGGTACGAGGGGGAGATTTAAAGGGGACCTGAGAGGAAAACATTTCCATACAGAGATTGGTGAATATATAGAATGAGCTGCCAGAGGAAGTGTTTGAGGCAGGTATAATAGCATTGGTTCTGTAAGGTGGTCAAAGCCGAGGGAGGAAGTGGGGATAAGCTCCCACTACTTATTAAATGCTGCCAATGGTGTACGTTTCAAATCGCCTCAGACAACCAAGTCTAGCTGCTGGCCTTCATGTGTGGTTTAGCTTCTAAGCCTGACAGAACTGTTTCTACTGACAGGAGAAAGGGCAAATGTGAGTTGCTGGTGCTCTAACCAGTCGCTTCGGGCAGATGGGACTTGTCAGCCATGGGTGGCTGCTCATCCAGGAGAAGAAAAACTTTGAATCAAACCTCTGCTGCTTTGCGGCTATACCCACTCATCGGGAAGGTTTTGGGAGTAAACCCTGTGGAGAAAAATTTGGAGCTGGAGTCCCTAAGGCAGTCCTACATTGAGTTCAGTGCTGACAGGCATCTCCTGTGATGGCGATGGTGCCGAACTTTATCAGCATTACCATTGCATTGGATTCCTCAGCTACATGGAGGGGGGAGCCAGCTGCTTGGGTAACAGCTGGCTGTCCACTTCGTACTGCCCTGGCTTGCGTATCACGTTGGCAGTTGGAATGCAACATCCGTGGGATTTAATAACCATTTGAGAGAATAATTTTCTTTTTTTTTTAAATGTTATTTTTATTTGGATAAGGAGTTCACAAATATCATGTACTTTTTTCACACATATAACCTTTTCCATTTTTTTATGTGTATAAAACTACAATTATTTATACATTCTTAAGTACACATTGAGATGATATAAAAGGAAAATAAACATTTAAATAGATAATTACGTACTGTGGTAAATCTAACCTATTAGGCTAAGTAATGGAATTAGTTGTTAAGAAAAATGGTAATAATAGTTTCCATATAACCCTTCTGGGCCATTTCCACTGGTCCAAAATGTTGTATATAAGCCTATGTATCAACCATTGTAGGTGTTTATATCCTAATTTGTTCATGCTTGCTCCTGCCCGCAGACATAATTATCCAATCCCTAAGTACTTATTTACTTAATTTTTTCATTGTTTTATCCCTTTCCCAAATCTTTCCCTTTACTTGTGTTAATTCTCTATTTTCCAAAAAAAAAACAAACATTTAGACTAGGGGTGCTTACGTTAGCAATATTACTGTGTTGATGAGAAGGGCAGTATAAATCATTAGGAGAGTCATCTAAAGTCTGCTCGCATTGGGGTTATATATTCAATCCATTTATTAAAATTTTTCTTTTTGAATTCTCAGGGAGTAAGTCAACTTTTCCATTTTAAATATTTCCAAGATAATTTCGTACCAATCTTCTAATGTAGGTGGTATTGGATTTAGCCATTTTCTAGTGATTGATTTCTTACTTGCCGCTAAGAGGGCCTGCAGCAACTTTATATCTTCCTTCTGTTCAAGAAACAATACATGCCCCAAATAGAGCGTCTCAAAGTTCAGAGGTATCTGGGACCTAAGTACCTTAACTAATGTTCTATGAATACCATCCCAAAATAGACTTAATTTAGGGCAATCCCAAAAAATATGAAAATGATTTGCCTCCTTGGAGCCGCACCTTCTCCAACACATCACATTTGTATCTTTATATTTTTCCTGATATGGGGTCTTGAAGTATCTTATAATGTTTTTCCAACAATGTTCTCTCCAAGTCAAAGAATTAGTCGAGGACCATTGAAAGCTGCAGATTTTCTCCCAAGCCTCCTCTGAAAGTACCAACCCCGCTTCTTTCTCCCACTTCTCTTTAATATACAGTGTATTTACATTTTTAGCATGGGAGAGTGCATTATATAATCGAGAAACTGATTTACTAGGTATTGAACTGCAAGCCGAATTCAGAATCTTGAAAAATTCTAATTCTACTGTTGATAGGTCTGTATATCTACAACTCTGGTTAACATAGTTTCGTACTTGAAGGTACCTAAAAAAGTCATTATGTTCCAGGCCATGTTTGTCCTGCAGGATTTGGAAACTTTGTAATACTCTTTTATCTATAAATGAGAGGTAGGTTGTAAGACCTTTCTTTATCCATAGCTCAAATCTTTTATCTCCTCTGTTGGGAAGGAATTTGGTATCATATGCACACCATCTAAAGAGTTTTAACATGTTATTACTTCCACATGAATTAACCACCTTCTGCCATACTTTTAATGTAAGATTTATCCAAGCGTTTTTAAATTTTTCCAACTGGGCCATCAATCCTTTGACAGCTATTGAGGCCTGAAGAGGAAAACTGTCAACTAATCCAAATTCTATTTCCTTCCATCTAGCCTTATATTCCCTATTACACCAATATAACAGAGGGGTTATCTGTGAGGCATAAAAATAATTTCTCAGGCAAGGAAGAACCATACCTCCTCCTTCCTTCCCTAACTGTAAGGTGTTATATCGAATTCTAGGTTTCCTTCCTTGCCAAATGAAGCGGGAAATCCATTTGTCCCATTCCCTGAATTGATTATCATCCACCTCCACCAGTAAAGTACGGAAAAGATACAATAACCGAGGAAGAATATTCATTTTTATAGTATTTATCCTTGAATTTAAACTTAAAAAGAGGATAAGATTCCATCTATGCATATCTGCTTTTATCTCTGAGATTAATGGCCCATAATTTACCTGTGACAGTGTTAAAAGATCCTTTGGCAGGGTTATTCCTAAATATTTTAATGATTTAGCTTCCCACTTAAGATCATATGTATCCTGCAACTTTTTGGATGGTGTATAAGTTAGGGACATAACCTGCGTTTTCTTTACATTTATTTTAGAACCTGATATTTTCCCAAAGTCATCCAACAGTGTAAACAATCCTATAAGTGATTTTTCTGGTTCACTCAGATAGACCAAAACATCATCTGCGAATAACGCCACTTTCTGTTCAATCCCTGCCACCTTGATACCTTTTATGATTTCGCTCTGTCTTATTAGTTGGGCAAGCGGTTCAATATATAGCGCAAAAAGGAGAGGAGAAATTGGGCATCCCTGTCTAGTGCCTCTCTCTAAGATGAAGGAGTCAGAGAGGTCCCCATTTATCTTAATTCGGGCTGTAGGGCTGTCATATAGAGTCTGAATTACTTTAATTAACTTTTCTTGAAAGCCGAATCTTCCTAACACTCTGTATAGGAATGCCCAACTAACCGAATCAAAAGCTTTCTCAGCGTCCAATCCTACTACCATTGTCTCTGTCTCGTTCTTATTAACCTGTTCTAATACGTGCAGAGTTCTCCTTATGTTGTCCTGTGTTTGTCTTTGTTGAATAAATCCAGTCTGGTCTAAATGGATTAGGCCAGGTAAAAGCTTTTCCAATCTGCGCGCTAATATAGATGTAAATAGTTTGTAATCTAAGTTAAGAACACTAATTGGCCGATAATTGCCACATTCTAGTTTATCTTTACCCTCTTTAGGAATAACTGAAATAATCGCTTCTCTCCAGGAAGGTGGAGTTTCTCCTCTCTGCAAGATCCAATTAAAGGTGTTAAATAGTAATGGGGCTAACTGTGTCTTCAGGGACTTGTACCACTCTGAGGTAAACCCATCAGAACCCGGGGACTTTCCAGCCTTTAACCTAGAGATGGCCACGTTCAGTTCTTTGACAGTTACTGGTTCTAATAAACTTTCATTTTGTAAATCTGTAAGTTTAGGTAGATCTAAAAAATTCAATACACTGTCTATATAGGGCTCACTGGGGGCCCGGGTTTGGGAGTACAGCTCTCAATAATATGTTTCAAAACTCTCTTGAATTTTCCATATTGTGCTCTCCACAAGCTTTGTCTTTGGATTCTTTATTTTATGAATTGTATTGTCTGCTTGTTGTTTTTGTAATTTATATGCTAATAATCTAGCTGATTTACCTCCTACTTCATAATTCTTCTGTCTCAGGTAAAGAAAATTTCTTTGAGTTTCCAACGTATAAATATCGTCAATTTCACTTTGCAATTTCCTAATTTCCTGTTTTCGATTTGAATTACTTTTGTTGCTATCTACCACTTGAAGTTGTTTTAATTTTCCTTGAAGGTCTGCTAATTTTTGTGCATTGATTTTTTTCATGTGAGTGGTAATGGAAATAGTTTTCCCTCTCAGTATAGCTTTCAATGTATCCCATAAGATCACTGGTGATGTTTCTCCCGTGTCATTAAGGTCTAGATATTCTTTGATTTCTCCCCTTAATCTCTCCATTACTTTCGGATTATTGAGTATATGTGAGTTTAGCCTCCATAGTGTTTTCTTCATTTTCCTTTCCAGGATTAGAGACATAGAGACTGGGCTATGATCCGACAGATCAATTGTTGCAATATTACAATTTTTTATCCTGAGTCTATCTGTATTAAAGATAGTCTATCCTTGAATAGGCTGAATGAGGGAAAGAGTAATATGTATAATCTTTACAAGTAGGGTGTAATTCCCTGCAGACATCTATAATTCCCAACTCCTCCATCAATGAATTCACTTTCCGAGTCAGAGGTTTATTCTGAGTAACTATTCTTGAAGAATCTAATATAGGATTTAATCTAATATTAAAATCCCCTCCACAAATTACTACCCCTTGAGAACTGACCATTAGGTCAAAAACGTGTCTATAAAATGACCATTCACAACCTGGAGGAGCATAAACATTCAGCAATATTATTTCTGTACCTTCTATTCTTCCTGTGATTTTTACGAACCGTCCTTCTTTGTCTCTAGTCTCTGAAATATGTTCATAATTAAGAGTACTTGATATTAAAATAGCTACCCCTCTTTTGTGACTCAATTTATATGATGAGTAAAATACATGCTTAAAGCCCATTCTTTTTAATTTTCCATGTTCAGATTGGCTCATATGTGTTTCCTGGAGGAAAGCTATTTGTGCCCTCTCTTTTTTCAATTTAGACATAATCTTATTTCTTTTAATTGGATTCAAAATTCCATTAACATTATAGGAAATTATTTTTACCAATTCAGTTTGCATTTTTCTCTAGTAGAAAAAAAAACACTCTCCTTTTCTAACCAAACAGTAAGCAATCCCTTCTCAACAGTAAACCAAGACATATAACCACACCCTAGACATTTTTGAACGTGCAACATTTGAAAAATTTTCCCGACTTCCCACAGTGAGGCCTGAGCACCGACCCGCCTCAGTTCAGAGGGATAACCTCTATCTTCACCCTGTGTTAGAGGGCCCTCAGCAGTTTGAATAATCATAGAGAATTTTCTCCTATTTATGTCTCGACCATATTGCTATCATTCAAGTTATTCCGTCTAGTTTATTTTCAGTTACCAGTTTTCATTTTACCTTTAAGTCTGATTTACTCTTTTCAGTCATTTCTCTTAATTAATCTGTGTTCTCTGTACATTCGCGTCCGAATATTTGCAGCTTTTCCTTGTAGTTTGACACTCTGGTTCGTGTGGAGCGTCCTCGCCGCACTAACTGGCACGACTTCTGCCGAATCCTCTCCAGTAGCGACTCCGGTTGGGTGATAACTTTAATAGGTAGTCCCCGGTCCGCCAGGTCCAATGTTGCCTCCTCCACCGTAGCGTAAGTTTTTGTCCCTTTGTCGTAAAGACTCTCAGCCGAGCTGGATACAGGGTCTGGAATCTGATGTTGTTTTCCTTCAGGACTCTCCGTGTTTCCGTATATTCCTTCCGTCTGGCAAGAATCCCCGGTGCGTAGTCGTGGTCTAAACTGATTTTACAGTTGTTCCACATGAAACCTTTCTTTTGCCATGCCCTTTTAAGCACCTCTTCCTTCGTTCTGTAACTGAGAAATCTGACCAGAATCGATCTGGGCTGGGCACCTGCTGGAGGCTGTGGTGCCAACGCGCGGTGAGCTCTTTCTATCTGTAGGTCTTTTGCGGCCGGTATATCAAGGTTCTCTCTAAGTAGCTTCTCCACGAAGGGAATCAGCAATCCGGGTTTACCTTCAGTTCCTTCGGGAACTCCGTAAATCCTCACATTTTCCCTTCTCGAGCGGCCTTCTTGATCTATTAGTTTCCACTGGAGCTGGTCTTGCAGCTTCAGCATTTCTGCTATCACCTCCTCTGCGTTTTGTAGCTTCTCTTCAATTCCAACAATCCTCGCTTCGGCTTCATCTATCCGCGAGTTAGTTTTTACTATTTCTCCTTTAATATCTTCTAGCTGTTTGCTGTTGTTGGAACTCGTGAATCTCTCCGAGAATCAAGGACAGAGTCACCGATTTCCCCCTCATTATCTCCGTCCTGGCTTGCCGTGGGGGAGCTAGGCCCGTCGCCTTGCTGCGTCTCTTTATGTTTATCAGCCTTCGGAGCGGACTTTTTAATCTTGTTCTTAGACATCATCCTTGCCCCTTTTATTAATATAGTTATGCAATATTAAGTATTTGTCTAAATTCGATTATGGGGCAGTTTACCTTTTTTGTCGAGAGACCTTTTCCTTACACCGCCATTCCCTTGATGAGAGAATAATTTTCAAGGATATGGGGAAAGAGCAGGGAAATGGAGCCAAATGGGTTGTTCTCTCAGGTGCTGTTATAGACTTGTGAAGGATGCCTCTTCTGTGATGTAACAGTACTGTTGTTCTGTACTCTGTTTTAGTGATGCTAGTTAAGAGATAAACTATCAGCCTGGATATTGTGGGAGAGCTCTCATGCTCCTGTGATCTGGACAATTATATTTTTGAAGAGCCTATCTTTTTCTCAATAAAGTGAGACAATAAAATGGGAGTACACCTTTGGACTTCACCATTCAACATGACCCAGGGCTGATCATGCACTCCTCTGTACATTCTCCAGCTTTTACCCATGCTCTCCATCCCTTTGGCATTAACCATCTCCTTGAGTATACTTAACGACTTGGCTCCGCAACAGCAGATTCCACAAATTCACCACCTGAGTGAAGATGCTTCTGGATTGTGTCCATTGTATCCTAAAGCTGCAATCCTTGGTTCTGGATCCTTCAGCCATCATGTATGTCCTTCCCTGTCTTGAACTTTAGATTTTTACAGATTTCTCCTCATTCTTCAATGTTCCAGTAAGTAGACCTAATCAACTCAGGCTTTCCTCATGTCAGTTCTGCAGTCCCAGGAACCTGTCTATTAAACTCCTGGCTGCACTCCTTCTAAAACAACAACATCCTTTCTCAGATAAGGAGACTAAGACTTCAAACAGAGTTGCCCCGAACAGCAGCAGCAAGACATTCTTGCCCCTGTACTCAATCCTCTTAAACTGCAGGCCATCTCATACCGTTTCAGTCATTCGTTAAACTGTTGGCATGCGTGTGGTGGGCTGAAGTTTCTGTGATCTAAGTCTCTTTGACGCTACTTTCCTAACAACTTGTCACACCTGAACACTTGTTTTCAGCCACTGCTGTACCAGGGCACTTGATACAATCGAAGAACAAATGGTGAAAGGTTGAAGGATGTGGGTGCTCAGGTGACCATAAGATATAGGAGTAGAAATAGGCCATCCTGCCCATCAAGTCTGCTCTGCCATAACAATTATGGCTTTTTATAAAAAAACACATTTTCAGTACCTCCTAACCCCTTTACCAATCAAGGACCTATCTATCTCTGTCTTAAAATACAGCCAGTGACTTGATCTCTACAGCCCTCTGTGGCAATGAACTATCCTCTGAAGAAATCTCACTTTTAAAGGGGTTTCCCTCTGAAGATGTAGCAGTGCTGCGAATTGTGAAGAGTTAACAGACAGATCATATGTTGGCTTTAGAATGAGTAAAAACCTTCAGCTGCAGTCACATGAGAGGGTGTAGGGGAGATTTACAGGAAGCTGCCTGGAGCATGTTCTGTAAAGAACGCTTGAGCAAGCTACAGCTTTGGAGCGAAGGAAGAGGAAGATGAGAAGCTGCTTGATAGAGTATAAAGATGAAAAGAGGCATAGATAGAATGGGCAGCAGTGTTTTTTTCTCCCAGTGTGGCATTGGCTAAAATGAGAGGGAATACTTTTTAAGCTGGTTGAAGGGAAGTATTGTGGGGAGTGGGTGATCTCAGAGGTAGGTTTATCATAGAACGGTAAGTGCCAGGATTCCCTTAATTTGTTTTGGGATACTATACAACTTTCAACAGGAGACTTGCCGAAGTTTCTGACTAGTGTCGGTTGGAGTATTTGTGTAGCCATTAAACACTTAAAGGTATCCTTTACCGTTAGTCTTGCGAGACCATGGATCTGTGCCTGGAAAGTCTTCACTCTCCAGGGTGCAGGCCTGGGCAAGGTTGTATGGAAGACCAGCAGTTGCCCATGCTGCAAGTCTCCCCTCTCCACGACACCGATGTTGTCCAAGGGAAGGGCATTAGGACCCATACAGCTTGGCATCAGTGTCGTCGCAGAGCAATGTGTGATTTAAGTGCCTTGCTTAAGGACACAACACGTTCCCTTGGCTGGGGCTCGAACTCACGACCTTCAGGTAGCTAGTCCAATGCCTTAACCACTTGGCCACGTGTTCACGTGCCATTAAACACTACACCGTGTTTAAAGTGAGCAGTTTTTAAATAGCATCATTTGTATGTGTTTGTTCAAAGAAACTGATTTTTTTTATCACTGATAGTTGGCGAGAAATAAGCAGTAAATAATTTGGGACTGTTTTGCTCACTTGCGGTTTCAAATATTCAGAAACGGCCGGGAGTGAAAATGAAATGATTTCAGAACTTTAACAAGTTAGGAACTGCAAAGAGTTCGGAGGCATCAACAATCATCTTGAATGTTACAATAAAAATGAAGATTTGGAGGATGCAATCGTCGATGGCATTGTATGAAGGAAGTCTGTTATCTGCAGTAGGTGCCTGTGCTGATTTTTGTTCATGTACAGTCAATTAAGAGAACACCGGATGAATTCCTCTGACAATAACTATTAGGAACTACAGATTTATAGTACTGTAGTAAAATTGTTAGTGTTCCAGTTTGTTCTGTATTTCATTTAAATATATAATGTGTTATTGCAATTAAATAGTAGTTTGTCTTTTTTAAAATACGCATTTAACTATTCCCATGAAACTTTGGTCAATTGGAGCAGTCGCTTAATTGGGCCAAAATGTACCGATCCTGATGTGTTCCAATTAACCAGAATCCTCTGTATTAATGAATATTTAAGTGACTCGTAGATAGGCACATGGATGACAGAAAAATGGAGGGCTATGTGGGAGGAAAGGGTTAGATTGATAGTGGAATAGGTTAAAAAGTGTGCGCAACATTGTGGGCTGAAAGGCCTGTACTGTGCTATGTCATGTGGTTGGACAAAATCATAAGATACAGCTTATCTCTCTGGCAACGTTTGTCTCAACCTATCAGGATATTCCATTTGCCTCAACCATCTGTTCTCCACTGTATAATGAGTGACACTGAAACCTTTAGGAAGTTCACTTCAGCTTTTACCTTCCTAACTCCTATCCCACTTACAAGTCAGCATATGACACAGTTGTCTGTTTGTCATTGTGCAAGGACTGTGTGTTAACATACTGATCTTTATCAGCCATGGGTCAGTCTCAAAGCAAACCTGTTTGTTCTGAAGCCTCTTCTCCTCTTCATCTTAACAGTATTTGGATAACTTTCATGCTTCATGACCAAGGCTGGGCTCTGTGAAATCCTGATATGTTCCGTGTGCCTCCATTTTCCTTTTTTAATGTATCCTCCTGTAAGCAAATTAGAAAATGATGCATGTTGTTGACTAGAACTTTGCATTTCTTCAAAAATAGTGTCACGTCGGAGGTCAGACGGTTCCTTTAACTCTCCAGACCTCCAACAATGTAGCTCTCCTCCCTTGCTAAAATGTGTCGTAGACTCGGATAGGACATAGAACTTTCTGCTTGTCACTTACTAAGCCACATAGACACAAAATAATCTCTGTGAATATTAAATAAAAATAACCCCCCCCCCGTAAAGGTTAAACTTCCTTTAAAGTATAAAGTTGTCAGAAAATGACACACACCTTAAAACTGCTTTAGTCAGGATTTTGAAATATGCTGAATTATAGTTTTAAGTTGTTTTGTGTTGGGGTTTCAATATATTGTCTGTTTGCTCTGGATGTGTAGCCCTAATTCTCCAGGTGGTCTTTCATACCAGTACTGACCTGCTGACATTATGCCACATAAATGGCAATGTAAAATAGTGAAATTTTCACATTTGTTACAAAGCCCCTTGAAGGAAAAGAAAATACTCATTGGTGTAGAACCCTTTGAGATCTCTCGTGTTCCTCGGCAATGCTTGGCTTATGTGGTTTTGTTGGGAAGCGTTGCAAACAATTTGCCCTGAAGCAAAGGCCAACAAATAACAAGGAGATAAATGACACACATCAAAGTTGCTGGTGAACGCAGCGGGCCAGACAGCATCTCTAGGAAGCGATACAGTCGATGTTTCGGGCCGAGACCCTTCGTCAGGACTAACTGAAGGAAGAGCTAGTAAGAAATTTGAAAGTGGGAGGGGGAGGGGGAGATCCAAAATGATAGGAGAAGACAGGAGGGGGAGGGATGGAGCCAAGAACTGGACAGGTGATTGGCAAAAGGGATATGAGAGGATCATGAGACAGGAGCCCCAGTGAGAAGGAAAATGGGGAGGGGGGGAAAAACCCAGAGGATGGGCAAGGGGTATAGTCAGAGGGAGGGAAAAAAAAGAGAGAGAGAAAGAATGTGTGTATATAAATAAATAACGGGTGGGGTACAAGGGGGAGGTGGGGCATTAACGGAAGTTAGAGAAGTCAATGTTCATGCCACCAGGTTGGAGGCTACCCAGACGGAATATAAGGTGTTGTTCCTCCAACCTGAGTGTGGCTTCATCTTTACAGTAGAGGAGGCTGTGGATAGACATATCAGAATGGCAATGGGAGGTGGAATGACAACTTTGTGTGTTGCTTGAATTTCCAGCACCTGCAGAATTCCTCGTGTTTGAGGAGATAAATGACACAAGGATTAGCTTTTGTGATGGTTGAGGTGTAGACACTACTTTCCTTGTATCAGCTCAATAATAGATCATTCATGATGTTGTGTTAGTTATGCACTTGGATTTTCCCAATTCATCTACAGAGCAGGGAATCCCTATTCTGGAATAAAAAGGGAATTCCTCAGTGTGGGATCCCAAAATAGTCATGGAGTTCATCTGTTGGCACCTTCCACTTATTCTGTCTCAGGCTGGCAGCTCGTCTGTACATCTGGAAGTTGTTTGCCGAGGAGCCTGAACAGCAGTGTTTTCTATTCAACCCGAGAACTGCACATGACTCCAATTGGTCTGCTGTCACTATGATGCATCATACATTTAACATGCTGAGTTTTATCTGCCACAGACCAACCTCGTTAAGCTGTCTTTGCAGCATCATAGATGAGACTTAAAAATCCACAGGTTCTTTTCCCCTGCTCTATCATTTTGTGAATTTAGTTTTACTCTTATTTAGGCTGAAAACTTCAAGGCATTTGTGAGTGCCATAAGAAGGTAAGAAGTAACATTTACGATCCTTTAATTTCCATGTGTTTATAAGGTTAGTGGGCTGGTAATTTCATAACATTCTCAATTTCTGTTAAAAATTAACTGCAAAGAGAGCATTGCAAGACAACAAACATTGGATGATGATCTGGTGGATGGAGGGTTTGTGATTAATGGGATGGTAAAGAGAGCCCTTTCTGAGGTTTTGGTGATGAGGTGAGATGGAACCCACCACATTGCGATGGATGGAGTTGCGGAGGGTGAAAGTATTAGCATTTGTAGGAGTTGCCAGTGAAAATAAAGGTAGATGGCTGCAAATTTGCTAACTTAACTGGTTAATATTTTGGTGTATCTAGATTTTTGACATTAGATAAACATTAATCATGGGTGTGGGGAAGAAATGGCTGTTGCAAGATGCAAATAGAAACTGATACCGTGTTCAGATAATGCTGACAGCAATGCATAAAGATTACAATGGCTCGGCCTCTGTGCAAGTATAGACGCCACAATCATACTGGGGTTTTGGTGGTTCTGGTTTTGAAGTGTGATCACAATAGGCTGAAGTTTTTCCTGTGATTAGATTGCTAGAAGGAGATGCAATGCTGTGGCGAGAAGGATTGAAGAGCTTTGGGACAAAGCTGTGGCCTTCTTGACACTGGTCTTTACTGAACCTGGCTCTGTTGTTGACTTGATTTTAAAAACTTGGCTTGAGTGCCATGATGAAGCAAATGTAAGATGGAAACTACTTTTTGTGGGCAGCTGAATCTGAGGAGACTGCCCTTCAGCCTCATCTGATTGGTGGAGTTACAAGGCTTTAATGAGAAGGGTCAGTTTTAACGGTTGGTGCTGCTCTCTCCGTTTTTCTTGACACAGTTGCATGTTGAAGATCATGTCCACCAGACCCCTTGATGGATAGACTCCACTCTGATTCAGGAAGCAGTCTCTCAGCCCATGGGATGAAGCAGATGTGCAGGATCCTGGCAAGGACTCTCCCTGTGCAGACAGCAGGAGACCTCTAGTTACTACAGTCCACTTCTTCCTTTGAAGATCAGCATTCTACTGCATCTTGAGATCACAGAGTCGTACAGTACCTTCAGCCCGCCACCTCTGTGCTGACTGTCTTGCCAATCTATACAAAATCCCACTTGCCCGCATTAGGTGTTTATCTTTCTAAACCTTGTCTGTTTAGATGACTTTTAAATGTAGCAAATGCCTCTTCTGGAAGTGCACTTTAGATATCAACCAATCTGTTTATTTTTAAAAAAAAAACTTACTCCTCATCTGCTTTAAAACTCATTCCTCTCATTTTAAATCTAGGCCCTCTTGCTTTGATACCCCAACTAATGGTGGAAAAAAATAACTTGACGATCTATCACTTCTATGCCTCTCATAATCTTTTTAATTCTATTCTTATCCTCAGCCTCCTTTGTTCCAGGGAAAACCAGCAGAAATAATATCCTCAAATCAAGGTCAAAGTCAAGTTTATTGTCAAATGCACAAATACATGTATGCACTGGTGCAATAAAAACTTACTTGTAGCGGCATCACAGATGCATACACGATGTTCATAAGAAAATCACAATAAATTATGCAATTTGTACAAGAAAGAGTGCAATAAGAGCAAACTGCTATGTTGGAGTTTTTACCACTTTTTGTCAGTTTATATATAGCTGTTTGTAAATTTCTATTGTATTTTTCCTCGTAAAAGCATGGATGAAAATGAATCTCAAGGTAGTATATTTACATATAGGTACTTTGATAATATATTTACTTTGAACTTTGAACTTGAGTTGTGTGGGTTGGTTTAAGAATGGGATGGTGGAAGGGAAGTTGCTGTTCCTGTATCTGGTGGTCTGGAACTTCAGGCCTTTGTTCCTCCTGCTTGACACCAGATGGTGGGGATGTTTGATATTACCTTCAAATAGCAGGAACGGAATGCCATGTTAAATCTCCTCTGTACTCCCTCCAGCGCAATCACAACCTTCCTATGGTTTGCTGAGTGAAGGTGCAGAAATCTCTATCGAGGACTGCAGCAACCTCCTTCCAGGTTTTCCACAGCGTTCGGGGATAGAGCTCATTTGGCCTTAGGGTTCAGGAGCCAACCCTCAGCAGAGGTGATAACATTGACCATCATTGATTGAGCAAAAGATTGTAAAGATTGAGATCTCAGACCTAGCACTGAACTGGTGGTGCACTGGAGATTTAGCAATCCAGAGGCTCTTTGGAAGTCCAGAATGAGCCATAAAACTTGTTGCTTATGCTGCTTATTGACTTGAATTTATTTAAAATCTTACATCCACCTCACAATATGAGGGAGTAAAAATCTTTGCCTTATGACGGTCGCAATGTCCAGACATGTGAATTTGCAAGTCTAATGACTTGTAGAAAGAAGCTGTCCCGTAGCTTGTTGGTCCTGACTTTAGTGCTGCGGTACTGTTTGCCAGACGGAAGCAGCTGAAACAGTTTATGGTTGGGGTGACTGGTGTCCCTGATGATCTTCCAGGCCTTCTTTACATACCTGCTGTTGTAAATGGCCTCAGAGGAGGGAAGTTCAGGTCTACAGATTCGCTGGGTTGTCCGTACTGCTCTCACCAACCTTGATGCAGTTCCCATCTCAGGCAGAGATATAGCCAGTCAAGATGGTCTCAGTGCTGCCCCTGCAGAAGCTCCTGAGGATTTGGGGGCTCATGCCAAACTACTTCAGTCACCTGAGTGTTACAAGAGCTGAGAACAAACAAAGGAAAAGGCAAAAGAACAAAGAAGTTGTGGTTGTCTTATTCAAAAACAAGCTAAAAAGATAACTAAATATGAAGATCAAAATGCGAGGAAATCTGCAGATGCTGGAAATTCAAGCAACATACACAAAATGCTGGTGGAACGCAGCAGGCCGGGCAGCATCTATAGAAAGAGGTACCGTCAACGTTTCAGACTGAGACCCTTTGTCAGGACTAACTGAAAGAAGAGATGGTAAGAGATTTGGAATTGGGAGGGGGAGGAGGAAATCCGAAATGATAGGAGAAGACAGGAGGGGGAGGGATGGAGCTAAGAGCTGGGAAGTTGATTGGCAAAAGGGATATGAGGTTGGAGAAGGGAGAGGATCATGGGACAGGAGGCCTAGGGAGAAAGAAAGGGGGAGGGAAGCCCAGGGTCCCATGATCCTCTCCCTTCTCCAGCCTCGTATCCCTTTTGCCAATCAACTTTCCAGCTTTTGGTTCCATCCATCCCCCTCCTGTCTTCTTCTTTCATTTCAGCTCTCCCCCTCCCCCTCCCACTTTCAAATCTCTTACTATCTCTTCTTTCTGTTAGTCCTGACGAAGGGTCTTGGCCCAAAACATTGACTGTACCTCTTCCTATAGATGCTGCCTGGCCTGCTGCGTTCCACCAGCAGAGTGAGTGAGTGTGTGTTGCTGGCTTAGCCCACTGCTCTACTCTTGCTACACTCGTGGCTGAGCACAACTCAAGCAACATTCATTGATGCCACAATTGTTGTTGGCAGACTCTCAGATGCTGAGGGGGAGGCTTACAGGAGTGAGATAAATTGGCTGGTTGAGTGATGTTGCAACAGCAATCTTGCAGTCAACATCAGTAAGACCAAGGAACTGATTATGGACTTCAAGAAGGGGAAGTCAGGGGGAACACAGACTAGTCCTCACTGTGGGGTCAGCAGTGGAAAGGTGAGCAGCTTCAGATTCCTAGGTATCAATTTCTCTGAAGATCTATTCTGAGTCCAGCATGTTGATGCAGTTATGAAGAAGGCTATATTTCATTAGGAGTTTGAGGAGATTTGGTATGTCACCAAAGACTAGTGAACTTCTATAGCTGTAACATTCTGACTGATAGCATCACTGTCTGGTGTAGAGGGCCAATGCACAGGATCAGAGAAAGCTGCAGAAAGTTGTAAACTCAGCCAGCTCCATCATGGGTACTAGCTCACTCACCATTGAGGACATCTACAATAGACAATGCCTTAAGAAGGAGGCAGTTGTCATTAAGGACCCTCCCCATCCAGACCACGCCGCCTTCTCATTGGTACCATCAGGAAGGAGATGCAAAATCCTGAAGAAACACATAACATTTCAGGACCACTTTCACAATCAGCTTTCTGAACAGACCATGAATCCATGCACACTACCTCAATATTTTGCTGTATTTTTGCAGTACTTTTTTCCTGTATATATATTTTGTGTTGTAACTTGCAATATTTTGTGTATTGCACTGTTTTGCAAATCTCAAGGTTGTATAATTTATACATTGATTATAAATATACTTGAATACATCTGTCACAAAACAACAACTATCACAACTTAAGTCAGTGTTAATAAACCTGATTCTGACATTCAGTGTTAATGAATAGCCAGCAAAATAGTCAAATTCAAGAGGTGTGACACCTGTTGCAGAGAAATTTAAGTTTCTAGAAAAATACAGAATCGTCTATGCTACAGTCACTGGAAAATTCACTAAACAGTTGCATGTATATGGATGATTATATAAAAATACAAGTACACATAGAAAAGGTTAAACTATAGGAAAAGTATGGTAATTGTACACTCTAATGCAAAACTGCCCTGTTTTGATTTTAAGACCTGCTGTGTCTACAGTGGGCACATCAAAGCACTGGAAAGGTACTACCAATATTATCTATTCAATGTCCTCAAAAATAACTAGAAAGAAAAGAAAACTAATATCAACATTCTTTCCTCAGTAAGCAATCCCAACATTGGAGTCCTAATTATACCTGGCCAGTTACTTTGAGCAGTCGTTCCAAAAACAGTTGCACTATTCTGAGATCTGAGATCTCCTGGTATATCCCATTCATAGAACATAGAAATCTACAGCACATTACAGGTCCTTCGGTCCAAAATGTAGTGCCGGCCATGTAACCTACTCTAGAAGCTGCCTAGAATTTCCTTACTGCATAGCCCTCTATTTTTCTAAGCCCCATGTACCTATTTAAGAGTCTCTTAAAAGACCTTATTGTATCTGTCTCTACCACCATCACTGGCGGTGCATTCCACGCACCCATCACTCTCTGTGAAACACTTGCATCTGATATCCTCCTTGTGCCTACTCCCAAGCACCTTAAAACTATGCTCCCTCATGTTAGCCTTTTCAGCCCTGGGGGAAAAATCCTCTAGCTATCCAGATGATCAATGCCTCTCATCATCTTATGCACCTCTATCAGGTCATCTCTCATCCTCTGTCACTCCAAGGAGAAAAGGCCAAGTTCACTCAACCTATTCTCATAAAGCATGCTCCCCAATCCAGGCAACATCCTTTTAAATCTCCTCTGCACTCTCTCTATAGTATCCACATCCTTCCTTTAGTGAGGTGACTAAGAACACAGTACTCCAAGTAAGGTCTTGTCTTGTATAGCTTTAACATTACCTCATAGCTCTTGAACTCAATCCTATGGTTGCTGAAGATCATCACACCATATGCCTTCTTAACAACACTGTCAACCTGCGCAGCAGCTTTTAATGTATTATGGACATGGACCCCAAGATCTCGCTGATCATCCACACTGCCAAGAGTCTTACCATTAATATTATATTTTGCCTTCAAATTTGACCTTTTGAAATGAACTACTTCACACTTTTCTGGGTTGAACTCCATCTGGCTTTCTCAGCCTGGTTCTGCACCCTAGCGATATTGCACTGTAACCTCTGACAACCCTCCAGACTATCCACAACACCCCCCAACTTTTGTGTCATCAGCAAACTTACTAACTCGCCCTCCTACTTCCTCATACAGGTCATTTATAAAAATCACAAGGAGGAGGGGTCCCAGAACAGATCCCTGTGGAACATCACTGGTCACTGATCTCCATGCAGAATATGAACCATCCACAACCATCCTTTACCTTCTGTGGGGAAGCCAATTCTGAATTCACAAGGCAAGGCCTCCTTGGATCCCATGCCTCCTTACTTTCTGAATGAGCCTTGCATGGGGAACCTTATCAAATGCCTTACCAAAATCTATATACACGACATCCACTGCTCTACCTTCATTGATGTGTTTTGTTACATCCTCAAAGAATTCAATCAGGCTTGTAAAGCACAACCTGCCCTTGACAAAGCCATGCTGACTATCCCTAATCAGATTATGTGTCTCCAAATGCTCATAAATCCTGCCTCTCAGGATCTTCTCCAACAACTTGCCCAGTACTGAAGTAAGACTCACTGGTCTGTAATTTCCTGGGTTATCTCTACTCCCTTTCTTGAACAAGGGAACAATATTTGCAACCCTCCAGTCCTCCAGTACTTCTCCCATCCCTATTGATGATGCAAAGATCATCGCCAGAGGCTCTACAATCTCCTTCCTCGCTTTGATAGTAGCCTGGGGTCTATCTCATCTTGTCCCGGTGGCATTATCTAAGTTACTACCTTTCAAAAGCTCCAGCACATCCTCTTTCTTAATGACTATATGCTCAAGCGTTTCAGCCTGATGTAAGTCATCCCGACAATTGCCAAGCCCCTGTTCACTGGTGAATACTGAAGCAAAGTATTCATTCAGTTCCTTTGCTACTCCTTTCCAGATGTGGACAGTGAAGTTATGTGTTGCTGTCTGAAGCTCTTCATCCCTGAATTCTAAAACTTCAGCAGGGATGTTTTCCACTCCTGAGACCTTGTTAAATTTTAGCCGGGAAATGGCTTCTTCAACTTCCAGGCAGATCGGTGGGTTGGGGGGGGGGGGAAGATTCAGGAATTCCAGGAAACTGTGTAGCATTCTCACTGACTGCTCGAAATGGAGAATTGTATTGAGAACATCAAAGTCATTCAGACAGAAGTAATGTACTGCACCTCTTTTCAAACTGTCCTGCATATCTGTCCCTAAAGGCATTTATTCTCCATTTGTGGTGGCCTCTCTGTTCTTTTCAGTCACTTCACAACTCGTGCAAATTGGAATAGAAGCAAGTCATCCTCGATCCCTTGGGGATGTCTGAGAGGATACTGATACGTTTAAGCTAATACACAATTCATAATGTGCTGTTAGGAAATTGGCAATTGTCTTATTATTGTTACATGTACTGAGATACTTTGTCTTGCATGCCATTTGTACAGATCATTCCCAAACACTAGTACAATCCATCGAGGTAGTACAAAGGGAAAAGCAATAACAATGCAGAATATCTTGTTACTGTTACAGAGAAAGTACAGTTCAGGGAGATATTAAGTTAAAAGTGCCTTTGTGAGGTAGATTAGGAGATCAGGAGTTCATTTTTATTATACAGGTTGGCTGTTCAAGAGTCTTGAGCAGGATCAATGCTGCCCTTGAGCATGGTGGTGCATGTTTCGGAGATTTGATTCTGATGGGAGGGGGAGAAGAGGGAATGTCCAGGTAGAGAGAGGTCCTTGATTGATTGAGATACAGTATAGATTAAGCCCTTTGAGCCAGGCTGCCCAGCGAATTTCCCCTAATTTAATCCTAGGCTAATCATGGGACAATTTACAATGACCAATTAAGATACTAACTGGTGCTTCTTTGGACCATGGGAGGAAACCCGAGCACCCAGAGGAAACCCATGTGGTCATAGAGAGAACGTGCAAACTCCTTGCAGGCAGCGGCGGGAATTGAACCTGGGTCGCCTGTACCGTAAACCATTACACTACCATTGCCTGCTGGCTGCTTTCCTGAGGCAGCGGGAAGTGTAGATGGAGTCAGTGGAGGAGAGGCTTTTTTTTTTGTGATAGACTGGGCTACATCCAGAATTCTGCAGCTTCTAGCAGCAGAACATTGTCCTACCAAGCTGTGATCCCAAGCGGGGCCATTTAGGTGTATGAATTCTCTCAAATTCTCCATCTCTGAAACTTCAGGTGACCTTCATCTTGGAAGTTTTCTTGGCATTTTGCTTTTCCACCATCCTTTATGTGACAGTGGGCCTGGCTTTAATTCCACGATTATGTTTGTATCCATGAAAATTGGCTCTCTGTACCTTATTAAGTTTATTTATTGAGATGCAGTGTGGAGTAGGCTGCTCCAGCCTTTTGAGCCACACCGCCCAGCAATGCCACAATTTAATCCTAGCCCAATCATGGGATATGGGAAAACCTACCTACCAATTTAAAGGTTTAAAAAAATCTTGAGTTGGAGTGCCCCTTAATCTGTACTCAAGGGAAATCAGACTTCCCTAATTTGATCAAAACACTACGGTGCAAGCGTTGAACAGATTTGGTTCAAAATTGGAACTGGTTTCTTTGTGTATTTATTAAAAAATGATAATGAAGACAATTATTCATCATATTGAAGTATGCATTTATTTATATCATTCATAAAAGCCCCAAGTGGGGTCTCTGTTGAGGTGACTGACTCTATTATGAAGTAGCTTCTGAAAGGAGCATTTTGATGCAGGTGTATCACTTGGAGGAAATTTAGGCATGATTGTCCCAAAAGCCCAAGGACAAAGCTGCCTTAAAATTAAACACACCTGGATTATTGCATAAATACATGAACTTATTGTAGCTCCTTCCAAACTTTGGGTTGAACTATTTAGGTCATTCTGAGAATATTACTTAGTCTTTATTCCTAACCCACTTGAATCACTTTTTTGTGTTTATTCCTAACATATTTGGCATCTGATTTGTAATTATGAAGTAGCATTTTCATTTACTGTTTTTAATTTGGGTTTATTTGCCTATAGTGTCTAGCTGGGAGTATTTGGTAAAACTAGATTTTCTAGTTATCTGTAAATGGGTATAAATACTCCTGACAACAGTCTATCTCTCTCAGTATTTGCATTGCTCCTGTATGCTTGTTGCATTTGATTACGGCAATAATTCGGTAGACTTCAGCTAGAATTTTGATCTTTGCAGAGATCTGTTGCTTCATCTGGTACCTGAGCTCTGGAATCTCTTCCCAAATTTCTGCTTTCTTTCCTCCCTTATTACTGCTGACAACCTATGAACCTTATCCTTGCATTTCCTTCTGTTTATCTATTGTTGTCTAGTTCCATGTATTTTTGAGTAAAGCCTTTTGTACTGATCTACCTTGTAATTCTTCTTTTACAGGTACAATATTTGAACAGTACGGATCTGAAATGTCTGATCTACGGGAGAATGATGAGATTGCACTGACCTTCGAAGAAGCCGTCAAAGAATCTGGTAAAAATTTGAAACATTCACTCCCTCTTGCATATTGTGCCTGGTTTGCTGAGTATTTATCTCCTATAAATCTGTGTTTTTGCGACAGTTTGAAACAAACAGTTTTGTCTGTAATGTAATTTTTATTTCTCTCATTCATTGTTGCAAATTGCTTCAGCATCATCTTCGAATTAAGTTGTAAAGCGGTGTGTGAGGAATCTTTAGCAAAGCACTAGTTTTTAGTGGGTCAGCTGTGGCTCTAGGTCAGAGTGCCCACACCATATACACATTCAGTCTCATTCCTTAAGATATCACTGAATGCTGTCTTGAATTAAACCAAGTCTTAATGTAGTATTTGATTTTCCTGAACCCCCGGCTTGAGCACTAGAACTACTGATTTGTTTCTTTAACAGTAATAGTTTGTTTACCTTTAGTTATAATAGCTGCAAGGTTCTTGTAACAAATCTCTCAGACAATGCAGAACAGCAATGGTTGCATTGATCAGCCTCCTTTTATATAATAAAACATTCACAAAGTACTTGAGGTTGTCACGAGTTGTCGTGCTTTTCAAGTTGGATCAGTCCCTTAAGCCAATGTAACCCTATTATTTAAAAAAGGAGACCGAGAGAAATCTCAGAATCGTATACACATTAGCCTGAGAAATGCTAGTGTCTATCTTTAAAGATGTAATAGCAGAGCACTTGGGAAACCAATATAGCAAAATAGCAAATTTCTACACATGTCGTGGAGAGCATTCTGACTGGCTGCAACACCATTTGGTGTGGTAGATGGTAGATGGCTGCGGGCTCAGCCAGCTCCATCACGAGCACCAGCCTTCCCAGCATCCAGGACATCTTCAAAAGTCCATGCCTCAAAAAGGCGGCAGCCGTTGTTAAGGACCCCCAGCACCCAGAACGTGCTCACTTATTACTACCATCAGAGGGGAAGTACAGGAGCCTGAAGACAAATACTCAACTTCCTCTCCTCTACCAGATTCCTGAACTGACAATGAACCAACCCAAGAACGCTACCTCACTATTATTGCTCTCTTCTTGCACTATTTCTGTATTTAAAAAAAAATGGTTAGTGTATTTTTTAGTTTTTTTTAATGTATTGTACTGCTGCTGCAAAGCAACAAATTGCTCGGTATACATCAGTGGTGTTAAACCTGATTCCGATTCTGAAAAAATAACAAGCTGCTGGAGGGTCTCGGAGGGTCAGATCGTGTCCATGAAGGGAAATGGACAGTCGAAGGTTCAGGTCGAGACTCTTCATCTGGACTACTTGGAATACGTCGAGAGGATCCGTCAGAGAGGGTGGATTCATAAAAAGAAGATCATGCTTGACAAATTTACTGGAGTTTTGAGAAGGGAACTAATAGATGAGAGCAAGCCATTGGATGTACTGGCACAAATGGATGTAGTGTACCTGGACTCTCAGGGCTTTTGAAAAAGTCCCATAGGAAAAAAAAACTATCTATCTTAGCTCATCAGATAGGGGTAATTTGCTAAAATGTACAAGAATAGAAAACTGGTTGGCAGACAGGAACAGTATAGGAATAAATTTGACCTTTTCTGAGTGAGAGGCAATGAATAGAGGGATACCCCGGGGTTTAATACAATAACTATTCAAAGCTATGGCATGGTCAAAAATCTTGTTAGCACACAGCATGTAGTGCCAGCCCTCAACTCTTTAAACACTGCTCATAATTAAACCTCACCCACTATCTTTACTGCCAATGAAATAGGAATGACTTTTTTTTAACAACCCAAGAACAGTGAGATGTTTTCACAGAAATCATCTCACACTGGCTTGGTGCCAGCTAGACTGCTGCGACATTGGATGATATGTCTTGAAATCCTTACTGATCTGGTGCACACATCAGTATTTGGTTAGTAAACAGTTATAGTAACAATATTATTTAGGAATTGTTATTTTTAAATAGTCTTTTTAAAAGAGTAATAATAATTGTTGAACAGGTTTTCTAAAATTTTTCATTCATTTCAGTCTGTCTCAGTTATACTTTTATTAATAGTAAAACAACGAATATACATAAATAAGTAACAGAGCTCATTTATTTTTCCTTGAAGTCTGTAATTATTGCTACTAATTTATTCATTTGAAGATGCAGTGTGCAACAGGCCTTCAGACCCAGCGAGCCACACTGCCCAGTAACCCATTTATTTAGAATCAGTGAAAGACAGCGCCCAGCAGGATAAGCAACCACTATATGCAAAAGTCAACAAGCTGTGCAAATACAAAAAGGGAAAAAAAGCAATAAGTATCAAAAACATGAGATAAAGAGGCCTTGAAAGTGAGTGCATAGGTTACAGGAACAGCTCAGCGATGGGGCAAGGGAAGTTTTCCCATTGGTTCAAGAGCCTGATGGTTGAGGGGTAACTGCTGTTGATGTGAATAGCTTCAGGATGGCAGCAGCAAAAATAGAACATGGCGTGGGTGGTAGGGGTCCGCGATGATGAATGCTGCTTTCCTACGACAATACTCCATGTAGATGTACTCACTGGAGGGAAGGGCTTAATCCAATATGGACTGGGCTGTATTCACTACTTTGTAGGATTTTTCTCTTCACCACACATCTATAGAAGTCTGTCAAAGTATTACGTGTCATGCTGCTTCTTCACAAACTTCTAAGGAAGTAGAGGTGCTGCCGTGCTTTCTACATAATTGCTCAGGACAGCTCTTCTGAAATGTCCTGGGCAACCGAGGAATTTAAAGTTGCTGGTCCTCCAATGAGGACTGGCTCATGGACTTCTGGTTTCCTCCTCCTGAAGTCAATAATCATCTCCTGGGTCTTGCTGACATTGAGTGAGGGGTTGTTGTCGTGGCACCACTCGGCCAGGTTCAGTCTCCCTCATATATGCTGATTCAGAAACCCATGCACTTCATGGAAAGAATGTCCAAGTTTCTTCTAGACGGCTTTGGAATTGAACTCTGAACTGTAATATCGTGCTAGCCGCTATGCTATTGTGGTGCCCCAATGATTAACTCATTAATCAATGATAATCTCTGCTCAGAATTACCACAGCAGGTGAGAATTTTTTTTTCCTAGAAGATTACTTTTGGCCACATGCACTCAAAATGGTTTGCCACCCCTAATTTATATGATGGAATTAAATATAATATCTTCCAACTTATGATTGACTCAGTGGTGGGTGAGTGTGTGAGCTGGAGGAGAATGCAGAGAGCCTGTAGCGTGAATTGGACAAGTTGAGAGAGTGGGAGGTTAACCACTTTGGCAAAAACAGGAGGGCAGATTATTATGCAAATGGTGAAAGACTGGGAAAGGGAGACCCTCAGCTCACTGTAGCTGTCCTTATAAGCCATGTTCTGACTGACTAAAACTGAGCCATATGGAAGCTGACTATGGGAAATATAAAAGACTTTATTTGTGCTTAGGCCTTCATTGGAGAGAGGGAGAGTCCAGACACTATCACTTTTCTGACATGACATTTTATAGTTTTTCAGCTCAAAAATGATAAATTATTAATTAGTTTCAATTACTATAATCACTTTCTTAACATTTTGAATATAGGGAAATTTACAGAATTACATATTCACAATGGAAGCACATCCCAACTAGCATAACCTCTTTTAATATTCAATACTGGTGTATGTTCCAAATACCTTGGAGCACAAGCTCTAGATACGGTGTTGAAGGGTGGCTCCATGAATATACAACTAACCAGAAAGTAAAATGACAAAACAGATCTGTCCTGAACTGTGCATTAAATGGCAGGGTTACACTTCTAAGCATGTGCTAATAACTCGAACATCTGTTCATCTGTTGTCTACCCCACGTAGTTTTAATGGGACAGAATCAGAATATCCCACACTCAAATGATTAGTTTCTCTAGCCCCAGAGTGTCAGTTGGAAGTTAAATTGTGTACAGATTTTCTCTCCTAAAGACTGGTTCTTATTTTAGTTAATGCTATCCATAATGTCATAATTCCAGAATGACCCCTAACACACCAACCGATAAGTAGAGCGCCGAGAGAGCATAGAGGTCAGTGCAATGCTAGGTCGGAGTTTGGAATTAAATTCCGGTGTCATCTAAGAAAGTTTGTACGTTTTTCCCCTGTGCACGCCAGATTCCTCCAGGTGCTCAAGTTTCCTCTCACGGTCCCAAGACGTAACGGTTAGTAGGTTAATTGGTCATTATAAATTGTCCTGTGATTAGGCTAGGGTTGAACTTGTGGGTTGCTGGGCAGCTCGGTGGGCTGAAAGGATCTCATCCATGTTGTATCTCTAAATAAATTAAATGAAAGTAAGCAGGAGACACGAGACTGCAGGGTTTGGAATCTGGAGCAACAAACTCGGTGATCCAGCAGAATTTTTGTGGGTGGTGGAAAGGAATTGTCAATATTTTGGGTTGAAACCCTGTATCAGGTCGCATGAAAGTAGACATTCTGATGCAGCAAGTACTTTGTTGGTCTTTGTAAGGGGCGGAATTGAGTACAGGAGCAGGATATCTTGTTGCCATTTTGAAGCCACATCTTGAATATTGTCCGTAGGTTTGGTTTCCTTATCACAGGAAGGTTGTCCTCACCTTGGAAGGTGTTTAGTGAAGGTTCACCAGGGATGGTGGGATTGACCTGTGAAGTGATCTTTGAAATGACTGGGCTTGTATTTGCTAGAGTTTAGAAAAGTGAGGAGAGGCCACCCTGAAACTTTAAAAATTTAGACTAGATGCTAGGAAGAGAGGATGGTTGGGGCCCAGAACCAGGGATCACAGCCTAAAGAAATGAATTAAGTCATGTAGTACTGAGATGAAGAGAAATTGCTTCACCCAAAAAATGATGAAGCTATGGAATCTCCTACAAAAGGCACTTGAGGCTAAGTCATTAAATATATTGCAGAAGAGGTAAATGACAAAGGAGATCGAAGGTATGATGAGAAAATGGGAAGAGGGTACTGAATTTGATTGATCAGCCATAATTGCTCCTAAAGTCTATGGAAACCTTGGTTAAAGTGCATGTTTTTAAAGAGTATATTAGACTTTATAAAGTCCATGGAAACCTTGGTTAAAAGTGCATGTTTTTAAAGAGTATATCAGAAGTGCAAAGAGACCTAAGCAGGTGAAATCGAATTTCAGAACTTGGGTGTTTGGCAACTGAAGGTCGTCATCATTATCATTATGTGCCATGTCATATGACATCGATGACCATGGTCCTCCCTGTCTTCTGACACCCTTCATGCTGTTGTTCTTATTCCTTTCTCTTTCCATGACCATGATTGTTCTTGGCAAATTTTTCTACAGAAGTGGTTTGCCATTGTCGCATTCTGGGCAGAGTCTTTACAAGACAGGTGAACCCAACCATTATCAATACCCTTCAGAGATTGTCTGCCTGGCATCAGTGGTTGCAGAACCAGGACTTGTGACATCTACCAGCTGCTCCGATGGTTTCTGGTGACACTGATCGGGGTGGGGGGGGGGGGGTCTAAGCAGGTGTTACACCTTACCCAAGGGTGACCTGCAAGCTAGCAGAAGGAAGGATCGCTGTACACCTCCTTTGGTGAAGACATATCTCCACCCCCTTTCAACTGAAGGTACAATAAGCAAACTTACAATAATTTTATAAAACCAGGATACTTGAGGCCAGATCTGGAGGACAGCATGTATCTTAGCGGGGTGGAGGAGGGTGAATAAATTTGCCATCTGTTATTCATGGTCTTGCTCATTCCACCATCAAGTATTTTAGACTACTACTTCACTGCCTTTATCATAAAAAATCTTATTCATATGTTCAAATTCTTCTATTTCATTCCCCCACTCCCAGCTTGTTCTGAAATTACCTACTCCTATCTTGCAACTTCCTGACATCTGTGCACTCCTCTAACTCTGGTCTTCTGTTAGTTCCCACTGCCTTTGCTCCACTGTGAGGAGTCATTGCTTCATCTGCCTTGGCCCCAAGCTCTGGAGTTCTTACCCACACCTGCCCCCTGTAAGACACTTCCAAAGGATGACCTCATTTACTGATCTTAATATTGGATTCATCTTAATATTTTCCTCCTTTTGTCTATGCTGGTTTAGTTTACTCTCCTTTCAGTAACGCAGGGCTTTTTAAAAGCTGAATTTATAAATGCAGATTGTTATAAAGCTCTGCATGGGAGTACATCAGCCAGTGCTTTGAAGTAAAAACCCTGGTCAATGTTTCGAGACAGTGAATTATGAGAGCCAAAAAGAACAAACTGCTGGAGGAGTGGCACAGAATGCTGGAGGAACTCAGCACAGCAGGCATGGCCTGTGGAGGGAAATGGGCAGTTGAAGTTTCAGGTCAAGACTGTCCAGGTGAAGAATCTTGACGTGAAGCATCGATTATCCATTTCCTTCCATAGATGTTGTCTGTCCCGCTGAGTTCCTCCAGTCCTTTTATGCATTGCTCCAGATTCCAGTACCTAAGGTCTTCTGTGTCTCCAACTGCAGGAGGAATTCAGCGGGTCAGGCAGCATCTGCGGAAACAAAGAGATAGTCAACGTTTCAACTGGAGGCCCAGCAGCTGGATCTTGGTGTAGAGTCTTGATCAGAAGTATCAAATACCGCTTTGTCTTTGTCTCCACAGATGCTGCCTGACCCATTGGGTTCGTCCAGGTGGTTTTGCTCCATTCTATAGCATCTGCAGTCTCTTGGCTCCAATCAATCACAAGAGTTGAGCTGACTGGGGCATTGTAACATTCTTTTCCTGTGCTCCGTGCATTAATTCTGTGGGAGAATTTATTTAAAATTTGTTTTCCAGGTTTCGGAATGTTTCATATGTTGCTGTTAGTCATCTGTGGTTGGGCAAATGCCAGTGATGCTGTAGAAATTCTGTGCGTGTCCTTCTTGCTTCCTACTGCCCGGTGTGATCTTCATCTCAACACAGCAGATATGGGTTGGCTTACAGCAAGCATCTTCCTAGGTAATTTTTCAGTTTTTGCCTATTGTGCTTAATTTGCTACCAACTCCAGGTCTATGCAAAGCTGCTAATCAGCAGTGGGAGGGGAAATATTCACCTGTCTCACTTGCACCCTCAAGAGGTGCTTTACAGCCAATGAAATGCTTTTGAAATTGCAATGCAAGAAATACGACAATACGTTTCTGCATATCGTCATAGAACACTACAGAACCTAAACAGGCCCTTCAATCCATCTGCTCTGTGCCAAACTATTCCCATTGACATGCACCTGGTCCAAAGGCCTCCATACCCTCCCATTCACGCACTTGTCCATACTTCCCTTAAAAGTGGAAATCAAACTTGTATCCATCGCTTTCGCTGCAGCTCATTCCACCCTCTGAGTGAAGAAGTTCCTCCTTATGTTCTTCTTAAATATCTTACCTTTCAACCACAACTCATGACCTCTAGTTCTAGTCTCCACCCAACCTCAGTGGAAAAAGCCTGCTTGTGTTTACCCTATCTATACCACTCATGATTTTGTATAACTCTGTCAAATGTTCCCTTATTCTTCTATGCTCTAGGGAATAAAATCCTAACATATTCAACCTTTCCTTATAACTCAGGTCTTCAAGTCCCTGCCAAATCCTTGTAACTTTCTCTGTACTTTTTCAATAATATTAATATCTTTTCTGTAGGTAGATTACCAAACTGCAGACAATACTCCAAATTAGGCCTCAGTGACATCTTGTACAATATCAACATAACATCCCAACTCTTGTACTCAGTATTCTGATTTACGAAGGCTGATGTGCCAAAAGCTCTGTTTACAACCTGTGACGCTACTTTCAAGGAATGTGTATTTCCCGATCCCTCTGTTCTACCGCAGTCCTCAGTGCCTTGGTGAGTTTCAGAGAGCACAGGAACCAGGGCCCTGGTGAATTTCGGGGATCATAGAAAGTGTCACCAATGACTAGTGCCGAATTATCAGGATTTCCAAATACTGTAGCTGGATAGCAAATTATTGGATTGTTACTAAACATGCTAGAGATAAGGTTATATTACTGATCCCTGGCTTCCAATCAGAGAAGCAGACTGCCATAAAACCTTTTTACTTCCTTCACTAAGCCAATTTAGGATCCAACTTAGACCCTACTCTTTTGGACCAGTCACCCATGTGGGACCTTGTGAAAGACCTTACCCAGATCCATATTAGTTGCTTTGCCCTTGCCAATACATTTATTATCTCGTTAACAATTTTTGCATTGGTCTATAAGACATAGGAGCAGAATTAGGCCATTTGGCCAATCAGGTCTGCTCCGCCATTCAATCATGGCTGATTTATTTTCCCTCTCAACCCCATTCCCCTGTCTTCTCCCCCTAACTTTTGATGCCCTTATTTGTCAAGAACCTCTCAACTTCTGCTTTGAATATACTCAATGATTTGGCAATGAATTCCACAGATTCACCACACTCTGTCCAAAGAAATTCCTCTTCATCTCTGTTCTAACGAGGTTGTGCCCTCTGGGCCTAGACTCACCCACTACTGGAAGCATCCTTTCCACGTCCACTGTATCTCAAGATTTCAATGTTCAGTAGATTTCAATGAGATCCCTCCTCATGCTTCTAAACTCCAGCGGGTACAGGCCCAGAGCCATCAAGTGCTCCTCTCACATTGACCCTTTCATTCCCGAGATCATTCTTGTGAACCTCCTCTGGACCCTCACCAATGCCAGCACATCTTTTCTTAGACAAGGGGCTCAAAATTGCAACTAATACAGTCATTTGACTATCCTTGACTAATCCTTGTGTTTTCAAGTGTAGATTAATCATATCCATTGGATATTATTTCCAATAACTTCTCTAACATAGATGTTAGACTTGCTACCAGCTAATACCTGCTGCCGTCTCTGAGGCACATTCCAAAAGTACCACACTTGCTGCACCAAAATGCTTGTAGCCAATGATGTGCTTGGAAATGGGGTCATTGTTGAATGTCAGGTGTGCAGTACGTTTCCACCATCAGTGGTATGCCAATGCATACCGATATTTGTTTGAGAGTTATCATTGGGCCAGGACTCTATGGGGTATTCATTCTCTTAGTGTTTGAAATTGTGCCCAAAGTCCACTGGAGAGGAGAGCTAGGACTCTCACTTACTACTGATGCACACACTCATGCTGCCATTCACGATCACTCGAAGTGACATTAATGTAGCAGGAAGGTATCACTGTCCATAAAGGGGAAACAAACAGTGTTTTGCCTTCTTTTGTATGTAACCCTGGTTAGAGGGCAGCCATTAGACAGAAGTGACACTGATACACAGAACAGTACACATGGGAATAGACCCTTTTGCCCATAATGTTGGTGACGGTCTACCCTATTTATTTCTCTCATAATTTCAGGTCTTCCTCTGCCTTAGACTCCAGAGAAAACAACCCAAGTTTGTTCAACCTCTCCTTATGGTTCATGCCCTCCAAGCCAGGCAGTATCACCTGGTAAATCTCTCCTGCACTCTCTCCAAAGCCTCCATATCTTCCATGTATTGGGGTAATCAGAATTTTACACATTGTTTACATCTCATTGCCAGCTACATGTGTCTTACATGGTACATTGAATGGTAGATTAGTTTGCTGGAATTACACGTCTCACCCAGAGTGTGGTATTAATTTCCAATCCCATCAATATCACAGATGCTCTTAAACCCTTCATATGGTGAAAGCCAACAGCACTAAGCCATTGGTATATTTTGCAAACATGTTTGATTGCAAGGTCAATTGAGGAAATTTATTATCTCAAAATCGTACAGCACAGGATGCAACCTCCATAATAGATTTGTACAATTTGTTGTAAATCAAATTCCCTTTAGTGAATTTGTTCCAATTACAGTCTCATAGATTCCAGATTATAACTCACTGCAGAATAAGCTTAGCCAATTGTTCACTCTGGTTTTTATTGCTAGTTCTCCCAAACCCTCTGGTCATCAATTATGTGCTCCTCAATTCCATTTTGAATACCATACCAGATTTAAAACATTTGGATTAAATTTCCCATTGACCTTCACTGTTCCTTGTTTCTATTGTATTTTTGAAGGCCCTCTTTCCTGTCAATCAAAATGCAAAATAAACTGCAGATGCTGAAAATTCTCAGCAGGTTGGGCAACGTCTGTAGATACAGAGGATATCTTGGATTGATGACCCTTCATTAGAATTTTTCTTCTAGTTCTGATAGAAAGATCATATTGTTCTGAAATGATAGCTCTGATTCTCTCCCTCCACGACACCGCCTGACTTGCTGAGGCATCTTTTCTCCAGTGTAACTCCTCAATGCTCTCTGCAATGCCTTGCCATTTTTTGTTTCGAAAAAGTCAAAATCTGAAATTAGAAGATAAAATGTGAAAAAAATAGAAAAGACAGTTATAAATCTGAAGAAAACAATGGGTTTCAATATTCAGTGTGTGCAGCTGTTTTCAGGGATGCTCCATTCTCTTACCAGATGCTGGCAGTTTCTTTAAGCTGTGTGTGGAAGGTTACTGATCTACTTAGTATTTTTTATTGATGCTCTTGATGGTAACATTTCTTGTTGTTTCTCAGCTAGATGTTCATCACTGAAGTCAAAACATTATATGAAGTCTTGAAAGTTGGTGGCTGTTTTTCATTAGAAGAGGCTGAAGGGATGGTGTAAAGAATTGGAACAATGGGTGGAAACTGGTTTGGAATAGATGCTGTGTCCTTGGGGTTGTATAAACGGTGAAGTGCTTGCATCCTATGCAATATGATCCATTTTTAAAGCAATTTCATTAAACTACAGATTTCTAACACTGGAACAGGCTCTTCCATCCACAGTGTTGTGCTGAACTAATTAAACTTCTAATCAAATGCTTAACTAAACTAATCCCTTCTGCTTACACATTGTCATATCCATCCTTTCTCTGACAATTCATGTGCCTATACAAGAGCATCTTAAATACCTCTGCCATATTTGTCTCTGCTACGCCCAACCCCCGGCAGTACCTTCCAGGCACCGCCACTCTGTGCTTTTAAAATGCGCATCATCTCTTTTGAACTTCATCCCTCTATCAGATATCTCAACCCTGAGAAAAAGATACTGGCTGTCTATCTGAACCTCTTATAAACTTCTGTCAGATTTCACTTCAGCCTCTGCTGAAAAGAACCTCAGTCTGTCCAACCTCTGTTTATAGCAACATGCCCTCTAAACCAGACAGCATCTTGATAAACCTCTTCTGCACGGTCTCCAAAGCCTCTATGTGTGTTGCTTGAATTTCCAGCATCTGCAGAATTCCTGTTGTTTGAGTTTTTTAAAATTCATTTTGGATCTCCCCCTTCCCCTCCCACTTTCAAATCTCTTACTAACTCTTCCTTCAGTTAGTCCTGACGAAGGGTCTCGGCCTGAAACGTCGACTGTACCTCTTCCTAGAGATGCTGCCTGGCCTGCTGCGTTCACCAGCAACTTTGATGTGTGTTCCTCCATATCCTTCCTGTAGTTGGGGGACCAGAACCGAATGCAGTAGTCCAGACGCCGCCTAACTAGAGTTTTACAAATCTGCAGCATAACTTCCTGACTTTTGAACGCATTGCCTCAACAAGTAAAGGCAAATAAACCCTATCGCTGTGCCATCCTATGAGCCAGTGCAGATACTTTCACAGTTTGTTTCAGTTATGGAATTGGATCCCAAGATCCCTCTATATTGGGGTCCCCAACTCTTTTTTATGTCGTGGAGCCTTCCATTAACTGAGGGGTCCATGGACCCCAGTTCGGGAGCCCCTGCTCTATATTAACACCATTAGGCCCTTTGCCTTTAACAATGTACTGTCCCTTTGCACGTAATCTTCCAAAAGCAGCACCTCACATTTGGCTGGATTAAACTCAGTCTGCTATTTCTCCTCGCTGTCTGCAACCAATCGATATCCTGCTGTTTCCTTTTTAAATATTTATCCATATATTGTATCCTTTTCATTATTTATAATTGGTGACTGTAAATACAGTGTCCCTGTGCATTATTACATGCACTCATTAGGTTTTAGGTGCTGCTGTTAGCAATCTCCTCATGATTACTCTTACGGCAAAGGTACATTTGATTTCTAAGGGATCCAACCACTAAACATATCATTACCTCCTCCCTTGCCCCCACCCCACCCACCTCTGCTTTCCACAGGGATCGCTCCCTCGTCTAGTTGTCTCTCCCACCAGTCACCTTCCAGGCATTTACCCCTGCAAGTGGGCTAAGTGCTACACATGCCCATACACCACCTCCCTCTTCTCTGATCAGAGTCCCGAACAATCCTTCCGGGTGAGGCGAATCCTTGCGAATCTGCTGGGGTCGCCTGTTGTGTCCGGTCTCCCGGCGTGGCCTCCTCTACATCGGTGAGACCCATCGTAAATTGGGGGGAACCGCTTCGTCGAGCACCCCCGTACCGTCCACCACAAGTGGGACTTCCCGGTGACAAAACATTTTAATTCTGATTCTCGTTCCAACCTGTGGGTCCATGGCCTCCTCTTGTGCAATGATGAGGCCCCCCTCAGGGTGGAGGAGCAACAGCTTATATTCTGTCTGGGTACCCTCCAACCTGTTGGCATGAATATCGATTTCTCTTTCCGGTGAACAAATTCCACACCACCCCCCCCAATTCTGCACTCTGACCTTTTACTTCTTTTTTGCCTGCCTATTACTTACCCCTGGGTCCCCTTCTCCTTCCTATCAGATTCTTTCTTCTCCAGCCTGTGACCGTACCCACCGACCTGGCTTCACCTACCAGCTGGCCTCTTTGCCCTCCCCCCACCTCTTTATTCTCTGCCTGAAACGTTGGCCGTTTACTCTTTTCCATAGATGCTGCCTGACCTGCTGAGTTCCTAGAGCATTTTGTGTGTGCTGCTGTGTTTTCTGATGTTATTAATCTCAGGCTTGAGACTAACTTTCAAGTTAACATCAATGTGGATAGACAGATGGGTGGCAGCAGTTGGAGTATTCTATAGTCTTCAGAGTGACTTTGGAGATTAGTCACCTTGTTACTCCAGCTGCCACACTAAATTGGGATTGGCCTGTGTCAGTGGAGCCAATGCAAAGTGAAATAGGCGAGGCAGCAGGTAGTAGCCTGGCATAGTGTCATGGCATGTAGGTGTCTGGGCTTATCAGCACAATTTATTACTTTGCTTACCTCTTTCGGTTTTAAATCCTAACTCTCTTTCGCACAGTAACACACTGACCCCCCCCCCCACCCCCCAGTTCATAACTACCTTCCTCTGATGGTACAAATCGAGTGCATGGATGATATTGAGACCACAAAAGGCTGTATTCAAATATTGCACCCAACTTATGCTTACTCTTGGAATGGCATCCCCCCCCCCCACCAAAAGTAGCCATATCTACCACTACGATGTCAACTTAATGAGTGTCAGAGGTCCTGAAACAATTGGAAAGAAACTCAGGCTTGTGATTTTCAATTATAACCAAGAGAAAGGAAAGGATTACTGAATCATTTAGCACGTATGCTGCTTGTTGGATTTTGCTGTGTACACACTTGCATCCACAGTGTGCTCCAAAACTGAATGTGAAGCACTATAGGGTAAAGATACAAGCCTCAAACAGTATGTTGTACCCAGGCTTAAAACAAGTGTTTCTCCCCATCTATGCAGGTATGATGATCGGGGGCTACATGTGGGGGGCCCTCGCGGACCTGAAAGGTCGCCAGAGAATTCTTGTGCTCTCGTTAGCAGTGAATGGGGTTTGTGGAGCTGCATCAAGTCTGGCACCTAATTACTGGACGTTTCTAATGTTGCGATTCTTTAGTGGAGTTGGGTGAGTAATGGGCCAGGCTCCTACTTTTCTCTTGCCTGCCTTGGGCCTCCCACTTTCTGTAGCTTCCTAGAGGTGGTGTTTCTTGGGCAGTCCCTTCAGTATCAAGGTTGACTGGCTTCCAATCTGGTTGTGTGGGTCTGGCAGAAGCTGTTTGGCTTGAAGTGGAAATCACAGACTCTTCCACAGATGGGGCAGAATGTGTCTGGTGGGGCAGGTGGGTAGTTTCTGAGGTGATATACACCTGTGTGTTCCCCAGAACTTGGCCTTGAGGTTTTCAGTGCCATCCCAAATGTTGCTCCTCCTCCCTGAGTGGTTATGTGCCTTAGAGGCAGTGGGGACGCTCCGTTTCCTCAGCGGGTTTAAGCACACACTTGAGACTTATTCCCTGACCACAGGTGATCTCACAACAGTGTGTGGAATAGTGAGTCTGTATTGGGAGTCTGTTGTAAAGGACAGGACTAATGTCTAAGTAGAGTTCTTTGTCAGATGCGCAAGTGCATGTATACGCAAAGGCAATGTAAAAAGAAACATGCAACAAGAACTGAGTATAACCAGGACTTCACTGTTGGAGATGTTCTCCTTGTGAGGTTGTGATTTTGCAAGGTTTTGTGGAGACAGTGATGGGCTTTATCCAACATATGTGGTAGTCCAGGTCTCAGAAGGGCTGAGGTCACAACTGTCTTGTAGACTGCTAGTTTCCTGCCAGGTCTGCATGCTTGATCTACAAAAATTCCTTTGCTCAAAGCTAATATATTGAAGATGGTGTATCAACCTTCACTGAGAGGTGGCTCCCCAGATTTGGGAAGTGAGCAATCTTTTCCAAGATTTTGTAATTGGAGACCAGTGTGGCAGAGATATTGGAGGACTTTGGGCTTACAGGTGTCCATCCTTGGAGTGCTGAGGCGGAGAGAACCAGTTACTGCTGCATGAGGGATCGTGTAGAAGCTCTTTTTTTTCCCGCTCCCTTACAACCCATGTCCCAAAGCTGAATTTGAAGTTGAGTGGCACCTTGCATACCTCAAAGTCCCTGCCTAACCCCACTTCGAGAAGATTATCTTGGATGGCAGTTCCACTTGTGTTTTATTGCCCCCCCACCCCCCGCCCCCGACCATCCTTGGCACATTCTGGTGTGTTCCTGGCACAAGCTGGATGTTGACTGGGGAAAGGTAGTGTGGTGGGAATGACAGGGAAGCAGAAGGTTGGGATAAGTGGGGAGGAATGTGGAGAGTGGCATTAATGCCCTCATCCTTGTAAGGTCTGGAACTGTGCAAGGCAACACAAGTGAGAATTGATGTAATGTCTTTTAACAAAGGTGAACATGAGACTTGGAACCTTCTGATGAAATCCTTTTCAATAGTATCTTCCAAAAGTGAATCAACCAAATAGTTGGAAAGAAGTGATGGTATGAGACGGAGAGGATAGCAGTTCAGGCAGCTTGTTCAAAGTCTCCCCCCCCAGGTATAATGGGCTGATCATCCCCTGTGTGCAACTTTAGCAAAGAGAAATTGTTAATAAATCTTGGTTAAAGGGATCCTTGCAGAGAATATTATAACATACAATAATTGCATATTGTTTGAAATTGAGGAAACTTAACCCAAAGCCAGAAAGAAACGATGAAGGCGTAAAAGCCTCTTAAGTGGCTTGGCTGTGGTGTATGGGGAAGCTACGTCAAAGGCTGTGATAGCAAGCAGACACTGGCTAGCGGGTAAAGAATTAAAACACAACTTGCAACAAACATTCCTTTTAATATCCAAAGCTACACAGGAAAAGCAATCCTACCACAGTGGAATTAAAAGTGGTGTGAAATCTGAGGAAGAGACATACAAAGTTAGCAGAAGTAGCAGCAAGCCTGAAGAGTTACAGATTTAAGAGTTCAGCAAAAGATAATTGAAGAAAGGGAAAGCAATATGAGAGTAAACCAATGAGGAACATAAAAACATAGTGCATGAGCTTTGTTAGATATTGAGAAAGGAGACAAGCAAAGGTAAATTGGATACTGTTAGATCTGGAGGTGATTCCTTCTTTATGTTTGCTTAGTTAAAACAGTAGAGATGTCAGGCAGGACAGTGGAATGCTCCTCTTGCGAGATGTGGGGAGGCAGGGAGACCTCCAGTGTCCCTGACGACTACAACTGTGAGAAGTGCATCCAGCTACAGTTTCTAACAAACCGCGCTGAGGAGTTGGAGCTGGAACTGGATGAACTCTGGATCATTCGGCAGGCTGAGTGGGTAGTGGATAGCACATACAGAGAGGTAGTTGCACCCAAGGTGCAGGACACAGGAAACTGGGTGACAGTCAGGAAGGGGAAAGGAGTTAAACAGCCAGTGCAGTGTACCCCTCTGGTCATCCCCCTCAATAACAGGTACACCACTTTGGATATTGTTGGGGGAGGGGATGAACCTAGCAGAGGAGAGTCACAGCGGTCAGGTCTGGGGCACTGAGTTTGGCTTTGTGACTCAGAAGGGAAGGGAAGAGAAGAGGTGAGCTGTGGTGATAGGGGATTCGTTAGTTAGGGGAACAGAAAGGAGGTTCTGTGGCCGAGAATGAGATTCCTGGATGGTTCTACTCACAACATGCTGGAGGAACTCAGCAGGTCGGGCAGCATCCATGGAAAAGATCGGTCGACATTTCAACCCGGAACCCTTCGTCAGGACTGTAGAGGGAAGGGGCAGAGGCTCTATAAAGAAGGTGGGGGGAGGGTGAGGAGGAGAAGGCTGGTAGGTTCCAGGTGAAAAACCAGTAAGGGAAAAGCTAAAGGTGTGGGGGAGGGGAAGCGGGGGGGGACAGACAGGAAAGGTAAAGAAGGAATAGGGGAAAACACAATGGGTAGTAGAAGGAGGCGGAACCATGATGGAGGTGATAGGCAACTGGGGGAGAGGTGAGAGTGACATAGGGATAGGGGAAGGGAGGGGGAGGGAATTACCGGAAGTTGGAGAATTCAATGTTCATACCAAGGGGCTGGAGACTACCTAGACGGTATATGAGGTGTTGCTCCTCCAACCTGAGTTTAGCCTCATCATGGCAGTAGAGGAGGCCATGTATGGACATATCTGAATGGGAATGGGAAGCAGAGTTGAAGTGGGTGGCTACTGGGAGATCCTGTCTGTTTTGGCAGACGGAGCAGAGGTGCTCGACGAAGCGGTCCCCCAATCTGCGTCAGGTTTCACTGATGTAGAGGAGGCCGCGCCGGGAGCACCGGATGCAATAGATGACCCCAACAGACTCACAAGTGAAGTGTTGCCTCACTTGGAAGGACTGTTTGGGGCCCTGAATGGTGGCAAAAGAGGAGGTGTAGGGACAGGTGTAGCCCTTGCGCTTACAGGGGTAAGTGCCAGGTGGAAGATCCGTGGGGAGGGACCAATCCCTGCGGAAAGCGGAGAGGGGTGGAGCGGGAAAGATGTGCTTAATGGTGGGCTCCTGTTGAAGGTGGCAGAAGTTGCGGAGGATAATGTGCTGGATCCGGAGGCTGGTGGGATGGTAGGTGAGGACAAGGGGAACTCTGTCCCTGTTGTGGTGGCGGGAGGGTGGGGTGACAGCCGAAGTGCGGGAAATGGAGGAGATGCAGGTGAGAGTGCCCCTTCCCTCTACAGTCCTGACAAAGGGTTCCGGCCCGAAACGTCGACGGAACTTTTCCACGGATGCTGCCCAACCTGCTGAGTTCCTCCAGCATGTTATGGATGTTGCTTTGACCCCAACATCTGCAGATTATTTTGTGTCCTGGATGGTTCTATTGCCTCCCGGGTACCAGGGTCCAGGACATCTCAGATCGTGTCCTCAGCATTCTTAAGAGGGTAAGTGAACAGCCAGAGGTCATGGTCCATGTAGGTACCAATGATATGGGTAGGAAAAGTGACGAGGTTCTGCATAGGGAGTTGGGTTGTAAGTTAAAGGGCAGGACTTCCAGGGTTGTGATCTCAGGGTTACTACCTATGCCACGTGTTAGTGAGGCCAGCAATGGGAAAATTATATAGTTTAACATGTGGGTAAGGAGTTGGTGTAGGAGGGAGGGCAAAAGGTTTTTTGATCATTGGGCTTTCTTCCAGGGCAGGTGCGACCTGTACAGAAGACACAGTTTGCACCTGAACTGGAAAGGGACTAATGTCCTAGTGGGAAGGTTTAATAGTGCTGCACAGTGGATGTGGGGGGAGGTGGGTTTAAATTAGAGTTGCTGGGGGGTCGGGGGGGAGCCAGAGTGCCAGAACAGATAGTGGAGACAGATGTTGTTAAGACCTTAGGCAAAGTCAGGAGTCATGGTGGGACTAATGTCTGAGCTGTGTATATTTCAATGCAAGAAGTATCATGGGAAAGACCAATGAGCTTGGCATGGATCAACATGTATAATTGTGATATTGTAGCCATTAGTGAGACTTGGTTGCAAGAGGGGCAGGACTGGCAACTCCATATCCTGGGGTTCCGTTGTTTCAGGTGTGACAGAGTGGGATGGATTAAATGGGGTGGCGTTACTAGTCAAGGAAAATGTCATGTCGGTGCTCAGTCAGGACAGACTGGAGAACTCGTTTAGTGAGGCATAATGGGTGGAACTGAAGTAAAAAAGGTATGACCATGTTAATGGGTCTATATTATAGACCACCCAACAATTCATGGGATTTAGAGGAACAAATTTATAGAGAGATCACAGACTGTTGCAAGAAACATAAGATTGTTCTAGTAGATGATTTTTAACTTTCCTCATATTGTCTTGGATTTCCACCATATTGTAAAAGGACTAGATGGGGTAGAATTTGTCAAATGAGTTCAGGAAAGTTTTCTTAATCAGTATGTAGGACAGTGTGTGCAATACTTGATCTGCTATTAGGGACAGAGATGGGGCAGGTCACAGAAATTTGTGTAGGCGGACACTTCGCAGTCAGTGATCACAATGCCATTAGCTTCAAAGTAAATATGCAAAAAGATAGGTCTGGTCTGCAGGTTGGGAGTCTAAATTAGAGAAAGGCCAGTTTTGATGGTATCAGAAAGGATCTGGCAAATGTGGATAGGGGCAGGTTGTTTTCTGCAAAGGTGTATTTGGTAAGTGGGAGGCCTTCAAAGTGGAAATTTTGAGAATACAAAGCCTGTCAGAATAAAAGGTAAAGATAACAGGTGCAGGTAACCTTGGTTTTCAGGAGATATTGAGGCCCTGGTTAAGAAAAAATAGGAAGTGCATAGCAAGTATATGCAGGTAGAAACAAATGGGGTGTTTGTGGACTACAAGAAATGCAAGAGAACAATTAAGAAAGAAATCAGGAGGGCTAAAAGAAGGCATGAGGTTTCCCTAGCAAACAAGTTGAAGGAGAATCCTAAGGGGTTCTACAGGTACGTTGAGAGCAAAAGGATTGCAAGGGACAAAATTGGTCCTCTGGAAGACCAAAATGGTAATCCATGTGTGGAGCCAAAAGAGTTGAGGGAGATCCTAAATGTTTTTTTTTGCATCTGTATTTACTCAGGAGATGGACATGGAGTCTATAGAAGTGAGGCAAAGTGGCAGCAACTTCGTGGGCCCTGTACAGTTTACAGAGAAGGAAGTGTTTGCTGTCCTGAGGCATATTAGGATGAATAAATCCCCAGGTTCTGATAAGGTGTTCCCTTGGACTGTGCGGGAGGCAAGTGCAGAAATTGCTGGAGCCCCAGCAGGGATATTTAAATTATCATTAGCAACAAGTGAGGTACCAAACGACTGAAGGATAGCCAATGTTGTTCCTTTGTTAAAGGAAGGCTCTAAAAATAAACCAGGAAATTATAGGCTGGTGAGCCTGATATCAGTATCGGGGAAGTATTCTAAGGGACTGGATATGAGTATTTGGATAAGCATGTACTGATTAAGGATAGTCAACATGGCTTCATGTGTGGTAGGTCATGGCTAACTAATCCTATAGAGTTTTTTGAAGACGTTACCAGGAAAATTGATGAAGGCAAGGCAGTGGATGTTGTCTACATGGACCTTACCAAAGCATTTGACAACATCCTGCATGGAAGGTTGGTCCGGAAGTTTCAGCTGCTTGGCATTCAAGATGAGGTAGTAAAGTGGATGAGACACTGGCTATGTGGGAGAAGCCAGAGAATTGTAGTAGAGGGCTGCTTCTCTGACGGGGGCTGTGACTAGTGGAGTGCTGCAGGGATCGGTGCTGGGACCATGGTTGTTTATCCTCTGCATCAATGATCTGGATGATAATGTGGTTAACTGGATCAGCAAAGTTGCAGATAACACCAAGACTGGGGTATAGTGGACTGTGAGAAAAATCTCTCATGGCTTGCAGCGGAATCTGGACTAGATGGAAAATGGGCTGAAAAATGGCAGATGGAATTTAATGCAGACAAGTGTGAAGTATTGCACTTCATTAGGACAACCAGGGTAGGTCTTACACAGTGAACGGTAGAGCACTGAGGAGTGTGGTAGAACAGAGGGATCTGAGAATACAGGTCCATAATTTATTGAAAGTGGAGTCACATGTAGATAGGCTTGTAAAGAATGCTTTTGACACATTGGCCTTTGTAAATCAGAGTATTGAGTAAGAACATAAGAAATAGGAGCAGGAGTAGGCCATCTGGCCCGTCGAGCCTGCTCCGCCATTCAATAAGATCATGGCTGATCTGGCCATGGACTCATCTCCACCTACCTGCTTTTTCCCCATAATCCTTAACTCCCCTACAAAAATCTATCCAACCTTATCTTAAATATATTTACTGAGGTAGCCTCCACTACTTCATTGGGCAGAGAATTCCACGCATTTACCACTCTCTGGCAAAAGCAGTACCTCCTCATCTCCATCCTAAATCTGCACCCCCCCCCCCACCGAATCTTGAGGCTATTTCTAGTCTCACCTATCAGTGGAAACAACTTTCCTGACTGTATCTTATCTAATCTATCTCTTTCATAACTTTGTTTCCTCTCATTCTTCTGAATTCCAGTGACTACAGTCCCAGGCGACTCAATCTCTCCTCATAGTCTAACCCCCTCATCTCTGGAATCAACCTGGTGAACCTCCTCTGCACTGCCTCCAAAGCCAGTATATCCTTCCTCAGGTAAGGAGACAAGAACTGTATGCAGTACTCCAGGTGCGGCCTCACCAGCACCCTGTACAGTTGTAGCATAACCTCCCAGCTGTTAAATTCAATCCCTCCAGCAATGAAGGCCAACATCCCATTTGCCGCCTTGATGGCCTGCTGCACCTGCAAACCAACCTTCTGTGATTCATGCACAAACACTCCCAAGTCCCTCTGCACAGCAGCGTGCTGCAGTTTTTTACCATTTAAATAATAATCTGCTGTACCAGTTTTTTCCTTCCAAAGTGGATGACCTCACCTTTACCAGCATTGTACTCCATCTGCCAGGCCCTTGCCCACTCACTTAACCTGTCTATTTCTCTCCGTAGACTCTCCATATCTTCTGCACTATTTGCTTTTCCATTCTATTTAGTATCATCAGCAAACTGAGATACACTACACTCGAGTCCCTCTTCCAGATCGTTAGTGTCTATCGTGAGCAGTTGCGGGCCCCTGCGGCACACTGCTCACCACTGATCGCCAACCAAAGTAACACCCATGTGTCCCAACTCTCTGCTTTCTATTAGTTAACCAATCCTCTATCCATGCTAATACATCACCCCCAACTCTATGCATCCTTATCTTGTGGATACGTCGGCACCTTATTGAATGCCTTCTGGAAATCCAAGAAAATAACGTCCATCTGTTCCCCTCTATCCTCTGCTCATTTAAAGTACAGGAGATAGGATGTTATGTTGAAGTTGTACAAGACTAATTTGGAGCATCGTGTGCAGTTGTGGTATCCTACCTACAGAAAGATGTAAATAAGGTTGAAAGAGTGCAGAGGAAATTTACAAGGATGTTGGTGAGTGTAAAAGATTAAATAAATTAGAACTTTATTCCTTGGAACACAGATTGAGAAGAGCTTTGATAGAGGTACATATAAAAAAAATTGAGAGGTATAGATAGGGTAAATCCAAGCAGGCTTTTTCCACTGAGGTTGGGTGAGACTACAACTAGACGTCATGATTAAGGGTGAAAGGTGAAAAGCTTAAGGGGATAATGAGGGGAAATTTCTTCACTCTGAGGGTGGTTGAGAGTGTAGAATGAGCTGCCAGAGCAAGTGGGGCATGTGAGCTCGATTTCAACATTTAAGAGAAGTTTGGATAGGTACATAGATAGTAGGGGTATGGAGGGCTACGGTCCCAGTGCAGATCGATGGGTGTCGGCAGTTTAAATGGTTCATTACAGACAAGATGGGCCAAAGGACCTGTTTCTGTACTGTACTTTTCTATACCTCTATGATGTTGTTCATTTTAACCCTGGGGATAAAGGATACTGACAGTCTACCTGATGTATGCTTCTGGTAATCTTTTATGTACTTCTGACAGGTCTCCCCTCAGCCTCCACCTCTCCAGAGAAAACAACCCAAGTATGTCCAACATCTCCTTGTGTCACGTGTCCCTCCTTGATATAATCTAAGTACTCTGAGGGATGAATTGTTTATAACCTGAGGCAACTCCCTTTTATAGTTCCTGAAGGTTTGAGTCTTTATAATCTGTTTCTTTTTTAACCAATAAACTTGGGGTGGGAATTCAAAATGGGAGTCAAATCTAGTAATTGGAGTTATGCAGGTTTGGTTATGAAATGCATTATCAGATCGTTCAACTCCCTTTTAATTCCCCCTGGGAAAGTATAAATGGGGTTTCTTGAGGAAAGTCATTTCACAGATTAAGCAACGTACAACTTGTTAACAGAATGAGAATAGCAGGTTTTGTTGAAGAATAGTGGTTCACTGTTTCCTATATTATTATCTTGCCACGTGTATCACCTCTTGCCAGGTCTTTCATTGTATGATGCTCTTTCCCCGGTCTCCCTTACCTTTATGCACACTCTCCTCACCAGATATTTGATGCCTGGAGATTCCTGGTATAAAGATTTGGATCAAGCCTACAGTGCGTCTACTTAGTACATTTCAAATTTGTCTCTGTGAAATGTCTTGTGTACCAGTGATGATCGAGAGGGCGAACCTCATGAGTAATAGTTAACTTTTAATTTAAAACAAAGTTGTGATTTTAAGAAGATTTGAATAATTTAGATCACTCATAATGGATAGTCCACAGCCCTGAATACTTTATGGAAAATGGTAATCATTAAATCAGCAGGCTTTATCGGCTTTGATGCAAGACTTAATTTAAAGTGGCAAGCAAACTGCTGAAGAAGTCGGAGGGTCAGGCAGCATCTGTGGAGGTAAAACGTTGTTCAGTGTTTTGGACTGAGACTGCTTCAGGACAGATTCAATGTTGACCATCACTCCACCTCCACAGATGCTGCCTGACCTGCTGAGTTCCTCCAGTGGTTTTTGTGCTCCAGGTTCCAGTACCCACAATCTCTTGTGCCTCCGCTGAGTTTAACACATTGGTGCACAATATATGGGTCATGGACACATTGATCTGACCCACCCACTGCCCTGTTCTCTATTCCTGTCCCTGCACATTCGTGCAGTGGCAGCTTGGTACCCGAGGTCAGTTCACGATCAGCATAGCACTGCAGAGCCTGGGGCCTTCCCATTATTATGGAACCCTTCCTAGATGTTCACTGACAGTTGTTAAGCTGCTGCTCTGGGCAGGCGAGCCTCAAAAACTGCCAAAAACCGAAACATCTAAATTACATTCACAAACATTGAAAAATATACAAAACCTATTAAAGTTAGAAGCACTAGAAAACACTGGAAATTAAATATGACATGATAGAGGTATACAAGATATTAAGAGGAATAGATAGAGTGGACAACCAGCGCCTCTTCTCCAGGGCACCACTGCTCAGTACAAGAGGACATGGCTTTAAGGTAAGGGGTGGGAAGTTCAAGGGGGATATTAGAGGAAGGTTTTTAACTCAGAGAATGGTTGGTGCATGGAATGCACTGCCTGAGTCAGTGGTGGAGGCAGATACACTAGTGAAGTTTAAGAGACTACTAGACAGGTATATGGAGGAATTTAAGGTGGGGGGTTATATGGGAGGCAGGGTTTAAGGGTTGGCACAACATTGTGGGCCGAAGGGCCTGTACTCTGCTGTACTATTCTATGTTCTAAATATATGTAAGTTACCAATGAAATGCATTTAAATCAACCCAACTAATTAAATATGAATCAGGGCCACAAATGTTGGATGAGCTTGGCAGATCAGGCAACATTGATGGAAGGAAGTGAACAGTGGACATTCTGGGCTGAAACCCTTCACGTCGACCTGAAATGTCATCTGTCCATTTCTCTCCATAAATGCCTGACCTGTTCATAGTTCAAAAGTTCAAAGTAAAATTTATTATCAGAGTACATACATGTTAGCACATACAACCCTGAGATTCTTTTTCTGCGGGCATACTTAGCAAATCTATAGAACGGTAAACATCAGGAACTGTTTAAACAAACTGCAAATGCAGATATAAATAAATAGCAAGGAATAACGAGCATGAAATAACAATATACCAGAGTGTAAACGAGTGTAGCTATCCCCTTTTGTTCAAGAGACCTGAGTTCTTCCAGCATTTTGGGGGTGTTGATCCAGTTTTCCAGTCTCTCTTGTATCTGCCCGAAACTTGTCACCCTTCCTCTGAGCTGCTGTGGGGTTGCAGTGGCCCACCATGGTCGCACAATCAACTACCTGTCCATGTTGATCCCATTGCCAGCTCTTTATGGGTAGCCTGCTATGATGAAGAGCTGGTAATGAGATTAATATGGAAAGGCATTCGTATGCTAGTACAGATAGTGCTTAGATGTTGTGAGGGTACCTTCCATTCCTTTGAAATGAGTAGAGTCTTGGATGCTTTAGCACTTCCAAACTGGCATAGCTTCAGCAGCCAGACCTTAAACGTATCTCTTGGCAGTGTGGAGGATCAGAGGGATCTTGGGGTCCGAGTCCATAGGACACTCAAAGCTGCTGCGCAGGTAGACTCTGTGGTTAAGAAGGCATACGGTGCATTGGCCTTCATCAATCATGGAATTGAGTTTAAGAGCCCAGAGGTAAAGTTGCAGCTATGTATGACCCTGGCCAGACCCCACTTGGAGTACTGTGCTCAATTCTGGTTGCCTCGCTACAGGAAGGATGTGGAAACTACAGAAAGGATGCAGAGGGGATTTACAAGGATGTTGCCTGGATTGGAGAGCATGCCTTATGAGAATAGGTTGCGTGAACATGGCCTTTTATCCTTGGAGCGATAGAGGATGAGAGGTGACCTGATAGAGGTGTATAAGATGATGCGAGGCATTGATCGTGTGGATACTCAGAGGCTTTTTCCCAGGGCTGACATGGCTAGTACGAGAGGGCACAGTTTTAAGGTGCTTGGAAGTAGGTACAGAGGAGATGTCAGGGTTAAATTTTTTACACAGAGAGTGGTGAGTGCATGGAATGGGCTGCTGGCGACAGTGGTGGAGGTGGATACGATAGGGTCTTTTAAGAGACTGCTGGATAAGTACATGGAGCTTAGAAAAATAGAGGGCTGAAGGGGAACTCTAGGTAATTTCTAAGGTAAGTACATGTTTGGCACAGCATCGTGGGCCAAAGGGCCTGTACTGTGCTGTAGGTTTTCTATGTTCTATGTTTCTATCTGCTGGAGATGGGTAAATGTGGTAGCCTTTGTTGGAGCATGGAATAGAAGTAGCAAGGAAATTCAGGACTTCAATACTTGTGTTGGCCCACAGAATGCAATCAGTCTGAGAGAATCTGCTCAGAGATGTCATGCATCACTGATTTCACAATGTGCACTTGGGGTAGGGTATCTTCTGTCATGTTAATTCAGTCATGCATATGTGCAATGAAAATCTCACTTACAACAGAATTGCAGGTGCCTAACAGCAGAGACTGTGTACAAGAAGGGCCACAGTCCCCTCCACTCCCTGAGGAGACTGAGGGCCTTTGGAGTATGCAGGCCTCTCCATTACATGTTCTACCAGTCTGTGGTTGCCAGTACAATCTTCAATGTAGCGGTGTACTGGGGAAATGGCATCAACACAGGTGATGCTAACAAGGTCAGTAAACTAATTAGAAAGGTTGTCTCTGTTATTGGAGTCAAACTGGACACACCGGAGGCTGTGGTAGAACAAAGGACCTTATGGAAAATCCTGGCAATTCTGGACAATGTTTCTCACCCTCTGCATGCCACCTTGGCTGAACAGAGAAGCACTTCTAGTAACAGACAAGTAACTGTGCTGCTCCAAAGACTGCTATGAGGTCATTCTTACCCTCAGCTATTAGGCTCTATAATGAGTCAACCTATAGGCAGGGAAGTGATGACCCCCTCCTGTTAGACTGTTTGAGATAACTTATTTTTTATTCTTTCTTACTTCTCTTCTAATATTTGTATATCTGTGCACTTGTAATGCTACTGTGACACTGTAATTACCTTTGGGATCAATAAAGAATCTATCTATTTACCTATAAGCAGTAATCACAAAAAAGACCTAAATTACACCCAACTTTTGCAAGATAAAAACACAATTAGAACAAAAATGTGATCAAAGTGGTGATAGTGTTGCTAAAACAGTAATAATTAAGATTGTTCTGGTTGGTTCAAGAATCGAATTAATGAGGGGAAGTAGCTGTTCTTGAATCAGATGGTGGGGATCTTTAGATGTTGCTGCTTGAGGCACCAACTTGTGTAGATGCCATATGCCACAACTTTTCTGACTATAAGGCCTAAGACCGTAAGACATAGGAGCCGAATTAAGTGATTTGGCTCATCACGTCTGCTCCACCATTTCATCATGGCTGATCCATTTCCCTCTCAACCCCATTCTCCCACCTTCTCCCTGTAACCTTTCACGCCCTGACTAATCACGAATCTATCAACCTCCACCTTAAATGCACCCAAATGACCTGGCCTCCATAACCACCTGTGGCAACAAATTCCACAGATTTGTCACCTTATGGCTAAAGAAATTCCTCATCTCCATTCTAAATGGACATCCCTCTATTCTGAGGCTGTGTCCTCTTGTCCTAGACTCCCCCCGCGATAGAAAACATCCTCTCCACATCCACTCAATCCTTTCAACATTTGATAGGTTTCAATGAGATTCCCCCCCCACATTCTTCTAAATTCTAGCGAGTAAAGGCCCAGAGCCATCAATTGCTCCTCATTACGATAAACCTTTCGTTTCCAGAATCATTTCCGTGAACTTCCTCTGCACCCTCTCCAATGTCAGCAAATTCTTTCTTAAATAAGGGGACCAAAAATGTTCTCAATACTCTGTGAGGCCTCACCAATGCCTTAAAAAGCTTCAACATTACATCCTTGCTTTTATATTCTAGTCCTCTAGAAATGAATGCTAACATTGCGTTTGCCTTCCTCTTCACTGACTCAAACTGCAAATTAACCTTTAGGGAATCCTGCATGAAGACTCCCAAATAGCTGTTGCCTATATAGTTATAGAAGTCTACAGGCCCTCTGGCCCACTGAGTCTACACGATTTGCATTAATCCTACATCATTACAGGCCATAAACTCGCCACTGTGCCAAGTTTAGATGGAATTTAAACTTGATGGTGAAAGACCATATGTTTAGTCTACCAAAGCAGATGTTCAGAATCTTTTGGCTTACTAGTTATAGAGTTAAACATCTTGGGAGAAGATCATCCCATTTTATTCTCTCCACATTTTCATCAACCCCTCCAGATTCTACCACTTACCCACACAGAAGGTGCAATTTACACTGGCCAGCTAACCTACCAGCCTACTGCAGGTCTTTGGAATTTTGGAAGGAACTACAGAACTGGGGGGGGGGGGGGAAATCCCATACAGTCACAAGGTCAATGTGCCAACTCCATGCAGAGAGTAGCAGTGGTCAGGATTCAGGCAAGGTCACTGTCACTGGGAGTGGGTGCATAGTCAACATTTTTCCCAACCTCAAGATATCCCAGTGCATGTTACAGCCCGTACTGAAGCAGTCACCACTCTTGCAACACGGCAGGCATCCCGTGCTCAAGATCACTGGAGCAACAATGAGGAAGTGATGAGAAAAATGTGGTATTAGTAGGGGGATAAATATCAGACAGGAGACCAGCAGGAATTTCCCTGTCTTGCTCCAAAATGATGCCTGGTAGTTTTATATCCATAAAGGAACAGGTGACTGTACACAGTGTTTAGAGTGCAAAATCTCTGACTTGGATCAAAAGCATTCTGGCTGTTTCATATGTACTCATTCTATAGACCCTCCCCTGCATTACAAATGCCCAACTTTTGGACACCCATACATACAAGCAAGGTCCCAGATGTTAATAAATTCAAACATGAGCCAGTCTTGAAACAAAACCTATTTCTGTGTAACCTTCCTAGTAATCAGACGCCTGCCAGTTTCACCACGAGAGGCCACTTAAGAGAGTTGCTGTGGAAACTGTCAAACCAACTCTTCTATTGATACTTGTGCAGTGATACTCTATTAAGCAATGTAACACCCACCGATACATCAACCCAATTGAAACCAGCCATTAAGCCTCATTCCGTACTGTTGTAACAGGGCAGGGGAAGATGTATATAAATGTTCATGTTAATTGGCTCTCATCATTCGTTACAACACTGTGAAGGTGTGGCAAGTGACAAGTGGCCACTTAAATTAGGTATTTCCGGTACCTAGTAAAGTGGTCACTGAGTGTACATTTGTGGTCTTCTGCTGCGGCAGCCCATCTACTTCAAGATTTGATGTGCTGTCTGTTCAGAGATGCTCTTCTGAACACCACTGTTGTAATGTGTAGTTATACGAGTTACTGTCACCTTGTCAGTTTGAACCAGTCTGGCCAAGCTATGTGTAATTGGTGACTTGCGGGCTAAATCGACTTATACACGTACGTCTGTAAAAGCGGAGCCTGTTTGTATCTGAGTCGGCCTGTATCCTTGCACGTGGATGGACATTGCAATAATCTAATTCTGTTTGCATCCGTAGGGTTGGTGGTTCCATACCAGTGATATTCTCCTATTTTTCGGAATTCCAACCCCAGCACAGGAGAGGCTGCATGGTCAGTGCGTTGGCCACCTTCTGGATGGCTGGGAACATCTTGGCAGCAGGTGGGTGGAATTGCACGTGTCACATTTTTAAGTTTTATAAAAACTGAGGGCCATAGATATGGTGGATGCTCACAGTCTTTTTTCCAGCATAGGGAAGTCTAGGACTGGTGGACATAGATTTAAGATGAGAAGGGAAGCATTTGAGAGAGACCGGTGGAGAAGCTTTTGCAGACAGAGGGTGGTGGGTTCAGGGAACAAGTTTATGGAAATGGTTGAGGCGGTACAACATGTTAAAAACATCTGATTGGGAAAGGTTTCGAGGGATATGGGCCAACTGCAGGCAACTGGGACTGTATCGGAAAGGCACCTTGGTCAGTGTGGAAGAGTTGGCAAAGGGCCCATTTCTGTACTGCATAACGCTATGGATATAGTGAACTGAGGCTAGCACGTGGGAACTTCCTGGATTTAGTATCACGTGTCAAGACTGAGTTCCCTTGTTTTGTAGAAGCTGCTCTGTACTTTGACTCACCACTGAGAGAATCAGAATCATGTTTTGGTTATTATCACTGACATACACTCAGTGGCCACTTTATTAGGTACCTCTTGTACATCTTCCCTTTAATGCTAATATCTAATCAACCAATCACCTAGCTGCAATTCAGGGCATGAAAGTATGCAGACATGGTCAAGAGGTTCAGTTGTTTGGACCAAATATCAGAATGGGGAAGAAATGTGATCTAAGTGACATTGACCATGGAATGATTAATGGTGCCAGACAGGGTAGCTTGAGTATCTCAGAAACTGTTGATCTCCTGGGATTTTCATACACAACAGTCTCTAGGGTTAACAGAGAATGGTGTGAAAAACAAAAAAAAAATGATATCCAGTAAGTGGCAGCTCTGTGGATAAAAATGCCACAGAGATCAGCGCAGAATGGCTAGACTGGTTCAAGCTGACAGGAAGGTGACAGTAACTCAAGTAACCACACGTTACAACAACAGTGTTCAGAATGCACAACGTGTTGAATCTTGAAGTGGATGGGCAACGTACACTCAGTGACCACTTGATTAGGTGCAGGAAATACCTAATATTTAAGTGGCCACTGAGTATATGTTGTGATGTTTGTTGTTTTTTGGCAGTAGGATAGTGCAATACATAATTTTTTTTTTAAAAAAAAAGAAGAAAGCAAAAGAGAAATAGCAAGGTCTTCAGGCCTCCTTCCTGATGAAACGAAGTCACATCTTGGATGGTGAGGGTCCTTGGCAATGGATGCCGTCTTCTTGAGGCACTGCCTTTTGAAGATGTCTGTGATGGCGGAGACGGCTGAGCCCGTAATGGAGCTGGCTGGATCTACAACCCTTTTTTGATCCTGTGCATTGGAGCCCTCATACCAGGCAGAATGCTGTCCACTGTACATCTGCAGAAATTTGCAAGTATCTTTGGTATTGTACCAAATCTCCTCAAACTCCAAATGAAATCTAGCTGCTTGGCGAACCATCCATGTGAAGCTTTGTTTCATATGCCATACCAAATCTTATCAATAACTGAGAACCATAAATTATATTATAACAAGCCATGTTGACCGCTTAAAAAGTTACTTATTTGCAAACCACTGTACAGTAGTTTAGATAATGAAGTATCCCATCAATGTTTAGTCAATGCAGTAGACAAAAGTTTTTCTCCATTTAGATTTGAATATTATTTTCTTTTGGATTAACACAATCTAGTGATTAATGTTTTGAAAGGACACCGTTCCCCAAGTATACATTATAATTATTGAATGTTATTTAAAACTTAAGCTATTAAGTTAATTACAGGTCATTCACTTAGAAAGGATTGCTGCTATATAATTCTTTAATAATAACCAGGATCAAAAAATCTAGTGATTTATAAATGTTGAACATACTTTAGTTTACAAGCATCCAGTTCCTCACTAGAAAAAAAAATCAATTCTTCCTTTCAATAGTGTAGTAATAAAGATATTACTGTTTTTTCCTCAAAGTAGTTAAATCAAAATATCCTCCTGCCTTTCTTATAATTGTTTCTATCAATCTGTCATTGTGGAGCAAATCTCTAACAAAACGAAGAGGCTGTTGCAGCTCCTTCACTTGTTGAAGAATGCAGAACAGAGACGGGAGCCAGTCAAGAACACTGCCTGGAATTTTACTTTTGAGTTGAAATCCAGCTATGCTCATGTGCATGCTTCATTATTAAAATGGTTTTGCTTTCCTTCTACTCAATAAACAGTTATTAAAAAGCTCATTTAATTTTGTTCTAAAATATTCTGCGGTGATGCTCATGCAGTTGGCAGTAAATATGGCATGGAGGATCGGGCATGGGTTGTATATTAGAAGGTGGTCTTGGTATTCTATTTCTTTGCAAATTTCCCGTGGAAAGCAAGATTGGACCCAATAGGTCTAGAATGGAAATTGATCAGGCAGCATCTAGAAAGAGAAGCAGTTAACATCTGTTGGATCCTGCTAGTTTTGCAGTCCAGAGGTTCATCTTAAGTCAAGAATGAGGTATAAGACTTGTTGCTTATGGCTGTTTTATTAAGTGTTACAAGATCAATCAAAGAAAGACAAAGGAAAAAGTAGTTACTGGTTGTTTCGTACTCAGACTAGGTATAAATAAAATTCTGTAGTTAACAATTAACCTATAAAATAGCCAGATTCAAATGGCGTGATCCCTGCTTCAGAAAACTAAGAAGCTTCTAGAGAAATATTGAACAGCTATACTGTAATTACTGGAAAATTCACTGAACAATTACATGTACACCCAGGGGCCACTTTAATAGATACTTCCTGTACCTAATATAGTGCCGCTGATTGTATGCTTGTGGTCTTCTGCTGCTGTAGCCCATCCAATTCAAGGTTTGTTGTGTTGTGCATTTAGAGATGCTCTTCTCTACACCACTGTTGTAATGTGTGGTTATTTGAGTTACTATTACCTTCCTGTCAGCTTGAACCAGTCTGGCCATTCTCCTCTGACCTCTCTCATTAACAAAAACAACAGGAATTCTGCAGATGCTGGAAATTCAAGCAACACATATCAAAGTTGCTGGTGAACACAGCAGGCCAGGCAGCATCTGTAGTAAGAGGTGCAGTCGACGCTTCAGGCCGAGACCTGCACCTCTTCCTACAGATCTCTCATTAACAAAGTGTTTTTGCCCACATAATTACCACTCATTAGATTTTTTTTTGACTTTTTGCACCATTTTTGTAAACTCTGGAGCAGGGTTTTCCAACCTGGGGTCCACAAACCTCTGGGTTAATGGTCAGGGTCTATGGCATTTTAAAAAAAAGGTTGGGAACCCCTGCTCTGCAGACTATTGTGCGTGAAAATCACAGGAGATCAGCGGTTTCTGAGATACTCAAACCACCCTGTCTGGCACTATTAATCATTCCATAGTCAATGTCACTTAGATCACATTTCTTCCCCATTAAAACATAGAAACATAGAAAACCTATAGCACAATACAGGCCCTTCGGTCCACAATGCTGTGCCAAACATGTCCTTACTTTAGAAATTACCTAGGGTTATCCATAGCCCTCTACTTTTCTAAGCTCCATGTACCTATCCAGGAGTCTATTAAAAGACACTATTGTATGTCGCCGGCAGCCCATTCCATGCACTCACCACTCTCTGCGTTTTTAAAAAAAAACGAAAAGAAAACTTACCCCTGACATCTCCTCTGTACCTCCTTCCAAGCACCTTAAAACTGTGCCCTCTCATGCTAGTCATTTCAGTCCTGGGAAAAAGCCTCTGACTGTCCACACAATCAATACCTCTCATCATCTTGTATACCTCTATCAGGTCACCTCTCATTCTCCGCCGCTCCAAGGAGAAAAGGCCGAGTTCACTCAACCTATTCTCTTAAGGCATGCTCCCCAATCCAGGCAACATCCTTGTAAATCTCCTTTGCACCTTTCCTATAGTTTCCACATCCTTCCTATAGTGAGGTGACCAGAACTAAGCACAGTACTCCAAGTGGGGTCTGACCAGGGTCCTATGTAACTGCAACATTACCTCTCGGCTCTTAAGCTCAATCTCATGGTTGGTAAAGGTCAAAGCACAGTATGCCTCCTTAGCCACAGAGCCAACCTGCGCAGCAGCTTTGGGTGTCCTATGGGCTTGGACCCCAAGATCCCTCTGATCCTCCACACTGCCAAGAGCCTTACCATTAATATGCTATATTCTGCCATCATATTTGACCTACCAAAATGAACTACCTCACACTTTTCTGGGTTGAACTCCATCTGCCACTTCCCAGCCCAGTTTTGCATCCTATCAATATCCCGCTGACAGCCCTCCACACTACCCACAACACCCTTAAACTTTGTGTCATCAGCAAATCAAATTTACTAACCCATCCCTCCACTTCTTCATCCAGGTCATTTATAAAAATCATGAAGAGTAGTGGACCCAGAATAGATCCCTGAGGCACACCACTGGTCACCGACCTCCATGCAGAATATGACCCATCTACAACCATTCTGTGCCCTCTGTGGGCAAGCCAATTCTGGATCTACAAAGCAAGGTCCCCTTGGATCCCATTACCTCCTTACTTTCTCAATAAGCCTTGCATGGGGTACCTTATCAAATGCCTTGCTGAAATCCACATACACTACATCTACGGCTCTACCTTCATCAATGTGTTTAGTCACATCCTCAAAAAATTCATTCAGGCTCGTAAGGCACAACCTGCCTTTGACAAAGCCATGCTGACTATTCCTAATCATATTATACCTTTCCCATCCGATGTTTGGTCTGAATAACAACTGAGCCTCTTGGTCATGTCTGCATTGAGTTGCTGCGATGTGATTGGCTTATTAGATATTTGTATTAATGAGAAGGTGTACCTAATAAAGTGCCACTGAGTGTTTAGAGGTGATTGTATAAAAATACAAGCAAATACAGGAAAGTTAAGTTGCAAGAAAAATAACAATTCTGCACCCTAATCCAAAGCATTTCGGGTTGAAGACCCTTCATTCTGATGGAGGTTCCTGGACATGAACCATTAACTCAGTTTTCGTTTCCATGGATCCAGCTTGAACAGCTTCTGCTTCTGCTATGCTCTGCTTCTATTAATCTGCTGAGGTGTGATCATTAAGGTGCAAAGTTATTTCCATTTCCCTGCATAAGAAACCCAACAGTCAAGCATGGAAGGGGCTATCTACTGTTTTGGAAACTTAGGACATCTCAATGGTCTCATAAGAAGCAGGAGAGAGTGCGGAGGATAGTTAGCAGGATGTTCCCTGGTTTGGTTGAGTTTATTTATGGGGAAAGCTTGGATAGACTGGACTTGTTTTCCCTAAAATGGAGTTACTTTATGGGGAAAGCTTGGATGGACTGGATTTGTTTTCCCTGAAATGAAAGAAGCCAAGGGGTGACATGACTGAGGTGTATAAAATTTTTGGGGTAGATGGTTAAACTCTTCCCCAGAATGAGGATATCGAAAACAACCAGGCATAGTTTTAAGGTGAAAGGATGGAATTTTATAGGGGATCTGAGGGGTAAGTTATTTTAAATTTTTTTTTAAACACAGTGATTGATATTTGGCTCACTGCTAGAGGAGGTGGTATAATCAACTACAATTACTGTAATTAAGAGCTATTCAGACAGACACTTGAAAGCAAGGCATAAGCACAAGAGATTCTGCAGATGTTGGAAATCCAGAGTAATACATATAACAAGCTGGCGGAACTCAACAGGTCAGGCAGCATCTATGGAAAGGAATAAACAGTCAGCATTTCAGCCCAAAAGATTGACTGTTCATTCCTTTCCGTAGATGCTGCCTGACCTGCTGAGTTCCTCCAGCATTTTGTATGTGTAAAAGCAAGGCATAGAAGGATATGGTTCTAATGTGGGCAACTGGGTAGATGGACGAAAAGATTGGCATGAACAAGTGTGCAGGACAACTGAGAAAGACTTAGCCCCTTGTGCCTGCTCCACCATTCATTCGTTTGCTTCAGAATTACTTCCTGAGAGCCATAGCTATATTACATGGTAAACCAATATTGTAAAATCAGTCTATTTCTGTTTTGAATATACTCAACAATTGAGCCTCCACTGCCCTCTTGGGTAGAGAATTCCCAACCTCATCATCCTCTGGGTGAAGATATTTTTCTCATCCCTGGCCAAGATGCCCGATCATTCAGTTCAATGCTATGCCTCTGATTCTGTTCAACCTGCCCAGGGATGCATTGGCTCCACATCTACTCTACGCATCCTGAAGAATTTGTATCTTTCGATGAGGTCATCTCTCATTCTTCTAAACTCCACAGTGCGGGTCTAGTCTGCATAATCTCTCAAAGAGTAAAGTCAGCTTCCTGGGATTGGATCTGGTGAGTCATTCTCTCCATCCTTAATTGGCTGTGAACCCTTGTAGGTTTGTTTCAGCAGAAGATGAGCAAGGGCAAATTTGGGAGAAGACAGGAAAATTATAAGCGAAAAGCAAGGAAATAGCAGTGAATATCACTATAGTTTGTGTTTGTCCTTTTACAAGAAGGTGCGAACATCTTGACAGAAACTTTGCAGAACCAGAGATACAGCTAGAATGCAAAACGGAAGAAAATTAATATGTTTCAGGAAAAAAAACTTTGAATTGTCTGAATATTAATAAATCCCAATAACCCAGTGTTGCTCATCTCAGTGCTTTGTAAAAGGTGGACATAAATAGAGTGAATGCTCTGGTTAGGATCTTTCAGAATTCTACAGATTTCGCAAAAGTTCCCAGGATAAAACTGGGAACTATCAACCTGAAGAAGGACTGTTTTTCATTTCTATAGATGCTGTCTGATCTGCTGAGGTCCTCCAGCATTTTGTGTGTGTGTGTTACTTCGAATTTCCGGCATCTGCAGAATTTCTTGTGTTTATGAACTATCAACCTGTTAGCCTGTGGAATCCGTAAAGGACACTTGGGGAAAAAAATAATTTCTTTCAGCAGATACGGAATTATGACGGAGACATCATATTTGACTTGTTTATTAGAATTCTTTGAAGATGTAGCAAAGTGAATAGATGAGGAGAGATCAGAGCATGTGATGTATTTGGATTTTCAGGTTTTTGATAAATGCCCAGACAGGAAGTCCCTGAACAAGGTTAGACAACCTGGTTTAGGGAATAATATACTAACATACTGTAGGTGAGAGGTGGTTAACATAGAAAGCAAGGAGTTAGATAACAGGTCTTTCCTGAGTTATTAGACTGATTATTAGAGTAAAGTAAGGATTGATGCTTGAATCTCAGCTACTGACAAGATATATTGGCAATTTGACCACGTGGAGCAATTTCCAAATTTCCAACCATGATGATTCAAAACCGATGTCCAAGTTGAGTTATTGTCATATGTACAGGTGAAAGAAACACAAACCACAGAACAAGAAGGAACACAACAGAACCACAGACACATAGTATCACATTAGATGCATTCACAAGAAAACAAAACATAAATTATACACATTTATTCAAGAAAGAACACAATTAGAACAGAAAAAAAATATTTTAGTGCAAAGTGATCAAGGTGGGTGTAGAATTACATTTACTGAGGTAGTGATTAGGGTTGTGCCTGTTGGGTCAAGAGGAAAGTAGTTGAAGGGAAGTAGCTGTTCTTGAGCTTGGTGGTGTGGGACTTTAGACTTCTGTTCCTCCTGCCCGATGTTAGCTGTGAAGATTATACTGATGGTGGGAAGCAATTTGCCCTGATGTATTGCCCTGTGTCTACTACTCTCTGCAGCTTCTTGCATTCCCACACATTTGAATGGCTGTACCAGACCATAATGCAACCAGGCATGACATTTTCAACAGTATATCCATGAGATGTATGGGGCAAGCCAAACAACCTTAACCTCCCAGATTATGTGTAAGGAGACTTCAGGGCCACATGGATAAGCTGAGTGGGCAAGGCTACGGTAGATGCAAACATGAAGTCCTTGACTTTGGTGAACTTATCAGAAAAGCAGAGTGTTTTTTTTTCAATGGCAAGATGAGGTACTGTGCAGATGCCTTTAATATGCCACAGACCCCAACAAAGAGCAAATCCAGTTTAGTTGCTTGTCATAAACACGGGGTGCAATAAAATCCTTTGCTCACTTGATCTATTTTGCAGGGAGAAGGCTAGAATTCCAACAGTTGATTAGCAGGCAGAAACAGAGATGAAATGAATGGGTCAGTTACAGCTTCAAGGGCTGTGACCAGTCGGTGTCATGTGCCCCAGCTGAGAATGATTGGAGACTCAGATATGTCACGTGCCATCCACTCATTCAAGTCATTGATGTACTTTATGAAGAGTTGGGTACCAGTACTGATCTTTGTGGGAACCCACGTCTCACAGACAGAGGCAAAGTTGACCCACTTGTACAGTCTTTGTCAGCAATGTTTTTAGTACCTTGTATACTCAAACTGTTTTCCTTGCAGACAGACTGATCTAATGCCGTTTCTTTATCTGTCCCTCAAGGCCTCGCCTGGCTGGTCATTCCCAGGTCCTTTCTTTCTTTTCAGCTTGGCTCTCTGCATATTCAGAGTTGGAGGATCTTTGTGGTGCTGTGCTCAATCCCCAGTCTCTCCTCTGCACTGCTCTATGCTCTGGGGATGCCGGAGAGCCCCAAGTATCTAATGGAGGTAGGAATGCAATATGTTTAAACTCTCCTTCTTGTCAGATTTTTTTTTTAAATTTTAGAACCCACGTGCACATTAGAACAGCTCCATAGATGTCCTATCTAGTACCCTGTTGCCAAAGTTTTCGTCAATGTTATTTAGCATTAAAACTTTTAGGGAGAGAATCCAGTTTCTAAGCTGCAAAGTATTATTTGAGTTACAGATGCTGGCAGTCAGTGATGCTGTGGAGAGTCTCTGAAGTCTGTTGTCCAATTTATTTTGCCCTCTTGTGTGTAAAATAGAACAGCCCATCACATCCTATAGTTTCCATTGGTCTGGGTAAGTCTTTGAAAAAGGCTGTCTGTTGTTCCGTTTAGTAGGTCAGTTTATTATCTTTCTGGATGTGAGCAACACTAACAGGTCTGCATTTATTTCTTACTTTGAATGGCTTAAGCCTGGTGGTGAAGGAACTCTCAGGATGGTATTAATGAACTAACCAAGTGACAAGGAAGGAATAACCATTCCCATCCAAGTAAGGAGCTGATTATCCCTGTCTAATTTAAAGCACCACCATTAAACTGCCCCTAAACTTCTCCACCTCATTTATGCAGAAAGTTTGCTCTATATTTCCTGTAAAACTTCTATCCTTGCTGCCCACACTAGACACAATCTTCAACTAGTGTAGGAGGAGTGCAGGAGGTAGTTCGGGCTCACCATATACACTGAATCCTCAGGGATGAATCCATCTCCATTGGCCAGGAAACTGTGTGGCAGGACTCGCGAAACCTCCTCCAGAACACTGGGAGACCATGTTTGCCAACGCTGGACAATCTAGCCAAGTAGCTGGAGACTCTCCTGAATGTTTCTTGAAGGTATCAAGTCAAGTTTATTGTCATGTGCACAAGTACGGTAAGGTACGGGTACAATGAAAGACTTCAGGTGCATAGATTGTCATAAAGTCATCGGGCACTTGCAGCACAGAAACCTATTCCATGCTGAGCTCTTATTCTGCTTAGTCCCATTGACCCACACCTGGTCTAGCCCTCCATACCCTTCCCACCCATGTGCTTATCCAAGCTTCTCTTAACTCAACTTGAGACAACACAAATTATACATGAGAGTGAAGAAAAGGACTTTTGCTGGTGGAAGAGATGGTGTCTGGGGTAGACTGTAGGATTTGGGCAGAACAGCTACGAGAAAGCTTGCTGATGCTGAGAATCCAGAGCAACGCTCTCGAAGTGCCGGAGGAACTCAGCAGGTCAGGCAGCACCTATGGAAAAGTGTAAACAGTCGACGTTTCAGGCTGAGACCCTTCTGCAGGACTGAGAAGGAAGGGGGAAGTTGGCGGAGTAAAAGGGGGGGGGAAGGAAAAGAGGCTAGCTGGAAGGTGATAGGTGAGGTTCACGAGGATGATTCCAGGAATGACGGGGTTAACATATGAGGAGCGTTTGGCAGCTTCGGGCCTGTACTCACTGGAATTTAGAAGAATGCAGTGGGATCTCGTTGAAACTTACTGAATGTTGACCGGACTAGATAGGGTGGATGTTTCCTATGGCGGAGGTATCCAGAACTAGAGGGCACAGCCTCAAAATTGAGGGGTGACTTTTTTGAAAAGAGGTAAGGAGGATTTTTTTTTTTTTGCCAGAGAGTGGTGAATCTGTGGAATGCTCTGCCACAGACTGCGGTGGAGGCCAAGCCCGTGGGTGTATTTAAAGCTGAAGTTGATAGTCTCCTGATCGGTCAGAGCATCAAAGGATATGGCGAGAAGGCAGGTGTGTGGGGTTGGTTGGGATCTGGGATCAGCCATGATGGAACGGTGAAGCAGACTCGATGGGCTGAATGGCCTATGTCTTATGGTCTAAGCCAGGTGGGTGGAAAGGTCACAGGCTGGAGAAGAAAGAATCTGAGAATCGTAGAGTAGAGTAGAAAATAGGAGAAAGTGAAGGAAGGCGGAACCCAGGGAGAGGTAATAAGCAGGTGAGGAGAAATGAAAATTCAGAGTGGGGAGTAGAGGAGGGAGGGGAGAAATTTGTTACTGGAAGGAGCAATCGATAGCCATCAGGTTGGAGGGTGTCTGTTTGGACTGGGTAGAATGGTGACCGGCATTGGGGGTGGTTCTGGATGAATGTGGTGGAGGTTGTAGTTTTTCTCTGGGAGAGAGTGAGTGGCCAGCAACTGGATAATGATGGAGGAGGAGGTAAGAGGGAATAAGGGGTGGGGGTAGAGCAGGGGAACAGGGGAACCGAAGGAGGGACTTGGGCATCAGTTGGGGCAGAGTGCTGTGGAAACTGGCACATTGAGTGGGCGTGCGGGTGGTAATTCGGTACACAGAGCCTGGGTCCCAGTCGTGTCCCTGACATTGAGCCAAGCTCATGTCATAGTTGGTATGTGACGCCATCCCCAGGTTAGGAGAATTCACATATGGGCATCTCCATCTCAGAGCCGCGGTGGAAGTCATCCTCAACCCTGCGAGGCCACCTGAACAGTTCAAAGAGATTTTGGATTTGATGTATTGAATACAGCAATGGTGGCTGTCAGTGTTTCTGGGCTTTAACCTGAATGAGCTGTGCAGTTAGCTCAGCTCTGTGAGTGCCTTCCCTGTCTCGTCTCTATGCAAATACCACAGTAATTCATTTTCAAAGCTCCAGACTGATGCGTAAACCAGTCAGCAGATGGTGCTAAAAGCAGTCCAACCGCATCACCGGCCTCGACCACTCTGGAAGATCAGAGACATAGAGATCCTGCAGCCGCAGGAAATCGTGAGCAGCACACACACACACATCAGAGGAACTCAGCTGGTCAGACAGCATCTGCGGAGGGAAATAAACAGTCAATATTTCAAGATGAGACCTTTCATCAGGAATGAAAGGCATGCAGAGAGCACTTAGCTAGTTAGCACTGTGCCAGCTTGCAGCAGTGAAGCTTGGCATTCATCCCAGCTGGCCTACTGTGGTTTTTTCATTCCACAGCCTTGTGCCCTGCTCCATTCACTCTCTGTACCCTTTCATCTGTATCCAGTTCCCTTTCGGAAGTTACCGTCCAATCTGCTTTCACCGCCCCATTCCAGATGTCAACAGGTGACTGCAGAGAAACATCTCACCTTGCTCTCCATTCTTTTACCAATGCATTTAGCTTGGCACTTCTGGTTCCTGCCCCCTCCCCGCCATGTAAACAGTTTCCCTCCAGTGTATTCCATCACAAGTAACTTTAATGCTGCAGGGTTCCTTTTGTTGAATGCTCCGCATTACAAACTGAAGTAAGAGGGCTGGGTTGGTCTGGCTTTGGTGATTCTGTTGCTTTGTAGCTGAATCAAAATGCTTTAATTTCCACACAGCCAGGCCCCCCCCCCAAAAAACAGTAATTGAGGTGTATGACCGGTTCAAAAGACCCTTTGATTGACAGATGGGTATTCACCAGCACCGTTCTGCTCTGCATTTAAAGCCCACGTTAGATGAAGTTCAGGCAAGCTGCAAATGCAGTAGCCCCGCACCAGCAATAGGGGTTCAATGCCTGCCTCTGTCTGTAAAGAGGTTGTACCTTCTCCCCATGGCCGCATGTGGTTAGTAGAGCCACTGCCTCACAGCCTAAATGACTCTGGTTCACTCCTGACCGCTGGTGCTGTCTACGTGGAGTTTGCACGTTCTCACTGTAACCGCGTGGGTTTCCTCCAGGTGCTCCAGTCTCCTTCCACGTCTTAAAAGATGCACGTGTTGGTGGGTTAACTTGTCCCTGGAGTCTGGACGAATAGTAGAATGTGGGGGCAGTAGGAAGAATTGGTAAATGGTTTATTATTGTCACGTGCTGAGATACCAGGGAAAAGCTTCAATTGCCATCCAGACAGATCATTTCATACGTTAGTACATCACGGCGGTACAAAAAGGGGAAAACAATGCCAGAATGTAGAATATATGCTGCAGTTAGAGAAAGTGCAGTGCAGGCGGACAAATACAGTGCGAGGGCTGAAGAGCTCATCTTTATCAGACGAGAAGTCTGTTCAAGAGCTTTATTACGGCAGGATAGATGAACCCGGATACATCTTCTCAGGCTTTTGTGTCTCCTGCCTGATGAGAGGGTGGAGAAGAGAGAATGTCCGAGGTGGAAGAGGTCTTTGATTATGTTGGCTGCTTTCCTGAGGCAGTGGGGAAGTGTAGGCAGAGTCCACTGAAGGTGGGTGGATGCTGATTTTTGATGGACTGGGCTGCGTTCACAAATCTTGTGGCCTTGGGCAGGGCAATTGCCGTAACAAGCTGTGACGGGGTGCTTCCTATGGTGATAAAGATTGCGGAGATTCAAACAGGCCAAATTTCCTTCGCATTCTGAGGAAGTAGTGCTATTGTGGTGGCTCAGGCTTGTGACCGGTCAGCTCTTGCCAGTTGTCACTTGATTCAATTCCTGAATGCTTCAAAGCTCCTGAACAGTGTTTCAGTTCATTGAATGTGAAGATCACTGCCTGGCATTTGTGGTCCATTCCTAATTGTCCAACCACCTTCTGTGTGCAGAAATTCCCCTCCAAACCTCCTACCTCATTGATAATGTTATTGATTTTCATTGATATTTCAGTGGTTTCTTGATCCCTTTTACTGACATGGGATTGTTAGTAGCTACATGAATTTAAATTTTAGATTTTCTAGAACTTTGTGAGCTGCACTCTGATCATGCACTCAAGATGAGATTTATTGACCTGCTCCTGGACAAGTTCTGAATTTCTGTGAAGTGTATCCTGTAATTCATAGGAAAGCAATGAACGTTTTGCTACTTACATGTGTGAGCAAGCTTTTTCTTGTTTTAACAAGCATCAAGAGCAAGGATAGAAATAGTCTCATTTCAGTTGAAGGTGAAATTCATGTGTGCTTATCTCAAGTTCGACCCAGAATTGAGAAATCTATTAGTTGCCTTATGAGTTTTTTAAATTTATGAAAGAAAAAGAGAGATTAATTTCAAGAAAGGCAAGCTAGGCGTAACTATCTTTTTTTTCAAGAAAGGTTGACTAAAGATTAATTCTCTACTCAGAAGACCATTGACAATTACTTTTGGACTATTATATGTACAATTTACTGATTACGCTAACGTACCGTGAGCTGTAAGTATAATATTTTTTATGCAGGGGTTCCCTGAAGCCTGAAACGTATTTCAAGGGTTTCAGGCTTCAGGCCTGGGCAGAAAGTTTGAGACGGGCTGGTTTAGAGAAACAGTGCAGGAACAAGCCCTTCAGTGCCAACAAGCTCACGCCAGCCAGTTACACCCACATGACCAATTAACCTGCTAACCCATGTGTTTTTGGAATGTGGGAGGAAACCGGAGCACCTGGAGAGAACCCAAGCAGTCACAAGGAGAATGTATAAACTCCTTCGTGACAGTGGCGGAGTTGAACCCAGGTCGCTAGCACTGTGACAGTGTCACGCTAACTGCTAAGCTGCCTTGCTGTCCCTAATCTGCAGTTACAAAAGGCACTAAAAATGCAGGTACAGCAATAATTGGATGCACCATCTCTACGTTGGCCTTTGTGGCAGAAAGGTTTGAGGACATAAGATATCTTGCTGCAATTGCATGGAGTCACACTGTCAGAATCATTAAGTACAGAGTCCCCCTCCCCCTCCCCCTCCCAAGCAGGTCAGTCAGCGTCTGTGGAGAGAAACAAACAGTTGATGTTTCAGACCAAGACCCTTCATCAGGTCTCAGCCATAAACACTGACTGTTTATTCCTCACCATAGATGCTGCCTGACCTGCTGAGTTTCTCCAGCATTTTGTGTTGCTCTGATTTTCACCTTCTGTAGAATTTTTGTGTTTATCGATGTGTACAGGTCTAAGGAAGGATGTATTCAGAAAGGCAGATTGCAAAGGTTCAGATTGATTACTGGGATAGTTAGTTTGTTATAGAAGAAGAGATTTAACAGACAGTGCCTTAGCTCTCGAGTTAGAAGAATGAATGATAATTTTATTGAAAAGCATAACATCCGTTACAGGGGTTGACATTGGAGAGACAGAGTAGGTGTTTGCCAGGCCTGGACACCTGCAGCCAAGGTTCACGATCTGAAAATAACAGCATGGAGATGTGAAGAAATAACTTCATCCAGAGAGTGATGAATCTCTGAAATAACAAACTGCAGTCACTGTAGATTTTACCAGGAAGCTGCTCTGAAAGTTAAGAGATTCTGTTATTACATTATACATGGTCAGCAAAATCAAGTTTGCATAGCAACGGATTTTTTTTGATTTCCAAGTTAAATTCAACTGATGAGAATAAACATTATCTGGTAGTCTGCCTTTGCCATGAAATTGTCGCTTTTTGCACAGGGATAGATGAGTCATTCCTGACTCATGAATATCGAACAACCCAATAGTAAATTGCCAAATCCTCCTTTTGTTCCTTCAAAGTCAACCATTTGAACCCAATTGTTCCCATTAAGACCAGCGTTCGACGGGAACCTGTGAAAGCACGCCTTGTACCATCGGAATAAAGTGGCATTGCAGTGAGCAGAGAGGTGCTGCTGTATTCGAAACTGTTACTACATTAAAGGCATTACAATACATCATACAGTGCTATATGCCTGAGATGCTGCTCCTGCAAGTATGTTTTTCATACTCGTAGATGTGCATATCACAATAAACTCTTCGAGAGAAGTTGAAGGAGATTTGGAAGTGAAAACCTGCAGGTGTTGGAAACCTGAAATAAAAACAGAAACTGCTGGAGACCAATCAGAAACAAGAGAAAATCTGCAGATGCCGGAAATCCAAGCAACAAATTCAAAATACTGGAGATACACAGGAGTCAGTGGTCGGGCAGCATCTGTAGAGAGAAAAATGCCTGATTGATGATCTTCCATCATTCAAGGGCTTTGGTTTCAAGGAACACCCTGATTCTGATTCGTCTTAAGAGCAGGAGGGAACAGCAGAAATTCTGGTCAGTCCCTGAATCGGACACACAGGGAAATGGGGGGTACAAAGCGAGCAGAGTGAGAGAGAGGTGGGGGGGGGGTGGAACCAATCTCCTGGTGGGTTTGTGGGCTGGAGAAGGTTAAATAGCTGGGTTGCTGGGAGAGGGGAGTGGGCCATAAAAAGATTTGAACACTAAACAAACCAAAATATTAGGAGTGGGTCAACAAAGCTGATAGATATTTGGTTACAAGTGAGATAATTTTCCCTCTCTGAATATGGATGATACAAAACAAAACACTACACGTGGTGTGTTTGTGAGTCAGCAATGCGAGAGACGCTCAGTTAGTCAGGCTGCATCTGTGGAGCAAGAAACAGTGTTAACGCCTCTAGTCTTTGTTTCCTCTGCGGAAAGAGGCCCTAACTTCCTGATTTTTTCCCCCCACTTTTTACACAACATAAGTGATCCAAACCTAAGAACTGATGGCTTTTATTTGTTTCAGCTTTACTATAATCGTGATTTTTTTTTTGGTGCAATATTAGAGTCGGAGCAGCTCAGTACAGAAATGGGCCCTTCAACCTGTATTATATGTTGGCCTGGTTTTCTGCCTCGTCCCATCAAACTGCACCCAGACCAGCGTTCCCACCCTTTTTTTTAAGCCATGGACCAATACCATTTATACCCCTGATCCAGACCATAGCCCCCTCCCTTCCCATGTACATCTTGTTCCACACTCACACTCTGAGGGAAGGAGGTTTCCCTTCAGGTTCCCTTTCACACTAACCCAATGACCTTTATCACTAGTCTTACTCAAATGAGGGTTAAAAGTCTGCATACATTCACCCTATCTCTACCCCTCATAATCTTGTATCCCTCAAAATGATATCCCCTCATTTCCGTACACTCCAGGGATTAAAGTAAGGATATGGAGACAGATGGACTCATTAAGAAGCACAGGGTCTTGGGAGTGAATGCTCACATATACACCTGAAGGTACTGGGTCATACTCTTCTCCGGATAATATGCAGCTATCTGATTCTGAGATGGCTGATGAAGCCAAAGTGGGAGCCACATTCTGTCCCCAGATGGGACTGGCGATGTCTGATGAGTGGGTAGTTTGTGAGACGGTGCTGTCTCTTCCCCCTTGCACGAGGTCTCTGTGTGCTGCTAGTTCAGGAACAAGAAGTTCTCATACCATCCCATGTGTTCCTTCTCTTTGAGCAGTCATGGGCTAAGGATTCCCAGGAGTCAGTGGAGAGGTTGCACTTCTATCAATGCAGTTTTGAACACATCCTTGAGTCTTTAAATCTGTCGAGCGGGTAACCTCTTCCGCCCAGTGTCACAGAACTGGACAAAGTGCCTGCACCAGGTCAGATTGATGAGATTAAACAAGTGTTTGGTTGTTTACTGGCCAAGGAAGGGCTAAACTAGTTCAAAGTGTATGAAAGTTCTGGCATTGGAGAGGGTCCAGAGGGGGTTCATGAGAACATTGAGTTAATGAAAGGGTTAACATATGAGGAGCATTTGATGGTTTTGGGCCTGTACTTGCTGGAGTTTTGGAGAATGAAGGGCATCTCATTGAAACCTATCAGGTAGATGTGGACGTGGATGTGGAGAGGACGTTTCTTATAGTGGGAAAGTCTAGAACCAGAGGGCACACCCTCAGAATACAGGGACATGCATTTAGAACAGAGATGGAAAAAAAATTCTGTAGCTAGAGGTTGGTGAATCTGTGGAATTTACTGCCACAGATAGCTGTGGAGGCCAAGTCTTTGGGTCTATTTAAGGTGGAGATTGATACGTTCTTGATTAGTCACGTTGTCAAAGGTATGGGGAGAAGGCAGGAGATTGGAGTTGAGAGGAATGATAAATCAGCCTTGATGGAATACTGGAGAAGACTTGATGGGCCAAATGGCCTAATTCTGCTCCTATGCCTTGTGTTCTTATGTAAACACTAGTTAGATCTCAGCAAAAGCATTGCCTTCTGGTCACAAAAAGAGTGAATGAGCAATGGGCCTGATTTATACTGGATGAGCAGGACAGGAGACCCTCAGCTTTGTGGAGTGGCTGGGATTGTTAAAGGGTCATGCATGGCTGGGAAAGACTTATTTCCCTTGGATATCCAATTAACCAGGTGTTTGTTTAAAGGATGAGAGAGAGAGACGGAGAGAGCTATAGATGGATAGATATGTTTTCACACAGAGAACGATGGCCAGCTTGAATACACTCTGAAATGCCGGTAGCAGCAGGAAACTTCGTCTCTCAAAATGTAACATTAAACTTCCAGGCTAAAAGGTGGGAAGTGAAATTTAGTTGGGAAAACCTATGGCTAGCAGGGTCACAACGGTTTCTTTTTGTGTTTTTGTTCAAATTTAATTGTCGTTCAACCACACACATGAATACAGCTAAATGAAGCAGTGTTCCTCCAGGGCCAAGGTGTAATACACAGTACCAACAACACACAGCGCATACGGCATGTGAAGTTACAATAGCGGAAAACACACAGTCACACAAAAAAAATACAGCCCAAGTTCCTGAGTGGCATGGCCTGTAGGCTGATGGTGTACGGGATGTTGTCCTGGTCTAGCTTGTCTTCCACTGAGTAAACACTAGAGGGCAGCAGTGACTGAAGGGGGCCAGCCCCCAACTCAATACAGATTCCAGCATGCCTACAGCAGCCTCTGCTCCTGCCACACGGCCTCTGGCAGCTCCTGGGTAGCGGCAACAGGCGACACCTCGGCATGGGAGCCTAGTCCACAGGACAACCAAGGCAATGCAGCTACTCCAGTGTTGGTGTCACCAATGAACCAGTGAAATGGACTTGCAGTATTCTACAATACTGCTGTCCAACAGGGTCTTGCATCATAATAAAAATGTCGGAGACAGTCATTTGCAGTGTTTGTTGGACCGTACACTGACTCAGCATGACAAGGGTATGCAGTAAGTCCAGGTGACAACATGGTGTGCAGTGAGTCCACCTCCATCACTATTGAGTCGTGCAGTGATGGAGTAGATCTGCAATAGTGCATGTTATTAATATCCAGTGGTATCGTGATTTTTTTTAAGTTATAAAAGATGAACAGTTACACCTTTAACTGCGACTGTGCATACCACCATCGTACCGGAAATTAAACTGTTCTGCACACCCTTAACTCTAACTCAGCCAATGGAACACAGGTGGGCTACCTCTTGTACTATCTTATGGGCTTCTCTCTGAGTCTTTGTTTGTTTTACTTCACCGTACGTCAGCGTATTTGTGCACGTGACAATAAACTCGACTTGGCTGAGATTCAGTAGCAAAGTGGTCCCAAGTTGTAGATATTCCTGCCTCTGCTTCTCTGCGCTGGCCAGAAACGTAGGAGTGCAATCAGGCCATTTAGCCCATTGAGTTTGCTCCAGCACTGCTGAATTATTATCACTCTCAACCCCACTCTCCCCATAACCTTTGATGTCCTTACTAATCAACCTCTACTTTAAATATACCCAATGACTTGGCCTCCACAGCCATCTGTAGCAATGTATTCCACAGATTCACCATCTCCAGCTACAGAAATTCCTCCTGATCTCTGTTCTACGACTACTCCTCTATTGGAAACATCCTCTCAACATCTACTCAATCTAGACCTTTCAATACTCAATAGTTTTCAAAGAAATTCATCCCCCCCCCACCCCCGGCAAGTACAGACCAAGAGCCATCAAATGCTGCTTGTACATTAACTCTTTCATTCCCAGGATCGTTCTCATGAACCTCCTTTGCACCCTGTCCAATGCCAGTTCTTGTTTTTAGATAAGGGGCCCAATGTCTTAAAAAAACCCCTCAGCATTACATCCTGCCTTGTACTTTCTAGTCCTCTCGAAATGAATGCTAACATTGCATTTGCTTTCCTTACCACCGACTCAGCCTGCAATTTAACCTTCAGGGAATCCTGTACAAGGACACCCAAGTCCCTTTGCAACTCTGATTTCTGAACTTGATCTCCTTTTAGAACATAGTCTACACCTTTATTCCTTCTACCAAAGTGTGTGACTATGCAGTTACCTACACCATATTCCATCTGCCACTTCTTTGTCCATTCTTCCGATCTGTCCAAGCCCTTCTGCACCTATTTTTTCATTGTCTGCAAATTTGGCCACAGCACCATCACAATTCTTAACATATAGTTTGAAAAGATGCAGTCCCAAACCAATTCCTATGGAATGTCACTAGTGCCCAGCAGTCAAACAGAAAAGGCCTCCTTTATTCCCACTCTTTACTTCCCACCAGTCAGCCAATCTTCTATCCATGCTGGAATCTTTCCTGTAATTCCACGAGCTCTTAGCTTGTTTAGCAGCCTCATGTGTGGCACCTTGTCAAAGACCTTCTGAAAATCCAAATAAACAACAAACACTGATTCTCATTTGTCTATCCTGCCTATTGTTTCCTCAAAGATTTCCAAAATATTTGTCAGGCAACATTCCCCCTTAAGGAAACCATGCAAACTTCAGTTGATCTTATTATGTAGCTCCAAAACCTTATCCATAATATGGACTCCACAGGAAGTCAGACTCACTGGAGAGAACAAAAGGAATATCTGTAATGGAATGAATAACATAATCAACATAATAACTGCTTTAAATATAGAAAAGGAAGAGGAAAAATACATTGAAACAGACAGATTGAGCAAGTCTGTGGAATGAGAAATAAAAAGGGATGGTTATCTGAAATGGTTAAATTAAGTATTTTGTACTGCGGGTTGCATGGAGCGGGATGGAAGATTGGGGATCGGTAAATTGATTTATTATCGTCGTGTGTACCAAGGGACAGTGAAAAGCTTGTCTTGCATATCATCCATAATGGTCAATTGATTACAACATTCCACTGGGGAAGTATATAAAGTGTATCAGTAACAGAATGCAGTATAAAGTGTTACAGCTGCACAGAAACAATAAGGCACAAGGCCACAAGGTAGATTGTGATGTCAAGAGTCTATCTTATCGTACTAGTGAACCATTCAATAATCTTTTAACTGTGGGATGGAAGCTGTCCTTGAGCCTGGTAGTACTTGTATTCAGGCTTTTATAACTTATTTCTGCAGTAGACTCAGGATTGGAATGACCTACTCCAGCTCCTGTACCTCATGTTTCTGTGGTTTTTAAACAGTGAAACTCAAACATCAGGGTCCTGTGGTCACCATTGTACCTGAAAGACAGCTGTATTCACCACTTCCTGCCCTGGTCACCCAGCACATTTCTCTCAACCCTATCTCTAACTTCTCCACAGCACTGCAATGACAAGTGAGGCTGACAGGCATGCAGTCGCTCTTGGTGTCTCATTCATAGAACCACAGGAGGAACATGTCTTCGTTACACACCATCAGGTTCAAGAACAGCTGCTTCCCTTCAGCCATTCAGTTCTTGAACAGACTGGCACAAGTGAATCACTACCTCAGTGTAGCAATACCAGGACCTCTTCGATCAATTTGCACTAAAATAGACTTTTTTTTTTCTTTTTTGTAAAAGTTCAGAATCAGATTTATTATCCCAGTCCTAGGTGACGTGAAATTTGTTCTTTTGCAGTGGCAGTGCATTGCAAAGGCAAAGTTACCATAAATCACAAAAATAAGTAAATGGAGGGGAAAAAAGTAATGATGAGATAGTGTTTATAGGTTCATGGACCATTCAGAAATCTGATGGCAGAGGGAAAGAAACAGCTTCTCCGTGGTTCTCCCCTTCTTCGGCCTCCTGTGTCACCCCCTGCTCCTCTTGCCCCAGTTGTACTAATGAGAAGAGGACTTGCCCCAGAAGGGGAGGGTCCTGAGTGCTGAAAGCCTCATTAATTGAATAATTTATTATTGATTTGTGAGTGCTGCCTATCTGGTGCTATGTGCCTGTGAAGCTGGAAGTAAGTTTTCCATTGCAACTCTGCACGTGACTATAAACTTGACTGTGCCTTTGAGAAGTCGCTCACTTGTTCCCTTAGACAACACATTGTGAAGTGGTGGGACAATAAACGGCCCTCTGTTGTTGAGTGGGCTGGTAATTGTGAAAATGTGACTCGTGTTTCTCGCCGTTCAGACTGGGCAGGAGGAGGAAGCCCTGCGGGTTTTCCGGTGGATGTTTTGGTGGAACCACCGCGGGACGGCTCACACTCTCTCGGTAAGTGAACTACAGTGTTCGTTAACCCCAATCTTCAGCCACTGCAGCCCTGCCCTATGCCTCACCCTCTCACCACAGCTGCTGTTTATGGTGGGTATTCTGACCTGTGCTAAATTCCAGACGTTTTCCAAAGGGAACCCTCAGCCTGGCCAGTGACACCTTGGAGAAGGTCGGAGTCACACTGAGTGTTTAGAAGTCAGGAGTCTTAAGGCTAAGAGGGTGCTTTTGTTTAAATGGAAGGATACTAATCTTGCTCAGTGGTTACGGGATGTTATGGCATGCCTAAATTTAGAAAAGATTCATTGTTCAATTTCTGAATCTAACCAAGATTTTCAAAATTTGTGGGGGCCATTTTAAAATTATTTTCATAATCTTTGACTTCTTGTTAAAGTACAGAAGTTGGTTAGTAGCATATTTTATTATCTGATAAGTTTTTTCTTTTTTTTTCCCCTAACAGCTTTGACTTTGGTAGTGGGTGTAGATCTCTATTTTTTTTAATAAAATTGTTTATATTCTAATATATGAATTAATCTAATCTATATGAATATAGAGTAAGGAGTTCATTAATGTGATTCAATATACTGTATCTGGTATTATTATTTTTTTCTTTTATTTTATAATATGTATTCTCTTGGACTCTATTCTTCTATACAGAAACCAATAAAAAATATTGGAAAAGAAAAATATTGGAAAAGAAAGGAGTCTTTATCAAGCAGTGCAGTTGAATGAAAGGCACTGCTTCACAAATGAATGTGTTGAGGTCACAGTGCGTGGTGTTGTGAGCGGCTGGCAGCGAGAGAGACCGGGGGCACAATGTACTAGGGACCGGTGTCAGAGCAAGGCTGCTGTACCTGGAAGGTTAAGTTTCAGGATTCGCCTGCTGTTCCGGACTTTAAATGCTGATCACTGCATGATAGCAGCAGTGACAAATCCTCTCTCATCTGGGGCAGTGGTGCTTCTATATCTGCTGCTCAGCTCACTATAAATTTAACATTATGTAATCAGTGAAAAGACCTGTCTGTGATAATTAGAATCAGGGTCATACAGCACAGAAACAGGCCCTTCAGCCCAACCCATTGATGCTAACCAAGATTCCCATCTAAGTTTGTCCCCTTTACCCACATTTGGTCCTAAACCTTTCCTATCTATGTACCTCTCACAGCTTCTTTTAAATGTTGTTCATGTACGTGCCTCAACCACTTCTCGTTATGTGTACTTACCACCCTCTGTGGAAAGAAGTTGCCCCTTAGGCCCCCTCTCACTGTAAACTTTTGCCCATCACACACAAAATGCCAGAGGAGCTCAGCATGTCAGGCAGCATCTATGAGTGAAATAAACAGTCAACATTTGGGACCAAGACCCTTCAACGGGAATCATTAGACCTAACAAAGGGTCTCAGCCTGAAACGTTGACTGTTTATTTCCTTCTATAGATGCTGCCTGACACGCTGAGTTCCTCCAGCATTTTGTGCGTGTTTAAAATTCTTTTAATGTTAGTTATGAGGTGCAGCACAGTAGAAGGTCCTTCCAGATAAATAAGCCCACACTGCCCAGTTACGCACATGGCTAATTAACTTACTGATCCGTGCGCCGTTGGAACGTGGGAGAAACCAGAGCACCTGGAGTAAACTCACAGGGAACACATACAAATTCCTTATAGACAGTGGTGGAATTAAACCTGGGTCACTGCTACTGTAATGGCAGTGTTACACTAACTGCTTGGCTACCATGCTGTTCCTGTCCCTAACTGTACAGCCTGCAATGGCCAGGAATGGAATCCAAGAGGCAGCTATGCTCACCCTCATCACTCCGATTACATTGTTCAACATTTCCAGCACCTGCAGTACCTTTTGTCTTTAAACCTCGCTCCTTTATTTTTTCATTCCACTTGCCCTGGGAAAAAGACTTGGGGTAGTCACCTTATATTTTCCCTTTATGCACCTCAAAATGGTCACCCCTCAGCCTCCTACACTCCAAGGAATGAAGTCCTTGGCCGGCCAGCCTCTTGAGTCCTTGCACACTTTCCAGTTTAATGATAGTTCGTAGTACTAGCACTGTCTTCAGACACGATGAAAATGTCGGAAAGGCGGGTTTGTGCAGTGTTGCTGACTCCTTCGGTGGTCCCATAGTCTCTCAAAACAGAAACAGGCCCTTCAGTCCATCAAATCTAGACTGATCATCAACCATCCATTTACACTGGCCCAATTTATTCTCCCCTCATTCCCACCAGGTCTCCCTATTTGCAACAACCAGCATTTACAGTCAGCGGGGGGTGTTGGTGGAGAGATGTAAGGTGCTCCCTCCCTCCACTGGTTTTCAGGTCACCCTCGAGTAGGGTGTAGCACATGCTTAGCCTCCCCAGCAGTAGCTCTTCATTCTGCTTTGTGAGGTAGAGATGAAGAGATCAGTTCAAAATGTTTTCAGGATTTGGGAGATGTACAGCAGCAAGGTAAATCAGCTGACTGAGTGGTGTCGCTGCAATAACCTTGCGCTCAATGTCTGTAAGACTCTTGTGGTTAAGACGATATACGGTGCATTGGCCTTCATCAACTGTGGGATTGAGTTTAAGAGCCGAGAGGTAATGTTACAGCTATATAGGACCCTGGTCAGGCCCCACGGAAGTACTGTGCTCAGTTCTGGTTGCCTCACTACAGGAAGGATGTGAAAACTACAGAAAGGGTGCAGAGGAGATTTACAAGGATGTTGCTGGATTGGGGAACATGCCTTATGAGAATAGGTTGAGTGAACTTGGCCTTTTCTCCTTGGAGCGATGGAGGATGAGAGGTGACTTGATAAAGGTGTATAAGATGATGAGAGGTATTGATCGTGTGGATAATCAGAGGCTTTTTCCCAAGGGCTGAAATGGCTAATGTGAGAGGGCACAGTTTTAAGATGCTTGGAAGTAGATAGCGAGGGGATGTCAGGGGTAAGTTTTTTTTTTTAGCAGAGAGTGGTGAGTGCGTGGAATGGGCTGCCAGCAACTGTGGTGGAGGCAGATACGACAGGGTCTTTTAAGAGACTCCTGGATAGGTACATGGAGCTTAGAAAAATAGAGGGCTATGGGTAACCCTAGTAATTTCTAAAGTAAGTATGTGTTCAGCACAGCATTGTGGACCGAGGGGCCTGTATTGTGCTGTAGGTTTTTCATGTTTCTATGAACTGATTGTGGACTTTGAGGAGAAGTCGATGGAACACACACCAGTCCTCATTGAGGCATCAGAAGTGGAAAGGGTGAGCAGTTTCAAGTGCCTGGGTGTTAACATCTCTGAAGATCTATCCTTGGCCCAACATGTTGATGCAATTGTGAAAAAGGCATGACCACAGCTATGCTTCATTAGAGTTTGAGGAGATTTGGTATGTCACCAAAGTCACTGACAGATTTCTGCAGATGGCCGTGGAGCGCATTCTAACTGGATGCATCACCATCTGGTACAGAGGGACCACTGCACAGGATCAGGAAAAAGCTGCAAAAAGTTGTAAACTCAGCCAGCTCCATCATGGGCACTGGCCTCCCCAGCATCCACGACACCTTCAAAAGGCGATGCCTCAAGAAGGGGGCGTCCATCGTTAAGGACCCCCACCACCCAGGACATGCCCTCTTCTCATTGCTAGCATCAAGGAGGCGGCACAGGAGCCCAAAGAGAGACACTCAACACTTGAGGAACAACTTCTTCTCCTCCTCTATCAGATTTCTGAATGGATAATGATCCCATGAACACTTACCTCGATATTTTTTTCCTCTTTTTGCACTGTTTATTTAATTGAAATTTTTTTTACATAGAAACATAGAAAACCTGCAGGCCCTTCGGCCCTCAGAGTTGTGCCGAACATGTCCCTACCTTAGAAATTACTAGGCTTACCTATAGCTCTCTATTTTTCTAAACTCCATGTACCTATCCAAAAATCTCTTAAAAGACCCTATTGTATACACGTCCACCACCATTGCCGGCAGCGCATTCCACGCACTCGCCACTCTCTGTGTAAAAAAAAAAAAACAACTTACCCCTGACATCTCCTCTGTACCTACTCCCCAGCACCTTAAACCTGCGTCCTCTTGTGGCAACCATTTCAGCCCTGGGAAAAAGCCTCTGACTATCCACACGATCAATGCCTCTCATCATCTTATACACCTCTATCAGGTCACCTCTCATCCTCCGTCACTCCAAGGAGAAAGGGCCGAGTTCACTCAACCTGTTTTCATAAAGCATGCTCCCCAATCCAGGCAACATCCTTGTAAATCTCTTCTGCAGCCTTTCTATGGCTTTCACATCCTTCCTGTAGTGAGGCGACCAGAACTGAGCACAGTACTCCAAGTGGGATCTGACCAGGGTCCTATATAGCTGCAACATTACCTCTCAGCTCCTAAATTGGATTCCACAATTGATGAAGGCCAATACACTGTATGCCTTCTTAACCACAGAGTCAACCTGCGCAGCAGCTTTAAGTGTCCTATGGACTCGGACCCAAGATCCCTCTGATCCTCCACACTGCCAAGAGTCTAACCATTAATACTATATTTTGCCATCATGTTTGACCTACCAAAATGAACCACCTCACATTTATCTGGGTTGATCTCCATCTGCCACTTCTCAGCTTTTCTTTATATACACTTATTATAATTTATAGTTTTTATTATTAATGTACTGCTGTTGCAAAAAACAAATATCACAACATAAGCAGAGAATATGCAGCAAAAGATGGTGCAGCACCAGAGACGGGCCTCAAATAATGACACCCAGATAAAGAGGAGCTGCGGTGACCTGTGAACGTGCGGGCGTGAAACACCGTCGCAGCTGGTGGCGCTGCTGCATCACAGCTCCAGTGACACAGGTTCAATCCCGACCTCCAGAGCTGTCTATGTTGGTTTCATCTGGTTCTCCACTCCAGCCCCCCGATATCCCAAAAACAGGTTAACTGGACACAAAATAACTCCAGCAATGTCAGTGAGTGGTAGAATCTGGGGAAGTTGATAAGGATGGGAGGAGAATAAAATAGGATTATTGTAAATGAGAGGGTGATGTTCACAAACTTGATGTGCTGTATCCTTCTCTTAACCTATAAACTAAAACATGTACGCATTTTAAAAAATCCTTGCATTTCTCTTTTAAGCTATCCTGAAGTATTTCATCTGTTCTGGCCAGGACCTGAATAGTAGTCTTCACAGGTTTACTGCAACTTGCTTGCAACCCTTATACCTCTGTTAAATGAAAAAAAAACAATGCAGTGTTTCCTTTGCTTTTATTAACAGCCTTGTCAATAATTTACAGGGTGTTCAGATACCTGAGCACTGGATGGTTGATGGCTGGCATCATCTCAGTGGGCTGAAGGAACTATTCCTACACTCTATCGATCTATAACCATGATAGCTTACATAGCTAAGCAGGTATTCATTGTTACTGAGTAGAACTACTACTGAATGCCTCTGCAAATGAGAAGCAATTCCTTATGACAGTGACAGCAGACAACTCAGTAACCACCCCACCACCATAGGCTGGTACTCCCTCCCCCTCAATGTTTGGAGGTTTGAGTCTGTGACCTCAGTCACAGAAGCTGACCTGCCCCCCTCACCTGCTTCATTTTGATTTCTCTGATTCGCAGGTTCATCGGCTTTTGATCCCTGCTGTTGAAAAAAGCAGCACCAAGCTTAACAGCGATCGACCCGACTGGCTCAGAGGTCAGTTACTGAAGGTACGGTCAGCCGCCTAATCTGTCTTTTCTTGAGCATGTGCTTTGTGTGTAAAAGTTACCAATATTCAGTGACGCAAACACAAGGAAATCTGCAGGTGCTGGAAGTTCAAGCAACACACATAAAATGCTGGTGGAACGCGGCAGGCCAGACAGCATCTCTAGGAAGCAGTACAGTTGCTGTTTCAGGCCGAGACCCTTCGTCAGGACTAACTGAAAGAAGAGCTAGTAAGAGATTTGGAAGTGGGAGGGGGAGGAGGAGATCCAAAATGATAGGAGAAGACAGAAGGGGGAAGGATGGAACTAAGAGCTGGGAAGTTGATTGGCAAAAGGGATACGAGGCTGGAGAAGGGAGAGGATCATGGGACGGGAGGCCTAGGGAGAAAGAAAGTGGGAGGGGAGCGCCAGAGGAAGATGGAGAGCAGGCAAGGAGTTATTGTGAGAGGGACAGAGAGAAAAAAAAAAGGAAGGAATCAATCAATAAATAAATAAAGGATAGGGTAAGAACGGGCAGAGGCACATTAATGGAGGTTAGAGTAGTCAATGTTCATGCCATCAGGTTGGAGGCTACCCAGACGGAATATAAGGTTCCTCCAACCTGAGTGTGGCTTCATCTTTACAGTAGAGGAGGCAGTGGATAGACATGTCAGAATGGGACTGGGACATGGAATTAAAATACGTGGCCACTGGGTGATCCTGCTTCCTCTGGCGGACAGAGTGTAGGTGTTCAGCGAAATGATCTCCCAGTCTGCGTCAGGTCTCGCTAAAATTTAGAAGGCTGCACCAGGAGCACCGTGAATTGTATTGTGGACGAAAGATCCCAGATCCCAGATCCCAGACAAAGCACTCGCTTCCTTACCAGATTCAGATTGTATCAAATGGTCTGCTGGAGGAAATCAGCAGGTCGATCAGCATCTGTGAGGGGTGAAGGAGGAATTCCTTTCTCCCCAACAATACTCTCAACCTGCTGAGCTTTTCCATCAGGTTGTGTTGCTCCAGATTCCAGCATCTACAGTCTCTCGTGTCTCTGCCTTTCTGAGGCATTCACGTTTCCTTCGCATAGTCTTCATTGGTAGATCAGGGAAGAGGCTTTAGCTCGAGTTCCAGCCTCAGGGTGTAGTGGTGGGACTACTTCAGTTGCAGCCTATCCCCAGAGGTTCATCAAGCTATAGTGCACCCCTCAGCACATACTCAGCCAGCTGCCGGCATTCACTTGCAGTCATTTTCCCCTTTCACTGGAAGGCCAACACAGCTGAGATTCTGCCCATTGATTCTCAAGCTCCTCCCATTAATCCCTCTGAGGCCCTCCAAACAATCTCCAAAATCCTCCCACAGACCCTAACATCCCTGCCACTGATCCTGGGTCTCGTCCTGCTGATCTTTAATCCCCTCCCACTCTGATTCCTGCACCCACAGGGCTCTGTAGTTTTGTGTATCAAGAGATCTCAGCGTGAGTGTCCTTTCCTCTGGACAGTGGTGATAATTGATCAGCTGGGTCGGCTAACAGTGCTTGTTTTCATTTTCAGGGCTTGGATCCCATCCACAAGCTGTTCTCTCAGAGGCACAGGTCCACGTCGATCGCGTTCTCCATCATCTTCTTCAGCATCTCATTCGGGTGAGTCGTTCTGTGAACTAGCCCCAAGAGCGGCTGCTCCCTGTACTGCTCCATCCTCGGCCCTCCTGGTGCTTCGTTGTTGCAGGCAGCAGGTTCACGGAGCACTGCCTTTGTCGTTCTCGTTCTGGGACTCCATTTGGCACTGATGCAGGGGGGAGAGGGATTACTGGGTGAAAACTTCAGATCTAAGACAGAGCGTCTGCTTACTTGGCCTTCATATGGGTAACTGCTGTACAACGATCCAGAGCGTGGGTGGTTCACAGGACAAAATTTCCCCTATTTATTCAGTGTCCTTGGTGGACCAAGAGAAGCCGCAAATACAATAGTTTAATAACAATAATAGTCCTGACGAAGGATGTCGGCCCATAACATCGACTGTACCTCTTCCTAGAGATGCTGCCTGGCCTGCTGCGTTCACCAGCAACTTTGATGTGTGTTGCTACAATAGTTTAAGCGGCTCTTCGGCACATGAATGTGCAGAAAATGGAGAGATATGGACCTGTGTAGGCAGGAGGGATCAGTTAGGTTCCTCAGCTCCTCAGGGTTGTCCTGGTGTCAGCTGACCTGCTCCAGACCTCATCCCCCTCTGTCCTCCATTCCCTGCATTTGAAACTTTAAAATCCACTCCCCACACCTCTCAGGGGGGTAGGGAATCCCTGAGGTTCACCACTGAGAACTTCACATGAGTGAAGAATTTCATCACACCCTGCTGTACATGAGAATAAACAAATCTGTATGTTAAGTTCCTACACACACCAGTTTTAACCAACCAGTCCTGACAGCCTGGTCTCCATTAATCAAATCTCAGGACTACCACAGGTTGGCAGTGGAGATTTGTGTTCAGCACACAGACTTGACCGCAGGACCATGAGGTTAATGAAATGAGGTGGGAGAAGGTAGAATGAAATTGTGCTTGAGGTTTATGACCTAGGGACCAATCTACTGCACCCACGGGGAGGGTTTCAGTGGGAGAAGAATAAAGCAGAATTGTACCAAAAATTATTTGCAAGTTCTTCATCGAACCATGAAGAGTAATGTATCAGCCCAAGATACAGCACAGGAACGGGCTCTTCCGAACACTGAGTTCATGCTGGCCACCAGTAACCCAATTACATTAATCCTGTATTAATCCTATTTTTTTAAACTCCCCCACATTCCCTTCAACTCCCCCACCCACAGATTTTAACACTCCACAACAAGCTGAGGACAATTTAGTGGCCAACTGACCTTCCACCTGCATGTCTTTGGGATATAGGAGGGAAGCCATGTTGTAGGCTGAGCCTCAGTGGGGTGAATGAGAAACAGCCCTGGCTGAGGTGCTGGTTTACAGATGGGCCGGCAGACAGAGGCTCCCTCCACTCGCTCATGATAGAAGGGCTGTGGTAATATTTAAAAAGAGGGGAGTACTTTTGAGATACAAGACTGTTGATGCTGGAATCCAGTGCAACAGCCAATCTGATGCAGGAACTCAGCTGGGGGGGGGGGGGGGGGGTTGTGTGTGTGTGTGTGTGTGTGTGTGTGTGTGTGTGTGTGTGTGTGTGTGTGTGTGTGTGTGTGTGTGTGTGTGTGTGTGTGTGTGTGTGTGTGTGAGAGAGAGAGAGAGAGAGAGAGAGAGAGAGAGAGAGTGAGATATCTATCTATGAAACCTTCCAGCAAGACTGAGAGGTGAGAGTGGTGATGGACTATTTAAAGATAAGGGGAGTGAAGAGACAGGACACCAAGGAGATTGGTGGACAGAGAAGGGTGCAAGATGACAAGCTGGTTGGGCCAGGTAGTTGTAGTAAGTTGTGGGCATGTTATATTGATACCAGAAACATGGTGACACTTGCAGATTGCCCAGCACAAGCCTTACTGATTTGATATGACACAAACATACATTGAACATAGTGAAATGTTTTGTGACAAAGACAGCTATCTTTTCCTCATCTGCATTGAGATTCCAAGAGCTTCAAAACATCCAAGGTTTTAAGTGTGATTCTCTGTTGTTGCAACCACTTAAGTACCCGTCCCCATCTTTTCTGCTCCTCTCTAGGTTTTATGGTCTCTGGATGTGGTTTCCTGAGCTGTTAAAACAGATGGAAAGCACAGGTGGTTCTTGTTCAAGCAACTGGTCCAGCCAAAGTAGCAAAGGTGTGGAAAACATCACCTGTTACCCAGTCAAAACAGCAGGTATGTGTTTGAAGTTTGTTGGGAGCTGGGGTGTAGCAGGATAGGGCAGTGTGTGTCTTACATCCCTCAGAAAGAACACAACTTTCAATGGCTTGCTGATTCAAATGCTTGTCAGAGGTTCTACATGTTGTGCAGGTCTCTGCCTCCAACCCACACAGGTGTTTTTTTTTAAAAAAATAAACTCCAGCTACCCTCTGGCTGATAATTTCCACCTCAGAACTCTTCCAGACCTCAACTCCTTACCCTAAACAGCCTGTATATCTCTCCTCATAACTGAATCAATGCCACACCCTGCTGAATCTTCTCAATACCCTCTACTGTGATGATCAGAGTATGCACAAAGGTGCAGCTGTGGCCTAACCAATTTTTTTTTGTAAAACAAAGTTAATAACCTCCCTGCTTTTGTGTTTTTATTTGTCGTTGGTGACAAGTAGTTGGTGTTTGCAGACTTTAGTGATTGGAGCATAGAAAGAATTCTTTCTGTGGAGGGAGCAAGTTCACAGTAGACCTTTAACATCAATGACCTGCTCTAACCATAAAACAGCTGTTTAATCAGCAGTTATGGAAGTGTTTCACCACTAAGATCAATTGTTGGCATATAAGTAAACTACTTGGGCATGTGCTCCAGCTTGGTTTCTACTGTAGACCAGTATGTTCTGGAATATAGTATACAAGTACAGATCTGCCTGTTAACCAAGGGAATTGGATTCATTTTCTTATATTAAAATTGTCTTTTTAGGAGGTACACTCACAAGAGTGAATAAATTACCAGTATGAGTCAGGATGGTGAATAACCACATTTCTGGTCCAAGAACAGGGTGAAAGAACTCTAGGCTTCTCTCACCAATCATGTGACCGTAAGACATGAGCAGAATTAGACCAGTTGGTCCATCAAAGCTATTCTGCCATTTCATCATGGCTGATCCATTTCCCTCAACCCCAGTCTCCTGCCATCTCCACTTAACCTTTCATACCCTGACTAAACAAGACCCCCTCAATCGCTGCCTTAAAAGCACACAGGCACCTGTGGCAACAAATTACACAGATACACTCTGGCTAAAGAAATTCCTCATCTGCTGTAAAGGAGCTTTTTCTTTTGAGGCTATGCCCTCAGGTCCTAGGCTCCAAAGAAAACATCCTGTTTTCATCCAGTATCTAGGCTTTTCAAAATTCAATGGAATACCCCTCCCCACCCCCAAAGTTTCAGGGCTGGTACAGCCTTTCTTGCTCGTGAACCTTCTCTGAACTCTCTCCACTATCAGCACATGATTTCTTTAATAATGTGCCCAGAACTGCTCAATATTCCATGAGGTCTCAGTGTCTTATACAGCCTCAGCATTACGTCCTTGCTTTTATATTCTAGTCCTCTTGAAACAAATGCTAACATCACATTCGTCTTCCTGGATGATGCAACATGCACATTTACCATTAGGGACTCCTCTATGAGGACTCAAATCCTTTTGCACCTCAGACTTTTGAATTTTCTCCCCATTTAGAAAAATCTGTTTTTGATTCTTTCTACCAAAGTGCATGACCACACACTGCCTGACACTGTATTCCATCTGCCTCCTCTTTGCACATTATCCTAATGCAAGTCCTTCTGTAGTGCCTCTACTTCCAACACTCCCTGCTCATGCACTTGTCAATTTTATCATCCAAATCATTGACGTATAATGTTAAAAGCAGTCCCAGACCCATGAACCATCACTAGTCACTGGCAGCCAGTCTGAAAAGGATCCCCTTATTCCCACTCTTCACTTCCTGCCAATCAGCCAATGCTCTGTCCATGCTAGTGTCTTTCCTGTAATACCCTCAGCACTTTGTTTTGTAGCCTAAGTGCACACCTTATCAAAAGCCTTCTGAAAAGAAAAAAAAAAAAAAAATCACACATCCACCAATTTTCCTTTGAAGAAATGACAAGCAGGATGGACAAAGAATTCCAGATGTCAGGCTATGTCTTCCCTGAAGCAAACCATGCTGACTTTGGCCTATTAACCACGTGCCTCCAAGTAACCCAAAACCACATCCTTAATTGACTCCACCATCTTCCCACTGAAGTCAGGCTAATTGGCCTTTAATTTCCTTTCTTTTGCCTCACTCCCTTCTTGAAGAGTGGCATGACACTTGTAATTTTCCAGTCCTCCAGAACCTTTGGCATCAGTCCTGTTTCTCCCCCACAAAGCTTGCCGACTTTCTCACTCAATTGCTCAGATCGTACGGTCCTTTCACATCCTGCCCAATTCAAGCTACCAGCAGTGGTGTTGTGGAAGGAGGTACCTTTTAACTTGCTCCTGTTGTCCTCCTTTCTACCCTGTCTATGGCAAGGGGTTTGCAGCATGGTTCTGCAGCACAGTTCTACAAAGGACAGTGGGTGCTGAAGGGCATTAACACTTCAATATGATAAATTTTTTGAGGATGGGAACATCATGAAAACTGGTCCTTCAGCTTGCTGAGACTGTTCCATTAACCACTCACTTATACTAGCCCTACATTAATATCAACTTCTGTATTTGCCTCTACTACCATTCCAGGCAGCCACGAATGAGTGGAAAAACTTGCCCCTTAATTCCTTTTTGAACCTACACCCTCTCACTTTCAATGCATGGCCTCTGGTATTGGACATTTCTACCCTGGGAAAAATATATTCCCCATCTACGCCTCACAATCTTATAAACCTCTATCAGATCTCCCCTCAGACTCTGCCACTCCAAGGAAAACAACCCAAGTTTACGGAGCTTCTTGTTTAGAAGGCATGTGCTATCACCAGGCAGTATCCTGGTAAACTTAAACAGAAAACCTACAGCACAATACAGGCCCTTTGGCCCATCTTAGAAATTACTAGGGTTACCCATAGCCCTCTTTTATTAAGCTCCATGTACCTATCCAAAAGTTCTCTTAAAAGACCCTATCGTATCTGCCTCCACCACCATCGCCAGCAGCCCATTCCACGCATTCACCACTCTGTGCAAAAAGACTTGCCCCTGACATCTCCTCTGTACCTCCTCCTCAGCACCTCAAACCTGTGTCCTCTTGTGGCAACCATTTCAGCCCTGGGAAGAAGCCTCTGATTATCCACATGATCAATGTCTATCATCTTGCACACCGCTAACAGGTCACCTCTCATCCTCTGTCGCTCCAAGGAGAAAAGGCTGAGTTGACTCAACTTGTTTTCATAAGGCATGCTCCCCAAACCAGGCAACATCCTTGTAAATCTCTTCTGCACCCTTTCTATGGTTTCCAGATCCTTCCGGAGTGAGGCAACCAGAACTGAATCACAGTACTCTGGGGTCTGACCAGGGTCCTATAGAGTTGCAACATTACCTCTCAGCTTGCCTTCTTAACCAGAGTCAACCTGCGCAGCTGCTTTGAGCGTCCTATGAACTCAGACCCCAAGATCCCTCTGATCCCCCGCACTGCCAAGAGTCTTACTATTAATATTTGCCATCTGCATCAGCCATCATATTTGACCTACCAAAATGAACCACCTCACACGTATCTGGCACTCCATCTGCCACTTCTCAGTCCAGTTTTGCATCCTATCAATGTCCCACTGTAACCTCTGACAGCCCCCACACTATTCACAACATCCCCAACCTTTGTGTCATCAACAAACTTAATAACCAATCCTGCCACTTCCTCATCCAGGGGTCATTTACAAAAATCAAAGAGTAAGGGTCCCAGAACAGAACCCCGAGGCACACCACTGGTCACCAACCTCCATGCAGAATATGACCCATCTATAACCACTCTTTGCTTTGTGGATCCAGAACTGGCTTGCACAGAGAAGGCAATGTTCCCTTGGATCCCATGCCTTCTTTCTTTCTCAATAAGCCTTGCATGGGATACCTTATCAAATGCCTTGCTGAAATCCATGTACACTACTACATCTACTGCTCTTCCTTCATCAATGTGCTTAGTCACATCCTCAAAAAAAAAAATTCAATCAGGCTCATAAAGCATGAACTCCCTTGACAAAGCCATTCTGACTATTCCTAATCATATTAAGCCTCTCCAAATGTTCATAAATCCTGCCTCTCAGGATCTTCTCCTTCAGCTTACTGACCACTGAAGTAAGACTCACTGGTCTATAATTTCTTGGGCTGTCTCTACTCCCTTTCTTGAATAAAGGAACAACAACCAGAACCCTCCAATCCCCCAGAACCTCACCCATCCCCATTGATGATGCAAAGATCATCGCAAGAGGCTCAGTAATCTCCTCCCTCGCATCCCACAGTAGCCTGGGGGTACATCTCATCTGGTCCTGCTGACTTATCCAACTTGATGCTTTCCAAAAGCTCCAGCACATCCTCTTCCTTAATATCTATATGCTCAAGCTTTTCAGTCTGCTGCAAGTCATCACTACAATCACCAAGATCCTTTTCCATAGCAAATACTGAAGGTATTCATTAAGTACCTCTATTTCCTCCATTTCCATACACTTTCCCACTGTCACACTTGATAGGTCCTATTCTTTCACGTCTTATCCTCTTGCTCTTCACATACTTGTAGAATGTGTTGGGGTTTTCCTTAATCCTGTCTGCCAAGGCCTTCTGGTTCTCCTAATTTCCTCAAGATCCTCCCTGTTAGCTGTATAATCTTCTAGATCTCTAACATTACCTAGCTCTCTGAACCTTTGTAAGCTTTGCTTCCTGACTAGATTTACTACAACCTTTGTACACCACGGTTCCTGTACCCTACCATAACTTCCGTCTCATTGGAACATACCTATACAGAACACCACACAAATATCCCCTGAACATTCGCCACATTTCTTCCATACCTTTCCCTGAGAACATCTGTTCCCAATTTAAGCTTCCAATTTCCTGCCCAATAACCTCATAATTCCCCTTACTCCAATTAAACACTTTTCTAACTTGTCTGTTCCTATCTCTCTCCAATGCTATTGTAAAGGAGATAGAATTATGATCACTATCTCCAAAATGCTCTCCCACTGAGAGATCTGACACCTGACCAGGTTTAAGAGGTCTCTCCTCTTGTAGGCTTATCTACATATTGTGTCAAGAAACCTTCCTGAACACACCTAACAAACTCCACCCATCTAAACCCCTTGCTCAAGGGAGATGCTAATGGATATTTGGGAAATTAAAATCTCCCATCACGACAACTGTTACTATTACACCTTTGCAGAATCTGTTTCCCTATCTGCTCCCTGTTACTATTGGGCAGCCTATATAAAAAAAAACACCTAGTAAAGTTATTGACCCCTTCCTGTTCCTAACCTCCACCCAGAGACTCCGTAGACAATCCCTCCATGGCGTCCACCTTTTCTGCAGCCGTGACACTATCTCTGATCAACAGTGCCACGCCCCCACCTCTTTTGCCTCCCTCCCTGTCCTTTGAAACATCTAAACCTCGACACTTGAAGTAACCATTTCTGTCCCCGAGCCATCCAAGTCTCTGTAATGGCCATCACATCATAGCTCCAAGTACTGATCCACACTCTAAGCTCATCCGCTTTGTTCACAATACTCATTGCATTAAAATAGACACATCTCAAACAGTCTGAGTGCATCCCTTCTGGATCACCTGCCTATCCTCCCACACACACTGTCTCCAAGCTTTCTCTATTTGAGAGCCAACCACTTCTTCACCAGCCTCTTCAGTTCGGTTCCCACCCAACAATTCTAGTTTAAACTCTCCCCAGTAGCCTTAGCAAACCTCCCTGCCAGGATATTGGTCCCCCGGGATTCAAGTGCAACCCACCCTTTTTGTACAGGTCACACTTGCCCCAAAAGAGGTCCCAGTGATCCAGAAATCTGAATCCCTGCCCCCTGCTCCAATCCCTCAGCCACACATTTAGCCTCCACCTCATTCTATTCCTATACTCACTGTCACATGGCACAGGCAGTAATCCCAAGATCACTACCTTTGCAGTCCTGCTTCTATTTCCTTCCTAACTCCCTGTAGTCTGTTTTCAGGACCTCTTCCCTTTTCCTACCTATGTCATTGGTACTAATATGTACCACGACCTCTGGCTCATCTCCCTCCCACTGCAGGATATCATGGACGCGATCTGGAACATCCCAGACTCTGACACCTGGGAGGCAAACTGCCAGAGTTTCTTTCCTGCCTCTGCAGAATCGCCTATCTGCCCCCGCCTAACTATAGAGTCCCGTATCACTACTGCCTTTCTCTTCCTTTCCCTACCCTTCTGAGCCACAGGGCCAAACTCTGCCAGTGGCACGGCCACTGTTGCTTCCCCCAGGTAGGTTGTTTCCCTCCCCCCCCACCACCAACAGTACTCAAGCAAGAATACTTATTGTTCAGGGAGACAGCCACAGGAGTACTCCCTAGTACCTGATGCTTCCCCTTCCCTCTTCTACCTTCTTTTCACCCTCTCCAAAGCCTAAACGTCCTTTTTGTGTGATGACTATTACTGTATGCAATACTCCAGGTGTGGAGTAGCCATAATATTATAAAGCTGCAACATAAGCTCTTGACTTTTGAACTCTGCCTTGACTGATAAAAGTATTCCATAAGCTTTCTTAACCACCCTGTTGACCTGTATAGCCACTTACATGGAGCTACGAACTTGGGGCTAGATCCTTACCAGTGCGGCTGAGCAGAGAGATCTTGGGGTTCAAGGATCTACTGTCTTCTTGCATTTACGCTACCAAGGTGCAAAACCTCATTTATCTGGGTTAAACTCCATCTGCTATTTCACTGCCCATATCTGCAACTGATCTATATCACTCTATTCTTTGCCCGTCTTTTGTACCATCCATAACTCCACCACTCTTGGTATCATCTGTAAGCTTACTAACCCGCCCCATCTACATTTTCATCCAGGTATTTATATACATCACAAACAACAGAGGTTTGTGATGTATAAGACCATGTACTTCATACACAGATCCCTACAGAATAGCCCTAATTACAGACCTCCAGCTTGAACAAGTGCCTTCAACCACTACCCTGTTTTCTATGTGCAAGCTAGTTCTGAATCCAAGTAGCCAATAGATCCCATGGATGCTAATCTTCTGGAACAGCCTCCCATGAGGGACTTTGTCACATCTTACTAAAATCCATGTAGATAACATTCACTACTCCACCTCAACCTCCCTCATCACCTTGTCAAAAAAAAAGTTGGTAAGACACGACCTGCATTAGACAAAGCTATGCCGCTTTAATTAGGCCATGGGTTTCCAAATGCTCATACATCCCATCCCCAAGAATTTTCTCTAGCTGTTTCCCTACAAATGATGGGAGACTCATCAATCTATAGTTCCCAGGACTTTCCCTTGTTTTCTTCTTGAGGTACAACAGTGGCCACTCGCCAATCCTCTAAGACCTTGCCTTTGCCAAGAGAGGAAATAAAGATACCAGTCAAGGCCACAGCAATCTTGTCCCTTGCCTCCTTCAATAACCTGGGGTAAATCCCATCAGGCTCTGAGACTTATTCACCTTACTCATTAGGAGACCCAACACTTCCTCGACCTCTAAAACACCCCAATATATTTATGCTTTCAGCACTGATCTCCTGGTCCTCCATATCCTTCTCCTTGATAAATACTTTAGTATTAAGTGCCTCATTCATGTTCTTCACATCCAAGCAATAAGTTCCCCTCTTTATCCTTCAGCAGTCCCATTCTCTCCCTAGTTATCATTTTGATGATATAGACTGCCTTGAGATTCACCTTAATCTGACTTTTCATGGTATCTCCTGGCTTTCCTAATTCCCTTTAGTTCTTTTCGGGCTTCTTTATAATCCTCATGTGCTCCATTTGATCCCAATGTCTGAAGCTTTACAAACTTTTGCTTTTTCTTGACTAAATTCATCAGCTCTCATCATCCAAGATTCCCTTATCTTTCCACCATTGTCCTTCCAATAAGAACACATCTTTCCTGTACTTCATGCAATTGATCTTTAAACAGCCTTTATATCTCTGATGTGGACTTGCCAGAAAAAGGGTTCCCAATTAACATTTTAGTTCCTGCCTAATGCCCAATTAACCTACCAGTCTGCACACCCTTGTGGGAAGAAACTTACCCAGAAAAAAGTGTGTACATAAATTCCACAGATAGCACCAGAGGTCAGGATTGAACCAGGTCTCTAGCACTATGTTCTCCTGTGTGGAATTGACATTTAGCATTAAACAGTATTTACAGAACAGACCATTGGTACAATCCTACCTAGCTGTGTCAACCTCCATCTTAAGCCAATGCAGCCATCAACAATAGAGTGTGATGTGATCAAATAGGCAAGGACTCTGCCTTCAAACCCTAATGTTTCAAATATTTCCATCAAGCTACAGTAACTACTTCCCTCCAGTCATTCACTTTTTGATCCAGCTTGCACAACCCTAATTATTACTTCAATATAGCAACACTATGACCATTTTGATCACTTGTTCTCAGACGTTTTTGTTTTATTTTAACTCATTTATGATCTTGTGAACGCTGTGTCTAAAATGTGCCTATATTGCTGTTGTAAGTTTTTCCACTGCATTTGTGCACATTATTCCAGGCTCCCTGAGATTTGAACTAATGCTTTCAATGCCTTTATCTGCCACGCTAACAGGGATAATCAAACACTTGCATAGTTTTTTTAAAATTTTAAAACATGCTCCAATTAGTTTGTCTGCTCTCTCACTCTTTCCCATTTGTTTATGGCATTTTTAAAGCAGTTTATTTTTCTTTTGTAGTTTATACAGAAGGATTCATTTTAGCCGCTGCCAATCTTCCTGGAAATATCTTCTCTATTCTAATGATGGATCTACTGGGAGGGAAGCTCTTGCTCTGTGAGTAACAAACCCTCCAAATTATAAAGGGACTGAAAAATAGATAAAGCAGAGCTGCCCACAATTAACACAACCACTTACGAGCCCTGTATTTACATAGCATGTCCTAAACTACCTTCAATTGGTCAATATAAAACTGACTATTGTAGATAACACTGTAGATTCTATAATCTGGAGCAACAAAGAAAAAATATGCTGGATAAATTCAGCAAATTCACTTCCAGTCTAACTGAATGCTTTCTATGCTTACTTTGACCATCAAAACATGGAGAAAAGATTACAATCTCCCACATCCCCAAGATAATTCCATGATTTCAGACCTTCAAGGCGACATGCAAGCTGCCTTCAGGAGGGTGAACTCAAGGAAAGCATCCAGCCCAAATGGGATACTTGGCTACATACTAAAGACCTATGCTGATCACCTAGCTGGTGTGTTCAATTTGATCTTTAGCCTCTCACTTTGGCAGTATGGGGTACCAATCTGCTTCAAGCAGGCTTCAATTACACTGGTGCCCAAGAGCACACTGAGCTGCCTCGATCACTGAATGTAAGTGCCACTGGGCGACAGTCATTAAGTGTTTTGAGGAGGTTGGTGATAAAACATTTTAACTCCTGCCTGAGAAGTGACTTGGATCCACTCTAATTTGCCTACTGGAGCAACAGGTCTAGGCAGATACCATCTATGTGGCTCTTCACTCAACTCTGAAGCATTTGAACAGCAAAGATGTACATCACAATGCACTTCAACTACAGCTAAGCATCCATCCCCTCAAAACTAATAATTCTGAGACCTTTGCCTCAATACCCCTGTGCAATTGGATCCTAGATTTCCTCACTTGCAGACCCCAGTCAGTTTGGATTGGCAACAACTCCACGATCTCAATCCACACAGGTGCACAAGGTGTGCGCTTAGACCCCTGCTCTACACTTATAACTGGGTGGCTAAACACAACTCCAATGACATACACCACTGACATAGGCAGAATAAAAGGTGATGTATCAGCATACAAGAGGGAGATTGAAAATCTGGCTGAGTGGTGCCATAACAACAACTTCTAACTCAGTATCAGCAAGACTGAGGAACTGATTATAGACTTCAGAAGGAAACCAGGTCCATGAGCCAGTTGGTATTGGAAGATCAGAGGTGAAGTTAGTTAGCAACATTAAGTTGCTAGGTCTTATTATTTCAGAGGACCTGTTCAAGGCCCAGCATGCAAATAGAATTACAAAGAAAGCACAGCAGCACCTTTACTTCCTTATGGGTTTGTGGAGCAAACTGGCAAACTTCTACAGATTTGTAGTGGAAAGTTTAGTTACTGGCTGCATCACAGCCCGGTATGGAAATATCAATGCCCTTAAATGGAAAATCCTACAAAGTAGTGGATATAGCCAGTTCCTCATGGTTAAAGCCCTCCCCACCAGTTAGCATATCTACACAAAACACTGTCACAGGAAAGCAGCATCTTCCCAGCAAGGACCCTACCATCCAAGGAATGACTTTTCATTGCTGCCATCAGAAAGGTGGTACAAGAGCCTCAGGACTCACCATCAGGGTCAGCAGCAATTCCCACCACTCAACCATTAGGCTCATGAATTCACTTGGCCGATCATTGAAATGTTCCCACAACCAACAGAGTCACATTCAAGCAGTCATCTCACGTTCTCAATATTGCTTTTTGTTATTGAATTTGCACTGTTTGCTGTCTTCTGCACTCTGGTTGATCACCTCAGTTGGACAGTCTTTGATTATAGTTATTCTATAGATTTGATTAGTATGCCCACAAGAAAATGAATCTCGGTTGTGTAGGGTGACATACATACACTTTTATTTTGAACTTTAAGTTAAGTGACATTTGTGGAGGGAAATGGCCAATGTTTAGGTACAGATCCTTCGTCTGCACTTTTGTATAAAGTGTCACAGCCAACTTACAGCAAAGTGAGAAACTGATCAGTGTTGTTGGTTGCAAGATAAAATTTGGCCAGAAAAATTAAGTGATGTGGATTTTGATTCTATACTGAAATATATAGTGACCTGATATTAACCAAGAAAACATTTCTAGCTTAACCAATCTTCCTCCAAAATCTGCAATTTTCTCAGTCCTGGCAATCTCCTCTTTTGCTCCCTCTAGTACAATCCCATCATTCTTGTCAGGAGTGCATCCATAAGCTTTGTAATAGCCAGCATTGTCAGCTGTAGCACATCCTTCCAACTCTTATTTTATGCCTCAGATAGTGAAGAAATTAACCCTTGTACTCTTTAAAACCTTGTCGACATCTCTAGCTACCTCCGAGATATGAACAAATTCCATGGTCATTTTTGTTCTCCACACCACTTAATATCCTTTTTATTCATAGAGATACACCATAGAGAAATGGGTCATACAACCCACCAACTGTACCAAAGTTACTGCTTAATGTTGAGAATCTCTAGTTGGGAAGGTACTTTGAACAGTAATCTGTTTTTTGCTAACAGTAGCCAGTTATTGATATTATATCAGACCCCAAAGTTCAGTTTTCCCCCCTCAATTTTCACCATGCCAAGCTCAAATGTGCTAAATGAGACAATGGGTTAAGCAATCAAGTTAAGCAGGAGCAGATCTCTTTTTGACCACTTGTTCTGCAGGAAGTTCCAAGGATCAAGTTTGAGAGACCAATTAGGGATCCTTTCAACTTTGAATATCTTGTGTACTCTTACAAAGAAAGGGAAAAGATCAACATTAATTGCATTTAATTATTATTTCTCTCCTAGGTGCAAGCCTGTTTCTATCAGGTCTCAGTGTGTTCTTCATCTGGGAAGTAAAGACAAAAAGCCAGAGCTTGATTATGTCATGTGTGTTCAGTGCCATCTCAGTTATTGCCTGGAATTCACTTGATGTCATTGGGTTAGAATTATATCCAACTCACTTGAGGTAAGTTACTGTCAGGTGGGAGGATTCTTGCAGATTGTTACGTGCTTGACAACTACTTAAAGCTCATTTTCAAATCTTTACTCTTTGTAATCCAGGAAGCCCCGAGTATTAGTCTATTGTTATTAATATAGTAGGCTTAGATTTGACTAATGCATTAGTGCTTTGAAATTTTTTTCCCTATGCTTTTAATGGATCTAGTAAGGATAACATTTTGTATTAGTATCTACACTAAGAGCCTATAAAAAGATCCCTGCTGTTTTTTCTACAACACCCTACAGGTTAAACTTGTTCTTAGCATTTACCTCAAAGTAGAGAACTTGTGCACACACATGCTGTTTATGGTGATCTGGACATTGAATTAGAAATGACTAGTCCCAAGAGTCTGCTCTCTCATTTAAGCTTAGTTTATCAGACTACAATCTGCATGTTGCATTACTTCTCCCCATGGTACCTTTCACACCCTCTGCAGCTCCAACAGCATATTGCAATAATTAAAGTAGCAACAATGCATAGACAGCCTCTAAGCTTTTCAACTTTACTTAATGCATATTGTTTAATTCCTGCATTTAATAGCACAAAAAATGTAATGCAATGCAATGCTATAGAACTCGCTGTGATTAAGTGTTTAACATGGTTTAGTGTAGGTCTTCCTACTGAACGAGCTGACCAGGTTCTGAACATTTCTGGATTCTGATATTGGAGTCCAGTTGGAAAATAAACTTGTTCAATTTCCTAGTGCAATATCTGCTGCAACTGCACTGGCAGTGTATGACTGCAAAACTACAGGTATAACATTAAATATGAACAAAATCTTTGTTTTAATAAGGCTGTTCAAGATTTTATGCAACTTATTCTCTTGATATGACAATTAATGTCAAATTTAAAATCAAACTTGCATGTTTCTTTGACAGGTCATCTGCCTTCGGCGTATTCAGTGGCATCAGCCGAATTGCATCCATTTTGGGAAATGTTGCATTTGGGCAGCTCGTTGATGTGAACTGCACTGTGCCCATTCTTCTGGTAGCACTAATACTATTCATAGGGAGTCTGGCTGGCTTAAAATTGCCTCACATCAAGAACAAGGAATTAAGCTGACAGAATGTTCAATATGATTGTGCCAGGTCATAGTTCATTTGGGATCCAGTTGTTGCCTATTAAGATTTTGTTGCATCTTCTATACAATTCTACTCAAGTTAAAGTATGGAGGCAGGGTAAAGGTTGTATCATAAGGCAACAGACCACACAAAATTACAGTACAAGTGGCATAAAAACATTTTGCCAAATAGCCACTGTTTAAGGAGTAGGAGATAGGTTACAAAGTTGTACAGCAGGAGTGGATTAAATGGCTCTTTCTGGAGATTTGTAGTTCATAGATCAATTTAAGGGTTAACAATAACAAAAAACAAACTTAGCTTTAGCATCATCTTACCATGGCACCTCCTTGATGCAGTTGTAATGCTACTGCATTGCAATGTTTTTATAATCTAAGCACTTTCCCTTCTCCAGCAACAGCCTCCATGCTGATCAAAAAGTAACCAGTTTTTGGTCAAATATACTATCTGGTAAAAGTTTTCTGAAACATTTATCTAAGTACCAGTACAACTGTCTTTTACAAGCATTTAGCAATCATATACAAGTTATTTGTATTTGACTAAAGAATGACAGAATCTTTGTACCATGGCAAAAATGTAATCAGCTTTTCCAGTTGCACTGTAACTACCTTTGCTGAAGTTCCTTCTCTGTACAACTGCACTTAGTGATCTTTTGTGATGTGCTTAGCGTACATTGTCAGTTACATGTGACAACTAGTTGTACTTGCGTGAATGCACTCAAAAAGGAACGATACATCCAATATAGAGTTTACGTTTTAGAACAGAACCTACAGCACAATACAGGCCCTTCGGCCCACACAGTTGTGCCGAACATGTCTCTACCTTAGAAATTACTAGGCTTACCCATAAGCCCTCTATTTTTCTAAGCTCCATGTACCTGTCCAAAAGTCTCTTAAAAGACCCATCATATCCCCCTCCACCACTATTGCTGGCAGCCCATTCCACGCACTCACCACTGTGTAAAAAAAAAACAAACAACAAACAAAACTTACCCCTGACAACTCCTCTGTACCTACTTCCCAGCACCTTAAACCTATGTCCTCCTGTGGCAACCATTTCAGCCCTGGGAAAAAGCCTCTGACTATCCACATGATCAATGCCCATCTTATACATCTCTATCAGGTCACCTCTCATCCTCCCATTGGTCCAAGGAGAAAAGGCCAAGTTCACTCAACCTGTCTTCCTAAGGGCATGCTCCCCAATCCAGGCAACAGCCTTGTAAATCTCCTCTGCACTCTATGGTTTCCACATCCTTCCTGTAGTGAGGAGATCAGAACTGAGCACAGTACTCCAAGTGGGGCCTGACTAGGGTCCTATATAGCTGCAACATTACCTCTCAGCTCCTAAATTCAATACTATGATTGATGAAGGCCAATCCACCATATGCCTTCTTAACCAGAGTCAACCTGCACAGCTGCTTTGAGCATCCTATGTACTCAGACCCCAAGATCCCTCTGATCCTCCAAACTGCCAAGAGTCTACCATTAATACTAGAATTAATTTAAAAATACACTTGGACTAAGATGTTAACTGTCCTGTGCTCTCACCAGTGGGATCATCAGTTGATCTGCCACTTGTCTCCAGGAGTTTCGGCCCACTTATGATCAAGACTCCCGAGGTGGTGGGCCAGCAGTACTAAAGTACCACCTCCCACTGGTGAGCTTAAAAACTTGGCATCTGCTTCTATCAGAGTTGTTGGTCGCTTACATCCAACAGATAGACCCCTGAAGAGTAGACTATGCAACTACTGAAGGGTTTGCAAAAGATACACTGTCCAGCTACCTGCCCCTCTGGACATACTTAGTCCACACCCATCATGATCCTGTCTCTGCTGCCTCAGCTACAGCCGTGCTGGTTGACTTGCTCTCTCTTCTGGTGAAGCCAAGGTCACGCAGCCACTTCTGGAAAGTGAACGCAATAAAGCCACAGCAACCTACTTCGAATAGATAGCATGAGACCTTCCACCCTCTGATTTTATTTCTGCATACTTGTTTAACTTGTGCTCATGGGCTTCATCGATGTTGTCTTCCCAGGGGACTGAGTTCACTAATAACCACTTCTCTTCTGGTGTCAGACCATACAATTATATCTGAATGCAATGTGGTGAAAGCTATTTGCTCCAGGAAACTGTCTTTCCCATGCAGGCCGACCTTGACACACCAATCATTAGCTGAAGAAAGTATGCTTGATCATGGGCTTGCGCTGTACACCCTTGACTTGGAGCCTTCTTTCACAAATTATATGCAATGTTCTGTGCAAAATGGGGCATGAGATAAGTCGTGCTGCAGTACTCTGCTCAACCACTTATGTTCTCAAAGTTGTAAATTGTTGTATCTCCACATGTACATGCCACTGGAAAGATTGACTCTGCACGCACTCAAAATATGTTGAAGTGTTCCCTTCTTTCCACAAGCAGCACACTTGTCTATCTTCATACCAGGTGCTGAGGTTGGCAGGTGTTGGAAGCAGGTCGTATGCTGCTCTGCATAGAAACTAAATGCAGAGCAGTTCCATCTGCCACAGAACATTCCTAGTTAGCTGTCATTATTCAACACTTTCCCACCAGGTCCAAGCCTCTTGTTTGGCCAGGCCAGCTGTTTTAGCTAACTTCTCTTCTACCTCTCGTATTTCTTGTGTTACAAGCTCACAGCACTGCTTACCTGTAGAAGATGACCACCACTTGTGGGTTGTCCATCTAAGTCCTTGGTGGCCTAGCTGGGTAGCCCCAACTGTCCTCTTGTGCTTCAATCTGGGCTCTGCCTCATCAACTGCTACATGGGCTGACCACTTCCTGCCTGATTTCACATCCAGCTGGGTGTTCTTGATGACAGGGTCTTTTGAGTCTCAGAGCATCAAGAATGATCTTACCTTGGCTACCTTGACCTCTTCAGCAAGGGAATGAACCGGGATGGTAAGCTTTGTCTGGCTACTGTGGATTGCAACATCGGTGAGGCTGCTCAGTGCTACTCCAAGCCACTTCTTCACATACTTTATCTTCTGTTCCATTTTTCTCAACATGGGACATTGCCACTTCATAGACAGTCAGTGGCCACATTATCTGTGGCATCAGTCCGTACTGCGAGCACCATAACTTCAACTTGCCAGGCAAGCCCCACTTGTTGACAGACATCAGACCTCTGCTGATCTGTTCTCCTGTCTCTTGAACCCTCTTGGTCTCTCTCAGCTCCTCTGTGTACCATTACCCGAGGCTCTTAACTGGTTGGACCTGAGTGGATGGAATCTCCTCTCCACAAAGGGTGAGATGAAAGTCAACTAGCTTTCCTCTAAGAACAAGGCTCCTTGACTTCTTGGTCTTGAACTTCATTCTTCCCCAATCCATTAGCTCCGAGTCTAGATAGTACACTTTCCACTGCCTCCGTGCTAGGACCAAAAGGGTGAGATCATCCATGAATGCTCGTATTGGTGGTAACTCCCCTCTGCCATCAAGTGGGACACCTGGTCCCACTGATTCTGCAGCCCTCAATGACCTCCATGGCTAACACAAAAAGGATGGGTGAAATCGCACATCCCATTGGGATTCCAAATTCCAAGCTCTGCCACCTAGTTGTAAACTGCTGAGTGGAAAACCTCATCTGGAAAACATTGTAGTACTGCATAACAAAGTTCCTCAACTTAGCAGAAATCCTTAGGAATTCCATCGCAAACTCAACCAGGGCATGGGGAACAGAACCATACACACTTGCCAGATCAAGCCAAACTACAGCCAGATTTCTCAACCTTTGACTCCTGGATGGTATGCCATATCATACTAGAATGTTCAAGGCATCCTGGGAAGGCTGGTATTCCTACCTTCTGCACAGATATATTTACCAATCCATTCTCTACCACAAATGAGGATATTCTTTCTGCTAGAATGCCAAACAATCTTCCCCTCTCCATTCAGGAGTGAAATTGGTCAGAACTGATTTAATGTAGTAGAATTCGCTTCCTTCGGCAGGTACACTCCTTCAGCCTCATTCCATGAGGAAAGAACACTGTCTCCACACCACCTTTAACAATCGCCACAAGTATTTCCTCGTCTTCACACCTCCTGAACACCTTATACAGCACTGCATTAGGTCCTGGCACTGAACCCAACCTTGCCTTTCTGATGAACCATTTGACTTCTCCCAGTTTGGGTTCTGACAGATCAAACTTCACTCTTGGCTCAGTAGGCTTCACAAGCCCTGAAATGTCAAGCAAAGGAGCTTCCCACTGTTCGTTAGAGCAAGTGCTTGCCAGTTTCTTGTTCTTCAAGTTCTTGTTCAGAGATGTTAAGCTGCCCACTTTCACTTTGTTCAATTTCTTTGTGAACTGGTGAGGGTTCTCAAAGAATGACTTTCTTGCCTTCTCTCTCTTCTTATGTTTTGACTGCACGACGGAGCGATGCTAACTTTAATCGAAAATGCTCTCGGAGATCAGCAAGCCCTGGCTTGGCACCTTACTTGCTACCTTCCACCTGTCTCAACGATCTAAGCTCTCTCCTCAACCTAAAAATCTCCTTCTGGCACATGCTTGGTGTTCTTGTAGGCTTTGCTTTCTTCAACTCAACCAAACCAAACTGGTACTTTCCAACGTCGTAAATCATATCGCCCAGCACTTCCAACTTTCCCTTTGATGTTCCCATAAGAGTGTCCTCCAACATCATACTGATATCCTCAAACACACACCTAGCCCTCTCATCTGCCATTGCTGGCCACTTGATCTTCCTCTTCTCTACCTCACCACTGCCATCATGCAAAGGATCTACCTGGGTACTGTGGTCTGAAACCTGACCTGGGTTATCTCTTGTCTGACCTGGAGTATGACTACTCTCTCCAGAGCAAATTGCTGTGGCTTGTGAATCAGTGGTTGAAAAGACCACATCTGTGCTTGAAGTAATTTCATCTTCATCTACTGGAATATTCTGCCATATTTGACTTACCAAAATGAACCACTTCACACTTATCTGGGTTGAACTCCATCTGCCACCTCTCAGCCCAGTTTTACATCCTATCAAAGTCCCACTATAACCTCTGACAGCCCTCCACACTATCCACAACATCCCCAACCTTTGTGTCATCAGCAAACTTAACCCATCCCTCCACTTCCTCATCCAGGGGTCATTTATAAAAGTCACGAAGAGTAGGGATCCCAGAACAGATCCCTGAGGCACACCACTGGTCACCAATCTCCATGCAGAATATGACCTGTCTACAACCATTCTTTGCCTTCCATGGGCAAACCAGTTCTGGATCCACAAAGCAATGTCCTCTTGGATCTACGCCTCCTTACTTTCTCAATAAGCCTTGCATGGGGTACCTTATCAAATGCCTTGCTGAAATCCATATACACTACATCTACTGCTCTTCCTTATCAATGTGTTTAGTCACATCCTCAAAAAATTCCATCAGGCTTGTAAGGCACAACCTGCCTTTGACAAAGCTATGCTATTCCTAATCATATTATGCCTCTCCAAATGTTCATAGATCCTGCCTCTCAGGATCTTCTCCATCAACTTACCAACCACTGAAGTAAGACTCACTGGTCTGTAGTTTCCTGGGCTATCTCTACTCTTTCTTGAATAAGGGAACAACATCCATAACCTTCCAAAACCTCTCCCATTCCCATTGATGATGCAAAGATCATCGCCGGAGGCTCAGCAATCTTCTCCTTCACCTTCCACAGTAGCCTGGGGGTACATCTCATCCAGTCCCAGCAACTTACCCAACTTGCTTTCCAAAAGCTCCAGCACATCCTCTTTCTTAATATCTACATGCTCAAGTTTTTCAGTCTGCTGCAAATCATCACTACAATCACCAAGATCGTTTTCCATAGTGAATACTGAAGTATTCATTAAGTACCTCTGCTATTTCCCTGGTTCCATACACACTTGATAGGTCCTATTCTTTCACGTTATCCTCCTGCTCTTCACATACTTGTAGAATGCCTTGGGGTTTTCCTTAATCCTGCCCGCCAAGCCCTTCTCATGGCCCCTTCTGGCTCTCCTAATTTCCTTAAGCTCTTTCCTGTTAGCCTTATAATCTTCTAGATCTCTCCATTACCTAGCTCTCTGAACCTTTTCTTTTAAGCTAATTTCCTGCCCAATAGCCTCATAATTCCCCTTACTCCAATTAAACACTTTTCTAACTTGTCTGTTTCTCTCTCCCCAATGCTATTGTAAAGGATATAGAATTATGATCACTATCTCCAAAATGCTCTCCCATTGAGAGATCAGACACCTGACCAGGTTCATTTCCCAATACCAAATCAAGTACAGTCTCTCCTCTTGTAGGCTTATCTACATATTGTGCTAAGAAACCTTCCTAAACACACCTAACAAACTCCACCCCATCTAAGCCCCTTGCTCTAGGGAGATGCCAATCGATAATTTTGGAAATTAAAAACTCCCATCACAACTCTTATTATTACACCTTTCCAGGATGTGTCTCTATCTGCTCCTCGATATCCCTGTTACTATTGTGCAGTGTGCGGTCTATAAAAAACACCAAGTTATTAACCCCTTCCTGTTCCTAACCTCCACCCACAAAGACTCCGTAGTCAATCCCTCCATGACATCCACCTTTTCTGCAGCCGTGACACTATCTCTGATCAACAATGCCACACCCCCCACCTCTTTTGCCTCCTTCCCTGTCCGTTCTGAAAAATCTAAAACTCAGCACTTGAAGTAACCATTAATAGAATTAAAACCAGAGGTAGCATTCACATGCACACCCTGGAACAGTTCACAGCCAGAACTTTGTGGAAAGGTGTAGTATGAAATAGAATACGCAGAACACAAGCAACTGTCCACAACAGAAGGACTTAAGATTTGAAGCACTTGGTTTCATAGCCAAATTTAATGCTGCAAGTCAATTCTACTGAAATCTTAAACAGAAGTCATTTTTCATTTGCTCTCAGTCAATGTTCTTTGACCCTCAAATTCACCAGGTAAACCAAAACCTAACATGAGAAATTTATCAAGGAAAATTGAATCTTGATTTAAGATATTTTTAGGAACTACTGTAGTAGACCAACAGCAATAAATCAAATAAGGACAATAAAATTACTCCATAACATACTGTGAACATGGGTTTTTATTCCATTTGGGTTTTAATTACAGCAAGTCTGGGTGTCAATGGCCAGTATACTCCATTAATTGGTCATGGCTACACTGAAGGATTGCTACAATTTAGTCATTGCAGTTTAGCAATACACCAGACAGATTACTGGGGCATCTGGCCATTACGTATAACATAGGCTCCTTTTTACCTCTAGTTGAGTGGAAGCAGTGTGATTTTTTTCACTGTATTGGTACATTAGACATGTTCCACACTTGTTTCAACTACTTTTTTTGACCAACATTAACAGCTTACTCCACATCTTCAGGTAACTGCAGTCACACCTGCATACCACCACAGTGAGGTAGAGACCTTACTAATGCTCAACAGTAGCTGGGCAAGTGACAAGGCAACAGCTCAGCAAAAAAAAAAAAAAAAAAAGTTAAGGACACTGGTTCTTTGGCACACAGCTTCAGATCAAAAACCACAAGAGTAAAAACCTCTTCAAGTAACTTGGAGATTCAAGCAGCTGCTCAGCAATAGCTTCATCCTTTTCAACAATAAAGAGCAACTGCCCAAAAGGGGACAAAACCAGAAACTCAGCCTGGCCCGGCCATGAAACCCCTTCTGCTCAAGTACAAAAAAAAAGTGAGAATGGTGATTTAAAAACCTCTACCTACCCATAGTGCAAATTAAAAAGTGCAAAGAACATCTTAAAACTATGTACAGCAGCTCAAATGTCGTTATTTCAGTCCAGTTTCTAATCCATAAATCCACACCAATGGTTGCAAACGTCTTGATTTACAACAATGACCCAGGGTCCATAATAGCAGCCCCAGACAAAAATGTTAAAAGCCGCCAGGAAAGTGTCACGGTTGTGTTTGACCAAAACATTTTAACTGGTCAAAAAAAATAATGAAGCCTTGAAAAGGCAGTTGCATCTGTAAAAACTGAGCGTAAAATATTGAATTTGATTGCTAAATAAAGCACTTCCTCTGCCTTGTAGTCAAGTAAAAAACCGGCTGAATATTCACCAGTATTTGCGGTCCTGATGGGGGAAAAAAATTTAAAGGCACTGTATGGCAACCGCTAGTGGAAAGATAATGAACTTGCAACATTGTCAAAATGCAAGGAATGTAAAAAAGCCTAAAAATCTAAATGTGAAGCCATTTGCTTCAACACCTTCAAGACCTGGCTATCACCTCTGTGCAGAACTTTTGTCTGGGAACTGCTTTGGTGGGCCCCAAAACCCCATGGAATTCACTGTGCAGAGTGCGATTGTGAATATTAAACAGCAAATAGCAAGTGCAGGAGTGAACTTCAGTCCATAATTGCTGTTCCCAGTCTGAGCCAATACCAGCTCACTCAACTCAAATCACACACTTTCTGCGATTTTAGCTGGAATCACGGTTCTTCTGATTGCGCATCAACGGACGGTGATGGCGGAGAACCTCTAGGGAGTGCTGCCACTGCCAGCATGAACGACAGAAATATCTGAAGCAAACCTGTGAAAACACAGGACATTAATTGTTTAATTACTGGTCTGAACCAAGCTGATTTTATACATTTGCTATAAACTAGAGTATTTAAATTTCCATTATTTACTTCAAATTCAACATGCACCAAGTGTAATCAAAATATCCATTCAGTTGCAAGTCAGAGGTTATTTAAAACCTCCAAGCCATTACTAGGGTGTAATGTCAGGACACAAGAACATTGATATGACTCACTAATATAACAACCACCAGCAGACTTAAGACACTTACTGCTGCCGCTTGAAAAATCAAATGACTGCATATTCAAACTAAAATAATGCTGCAAGTATGCACGTCAGCAAGTGGGAATACGAAGTAGTGTTTTAAGTTAAAGACCTTTCACGTTCAGAGAATAGTTGTGCTCCGAGGGATGTGGCTCGACTTGCTGAGTACTTCCAACACTTCCTATTACAGCTTATTAACCCATTTATCCATACATCATTTAAAACTGCAGTCATTAGCATTCCCTTTGAAATTAGAATAAAAGGCATAAGCATGTTCACAATACTAAAGAATTCCTGTTAATGATATAATTGGCAAGATTCTTGTACGTCAAGAAAACTTACTGGATCTCTGCAAAAGAACGGTCCTGGTTGAGTACTGCATGCTTGGCACATGGAGTCCTCTAGGTATGGATCAATCTGCACCTTTAATCAAGAAATATTTCAATTAGTCAAATATTTTATTCCTCTAAATATTAGCAACTTAAAAACACAATTTACCTTCTTTGTGAACTTTGGAGTCTTTATCTCTACAAAGGCAGCTCCAACTGCATTCAAGTAACTGCGTTGGTTATTAAAGGTGACTCGACCAGAACCTAAATACAAATCAAGCTAAAGATTCAATTAGCCACCAAAACATCAACAATGAATTCAATGATTTAAAAACTTTGATACTTGTGAGACTTTCCAAAGCATCATGTACAAATTACTTGCATTTCAATTGTTTAGTAATCCTTTAATATTCCTTGGAGCAAAATTACATTTATTCTGAATCCCAGATCATGTCTTCAACCTTTCAAAACAACCACCAAATGAAAACAAGATTTTGATATGTCACACAAAGTTTGCATCATGCAAATTTGATCATTGCATTAAACGCCAAGGGGGAAAACAGCTTTGATTTTGTTGAACAATTTAACTATTGGGAGCTACTGGCAACTCTATCCCATTTATAGGCTTGAGACTAAACAATGGTTCTTTGGCATAATATCCGTGTCCCTTTTCAGACTTTGGGAAAACAATCTTTACAAGTACATTGGTACCTCTGAAGGATATCACTAGAAACAAGTACACTAACAAAATTGATGCTAAGGGGTCAACATTACGCACTCTTTGATGCTAGGCAAAGTTATACACAATCAAGAATCTGGCACAAATTACTACTTAACTCTGGAAGAGCTGCCAAAGTAGACTGGAGTTAACGTAGGCTAGGTTAAGGAGTGGGGCTCAGGAATGCACCCTGGCTGGTGTGCCAAGTGCAGAGCAGGCATATACTGCGTCACATATCAATATCCCATGTTAGATGGATAGAAGCTGTCTCCATTTAACTGTATAACTCACTGCAATCAGGGATTCTGTAGTAAGTAGCCTGGCAATAAAATATTACTAGAGAAAATGTACCAGCCTAGTGTGACTACTGCCAAAGGAGAAAAATTCCATTGAATCCAGCATGATGAGAAATGATAATCCATGGCACCACTGGCTGCTCCACCCAACACCAACCCTCAAAAGCATCTGTCCACATCAAGCTGCAGGGAGATTGAATGCTGGGGAAGCACCAGCTGAGGGCAGATATTTGAGAGTTTTTCTACACAGCAGTAAGCAGCCAGAACAAACATCCTCTTTCACTTACACAGAAGCATATCTGGGAGTGTTTGGACTACTGAATCAAGCATCCTATTATAAGCCAATCTCTGAAAGATTACATCAAGCAAAGCCAGAATACAAATACAATGAAAATTCAGTGTATGAAGTTGTAGACAAAGTATGTTGGATCAAGCTGCATGTAGTTACTGCTTCACCAGCTGAATTTTTAAAGCCACTTAATGCTGGCCTATTTACAATGGTTCATGCAAGTTTTGTTGGGTATTTGGTCAAAACAGAGGTATCTGGAAATGGAAATTAATGGTTTAACCACTCTTACCAGAATGTGGTAATATTCATACACATTCAAAAGCTTAAAAACCAAATTAGTTTGAGGTCAAGTTCAAGGAATATGATAGCATCCTCCAAACTTTCCCTTGCAGAAATTATACCCTGGTTGAGGGCTTCATAGGAACAGAAATGTGAAGGAATTTATTGCAATCTTAAAATTTGTTAAAAAAAAATCTAGTGTTCCAACAGATCAAGCAAAGTCCTTGAATTTTTGTTCTATGACTGATCTCGACAAACTTTAGCACTACAGAGAAAATGAATTAAAATACTGACACTGATCATTAGTATCACTTTAGTGGAAGGTTGTCTAATCTATATCAACTTAAACCAAGTTGGAAGTTTCAGATCCTATATTAAACAAGCAATTTAATCCAAAAGCACAATGTTCAGGACAGACAAGAAACTTAATCAGTCCATCTCAACTAGCATCACTCAAAATGTCATAGATCTGAACACAAATAGACATGTTTCTAATGTTACTTAATAATAGTCATACTTTATTGATCCCGGGGGGAAAAAAAGTATGACTATGACAATAAAAGCAAAGGTTAAAAAAGTGTGGTGTTTCCTCAGTAGCAAGGATTAAACATTTAACTGGTACCACATTTTCTACATTCTTAAATTTCCAGCCCATTTTCAGATAGGTTAGATTTCTGCCACAAAGGTAGTTTAAGAGTATTTAAAATGGGGAAGGGTCAAACCAGAACAGATCCAAACAACAAGTCAGTCTACTGAATTCTAAACGAAAAAGTGTTTTTTTAAAATCACCCCTCTTTTTTAATGCAGTGTACAGGATTGTTTACATTGAGGCCTCGAGACATTAAGTACAGAAGGAGCTTGCAACAGAAACATCTAGTCTGAATTGACTGTGGATTTAATTTCTTCTAAATGAGTACTAAAATAGGCTAAACATCATTTCACATTTACATGGAGTACTTATTAGCTAAAATTTTAAACCTCCTCCAGTTGAGTATACAAGGGCACTGATTGACATCTTAGCAGCTGCACAACCTTCCATTTGTAATTCTAAAGGTCATCAGACTGGGAGACCACTGAAGCAACATTATTATGCATAGCAGTTTCACTTGTTCAAAGCCAACTAGTCTCAAATTCAACCCATACAAGGTATTGCAACCTATACAAAATATCTAGTTCAGAAGATTAGAACTAGCTGGCTTTGAACGGAGTTCTTGAAATGAAAGCTGTATTAAATAGATTACACAAATCATAATATTCTATACAGTTAACAGCAGAATTTGTTAGCTATATTAGCCTTTGAATGCATAACATTAAGTTATACATTTGCACACTAACTTACAACCCCAGCTTTATTCAAACTGTTACATTTCCACCAGCATCTTACATCTTCTCAGGAATTGGCCTCTCCTACATGTAGTACAAAAGGCCGGCTGGTGGCGTAGTGGCATCAGCGCCGGACTTTGGAGCGAAGGCTCCCGAGTTCAAAACCAGCCAGCTCCCCTGGCATGCTTTCCATCCGTGCTGAGTTGAGTGTCGAGCTAGCAACTCAACATCAAAAAAGAAACTGCCTGCTACAGAAACATCAACAGCAAAAAGTTGATGGCCTATGCTCTCGTGAGTTTAAAAGGCAATTTCCTTCACATACTACAAAAGATTGTGACAGACCTCTTAAAAGGAATTAGAAATATTGGTCCATCAATGAGATCATAGTAAAGGTCACATTTCTAGTTTAAATACATTAACCTTACCATGCCTGAAAAGTAATTGAGATGAGCCTATTCCTAATCACCAGCTACAAAAAATACATTGAGTCAAAAATTGAGCCACTTGACAAGTTCAAAATGAGGTTTCACAGAAATGGTCAACAGTTAGCAGAATGAGTATCAGCTCCTGTGGTAAAACACAACATACTCAAATAGAACTTGCTGCTGTAGTTAACCAAAATCTCTGGATCTCTACCTCTAGATTTTCACCATTTAATCTTTAAGACTCTTAAATAAATTTCATTGAATAAATTCAATTTTAATTTTACTGGAACTTTTGATACCTCCATCTGCAATATTATGTACCTTTGTATCATTGTCAAACCTTTCCATCCACAATCCATTTATAAATAATGAATAGTTGTAACCCCAAAAGATTCTTTCAACACTAATCCTATCAATACCAAAATCAGCACTTCCCATTATTTGAGCATTTGCCAAATGCCCTTTTGGGGGGGGGGGGGGGGAGGGGGGGGACAGACCACCACTGCCTGCAAGGTTGTACATTCTCCCAATGACCATGTGGATTTCCTCCAAGTGTTCAGGTTTCCTCCCATAGTCCAAAGATACACCAGCTGGTAGGTTAATTGGTCATTGTAAATGGTCCTGTAATTGGGCAAGGATTAAATCAGGGAATTGCTGGGCAGTACAGCTCAAAGGAAAGGAGGGCTTATTCTGCCCTGTATCTCAACAGATTCCCATCCACAAAATCAAACCGGTTTCTCAGGTAAATTGGATTCAGCACTTAGCTTAGTAAGTAAAGACAGTGGTAGTACATTGGTGTCTCTCTGAATGGGTCTTGGGTGAGCCTGTGACTAGTGGAGTACTACAAGGATCAGCGCTGGGTCTATAGTTGTTTAACATCTATATTAATTATTTACATAAGTGGTACAATGTTTTAGCAAATTTGCAGATGGCACCAAGATTTTTTTTTGGGGGGGGGGGGGGGAGGAGAAAGAGAACAGGACATAGTGCACAGTGAGGAAGGCCAAAGCTTGCAGCACGATCTGGACCAGCTGGGAAAGTGGACTGAAGAATGGCAATGGAATTTAATGCAGACAATGATGTAGCATGTTGATAGGACAAACCAGGGTATGACTTGCACATTGAATGCTGGAGCACTGAGATGTGTGGTAAAACAAAGTGATCTGTAAATATAAATCCCAATTCCTTGAAAGTGTTATCACAGGTAGATAGGGTTGTAAAGAGGGCTTCTGCCACAATGGCAATCATAAATCGGGGCATCGAGTATAGTACAGGTGCTCTTGAAGTTGTACAAGACATTACTGAAGTTGAATTTGGAGTACTGTGGGTAATTTTGATCTCTTACAGGTAAGATACCAACAAGCATGAAGGACTGCAGGTAATATTAACAAGGGTGTTGCTGGAACTTGAGAACCCGAGTTACAGGAAAAGGATGAATAGGTTAGGAGTTTATTCCTTTGCATGTAGGTGAGTGAGGGGAGATTTGATATAGGTGTACACAGTGAGGGGGTATAGATAGGGTAAATACAGGTTTCATCCCAAATTCCAAAGATGTACAGCTGGGTTAGAGAGTTGTGGACATGCTATGTCTGAGGCATAGCGACCATGCGGGCTGCCCCAGCACAATCCTGTGACTGTTGGATATTGATGCAAAACAATTTTATATATTATTTTCAATGTATGTGACAAATAAATCTAGCACTTTTGATAAAGTCTTATATACATAGAACACTATGGCACAGAAAACAGGCCATTCGGCCCTTCTAGTCTATGCCAAAACATTCCACTAGTCCCATTGACCTGCATCCAGTCCATAACCCTCCAGACCTCTGCCATCCATGTACCTATCCAGTTTATTCTTAAAATTAAGAGTGAGCCCGCATTTACCATGTCAAATGGCAGCTCGCTCCACACTCCACCACTGAGTGAAGTTCCCCCTAAACCTTTCCCCTTTCACCCTAAAGCCATGTCCTCCTATATGTATCTCTCCTAATCTAAGTGGAAGGAGTCTATTCACATTTACTGTCTATACCCCTCATCATTTTGTAAACCTCTATCAAATCTCCCCTCATTCTTCTACACTCAAGGAATAAAATCCTAACTTGTTCAATCTTTCCCTGTAACTCAACTCCTGAAGACCCGGCAACATACTAGTAAATCTCTGCACTCTTTCAATTTTACTGATATCCTTCCTGTAGTTAGGTGACCAGAACTGTACACAATACCCCAAATTTAGCCTCACCAATGTCTTATACAACCTCCCCATAACATCCCAACTCCTATACTCAATACTTTGATTTATGAATACCAGGATGCCAAAAGCCTTCTTTACAACTGTCTACCTGTGACACCACTTTCAGGGAATTATGTATCTGAACTCCCAGATCCCTTCATTCCTCTGCACTCCTCAGTGCCCTACCATTTACTGTGCATATCCTACCTTGATTTGTCCTTCCAAAATGCAACATCTCTCATTTATCTGCATTAAATTCCATCTGCCACTTTCTGGCCCACCCCTCCAGTTGGTCCAGATCCCTCTGCAAGCTTTGAAAGCCTTCCTCACTGTCAATGCCTCCTATCTTAGTGTCATCAGCAAACTTGCTGATCCAATTTACCAAATTATCTAGATCATTGATATAGACAACAAACAACAATGGTCCCAGCACAGATCCTTGAGGCACACCACTAGTCACGGGCCTCCAGTCTGATAAGCGATCATCCACTACCACTATCTTCTCCCACACAGCCAATTTCGAATCCATGGATACCTAGTGTCTGAATCTTCTGAACTAACCTCCCTTGTGGGAACCTTATCAAAGGCCTTACTAAGAGAATAACAATATATAGACAATAACCACAGCCCTTCCTTTATCAACTTTCTTAGTGACCTCCTCAAAAAACTCTACAAGATTTGTTAAACACAATCTACCACACACAAAGCCATGCTGACTATCCTTAATCAGCCCTTGACTGTCCAAATACTTGTATATCCAATCTCTCAAAACACCTTCCAATAATTTACCTACTACTGATGTCAGGCTCACTGGCCTGTAATTACCTGGTTTACTTTTGGAGCCTTTTTTAAAAATAAATAAATAAATAATATATATATTATCACCACCTCCTCTTTTTTTTAAATTATATATATATATATCTCCTCCTCTTTAATCTCTATATGTTGCTTGACATTGTTGCTTGTTTCCCTTCCATATACACTATGCCAATTTCCTGAGTAAATACTGATGCAAAAAAATTGTTCAAGATCTCTCCCCATCTCATGAAGCTCCACACAGACAACCACTTTGATCTTCTAGGGGGCCAATTTTGTCCCTTACTATCCTTTCACTCTTAATATACTTGTAGAAACCCTTCAGGTTTACCTTCATATTATCTGCCAAAGCAACATCATGTCTTTTTGCCTTCCTGATTTCCTCCTTTAGCATTTTCTTACATTTTCTATACTCTTCAATTAACTAATTTGTTCCTTGTTGCCTATACTTGCTATACACCTCTCTTTTATACCCACTGCTACACAGCAGTCAAGGATGCCTACTGTTCAGTCCCATGACCTCACTTCGGAAAATCGGACCATCAGGCCGTACTGCTCCTCCCGACTTACAAACAGAAACTGAAGCGGGAGGTCACTGTGTCAAAAGTAGTGTTGCGTTGGACGGAGGAAACGGATGAGGCTCTCTGTGACTGCTTTGAATTGGTGGACTGGTTAGTATTCAACGACTCGGCAGCTAACCTCGATGAGTATGCCTCAGCTGTCACGGACTTTATTTGGAAATGCACGGAGGACTTTGTGTCTCGCAAGACGATCCAGGTATTCCTTAACCAGAAACCTTGGATGAATTAGGAGGTCAAGACCCTTTTTAAAAGGCTACAGCTTTTAGGTCCGGGGATACCAGTCGCTACACAGAATCCAGGCACAAACTCCGGAAAGCCATTAAGGGCACCAAAAGGCAATATCAAGCCAAGTTGGAAGCCCAGGCTAGCCAGAGGGATGCCAGTAGACTATGGCAGGGTCTAAATGAGCTCACTGGGCACAAAGAAAAGGCTGGGAATATCAATAACTGTGGCACTTCTTTTCCTGACGAACTTAACGTATTCTACGCAAGATTCGAACAGGAGTGTCCCTCTCCCTCCGGATGAACCAGACCTGATGGCATCGAGATTCATCGTCACTGAGGATGACATTAGAAGGGCCTTCCTGAAGATAAATCCAAAGAGGGCAATGGGCCCAGATGGCATACCAGGATGGGTTCTCTGGGCCTGTGCAAGCGAGTTAGCTGGAGTGTTTGCTGAAATCTTCAACTGCTCCTTGCTTCAGTCTAAGATCCCCTCGTGTTTTAAGGCAGCAACAATAATCCCAGTGCTGAAGAAGAGCAAGGCAGCATGCCTGAATGACTATCGCCCTGTGGCTCTGACAACAATTGCTATGAAGTGCTTCGAGAGACTGGTTATGGCGCACATCAACCACAGCCTACCGGTCAACCTCGACGCTTTGCAATTCACCTACTGAAGCAACAGGTCAACAGCAGATGCCATCTCTCTGGCCCTACAGTCCTCCTTAGAACACCTGAAGAACAACGCATACGTAAGGCTCCTTTTCATTGACTACAGCTCTGCCTTTAACACCATCATTCCAAATAAACTGATTCCTAAGCTCTGGAACTTGGGCCTTAGCACTCAGATCTGCAGCTGGATCTTCAACTTCCTCACAGACAGGACCCAGGCTATAAAAATAGGGGACAAGCTCTCCTCTACAATCACTCTGGGCACCGGTGCCCCGCAAAGCTGTGTCTAGCTATGCCTGCCTCTTTGGTGGTTATGTGTTTTGGCTCTTCCCACTTTCTTCAGACCAAGGGAACTCGCCTGGGCCCTAGCTATGCCTGCCTCTGTTGGTTATGTGGAACAGTCTGTACTCCAAACCTATTCTGGTACTACTCCCCAACTTTTCCTTCCATACATTGACGACTACATTGGTGCTGCTTCCTGCGCCCATGCTGAGCTCGTCAATTTCATCGACTTTACTTCAAACGTCCACCCAGCCTTCAAATTCACAGTCTATCTCAAGACACTTCTCTCCCTTTTCTCCATCTCTCAGTCTCCACCTCTGGAAAGACTGTCCACTGACATCTTCTACAAGCCCACTGACTCTCATAACTACCTCAACTATACCTCTTCCTACCCCGCCACATGCAAAAATGCCACTCCCTATTCCCAGTTCCTCCATCTCCGCTGCATCTGCTCCGAGGATGAGGTTTTCCATTCCAGGACATCTCAAATGTCCTCTTTAAGGATCGTGGTTTCCCTTCTGCTGTCATCAATGATGCTCTCACCTGCATCTCCTCCATTTCCCGCACTTCGGCTCTCACCCCATCCTCCCGCCACCACAACAGGGACAGAGTTCCCCTTGTCCTCACCTACCACCCCACTAGCCTCCGGATCCAACACATTATCCTCCGCAACTTCCGCCACCTTCAACAGGACCCCACCACTAAGCACATCTTTCCCTCTCCACCTTCTGCAGGGATCGGTCCCTCCAGACGGATCTCCCACCTGGCACTTATCCCTGTAAGTGCAAGTGCTACACCTGTCCCCACACCTCCTCTCTTGCCACCATTCAGGGCCCCAAACAGTACTTCCAAGTGAGGCAACACTTCACTTGAGTCTGTTGGGGTCATCTATTGCATCTGGTGCTCCCGGTGCGGCCTCCTCTACATTGGTGAAACCCGACGCAGATTGGGGGACCGCTTCCTCCAGCTCTGTCTGCCAAAACAGACAGGATCTCCCAGTAGCCACCCACTTCAACTCTGCTTCCCACTCCCATTCAGATACGTCCATACATGGCCTCCTCTACTGCCATGAGGATAAACTCAGGGTGGAGGAGCAACACCTCATATACCATCTAGGTAGTCTCCAGCCCCTTGGTATGAACACAAAATCCTCCAACTTCTGGTAATTCCCTCCCCCTATCCCTATGTCATTCTGCCCCTCCCCCAGCTGCCTACCACCTCCCTCATGGTCCCACCTCTTACTACTACCCATTGTTTTCCCCTGTTCTTTCTTCACCTTTCCTGCCTATCACCTCCCTGCCTCCCTTACCCTACCCCCTTTATCTTTCCCCTTACTGGTTTTTCACCTGGAACTGACTAGCCTTCTCCTTCCCACCCTCCCCCCCACCTTCTTTATAGGGCCTCTGCCCCTTCCCCCTACAGTCCTGACGAAGGGTTCCGGCCCGAAATGTCGACTCATCGTTTCCACCAGCGTGTTGTGAGTGAAGCTGTGTACTCAGCCCCCTGCTGTACTCACTGTACACCCATGATTGTGTAGCCAAGTTTTCATCAAACTCAATATACAAGTTTGCTGATGACACAACAATTGTAGGCCACATCTCGGGTAATGATGAGTGAGTACAGAGAGGAAATTAAGAATCTGGTGGCATGGTGTGAAGACAATAACTTATCCCTCAACATCAGCAAGACGAAGGAATTGGTTGTTGACTTCAGAAGGAGTAGTGGACCGCACGACCCAATTTACATCAAAGGTGTGCAAGTGGAACAGGTCAAAAGCTTTAAGTTCCTCGGGGTCAATATCACAAATAACCTGACTTGGTCCAACCAAGCAGAGTTCACTGCCAAGGCGGCCCACCAGCACCTTTACTTCCTGAGAAAACTAAAGAAATTTGGCCTGTCCCCTAAAACCCTCACTAATTTTTATAGATGCACCGTAGAAAGCATCCTTCTAGGGTGCATCACAAGCTGGTATGGAAGTTGTCCTGTCCAAGACCGAAAGAAGCTGCAGAAGATAGTGAACACGGCGCAGCACATCACACAAACCAATCTTCTGTCCGTGGACTCACTTTACACTACTGTCAGAGCAGTGCTGCCAGGATAATCAAGGCCACAACCCACCCAGCCAACACACTTTCCATCCCTCTTCCCGCCAGGAGAAGGCTCAGGAGCTTAAAGACTCGTATGGCCAGATTTGGGAACAGCTCCTTTCCAACTGTGATAAGACTGCTGAACGGATCCTGACCCGGATCTGAGCCGTACCCTCCAAGTATCCAGACCTGTCTGTTTTTTTTTTTTTTTTTTTTTTGCACTACCTTACTTTCCATTTTTTATTTTCCATTTATGATTTATAATTTAAATTTTTAATATTTACTAATTTTTACTATTTTTATTTTTAATATTTAATTTGCAATCCAGGGAGCAGGAAGCACAGAATCAAGTATTGTTGTGATGATTGTATGTTCTAGTATCAATTGTTTGGCAACAAAGTATAGTATTTTTCATAACCAGATCGCCAATATCCCTTGAAAACCAAGGTTTCCTATGCCTGTTAACTTTGCCTTTAATCCTGGCAGGAACATGCAAACTCTGCACTCATAATTTTGCCTTTGAAAGCCTTCCACATACTGAACACATCCTTGCCAGAAAACAACTTATCCCAATCCACTCTTCTTAGATCCTTTCATTTCCACAAAATTGGCCCTTCTCCAATTTAGGATTTTAACTCAAGGAACCAGACCTATCCTTATCCATTAACTTGAAACTAATGACATTATTGTCACTGGACCCAAAATGTTCGCCTACACATACTTCTGTCACCTGACCTGTCTGGTTCCCTAATAGGAGATCAAGTATTGATCCATGCAAGCTTTGACCCTACCCACAAGGTCAGGCAAGACTAAAACTAGAGGTCATAGGTTTAGTGTAAAGGCAAAATAGAAGGGGAATCTGAAGGGAAACTTCACTTAGAAGGTGGTGTAAGTGTGGAATGAGCTGCCAGAGTTTTTGGATAGGTAAACACATGGTTGGAGTATGAGTGATATAGTCCAGATGTAGGTTGAAAGAACTAGGCAGAACTAAAACAGATTAGCGCAGACTAGATAGGCTGGAGGGCCTGTTTCTACACTATTGCTCTATGACTGACAAGTTCACAGGTTTTAGTTTTGAGGAAGCCTTTTTTTTTTAAATATAAAAGTTGCATTAGACTAATTTGTCTCCATTTCCTCATTTTTCCTTCACTTTAGTGGAATGATGCAACACCTATGCCAGCTTTGCAGTTCCTTAACTATAAACCCCTTTCATCTGGACACTTCCCTAAAACACTTTTCCAGGGAATATGACCATCTTAATTTTAGCTCAATTCATTCAAGTTCCTTGGAATGTGTAAAGTGCTATCTGCTTTTGCTAATTATTTTTTGAATGACATTAAGTTTAAAAATAAACCAACATCTAACAGTTAAAACAAATCTATTATACACAACCCATAATTTAGACTCAATTAGACTAAACAACAATGTCCTTCGGATACATGTATACAATGTTGGCAAGAATGCCAAGAGCACAAATTAGTTGTTAGTTCAATTATGGTAACGTGCAAGGAATCCAAAATTTCTTTTGCAGCTTGTATGATTAACAGACCCAAATTTGTGAAAGATAACATACCTGTAAGTAAAATGCTCAGACTGAAGCAGAAAAAAACTATACCAATTTAACAGCAAACTTGAACATCACTAAAAACATCAGCACCAATAAATCTTAAAAGATCACATCACTGAAACAATATTTCAATTTCCAACTGGTGTGCAGAGACCAATTTAAAATGAGATACATCAGAATACACTGGGAACACCCAGTAGAAACATACCAATTGGATACTTGTGCTTGTCCGTATCAATACCAGCATATACCACTCCACCAAATAAGTCATTCATGATTGCTGCCAGGGCCTCTGCATTCAACATTCCATGCAATGCTCCAACAAAAACAGTTTTACTGGGATCCAGGCGCTGGGATGGGCTGTGAACAAAATTGCTGTCAGAAAGGACCCAAGGTATGACCTGCACCTGCAAAATTTTAAAGAGCAGAGAGCAAAGGTTTACAGTTTTCAACTGCCTTTCAAAACCGTCTCTTATCCTTTAAACTGATACAGAGATTAATAAGACTAGCCAAATTACAGATGGAATAAAGGAAATTGCTACCATGTTTTTGCTACATTCCTCTTTGGCACATACAGAAAACTGAGGTGGTGATAGGAGCTACAGGGAGGTAGTCACCCCCACATTGCAGGAGGCAAGTACCCAAGTGACTGTCAGGAAAGGGACAGGAAGTGAACAGCCACTGCAGAACACCCTGTGGTCCTTCCTCTAAAGTATACTGCTTTGGATCACTGCATGTGCATGCATGAAGAAATGACCTAAAGGGGGAGCCACATCGACTGGGGGATGGGCAGGGGGTGGAGAAGGGAAGTAGAGGACTGTAGTAGTTACACTACTTGAAATCCATGGCAGGTGATGGGACTTGGTTGCAGCTAACAGGCTGGGTATCAAAACATTAGGGATGCAGTATCAGAAAGGATAGCAAACACAGTACTCAAGGTGTTTATCTAAAAGCATGTAGTACAAGAAATAAGCTGGATGATCTTGCACTATTACAGATTGCCAGGTATGATGTGGCCATCACTGAATCGTGGCTAAAGGATATTTGTAGTTGGGAGCTGAATGTCCAAGGTTACAGGTTGTATCGGAGGGTTAGGAAGGTAGGCATGGGGGGGTGGGGGGGGGGTGTGGCTCTGCTGGTAAAGAATGGCGCCAAATCAGCAGAAAGACGTGACATAGGATTGGAAGATGTTGAACCCTTGGGGGTTGAGTTAAGAAACTGCAAGGATAAAAGGACACTGATGGCAGTTATATACAGGCCTCCCAACAGTGGCTGGGAGGTGGACCACAGATTACAACAGGAAATAGCAAAAAGAGTCAAAAGGCAATGTTATGGTAGTCATGGAAGATTTTAACACGCAGGTCAATTGGGAAAATCAGGTTGGTAATGGATCGAGAGTTCGTTGAATCCTTTAAGAGATAGCTTTTCAAAGCAGCTTATTGTTTAGAAGATCAACTAAACTAGATTAGGTGTTATGCAATGAACCAGAGACAATTAGGGGGCTTTAGGAACCAATGATCACAATATGATTTGAGTTCAAATTGAAACCTGATAGGGAGAAAGTAAAGTGTGATGTAGCCGTATTTCAGTGGATTAAGGGAAATTAGTGGTATGAGAGAGGATTAGCCAAAGTAAATTGGAAGGAGCTGCTGGCAGGGATGTCAGCAGAGCAGCAATGGTGTTCATTTCTGGGGAAAAATGAGGAAGGTGCAGGACATATATATTCCAAAAATGAAGAAAAACTCAAATGGTAAAATAGTACAACCATGGCTGACAAGGGAAGTCAAGGCTACTGTAAAAGCATGAGAAGGAGATAAAAAGCAAAAATTAGTAGAAAGATAGAAGATTGGGAAGTTTAAAAAACCTACTGGGAGCAACTCAAATAATTGATAGGGAAAAGATGAAATATGAAAGCAAGCTAGCAAATAATATCAAAGTGGATAGTAAAAGCTTTTTCAATGTTAAAAGGAGAAATGGGAGTGGATATAGGACCTTTAGAAAATGAGGCAGGAGAAATAATAATGGGGACAAGGAGATAGCTGATGAACTAAATGAGTATTTTGTATCAGTCTTCACTGTGGAAGACACTAGCAATATGTCTGATGTTGTAGTGTGTAAAGGAAGAGAAGTGGGCGCAGTTACTGTTACAAGGGAGAAAGTACTCAAAAAGCTGTAAGACTTAAAAGTGCACAAGTCTCCCAGACCAGATGAACTGCATCCTAGGGTTCTGAAAGTGGTAGCGTTAGTGATTGTGGTGGTATTAAAAATGATCTTTCAAAAGATCACTGGACTCGGGCATGGTACCAGAGGACTAGAAAATTGCAAATGTCACTTCACTCTAAGGAAGACAGCAGAGAGGAAATGATAGACCATTTAGCCTGACCTCAGTGGTTGGAAAGATGTTAGAATCAATTGTTAAGGATGAGGTGACGGAGTACTTGGTGACACAGGACAAGAAAGGTAGTACAAAGTCAACATGGTTTCTCCATGGAAAATCCTGCCTGATGAACCTGTTGGAATTCTTTGAACAGATTACAAGTAGGATAAAGGGGATGCAGTGGATGTTGTATATTTGGACTTTCAGAAGGCCTTTGACAAGGTGCCACACATGAAGCTGCTTACCAAGTTATGATCCTATGGTATTACAGGAAAGTTACTAACATGGTTAAAACATTGGCTGATTGGTAGGACACAGCAAGTGGGAATAAAAGGATCCTTTTCTGGTTGGCTGCCAGTGACTAGTGGTGTTCCACAAGGGTGGGTGTTGGGACCACTTCTCTTTATGCTATATACAAATGATTTAGATGATGGAATAGATGGCTTTGTATCATCTGCAAACTTGGCAATAAAGACTGGTGGAGGGGCAGGTAGTGTTGAAGAACAGGTAGGATGCAGAAGTTAAAAGTAGGAGAATGGGCAAGAAAGTGGAAAATGAAATACAATGTTAGAAAATGCATGGTCATGCACTTTGATAGTAGAAATAAATATGCAGACTATTTTCTAAACAGGGAGAAAATCCAGGAATCTGAGATACAGAGGGACTTGAAAGACCTTGTGCAGAACACCCTGAAGATTAACTTGCAGCTTGAGTTGGTGGTGAGGAAGGTAAATGCCACTCATTTCAAGAGGTCTAGAATACAAGAGCAAGGATGTGATGCTGAGGCTTTATAGCAGCACTGGTGAAGCCTCACCTTGAGGTATTGTGAACAATTTTGGGTCCCTCATCTTAGAAGCAATGTGCTGGCATTGGAGGGGGTCCAGAGGAGGCTCACAAGGATAATTACAGGAATGAAAGGGTTATCATATGAGGAACGTTTGATGGCTCTGGGTCTGTACTTGCTGAAATGCAGAAGGATGGTTGGGGGTGGGGGGGGGGGGGGGGAGATCTCACTGAAACCTTTCAATGTTGAAAGGCCTAGACAAAGTAGATATGGAAAGGATGTTTCCCATAATGGGAGAGTCTAGAATAAGAGGGCACAGCATCAGGATAGAGGGGTGTCCATTCAAAAAGATGGAGAAATTTCTTTAGCCAGAGGGTGGTGAATTTGTGGAATTTGTTGCCACATGCAGCTGTGGAGGCCAGGTCACGGGTGCATTTAGGCAGAGGTTGATAGGTTCTTGACTGGACACGGCAAAGGTTACAGGGAGAAGTCTGGGAACTGGGGTTGAGGTGGTGGTGAGAGAGGGGGAAAAAGGGATCAGCCATAATTGAATGGCAGAGCAGACTCAATGGGCCAGATGGCCCAATTCTGCTCCCGTATCTTCTAGTCTTATATGGGATTACATAGAGCAGACACGAGCTTCTATGGACGCATGTCGCCTCTCAGGTGCCAGGGTCAAGGATTTCTTGGATTGGGTCCACAGCAATCAAAAAGGGGAAACTGAACAGCCAGAAATCTTTATACATACTAGCACAAATGACAGGCAGAAAAAAAAAAGGAGGTAGTCCTGAAGAGAGAATTTAGGGAGCTAGGTAGAAAGCCAAGTAGGACCACCAAGATAGTAATCTCTGGATTGTTGCCTGTGCCAAACAGCAGTGACGGCAAAAATAGTACAATTTAGCAGATGAATGCATGGCTGAGAAACTGGTGCAGAAGGTAGGCTTTCAGATTTCTTGATCATTAGGATCTTTTCTGGGGAAGATATCACCTATACAAAAGGGACAGGATACACCTGAACCTAAGGGGGACCAACATCTTTATGGGCAGGTTTGCTAAAACTGTTGGGGAGGGTTTCAACTCATTTGGCATAAGGATAGGAACCAGAATAGAGCAATTAGTATAAATTGTGTAATGACAGGAAGGACAGTCAGATGATAGGACAAAATTACAATCAGTGGGATTAGTTGCAGTGTAACAGGGGACCAAATTGAAAAGGATGACAATACAGGACTGAAGGTGTTATATTTGAATGCATGCAGCTTATGGAATATGATCTTGTAGCGTGGTTAGAGATCAGCAGGTATGACTATGGGTGTCTCAGTCATGGCTAAAAGGTTATGGTTGGAAGCTTAACATTCAATGTATCAAAGGATAGGAAAAAGGGGTAGGGCAACTCAGTTGGTAAAAATTTAAATCAAATCTTTAGAAAGGTGACCAAGATAAAAGTCATTGTGGGTAGAGTTAAGGAATTACAAAGGTAAAAAAGACCTTAATGGCAGTTATACACAGAACTCCAAATAGTAGCCAGGATGAGGGCTACAATTTACACTAGGAGATAGAAAATGCACGTCAAAAGGGCAATGTTGTGATAGTCACAGGGAAAATTCCGATATGCAGGTAGACTGGGTGGGGGTGGGGGCGTGCAGAAATCAGATCAGCTGATTTTGGATTCAAAGAGAATTTATGAGATGGCTCTTTAAAACAGCTTGTGGTTGAACCAACTAGGGGATCAATACTCTCCATTGGCTGTTGTGCAATAAACTGGATTTGATTAGGGAGTTAAGGTAAAGGAACCCTTAGGAGGCAGTGATCACAATTTGATAGAATTCACCCTGCAAATTTGAGAAGGAGACACTACAGTCAGATGTATCAGTATATGCTGGAGTAAACAGAAGTACAGATACACGAGAGACTAGCTGACCAAAGCTGATTGGAAGGGGACACTAGCAGGGATGGCAGTAGTATAGTAATGGCTAGAGATTCTGGGGGCAATTTGGAAGGATAGACACATACCAAAGTAGTTGTATTCTAAAGGCAGGATAATAAAACCATGGCTATTAAGGGAAGCCAAAGCCAACATGAAAGCAGAAGTGAGGGCATAAAATAGAGCAAAAATTTGTGGGACATTAGAGGTTTGGGAAACTTTAAAAACAACAGAAAGAAACTGAAAAGCTATCAGGGCAAAAGAAAAAAAAATGAAGGTAAGCTAGCCAATAAAATCCAAGGATTTTTAAACACAAACAACAGGAATTCTGCAGATGCTGGAAATTCAAGCAACACACAAAGTTGCTGGTGAACGCAGCAGGCCAGGCAGCATCTGTAGGAAAAGGTGCAGTCGACATTTCAGGCCGAGACAATTCCCCCCCCCCCCCCCCCCCCGATACAAAGAGTAGAAGCAAGAGTAGATATTGAACTGCTGGAAATTGACGATGTAAGAGGTAGTAATGGAGGACAAGAAGTGGCAGATGAACGCAAGTATATTGCATCAGTCTTCACTATGGAAGACACCAGCAGTATGCCACAGACTCAAGAATGCCAGGGTAAGTAGTGAGTGCAGTTGCTGTTACTAGGGAGAAGTTGCTTGGGAAGTTTAAAGATTTGAGGAAGATAAGCCACCTAGACCAGATGGATCATACCCCAGGTTTCTGAGAGGTAGCTGAAGAGATTGTGGAGGCATTAGTAATGATTTTCCAAGAATCGCTAGATTCTGGCATGGCTCCAGAGGACAGGAAATTTGCAAATGTCACCACTCTTCGAGAGAAGAGGCAGAAGAAAATAAGCTAGTTAGCCTGACCTCAGCAGATGGAAAGATAGAGTTGATTAGTAGGGATGAGGTTTTGGGGTACTTGGAGGCTCATGGTAAAATAGCCAAAGTCCTCAAGGGAAAAATCTTGCCTGAACAACCTGTTAGAATTGAGGAAATAGCAAGATAGATAAAGAATCAGTGGATGTGATGTACTTGGATTTTCAGAAGGCCTCTGACAAAGTACTGCATATGAGGATGCTTAGCAAAATAAGAGCCTATGGTATTACAGGAAAGATACTACACAGAGCATTGGTTGATCGGCAGGAGGCGAAGATGGGAATAAAGGGAGCCTTTTCTGATTGGTTGCTCATGACTAGTGGTATCCTGCAGGGTCAGTGTGGGGACCACTTTTTTACATTGTATGTTAATGATTTGGACAACAGAACTGATGGCTTTGTGGCCTGCACTGTGAATGAAATAAAGATAAATGAGGAGCAGGTAGTGTTGAGGAAGTAGGGAGGCTACAGGACTTAGTTTAGGAGAAAGGGCAAAAAGGTGCGAGCTGGAGTACAATGTCAGGAAGTTTATGGTAATATGCTTTGGTAGAAGGGATACAAGTTTAGTTTGTTTTCTAAATGGGGAGAACATTCAAAAAACTCCAAGGTGCAAAGGGACTTATAGTCCTTGTGTAGGATCCCCTAAAGATCAACTTGCAAGTTGTGCTAGCAGTGAAGGAGGTAAGTGCAATGTGAGCATTTTGAGACTAGAATATAAAAACAAGGATGCAATGTTGATGCTATACAAAGCACTGGTAAGGCCTCACTTGGGAGCATGAACAGGTTTGGGCTCTTGTCTAGGAAAGGATGTGCTGACATTGGAGAAGGTTCAGAGGTTTATGAAATTATTTCAGGAATGAAAGACTTATTGAGGAGCGTTTGATGGCCCCGGGCCCATACTCTTTGGAATTTAGAAGAATGAGGGGGAATTTCATTAAAACCTAAAGAATGCTTTTAAAGGCCTAGATCAAATAGATGTGGAGAGGATGTTTTCTACAGTGAAGGAGTCGAGGACCAGAAGCACAACCTCAAAATAGAGGGACATCTAATTTAGAATGTAGGTTACAGGAATTTCTTTAGCCAGAATGCAGTACATCTGGAATTCACTGGAGGCCAGGTCATGGCATGTATTTAAGATAGAGGTTGATAGGTTCTTGATTAATCAGGGCATGAAGGGGTTACAGGGAGAAGGCAGGAGAATAGGGTTGAGGGGAAATGGATCAGCTATGGCCAAATGGCAGAGCAGACTCGATGGCCCAAATGGCCTAATTCTGCTTCTGGGCCTTTATGGTCTTATAAAACTGATTCAACATAAACATGATTTCTGGTTCCCCATGCAAACCAGCTTGTGTCCTTGCTCAGCTACGAACCATCATTTAGGGCTTCGAGTGAACAGTATACCAGAGGGTGGAATCCCTGATTCTCTGTTTAGGAATGCAGCTCCAATTCTTAATCTGGGGAGATAATGGGAGTGCCACTGTCAATTAATGCCCCACACCTACAGGATGGTCTGCAAAACACCCCTAGCCACTATTTTTCCTCCCCTATCCACTGCTACTGACTAAACCCCAGCCAAACTGTTTCCTCTTCTTGACTCCTCAGATCCAAGTGTAGCACTTGGACAGATGGCCTGGGTAAAAACAATGTACAAATTTCCTCAAAACAGCAAATTAGAAACTTAAAATGTTACTACTGACTGATCAAGAGCAGCCACAAATGACAAAGCATACTCACTTTAGGAACAACTTCCCCTCTGCCAGTAATCCAAGCAGTCTATTAACATTACCTTGTTATTCCTTTTGTACCATTTTTATTTATAGATTTGTCATTGCACTGCAATGCTGCTGCAAAATAATTTATCACATGTTGTGATAATAATCTGATTCTGATAGTAAAACATTTATCAACATATTTCTCCCAGGTCAATGAGAAATAATCTCAGTTGAAAGTAAATTCCAGAGCCTTTTGGAGCAGACTGCAAATTTGGCCACTTTTATAAAAGATCAAATTACCATTCAGTACTCAGCCAACTTTTAGCATTGCTTACTATTACTATGCAATTGTAGGTCAAACCATTGTGTACACTGTAGGCAAAACTAATTTTCCAAAGACAAATTAGTAAAAACAGATTTAAACACCAACACCCAAAATACCTCTTTGCAGCGCATCCTGCGACTTGACATCTTGAAATAATATTCACTTGCACCATCATTACTCATAAGATCATGTGTGCAAGATTGCAGTAACGCACGCACAGACTTCTCGGATTCAAAAACCAAGTAGACATAACCTATCAATGAAAGAGTTAACCAATTTAGTCAATTTTAAGTTCTTGCATTGGGAAATAGAAGAGCTTAAGATAGTGCACCTTGTTAACCCACAAAGCAAAAACCAGACAAGAAATTACAAATAAGTTCATGCACAAAAAGATGCATGAATTTGTATTTTGAAACTGGGTTTCAATACCCTAAAATGCACTTGAAATAAATGCATTAGAAGCTATGCTATTCGGGTATACATTTAGCAAGTTAGTACAAAAGAAACCAGACTTGTTAGTTTCTGCAAGTGTCAGTCAGGTTAACTGAGTTTCATGCAAAACACCATTTTCATATTAGCCTGTAAAATTGAGTCTTATACAGATAGTAGTTCATTTCCACATTACAAATCAAGGCTAAAAAAAATGTACTGGTGTGCTTTAAATTTAAATTAAAATAGCTTTTGCTACAAGATTGATTGTTTTAACCCATGAAGGCTTAAATGCCTTTACTCACTATACAAGGTGGCTTGGCATCCGTTGTACCTGCATGCATACCAGTGCTCTGACCCACAACCGTAGTGATGATGTGTTCACATCAGAACAGGTAAAATGTCCTACCATATCTTAGTTCTCATTACCTTTTGGCATATTACCTTTGGGGGGGCATCGAGGGTGCTTGCCATCCTTACCCGGCCATTCCACACTCAGTGAACCAAATACTCTGAAAGTATTTATCAGTCCCACTAAGGATAAAAGAAACCATTAGAAACCACAAATGAAATTCTGCCACGTCATGACAAACCCAAAAGCACAAGCCACAAAAGGTCTAACATCTTAGTGATCGCAACAAGATGGTCATAACCTCCAATTTAGAAGTTCTCTTCGCGTTCACAATTTTGACAAAAAAACATTTGCTTGAGACCAACATTTGGTGAACACTAGAAACACAACATTCTTAGAGCAGAACCAGGTATTAGTTTCAATCACTGACTCACCCAAGATTAATTGCAAGCTTCTAGGTCAAAAATCAACAAATTTTACTTTAATTCTTAGTCTTCAAAATTTAGCTTGCTCAAGATATCTGCCAGTGCCCAACTGGGGTGAACAAAGGATGTTTGCTCTATCTTTGCGTCTGAATCACTATTGGACAAAGTCATTTTGATCAAGATGTTACATGAATGCCTTAAATGAACTGTTTAGAGTGCAGGATACTCATTCTGTGTTTAAAAACACCAACCCAAAAATACATCACCAAAATTTAGGATTATACATGTAGTCCATGAATCATTTGCCCAGTGTGGAAAATAGTACTATTTCCTTCTCCTTCACCCCTCCACCATTCTATGTTTTCAGGAATACTTTGCATATCACTAAATACTACATTCAAGAGGAAGATTTATTTGAGAGAAAGCACAGAATAGGCCCTTCCAGACCTTCACCACCCAGCAACCCCTATTTTAATCCTAGCCTGATCAGAGCACAATTTATAATAACCAATTAACTACTAACCAGTAGGTCTTTGGACTGTGGGAGGAAACTAGAGCACCCAGAGGAAACCCACATTCATGGGGAGAAAGTATAAACTCGTTACAGGCAATGGCATGAATTGAACTCAGGTTCCTTATACCGTAAAGCATCGTGCTAACCACTATACCACTGTGTGCCGACCCTCAAAGTGTTAAGGTAATCAAGTTGATAAGGTGCCTAAATTACATGGTAACCAAGGGCAAAGTTGTGAGCAAAGTGGAGTGCAAATTGTAATTTTACCTTTAAGACAAGACAGCAGTTTTAGAAATGTGAATGAAATATTGGATATTTCATATTACTGATAGCCCAAATTACTTATATTCAAATCAGTATTGTTTCATTGGTTTTGAGATGAAGGTTTGACAATTCTTGTGGTCATTTTGTGTATAATTAATCTGAATTACACATTTAAGAATAGAAAATTACTAACTGGAATGCAATGCCTGATGACAAGATCATAGCCATCTGGGATTTAGAAATAAATTAGTGTTTTAATGACTGCAGGCCTTTAGGGTAGCAAGACAGTTAAGAGGAACCAATATCATGTTAAACATTTATACAGCTAGTCTGAACTCGTGCAAATGGCATCTTCTGTGCCATTATTTTTTGCAGCAATAGAGAAGGATATTGAATCATGTAAGGTAAGGTAAACAAGTAGGGAAGTTATGGAAACTATGACAATTAAAGAGGAAGCACTGGTGCTTTTAAGGAATATAAAAGTGGCTAGTCTCCGGGTCCTGACAGGATATTCCCTAGGACCTTGAGGGAAGTTAGTGTAGAAATAGCAGGGGCTCTGACAGAAATATTTCAAATGTCATTAGAAATGGGGATGGTGCCGGAGGATTGGCGTATTGCTCATGTTGTTCCATTGTTTAAAAAAGGTTCTAAGAGTAAGCCGAGCAATTATCCACCTGCAAGTTTGACGTCAATGGTGGGTAAATTAATGGAAAGTATTCTTAGAGATGGCATATATAATTATCTGGATAGACAGGGTCCAATTAGGAACAGTCAACATGGATTTGTGTGTGGAAGGTAATGTTTGACAAATCTATTTTTTTTTTGGGGAAGAGGTTTCTAGGAAAGTTGATGAGGGTAAAGCAGTGGATGTTGCCTATATGGACTTCAGTAAGGCCTTTGACAAGGTTCCACATGGAAGGTTAGTTAGGAAGGTTCAATCATGAGGTATTAATATTGTAGTAAAATGGATTCAGCAGAGGCTGGATGGGAGATGCCAGAGAGTAGCAGTGAATAACTTTGTCAGGTTGGAGGCCGGTGACTAGTGGTGTGCCTCAGGGATCTGTACTGGGTCCAATGTTGTTTGTCATATACAGTAATGATCTGGATGAGTATGCAGATGATACTAAGATAGGTGGCGGTGTGGATAATGAAGCACGTTTTCAAAGCTTGCAGAGAGATTTAGGCCAGTTCGAAGAGTGGGCTGAAAGAAGGCAGATGGATGTAAGGTGCTACATTTTGGTAGGACTAATCAAAATAGAACATACATGGTAAATGGTAGGGCATTGAAGAATGCAGTGGGACAGAGGGATCTAGGAATAATAGTGCATAGTTCCCTGAAGGTGGAATCTCATGTGGATAGGGTGGTGAAGAAAGCTTTTGGTATGCTGGCCTTTATAAATCAGAGCATTGAGTATAGGAGTTGGGATGTAATGTTAAAATTGTACAAGGCATTGGTAAGGCCAAATTTGGAGAACTGTGCACAGTTCTGGTCACCGAATTATAGGAAAGATGTCAACAATAGAGAGAACAGAGAAGATTTACTAGAATGTTACCTGGGTTTCAGCACCTGAGTTAGAGAAAGATTGAATAACTTGGGTCTTTATACTTTGGAGCATAGAAGGTTGAGGGGGGACTTGATAGAGGTGTTTAAAATTATGAGGGGGATAGATAGATAGAGTTGACGTGGATAGGCTTTTTCCATTGAGTAGGGGAGATTCAAACAAAAGGACACCAGTTGAGAGTTAGGGGGCAAAAGTTTAGGGGTAACACAAGGGGAACTTCTTTACTCAGAGAGTGGTGGCTGTGTGGAACCAGCTTCCAGTAGAAGTGGTACAGGCAGGTTGGATATTGTCATTTAAAGAAAAATTGGATAGGTATATGGACAGGAAAGGAATGGAGGGTCATGGGCTAAGTGCAGGTCGGTGGGACTAGGTGAGGGTAAGCATTCAGCACAGACTAGAAGGGCTGAGATGGCCTATTTCTGTGCTGTAATTGTTATATGGTTATTATAATTCCATGCAGTGCAGGTACCAAATAACTTTCAGAGAAAAGCAACGCTAATAGTCAGTGGATAGTAATGGTCAATAAATTTACCTGGTATCAGCCAAATGTTACTACTACAAATATTAGCTAGCTATGGAAGAACATTTTAGACATTTGATATACAGTACACTCAAGACTTACAACAGCTGATATTTACCTTCAGTTATGTCCCAGGGCACACCACCCAAGAACACTTTGCAGGAATAGATCGGGTTCTTATAATTCCGGGGTGGCAGCTGGCCTCTCCATGTAAATGTGGCTTCACTCATTGCTTTAGGAAAGATGGAAAAAAAAACACCAAGGGAGTTGCATTTATTAGTACTGATACCTCATTACTTTGGAATACTGAAAGACACATCTTGGAATATATACACAACTGCACTATGCACCCTTGCCACATGACTGCAAGAAATGCATGTGCAGCAGCTCTAGCCTGAGACATGCTGTGCAAAGCAGCTGGTAAGTCACTTCCTGGAACAGAAATTGTCTGGTTATATGCAACTACGTACTACAAAGCCATGGAAACTTCACACGAACACAAGAAACCAGAAAGTTTACAATCTAAGTTTGTGGCTACAAGGATAAAGCTGTCACATTTAAATAAATTTGGAAAGCTAAAAAAAGTGAAGGTAACATTAGTGACAGAATAAATACTTTCATTGCACAGCATCTTTAAAGTCATTACAGTATTACACATTAAATCTCAAACATTTACCTTAGTTTATCTTGTACCAAATTGCATTTCCATACCCAAATACACCTGAACAGATACCTTCATTTTGACTGGACAGATATCTAGCAACTTGGATACCACTAATGTTGAGAATGAAGTTTAAATTTCAACCCACATTTTGATGAACATTAGCACCCATTTAGTAAAAAAAATATCACCCAAAAAGATGCAAATGTTCATTACTTTGTATACAAGTATCTGGTCACAGTTTGCGTTTAGAAAGGGTACAGGAAACCCAAAGTTGCATAACATAGCCCTGTGAACCACCATGCCTTGGCAATATGATCTATTGGAATCCATTGGCAATACCTGGTCCATAGCTTTCCACACAATGACATTCCAAGCACCTGGAATATCATTTAATCCAGAGCACCTGCTACAACTCAGGTAGTGCACACCAGGTACTAACCATCCTGAGGGAACAATTCTTCAAATCCTCAAACTTCTTCCATAAACTATTACCCTCTAGTTTTGGATACCTCTTGGACAAAAGTTCATCTTTAGTTTTTATACCCCAGAGCCCCTCAGACTGCTCTGCTTCAAGGAAAAACCCATTTTACAAAGGCAATTAAACACTAACTTGCGAACCTCCCCTGCACACACTAATGCGATCATGACCTTCCTATAGTAGTGTCCAGAACTGTGGCCAAGTCAATGATTTATTGGACCATAACCTTGATCCAATACGCTATGCCCTGGCTAATGAAGACTGTTACCTTGTTTGGTTTCTTCACAGCACATGTGCTACCACCTGCAGGGATCCGCATTCTGTTATGAATGGTTGGGCCTTGAGTAGAGGAACACATGGATCTTCAGTGTGTATATCCTGTCCACATTCTCCCAAGGAATATCTCACTTAAGATTAAATTCTATCTGCCATTACTGCTCATTTTTAAAAAAATGATAATTTATTGTAACCCCAGATCATTCTCACTAATTTGTCTTCTACATTTATATCCAACTTAAACAGCAAACAGGAGTCCCTACACTGAAACAGCAAGATACAACTCAGATTTCCAATCACAAAAATCCTACAACTACCTATTGAAGCAAAACACTTCAAAGCAACTTCCAAAAATTACAAGAATTGAGATCAATCAAAATTGTTTAAATTTGCAGATTAAAAGCTTTGAAAAAGCCAAACACCAATGTTGGATACTTTGCATATTAACAGAAGCAAACAGTACTACTTAAAGGATGTGGAATATACACAAAACAATGTTACTGGAGAATTTAAGCAATGAAACAAGAATGTGCCCACCTACCTGCAGCTTGTCTATGCAGTCTAGCCTCTTTTTCAATGCTGAAAGGATCTTCTGGACTCTCCAAAAGATCCCAATTTGCCCAACCAGAATTTGCTGACCACCTTTTGAAGGGGTTAGGGCTCATTGGATTCGTACCCGAAACTTGATCTTGATCCAGTCGAGGGCTCATACCAACCCGTTTCATTGAATCCCTATTTGCTCCACCCATTGGCAGGAAGGAAATTGGAGGAGAAATTCGAAGGCTCGACTATATTAAGAAAAACATGTTTGGTATACCAAGATTTTTCTCACTATCCAAAACTTGCATTTCAAATTAAATCTTTATCAAGGACTCATGCAGAGACCCTAAAGTTTATCATACTTGGGAATTCAAGTATATAAGCAAAACAAAACTAGTTCTCAAAGAATCAAGTCCTAGTCCAAGTTTAAAAATTGTAGTAGACAAATTGTTCTGATGTTAGCATTACTATTAAATGTTTGTCAAAATAAGACTTTGCTACAGCAATTTAGGCATTCAACATTTAAAAATGAAAGCTTCAACTTTCTATTTAAATTTCTGAATTTCAATATCATTTATCAATTCAATTTAAATGTAAACATGCAACCATTTTGGATCATGCACTAAATTAGGATTGTTTGTACCCACAGTACAGGTAGAGTGACCAGGACTGTGCATTATACCATCTTTTCAACCATGTTATTCATGTTAATGTCAAATTGACAAAGCATTTTAATTTTATAAATACTGACATTCACTTTTTACATAAACATTCTGCATCTTTCCTTTCCATTTTCATGAATTCACTACCTGGTACCTTAGCACCCAAATATCAACCATTCATACACAAGTCGAGTACCCCTATCTGAAAACATCCGAAATCTGAATTTTTGTGCTGACATGATGTCACAAATGGAAAATTCCACAAGGCTACGAGGAAGGTTCCCGGACAGTGTGTAGGTCTCCACGCTCCGGACAGTTCTCAGAAGTGGCTTCGCATGTAATGAACAGAAGTTAATGAAAAAATAGAAAAACACTGCACAAAGCCAAAGATGCAAATCGTATTGAAGAATGGATTTATCAGAGTGAATATATGCTGTTAAACAGTATGCTGATCATGAAACAAGCAAAGGTATCCAGTGAACTGAAAATTGAAGATGATTGTGAATACTCAGTATGCTGGTTGCAGAAATTTAAGGCATTACATTAAGTTTTATTTTAAGTGTCTGATCATGAAACAGTAGAGAAATTCATTGTTGAGTTTGCCAAGATTGTCGCTGATGAAAATGTAACAGGTCTACATGCTGCACACACAAAATACTGGACAAACTCAGCAAACCAGGCAGCATCTATGGGGGATTAAAAAGTACAGTCAAGCTTTTGGGCCTAGAAAAGATGAGTAGATTCAAAAGGTTATACAGGGCCCCAAAGAGTCCTTCCAGGTGAGGCGACTCTTTACCTGAGAGTCTGTTGGGGTCGTATACAGGAGGCCGCACGGGGCACAGTATATCAGTGAGACCCGACGTAGATTGGGAGACCATTTCACCAAGCACTGCTCCATCCACCAGTAGTGGGATCTCCCAGTAGCCACCCATTTTAATTCCACTTCCCATTCCAATATATCTATCTATGGCCTCTGTCATAATGAGGCCACACCCAGGTTGGAGGAACACCACCTTGTATTCTGTTTGGGTAATCTCCAACCTGATAGCATGAATATTGATTTCTCCAACTTCCAGTAATGCCCCCAACCCTTCACCATTTCCCATCCCCTTTTCCCCTCTTTCACCTCATCTCCTTGCCCACTCATTGCCTCTTTTTGGTGCTCCTCACCCCTTTTCTTTCTTCCAGGGCCTTCTGACCTCTATCAGACTCCCCTTTCAGCTCTTACTTCTTCCCTCCCTCTCCCAGTTTCACCCATCTTGTTTCTCTCCCCTACCTTTTAAATCTACTCATTTTTTCCTCCAGTCCTGAAGGGTCTCAGCCCAAAATGTCAACTTTACTCCTTTCCATGACTGGCCTGACTTCCTCTGGCATTTTGTGTTGCTTGAATTTCCAGCATCTTCAGATTTTCTTGTTTGTGATTTGAAGTCTACATGATTGTTTTTATAAAACCCAAAATACAAATAGTGTACTGTAATCTTTTAATCAAAACACATTGTAGGTGGAAACTGAAAGCCTGCCGTTATCTGTTGTTCATCAGCTGATTCAGGTATTCTCCTGATGCTGTTGTGCTGCTTTTGTTATCCTACACTTGCTGATTGAGGTTCAAGGTTTGATCAATTTAAGAGCCAAGCAGAGTTAGAAAGGTTGGATACTGTCCATATCAAGGTGGGAAAGCCCAAGCACATGACCAAGGAACGATCCAAGATTTGTACAGTTTACACACCAGACCAGGCTGAAATAGTTGGGGTCAGAGGCAAGAAACAAGATGTTACAACTCATGCTCCACAGGCTTTACTCATCTTTATGCTGGACTGAAACTAGGGCCTTCAACTAGAGGTCTTCTGGATCAGCTGCAGTGATGCCTGGCATTGTGAACTTCAGTTCAGAATGCTGTTTGCTTGCTTTCGTTGTTTGTATGGTTTGTTTTTCCCTCTTTGCACTCTGGATGCTTGGTCTGCTTTTTGTTTTAATGGGTTCTATTGGGAGTTTTGTTTTGTGGCTGCCTGTAAGGAGATGAATCTCAAGGATACATAAAGTATACCTACTTCAATAAAATATTACATTTCAAAGTACAATTTTACTAATTACATGTGTCATGAACAAGTGTAAGACAGACTACTTACTGGTAGCCCACAAGTTACATCAGAGATGGTGATTTCCAAGCTACATTCAAAAACAATATTCAAAACACTTCTAGCACTAAACATTTCAGACAAGGGGTACTCAATTTGTACTATTTAAATAAAAACTTAGGTAAAGTCTCTAACACATCTCATTGACCAGGCCCAAAAAAGCAGCAGTGCTTGCTCAGTTAGTTACATGCATGATAATGATCTTTTCTCTTCAATACTTCAAGATCTAATATGTAACCACATCCCTTTGTGACTCCTCATCTCCCATCAGGGCTTAACACTTTCAAATATCACTGAAATAGTCACATATTCACCATAATTCAGATGTTTCAGATTGCGTCCACGATATCCTGAAGTGGGAGGGAGAACAACCAAAGGTCATGGTACATATTGGTACCTACAACATAGGTAGGAAAAGGGAAGAGGTTCTGAAAACAGACTACAGGGAGTTAGGAAGTTGAGAAGCAGGACCACAAAGGTAGTAATCTCAGGATTACTGCCTGTGCCACATGACTGAGTATAGGAATAGAATGAAGTGGAGGATAAATGCATGGCTAAGGGATTGGAGCAGGGGGCAGGGATTCAGAGTTCTGGATCATGGAATTTCTTTTGGGGCAGATGTGACCTGTACAAAAAGGACGGGTTGCACTTGAATCCCAGTGGGACCAATATCCTGGCAGGGAGGTTTGCTAAAGTTACCGGGGAGAGTTTAAACTAGAACTGTTGGGGGGTGGGAACCATACTGAAGAGACTGGGGAAGAGGCAGATGGCTCACAAATGGAGAGAGCTTGGAGACTGAGGGAGCATAGGCAGGTGATAGAGAAGGGACACTCTCAGACCGACGGTTTAAGATGTGTCTATTTTAATGCAAGGAGTATTGTGAACAAAGTGGATGAGCTTAGTGTGGATCAGTACCTGGAGCTATGATGTGGCCATTACAGAGACTTGGATGGTTCAGAGAAAGGAATGATTACCTTGAGTGCCAGGTTTTAGATGTTTCAGAAAGGATAGGGAGGCAGGCAAAAGAGGTGGGGGCGTGCCACTGTTGATCAGAGATGGTGTCACGGCTGCAGAAAAGGTGGACGCCATGGAGGGACTATCTACGGAGTCTCTGTGGGTGGAGATTAGGAACACGAAGGGGTCAATAACTTTACAAGGTGTTTTTTTTTTTTATATAAATATATAGGCTGCCCAATAGTAACAGGAATATCCAGGAGCAGATAGGGAAACAGATCCTGCAAAGGTGTAATAGTAACAGTTGTCGTGATGGGAGATTTTAATTTCCCAAATATCTATTGGCATCTCCCTTGAGCAAGGGGTTTAGATGGGGTGGAGTTTGTAAGGTGTGTTCAGGAAGGTTTCTTGACAATATGTAGCTAAGCCTACAAGGAGGAGAGACTGTACTTGATCTGGTATCGGGGAAGGAACCTGGTCAGGTGTCAGATCTCTCAGTGGGAGATAGTGATCATAACTATCTCCTTTACAATAGCATTGGAGAGAGATAGGAACAGACAAGTTAGAAAAGTAAACTTGAGGAATTCTGCAGATGCTGGAAATTCAAGCAACACACATGAAAGTTGCTGGTGAACGCAGCAAGCCAGGCAGCATCTCTAGGAAGAGGTACTTTCGGACCGAGACCCTTCGTCAGGACTAACTGAAGAAAGAGCTAGTGAGAGATTTGAAAGTAGGAGGGGGAGGGGGAGGGGGAGATCCAAAATGATAGAAGACAGGAGGGGGAGAGGTGGAGCCCAAAGCTGGACAAGTGATTGGCAAAAGGGATATGAGAGGATCATGGGACAGGAGGCCCAGGGAAAAGGAAGGGGGGGGGGGGAGAAAGAGAAGAGACCCAGAGGATGGGCAAGGGGGAGAGACAGAGACAGAGAGAGACAATGTGTTTATATAATTAAATAACGGATGGAGTAGAGGAGGCCGTGGACAGACATATCAGAATGGGACATGGAATTAAAATGTGCGGCCACTGGGAGATCCTGCTTTCTCTGGCGGACAGAGCATAGTTTTGCTGAACACCTATCTCCCAGTCTGCGTCGGGTCTTGCCAATATATAGAAGGCCACATCAGGAGCACCGGACAAAGTATATCACACCAGTGGACTCACAGGTCAAGTGTTGCCTCACCTGGAAGGACTGCCTGGGGCCCTGAATGGTGGTAAGGGAGGAAGTGTAAGGGCATGTGTAGCACTTGTTCCGCTTACAAGGATAAGTGCCAGGAGGGCGATCAGTGGGGAGGGATGGGGGGAGATGAATGGACAAGGGAGTCGCATAGGGAGCAATCCCTGTGGTAAGTGTGGGGGGGGGGGGGGAGGGAAAGATGTGCTTAGTGGTGGGATCCCATTGGAGGTGGCAGAAGTTATGGAGAATATGTTGGATCCGGAGGCTGGTGGGGTGGTAGGTGAGGACCAGGAAAAGTTAGAAGAGTGTTTAATTGGAGTAAGAGGAATTAAGAGGCTATTGGGCAGGAAACTGGAAGCTTAAATTGGGAACAGATGTTCTCAGGGAAAGGTATGGAAGAAATGTGGCAAATGTTCAGGGGATATTTGTGTGGTGTTCTGTATAGGTATGTTCCAATGAGACAGGGAAGTTATGGTAGGGTACAGGAACCGTGGTGTACAAAGGTTGTAGTAAATCTAGTCAGGAAGAAAAGCTTAAAGGTTCAGAGAGCTAGGTAATGTTAGAGATCTAGAAGATTATAAAGGTAAACAGAAAGGAGCTTAAGGAGGAAATTAGGAGCCAGAAGGGGCCATGAGAAGGCCTTGGCAAGCAGGATTAAGGAAAACCCCAACACATTCTACAAGTATGTGAAGAGCAAGAGGATAAGATGTGAAAAAATAGGACCCATCAAGTATGACAGTGGGAAAGTGTGTATGGAAACCGAGGAAATACAGATACTTAATGAATACTTTACTTCAGTATTCACTATAGAAAAGGATCTTGGTGATTGCAGTGATGACTTGCAGCAGACAAAGCTTGAGCATGTAGATATTTAGAGGAAGAGGATGTGCTGGAGCTTTTGGAAAATATCCAGTTGCACAAGTCACCAGGACTGGATGAGATGTACCCCAGGCTACAGTGGGAGGCAAGGGAGGAGATCGCTGGGGCTCTGGCGATGATCTTTGCATCATCAATGGAGTTGGGAGAGGTTCTGGAGGATTGGAGGGTTGCAGATGTTGTTCTCTGATTCAAGAAAGGGAGTAGGGATGGCCCAGGAAATTATAGACCAGTGAGCCTTACTTCAGTGGTTGATAAGCTGATGGAGAAGATCCTGAGAGGCAGGATTTATGAACATTTGGAGAGACATAATACAATTAGGAATAGTCAGCATGGCTTTGTTAAGGGCAGGTCGTACCTTATGAGCCTGATTGAATTTTGAGGATGTGACTAAACACATTGATAAAGAAAGGAAGATGTAGTGTATATGGATTTCAGAAAGGCATTTGATAAAGTACCCCAATGCAAGGCTTATTGAGAAAGTAAGGAGGCATGGGATCCAAGGGGACCTTGCTTTGTGGATCCAGAATTGGCTTGTCCACAGAAGGCAAAAAGTGCCTCAGGGATCTGTTCTGGGACCTCTACTCTGATTTTTATAAATGATCTGGATGAGAAAGTGGAGGGATGGGTTAATAAGTTTGCTGATGCCACAAAGGTTGGGGATGTTGTGGATAGTGTGGAGGGCTGTCAGAGGTTACAGCGGGACTTAGATAGGATGCAATATTGGGCTGAGAAGTGGCAGATGGAGCAACCCAGGTGTGAAGTGGTTCATTCTGATAGGTCAAATATGATAGCAGAATATAGTATTAATAGGAAGACTCTTGGCAGTGTGGAGGATCAGAGGGAACTTGGGGTCTGAGTCCATAGGATGCTTAAAGCAGATTGATTGTGGTTAAGGCAGCAAACAAGATTTACAGACCTCAATTTCTGAAGAAACTTGGAATGAGGTTTTTAAATGTTAATATTTCATCGCTATGTGCTTGTCATTCCCTCCTACAATATTAAAGTGGTTCATAGGGCTTATATGACCAAGAATAAATTCTCATTTTTATAGAGATACATCTCCCTATTGTGATAGGTGTAACAATGGAGAAGCTTCACTTATTTGTATGTTTTGGACTTGCTCAAGTCTTGGAAAATATTGGAAAGAAATGTTTCAAATTTTCTGTACTCTTTAAAGCAAATTTTAAACCTAATCCTCTGACTGCCCTATTTGGTATTGTTGGAAGCAAAGATATCAATTTGAAGACATCTGATTTGTACATTGTGGCTTTTATCTCTCTTATGGCTTGAAGGGTGCTCTTGTTTAAATGGAAGGATGCTGTTCCACCTAATCATGCTCAGTGGTTACGAGATGTTATGGCATGCCTAAATTTAGAAAAGATTCATTGTTCAATTTCTGAATCATGACTTTCAAAATTAGGAGCCATTTTTAAATTATTTTCATAATCTTTGATTTTCTGTTAAAGTACAGAAGGTGGTTAATAGTATATTTTATTTGATAAATTCCTCCCCCCCCAAAAAAAAAAGCTTTGGGTGTAGATTTTTTTTTAATAAAATTGTTTATATTCTAATATACAAACTAATCTAATCCATATGAATACAGACTAAGGAGTTCGTTAATGTGATTCAATATACTGTATCTGGTATTATATTTTGTTCTGTTTTATAATATTCTCTTGAACTCTATTCTTATATAGAAATCAAATCAATAAAAATATTGAAAAAGGCATACAGTGTATTGGCCTTCATCAATCGTAGAACTGAATTTAGGTGCTGAGAGGTAATGTTGCAGCTATATAGAACCCTTGTCAAACCCCACGGAAGTACTGTGCTCAGTTCTGGTCGCCTCACTACAGGAAGGATGTGGAAGCCATAGAAAGAGCGCAGAGGAAATTTACAAAGATGTTGCCTAGAATGGGGAACATGCCTTATGAAGACAGGTTGAGTGAACTCAGCCTTTTCTCCTTAGAGCAACAGAGGATGAGAGGTGACCTAATAGAGGTGTACAAGATGAGAGGCATTGATCATGTGGATAGTCAGAGACTTTTTCCCCAGGGCTGAAATGGCTGTCACAAGAGGGCAAAGGTTTAAGGTGCTTGGGAGTAGGTACAGAGGAGATGTTGGGGTAAGTGTTTTTTTTTTTTTTTTTTTTTTTTTTTTTTTAATTAACACAAAGAGTGGCGAGTGCGTGGAATGGGCTGCCGGCAACAGTGGAGGCAGATACAACAGGGTCTTTTGAGAGACTTTCGGATAGGTACATGGAGCTTAGAAAAATAGAGGGCTATGGGTAAACCTAGTAACTTCAAGGTAGGGACATGTTCAGCACAACTTTATGGGCCAAAGGGCCTGTATTGTGCTGTAGGTTTTCTATGTTTCTATAATTCCATCAAGAACTACAGCATTTTTTTTTAATATATAAATGGTTCAACATGAGCTAATGGAGAATTTGTGAAATTGCACCAATTAACACATCAATAGCAACAAATTCAAAAATCTGCTAATTCCTCTATTTCCTCACCATCCTCCAATCAGACCCTTCCAATTAGAAAGGGACCACTACAGTAGCAAACTTATGTCAGATATTCCACGACAGTCTGAGGACATACCAGACTGTTCAATCTTTGTGTATTAAAACACTAAAATATCACGTGTTGTTACTGCTAATAGGAAGTTTGAAAAACAGCAAAAATTAGCTTTGATCTCATTCTTATAAAACAAAAATGCATTTCTATGACCCATGTTTGCTGTAGAACAAGTCAACATTAACATTTTAGCAAAGGCACTCACCTTTACAGATCTACACAAGAAAGTAGTTGGAAATTACATAACGTGCAGCCACTTATCAAAGCATGACACAAATATTAAAGTGGGAATAGTCAAGTCCCAAGGTGACACTAAACTCCGTATCAAGGCTAAAAGTCTCCTACCAATCTTGCTGAAGTAGTCCAATACAAATCTGCAAATTTCACTATGTACCCAAAAAGAAAGCAGATTAGGGTGCTCAGGTACAAATGCAAGTAATCAGGCAAGACATTCCAGTCTTCAACTAAATTTGAAAAACCCATATTAATACTCATATCAACTTGGCTTCTGAAATTGAAAATTCTTACCATTAACTCTGAAAGGGGATCTGAACCAGAGCTGATGCCACTTGTGTCCGAGTCCGAGGGGCTGCTTGAACGAGAATCCAACATGGAACGACTATCCAATCGCTTTGGCAAAGATGATGCAAATTGGTCAGCATAACTTGTGCCTATTGGATCCGGTGATGGGAACCCAACTGATGTTCTAGGCAGCTGAGTACTCAGTGGATTAGTGAGCAAGCTTAAAACTGCAATTAGGAAAATGAGCAATTTCAAAATGCACAGCTTTAATTAAAACACTTCTCCAAACAGCTGAGTGGTGCAGCTTGCACTCCATCAAGCAGCGCCCCTACATTTGCCCCTACTAATACAGGGTCACCATAGCAAAATACTGTTAGAAATTCAGATCAGATGGTATCTGTCGAGGAAAATGGACAGTTGACATTTCAGGTTGGAGCCAGCTATTCTTCTGAACATTATACTGATAATTTACAGATAATTACATCTTGATCTCAAGTAAAATCATATTGCCCTTCCACCTTCAATCCTACCACAGCTCTTTTATGCCCTTGTACAACTAAGAGCACTTTTTTCCCCCTTCACTCCATTGCTTCCACACTTTACAGAAGCCCTGTGGCTGGATGGCCAAGAGGATTGCCCAAGGAATAGTGATATGGCAGAACTACCATTTATGAATCTTCACGAGAGGTTGAACCAACCTTCAACTTTAATCATTTATTTTCACCTGCTACAAGAAACAGTAAAATGAAACTTTTTTAATATATAAAAACAGACCCATTCTCAGCAACACCTTACCCAACCTCATGTATATACATTTCCCATCAAAGCTGCTGTACAGTCATTACACAGAGCCATAGCATAATACACAGAAACAGGCCCTCTAGTCCAACTGGTCCATGCTGACCACAGTATCCTTCCTGCTAGTTCCAGTTGCTTATGGTCAGCCCATAACCCTCGAAGTTCCGCTCCTCCATATAACCATCTAAATGCCTCTTAAATGTTGCAACTGTACCCATCTCAACTTCCTATGGCACATCATTCCAGGTACTCACTAGCCTCTAATTACCTCCCAGGTTTCAAATCTCTCCTCTCATTTTATAATGGGCTCTAGTTTTGGCCTACCTAACCCTCAGGAAAGACTGACAGTCCATCTTATCAATACTGCTCGTGGTTTACAAGATCCAGAATCTCCAGTGGGGAAGGCCCGGAATCCTCAGCTTTGCTTGTTGCTCAGCAGCCGGGATGGGGTCAAAGCACTCAAAGTTTCCGGCCGGACTCAGTCAGCTGTGGTCAGGTGCTTCCAATGCATCGACAGTTGTCGGCACCCGGAGGTTTATGGAAGGGAGAGTTTCTCCCTCCTGCTGCCTGCTGTCGGGGGGTCGATCGAAACTTTGAGACTTGTTTTACCATGGCCACGGTCTGCTCTTTATCAAATTATGGTATTGCTTTGCATTGCTGTAACTATATGTTATAATTATGTGGTCTTGTTGGTGTTAGTCTTTGATTTGTCCTGTGTTTCTGTGATATCACTCTGAAGGAACAATATATCATTTCTTAATGCATGCACTTCTAAATGACAATAAATGAGGACTGGGCGTCCTCAATCTAATCTAAACCAACAAGACCCCCAGGTTTAATACCAAATATGCTACTTATTCCATATGCATATTCACATCCAAATTGTTTTTATATAAGTAGAGGCCCTCAACACAAGGCCCTGCCCCACCCCCAATTACAAGCCTCCACTTGGTGAACTATCCTTCAGCCATCTTGCTTCCAATCAGAGCCAGTTCTGAATTCATGTCACAAGCTTCCCAAAACCCATACAACCTAATCTTCCATATCAACCTGTCATACAGGACCTTGTCAAAGGCCTCAGAAGTTCATACAGACTATTAACCATCCTATCTTCATCTATCCCCGAGTTACCTCTTCATAAAACTCAATTTGTCAGACATTACCTCCCACAAATGCTATTGCAACTTGAAAAAGGCACCCAATCATTGCTAGACTCAAATTATGGAGTATAGCTGAAAGACAGACTGGCTACAAGAAACCTGACAAATTGACTACAGCATGGACTTTGCAAGTCAGGAGGTATCAATGGAGGAATCTGCCATCACTATTCAAGATCATGGCTGATCTGGTCATGAATTCAGCTCCACCAACCTACCAGGACTTCCATCTTTTAAATAATTTTGTATTCATAGGCAGCATTCTCTAATGCATCTATTTGAATGGGGGAGCGTCAATGACCACAAACTTGATTTCAAAAAAATCTAACCTAAAAAGGTAGCTTGAATTTAAACTCCCCAGTTACAGAAATTTACAAATCAAGACTTCTGACTAACTAATTAATAGGCCATCAGGGAACCCCACCCAAGGCCCAATCACTGTTGCATTCAGCCTTGTTTCTAGGTCAATTGACTCCACAGCTATAAAAGCACAACTTAGCCCATCAAATGTGGGCGAACCTACATGGACTGAAGCACATTAGTTAACTACTTTATAGTAACAACTAGACAACAGGGTGACCCTTTGGGGCACACTTTGAGAGAAGGGTAGTGCAGTCTGATATGACCAGAATGAACATTAAATTTTCTTGAATGCTATTGGTATCGCTTTGCTTTGGAAACTAAGTAGAAAACCTCAGTTTATTAAAGAACAATGCGTAGCAAAGAAAATATAGCTCCTCGTTTAATGAAGGACACTTTTGATGGCATCATTTCTGGTTTATCTGCCACCCCCATGCTTCTTCTTGTCATTCTGGAGATATGCAGTCCTTTCATCTATCATCTCTTCTGCTGTTTATTCTTTGTCTCTGATCCTGGAGTCGTGCATGCCTCTCCTCCCATCTCTTCTCATCTTTCTTTGTCCTGACTCTTTGATCCTGGAGTCCGTGACCTCATCCAATTCCTGTACTCTCCCTCTCCTTGCCGCTTCCCAATGACGTTTGGCATCATCTCTTGACCATAATGTCCCCCTTCCCTTTCCACATGGCATAATTAGGCTTACCTTTTTTTTTTTAAAAAAGCCCTAATGCTGGATAGAAGATATGAAGCACTAACACCAAAGGATGCTGATTATTCTTGATGTGGTTGGCGCTCTCCTAAATGGATGTGATATAGTCACCACTGTCCTTTGACTGCAAAGTGTTTTATGGGTTTCTCGAAGTACATCATTACAATAAGATGTAATTATCTTATAGATGGGTGGCAGTTAGATCTGTCCCAATCCTGCACATGATTAGCAGAATGTGACCCCTCAAAACAGAGCTGCCCTGCCCTTTTGCTCCGGTAGGTGTCGCTGCTGAGGCTGGCCATGCACATGCATCAGGCTGTCCGATTTCCATAATGGCTGATTGGCTCTCAGGTGAAAGCCAGCCTGTTGATTTTTTGGCAAATGATCAATTTTATATGAATATACAACCCTGAACTTTGCCTGTATTCTGTAAGTTAGCACATTTTAATTCGATTTAGCCAAAAAAAAAAAAAAAAAGTGCTGCTGTAATGCACCATTTGCACAAACTGGAGGCCACAAACAGACAGGGCATGAGAGTTTTAGTATTATATAGATTAATGACTTGACAACTGCAGCTGCTCCCTGGTTACAGAAGTAGTGAATTACAAATATCCAACACAAATTTCAGTTAGAGCAATACATCACAAACCCACAAGATAGGAGAGCAGAATTTGGCCCATTGAGTCTGCTCTGTCATTTCATCATGGATGATCCAATTTCCCCTCAGCCCCAATCTCCTGCCTTCTCCAGGTATTCCTTCATGCCATGACCAATCAAGAATCCAACCATCTCTGCCTTAAATATACATAAAAACAACCTCCACAGCTGTCTGTGGCAACAAATTCCACAGATTCGCTTCTCTGGCTAAAGAAATTCTTCATCTGTTATAAAAGGACACCCCTCTATTCTGAAACTGGGTCCTCTGGTCTTAAGACTCTCCTACCATAGGAAACATCCTCTCCACATCCACTATCAAGGCTTTTCACAATTCAATAGGTTTCAATGAGGTCACCCCTCATTCAACTGAATTCTAGAGAATACAGGCCCAGAGCCATCAAACACTCTTCATATGACAAGCCATTCAATCCTGGAATCACTCGTGAACCTTCTCTGAACCCTCTGCAGATTCCTAACATCCTTTCTAAAATGAGGGGCCCAAAAATTGCTCACAATACTTCAAGTGAGACCTCACCAGTGCTTTATAAAGTTTCAGCATTATATCTTTGCTTTTCTATTCTAGTCCTCTTGAAATGAGTGACAACACTGCATTTGCCTTACTCATCACAGATTCAACTTGTAAATTAAGCTTTAGGGAATCCTGCATAAAAACTCCCAAGTCCCTTTGCATCTCAGTTTTTCATATTCTCTTCATCTAGAAAATAGTCAACCCTTTCATTTCTTCTACCAAAGTGCACGACCATACATTTCCTGACAGTATTCCATCTGTCACTTCTTTGCCCATTTTTCCCAATCTGTCCTTCTGTAGCCCCTCACTTCCTCAAAACTACCTGCCCCTCCACCTATCTTCATATCTGCAAACTTTGCAACAGAGCCATCAATTCCGTCATCCAAATTATTGACAAAAAAAATGTCCCAACACAGCCCTCTGTGGAACACTACTCACCAGCAGACAACCAGAAAAGGCCCCCTTTATTCCTACTCTTTGCCTCTTGCCAATCAGCCTCTGCTTTATCCATGCTAGAATCTTTCCTATTATACCATGGGCTTGTAGTTTGTTAAGCAGCCTCATGTGTGGCACCTTGTCAAAGGCCTTCTGAAAATCCAAATACACAACTGATTCTCCATTGTCTATCCTTTTTGTTATTTCTTCAAAGAATTCCAACAAATTTGTCAAGCAAGATTTTCCCTTGAAGCCATGCTGACTACAGCCTATTTTATCATGTGCCTCCAAGCACCTCGAGACCTCATTCTTAATCAACTTCAACATTTTCCCAACCACTGAGATCAGACTAACTGGTCCTTTGTTTTCTTTCTTGTCTCTTCTTGGAAGAGTGAAGTAACATTTACAAATTCCCAGTCTTCTAGAACCATTCCAGAATCCAATGATTCTTGCACGATCATTACTAATGCCTCCACAATCTCTTCCACCCAATTGGTCCATGCTGACAATGTTGTCATCCTAGTAAGACAATTACCTGCATTTGGCCCATCTCTCCAAACTCCACTGCTCCATATATTACCCAAGTATGCATTAAATTATGCTATTGTATCTGCCTCAACTACTTCCTCAGGCAGTTCATTCCACATTGTCACCAATGAGTTAAATGCTGCCCTTCAGCTCTTAAATCTTCCCCTTCAAGTCTATGCCCTCTAGTCCTGGACTCTGGGGAAAAGATTGTTACCATCCACCTTCTGTGCTTCAATTTTAAACACCATGGTTGCACCCCATTATGTTGCAGGAAATTAACACCTAGCCTGCCCAACCTCTCCCTGCAACTCAGGCTCTAGCCCTGTCAATACACTTGAATCTTCTCTGCATTTCAATTTAATACATCGTTCCTATGACATGGTGATCAAAAATTGTACAGTATTCTAATTAGTGCTTTACCAATGCTTTGTGCAACTGCACCAATGTCTTAACTCTAAAACTTGATGCTCTGATTGAAGGCAATTGTGCTAAAACAGAGCCTTCCTTCCTGATGCCACTTTCAAAAAACTGCACTTGTACCACTTGGACCCCTGTTCAATTAGACACCCCATAGTGCCATACCATTCCTAGCACAAATCCTATGTTGCTTTGACTTTACAAAATTTATTACTTCATACTTATTGAATTTTTTTTTATATATATATAAAAAACTCAGTCACTTCCTTAAGAGATCAAGGTCCCCTTTAATCTACAATAACCTTCACTATCATCCATACTATATTTTGTCACCTGCAAATTTCCTGAAGTCTGCATTCACATCCAGGTCATTTATATGAAGAATTCCAACACCAACCTCTGCAGCACACCACTAGTCACCAGCCTCCCTTCCAAGAAAAAACCATCAATCTCCACACACTGCTTCTGACCTCCAAGTCACCTACTAGATGTCATGGAGTCTAGGGAGAGCTAATCAACCAGCCAGTCTGTCATATGGGATCTTGAAGTTCAATAAACATCCACTGCTCTACTCTATCTACATCTTAGGTTTTTACTTCAAGGGACTCTAGAAGATAGAAACAACTTCCTGTGCACAGAGCTATGCAGCCTCCTAATGAGACAGGACATCCAAATGCTGATAGATCTCATCCCTTCAAATTCCTACAAATGTCAGGCTGACCAACCTGTAGTTCCCTGGTTTGTCCTTGCTGCCCATAAACAGAAGGATTTTAGCCACCTGTCTTTTGGGAACTTCAAAGGTTAACAATGAATCAGATTTCTGCAAGGACGTCAGCAATTTCTTCTCTAGTCTCCCAGAGTCTAAGGATGCGGTCAGGCCCTGGGGATTTGTCCTCAATTCTCCAACACACTGCTCTCACTAATCAGATCTCACCACTACAAAACAATTCAGATCACTTGGGGAAAAAAAACCTCAGCTGCCTTCAAACAATATCGCAAACCCCAGGCCACCTCATCAGTTTGTATGCACTAATATTTTTGATTTTCCACTCCACCCAGGCTGCATTCCAACAAACATGCTATAGTACAGTTCATTTGCTGGTAACATCCATCATCTATACTGACTTCTCCCAGACTTCTTTGTAAATTAGTCCAAGGATTTCATTACAAATTTGGAGGCAATCATTCATTTTGGAATTACCAAAAAGTTCAGTTCTCAAGAATTGAACCTTTACATAACTTTGGAAACCCATGCAATAATCTTGTTTGTCAATTTCTACGGGGGAGGGGGAGGGGGAGGGGGAGGGGGAACAACTGATCATTCAGAAACGGCTTCCACTCACAGACCGGCAATATTGCTCACAAGCAGCTTTTGGGCGGGTCCTTTGTGATGTCACCTGAGGTCACCGACTGTGACCCCTCCTCCAGATGCAGTTGATCCTCTGCAGTGAACCCGGCACCCAAGCAAGGGCGGACACACACCAGGTTCCCGCTGATCGTACCTTTCCACCCTGTGCGTTTAAAGTTGATCCCCTGATCAGCCGTCCAAGAGCTTCCCACTGACTCGGGAGAGGCGCACCGCTTCCAGGGTCTCGTTACGTCGAGTGTCGTGTGTCCTGCCTTAGCGAACCTGTCCCTTTTTATCCCCCTGCTGGGGTATCGCCTGTCCATCACTTCAAACAGTTCAGGGTTCAAAGGGGGAGCCGCTCTAGACAGCTCTCTCGCCTGTCCCTTCATTACACATCTCCAGATGCTGCTTCGTTGTTCCTTATCTCTCCTTCCCCTGAGGACAGGTGGCAGACCAACTGCTGATGCCACTGATGCTAGCCCAGGCCAGCAAACATCTTAATTTATGTGTATTCTCGTCACAGTATGCTGTCTCAAAATGGTGGCAACCATCAAGTGCCCTCTTCTCACTGCTACCATCAAGATGGTAGTACAGGAGTCTGGTGTATGGGGTGTCAGGGAGGGGTAGCACCTCTGGTGGGGGAACATGTCACGTCTTTTTTAGGGCAGTTAGTCCACCTTTGGTCCCCACCTGGCACTCAGCTCTCACCTGTGGCTCCCCGTAGCTGTTTGCATACAACAGCGGCCACACCCCGGGCACCAGCTTCGACAAGCCAGCTAAACCAGGTGAGGGTAGCCAATGGGTCTCAAACCCTCGGTGAGATAGGGAGTTGTCTATCCCAGCATGCGAAGACAGACTCTGGCGGATTAAGTGGACGAGACCAATGGAAGGTCCAACGGTCAAGGCAGCGGTCTCTGCAAGCGTCGTGGAACATGTAGAGCAGGACAGGGTACAGAAGACGTCCTGGTCATCCACTGCGCCTAGTCCCATCTCCAGCCGTCTAGACTATCTTGCCACTGGATCCAGATGGGAATTGGGAAAAGAGAGTGAGGCTGACATTGCGCAACTCTCCCTCACTTAAATCCAAATCACGCGCTAGTCTTGACACCATCATTATGGTGTCGAGGTCTTCATCGACGTCAATGATGGACGAACAAGACGACAGGAGTCTGAAGTCACACAATGTTTCAGGAACAGCTTTTTGTATAAAAACTGCCACTCCTCCCCCCCCTCCCCTTTCTCCTCCTTTTGCACTTTGTTTATACATCTCACACGCACACACGCAAAAGCTTGGGCACCTCTGGTCAAATTTTGTTACTGTGAATAGCTGAGTAAAAGATGACCTGATTTCCAAAAGGCATAAAGTTAAAGATGACATTTCTTTAATATTTTAAGATTACTTTATTTCCATCTTTTACAGTTTCAACATAACAAAAAAAGGCCCGAAGCAAAAGTTTGGGCACCCTGCATGGTCAATACTTAGTAACACCCCCTTTGGCAAATATCATAGCTTGTAAGTGCTTTTTGTAGCCAGCTAAGAGTCTTTCAATTCTTGTTTGGGGGATTTTCACCCATTCTTCCTTGCAAAAAGGCTTCTAGTTCTGTGAGATTCCTGGGCATCTTGAATGCACTGCTCTTTTGAAGTCTATCCACAGATTTGATTACGTTCAGGTCATGTGAGCACCATGGCAAAACCTTCAGCTTGCACCTCTGGAGGTAGTCCATTGTGGATTTTGAGGTGTTTAGGATCATTATCCTGTTGTAGAAGCCATCCTCTTTTCATCTTCAGCTTTTTTTTTAAAAAAAATGTGATGTTTGCTTCCAGAATTTGCTGGTATTTAATTGAATTCATTCTTCCCTCTACCAGTAAAATGTTCCCTGTGCCACTAGCTACAACAAGCCCAAAGCAATCCACCCATGCTTAACAGTTAGAGAGATGTTCTTTTCATGAAATTCTGCACTGTTTTCCTCCAAACATACCTTTGCTCATTGCAGCCCAAAAAAGTTCTATTTTAACTTCAATCTACAGGACTTGTTTCCAAAATGCATCAGACTTGTTTAGATGTTCCTTTGCAAACTTCTGAAGCTGAATTTTGAGGTGAGGATGCAGGAAAGGTTTTCTTCTGATGACTTTTCCATGAAGGTCATATTTGTGCAGCTGTCGCTGCACAGTAGAACAGTGCATCACCACTCCAGAGTCTGCTAAATCTTCCTGAAGGTCTTTTGCAGTCAAATGGGGGTTTTGATTTACCTTTCTAGCAATCCCATGAGCAGTTTTCTCAAAGTTTTCTTAGTCTTCCAGACCTCAACTGTTCCTGTTATCTGCCATTTATTAATTACATTACAAACTGAGGAAATGGCTACCTGAAAACACTTCGCTATCTTGTAGCCTTCTCCTGCTTTCTAGGCATCAATTATTTTAATTTTCAGAGTGCTAGACAGCTGCTGAGAGGAGCCCATGGCTGCTGATTGTTGGGACAAGGTTTGAGTCAGGGTATTTATAAAGCTTTGAAATTTGCATCACTTGAACAAGCCATAGCCCTAACAAGCTAATTAAAGTCTGAGACCTTGGTAAAAGTTATGAGAGCTCAAATCTCTTGGGGTGCCCAAACCTTTGCATGATGCTCCGTTCTACCCCCCCCCCCAACTAAAATTGTACAAAAATAATACATTAATCTTACTTAAAATGTTGGAAAGAATGTTTCATCTAACTGTGACTTTGAGATCAGTTCATCTTCTGCTCACTTAACTATTCACAGTAACAGAAATTTTGACAGGGTGCCTAAACTTTTGCATGCCACTGTATATATAGACACTTATTGTAATTTATTGTAATTTATAGCTTTACTATTATGTACTGCAATATGCTGCTGCCACAAAACATTTTTGCATGAATTTCCCAAGTTATGCAAGGGTTCAATTCTGAGAACTAAACCTGAATTTTTGGCAGTCTGAAAGTAATGATTGCCCAAAATACATCAGTGATATTAAATCAAATTCTGACTAATATTACCAATTACAAATACTTAGAAGTATGAAATAAACATCAAGTGATACAATTTCTGGATGCCTTCATACTTAACAGTCCAAAAGAATGATACAGTGCCTATAAAGTGTTCATCCCTTTGGAAATTTTCATGTTTTATCATTGAACTAGTGGATTTAATTGGTTTTTTTGACACTGATCAACAGAAAAAGATTCACGTCAAACTGAAAACAAATTTCTATAAATTGATCTAAATTTATTGCAATTATAAAAACACAAAATAATTGCATGATTACTCAGCCCCTTCAAGTCACTTTTTAGTAGATACACCTCCAAGGCCTTTTCTCCAAATTGAGACTAGTGAAGCACCTAGGCAATAGTTGTATGCGCAGTCTCATCTCAGTCACTGAAGCTTGCAACTCCCACAGTTGTTATAGGTCTCTTGATGGCCTCCCTCATGCTCACTCAGCTTTTGAGGACTGCCTGCTCCAGGCAGATTTACAGCTGTGGCATATTCTTTCCATTTCTTGATGACTGAATATCCCTTGAAGTACAGTTAAGTTAGTGACTTGGATACAAGAAAATTCCCATCTCCTGACATACTTTTCAATAACCTTTGCACAGAGTTGTTTGGAGTGTTCTTTTCTCTCCTTGTAGTTTTTGCCAGGATACTGACTCACCAACAGTTGGACCTTCCAGATACAGGTGTATTTTTACTACAATCAATTGAAACACCTTGACTGTGCTAGGGTGATCTCCATTTAACTAATTATGTGACCTCTAAAACTAACTGGCTGCACCAGTGATGATTTAGTGTCATATTAAAGATGAACTCATTTCTGCATACCTCAACAGTTTTATCCCCCCCCCCCTGTTCAATCCCTTCCTACTTATGTTCGTGACACTTTTCACGCTCTTAAACTTTGATGATTTTAAGTTCCCTGGCCCCCACCGTTTTATTTTCACCATGGACGTCCAGTCCCTATATACTTCCATCCCCCATCAGGAAGGTCTCAAAGCTCTATGCTTCTTTTTGGATTCCAGACCTAATCAGTTCCCCTCTACCACCACTCTGCTCTGTCTAGCAGAATTAGTCCTTACTCTTAATAATTTCTCCTTTGGCTCCTCCCACTTCCTCCAAACTAAAGGTGTAGCTATGGGCACCCATATGGGTCCTAGCTATGCTTGCCTTTTTGTTGGCTTTGTGGAACAATCTATATTCCATGCCTATTCTGGTATCTGTCCCCCACTTTTCCTTTGCTACATCGACGACTGCATTGGCGCTGCTTCCTGCACGCATGCAGAGCTCGTTGACTTTATTAACTTTGCCTCCAACTTTCACCCTGCCCTCAAGTTCACCTGGTCCATTTCCGACACCTCCCTCCCCTTTCTAGATCTTTGTCTGTCTCTGGAGACAGCTTATCCACTGATGTCTACTATAAGCCTACTGACTCTCACAGCTATCTGGACTATTCCTCTTCTCACCGTCTCTTGCAAAAACGCCATCCCCTTCTCGCAATTCCTCCGTCTCCACCACATCTGCTCTCAGGATTAGGCTTTTCATTCTAGGACCAGGGAAATGTCCTTTTTTTTTTATATAAATATAAAGAAAGGGGCTTCCCTTCCTCCACTATCAACTCTGCTCTTAAATGCATCTCCCCCATTTCACGTACATCTGCTCTCACTCCATCCTCCCGCCACCCTCCTAGGAATAGAGTTCCCCTGGTCCTCACCTACCACCCCACCAGCCTCCGGGTCCAACATATTATTCTCCGTAATGTCCACCACCTCCAACGGAATCACACCACTAAGCACATCTTTCCCTCCCCCCCCCCCCCGCTTTCCGCAGGGATCGCTCCCTACACAACTCCCTTGTCCATTCGTTCTACCCCCCCCCCCCCCCCATCCCTCCCCACTGATCTCCCTCCTGGCACTTATCCATGTAAGTGGAACAAGTGCTACACATGCCCTTACACTTCCTCCCTTACCACCATTCGGGGCCCCAAACAGTCCTTCCAGGTGAGGCGACACTTCACTTGTGAGTCGGCTGGGGTGATATACTGCGTCCGGCGCTCCCGATGTGGCCTTTTATATATTGATGAGACCCGACGCAGACTGGGTGACCGCTTCGCTAAACACCTTCGCTCTGTCTGCCAGAGAAAGCAGGATCTCCCAGTGGCCACACATTTTAATTCCACATCCCACTCTGACATGTCTATCCACAGCCCCCTCTACTGTAAAGATGAAGCCACACTCACTTTGGAGGAACAACACCTTATATTCCGTCTGGGTAGCCTCCAACCCAATGGCATGAACATCCGACTTCTCAAACTTCCACTAATGCCCCACCTCCCCCTCATACCCCATCCATTATTTATTTTTATACACACATTCTTACTCTCCTTTTTCTCCCTCTGAATATACCCCTTGCCCATCCTCTGGGTTCTCTCCCCCCCCTTGTCTTTCTTCCTGGACCTCCTGTCCCAAGATCCTCTCGTATCCCTTTTGCCAATCACCTATCCAGCTCTTGGCTCCATCCCTCCCCCTCCTGTCTTCTCCTATCATTTTGGATCTCCCCCTCCCATATCTCTTACTAATTCTTACTTCAGTTAGTCCTGACAAAGGGTCTCAGCCTGAAACGTCAACTGTACCTCTTCCTAGAGATGCTGCCTGGCCTGCTGTGTTCACCAGCAACTTTGATGTGTGTTGCTTGAATTTCCAGCATCTGCAGAATTCCTGTTTACTTTTGTAATCAATTATTTTGTGTTTTATATTTGTAATTAATTTGGATTACTTTGTAGACGTATTTTCACTGACAGAAGTCTTTTTATTCAGTGTCAAAAAATGCTAAAGTAAAACATGAAAACTTACAGGGGGGGGCAGGAGGGTGAATACTTTTTATAGGCACTGCATACTTAAAAAGTCAAAATCCATATCAAAATACACCCACCTCAAATGGCTCATTATCCATTCGACTCCTTTTGTGAAACCATACATTTAAGCCAGGGATATAAATAAAAAGCACAAGCAACACAAAATGCTAGAAAAACTCAGGTCAGATAGCATCTATGGAAGGAAAAAGTCAATTTTGAGCCAAGCCCCTTCATCAGGATTGGAAAGGGGGCAGAAGCCAAAAACATCACCTTGGCATTCATTCATACCCTTAAGTTCACTCATCAACATTCACTCCAGAATACCTCTTTATTCCTTCATGCATAACCCCACTTTCACACCAAATTGATTTACCATGTTTTCACCCACTCAATCTACATCTTGTTGCAGAACCACTGCTTCAAATGCTCTTCCACCCACTTTCAAATTAGCTTGGAAAATTTGCTCTCTCAACTGAAGGCCAAGAAACAATCCCTGTGATACTTCACCAAACACCCTTTCTGTCCAAAAGAAATTTATTCATATTTTTTGTGTGACAGCTTTCAATCCATGCTAACACTTCAGCACAATTTCATCACCAACTTGACAAATACTTTTGGAAATCTAAATACAGGATTCCCCCTTACCAGGTCTCACATTCAAGAGCAAAATTTTGTCAAACCACCTTTCATAAAATCATGAACCATTTTCAATTATATGTAGCTTTCCTCAGCTATTAGTTACTTCTGAATACTAGCTTCAGTATTTTGCCAATAGATATTAAACTGGCCTGAAGTTCCCTACATCCTGTCTTCCCTTTTGAAAAGTGTTATTTTCAAATTTCCAAACTTCTGGAATTTAGCAAGTTCTGAAAAAAAATTAAATCAATGGATCCTCCATCTCTGCAGTCACTTGGTCCTTTGGCCCAATGAATTTCTAACACTATTCACAGCAATAGGGATTTTTAAACAAGTCCCTCTTATTTCAAATTAGCTCCTGTTAATGTAGGGATGTTTGCAGTATCCTTCATAGTGAAGACTGGAAATTTAACTTTTATTGTTTCTTTCCCATTAATTCACTAGTCTCTCAGATTCCACATTTGGGCTGCTACCTTTCAAGTTCTTCCTCCATATATTACTACTTTGATATCACATGAAACATTCTTCAAAATCAGTTTTCTGTTAAGTTTTTTTGCTACAGGGTCTCAATATTTCTAGTCCTCTGGCTTACCTGTATTTGCACTTGGTATGTCCTACTTTGTCAGCACACAGTATAATGTTAAATTGCAAAGTGTCTCCAATGTGAAACATTGACTCTTTCCTCAGATATAGCCTGACCTGAGTATTTTCAGCATCTTTGTATGGATCATCCTCAACCTCATTTATTAACTACAGATTATGCTTCATTCTCAAGGACCCCTTCTTTCCAATTGGGATAAACTCTTGATTATGGACTAGCTGTTTAATATCTGCCGCTCTTTTTTAAAACCCAATTACCCTTAGACAATTCTACCTTCATAGCATTGGAACTGTTCTATTCAAGTTGAAGACAGTAGCTTCAAACCTGTGACATTCACCCTGAAGCTGAATCTGGAATTCTAGCCTGTAGTGGCCATTAGCAATCACTTAATCCTTAAATTTCAAGAGGACAGTTTGTTCTTTAAAATGCTATTTAATTTATTGGCACCTTTCTGCTCACTTAGCCCAGAATCTTCTAATATTTAATCTTGTTCTTTTCCCCCCAACCCATTCTCCCACCTTTGTCATGCAATCCTCAACTACTTTACCAATCAACTCTTCCTCAGAAGAGTTAGCCTGCACAATCCCAGTGGTAATAAATTTCACACATTTCCCACCCTCTGGCTGAAGATATACCTCATCCTGGTTCTAAATATAATAAAAAAAAAAAAAAAAAAAAAAAAAAAGTCCCATAGTTCGGCCCTCAGATCCGAGAATGATCATTGGAAACTATACTGGCCTTTATTCAGTAGGCATTATACACTCCAGAAGTTCTTTTGCAATACCTTTGCTTGTTTGGTTCATTTGTTCAGTATTAAGATCTTATGCTATTACAAGTCTCTTCAAAAGATGCTGTATTTTTCCACAATCTACTTTAATTGGGGGGGGCGGGGGGAGAAAAGACAAATTTGGGTGGAATATGGGCTACTCCTACACTTGTCTTTCTACTATTCATGACTTAAGCCCCAATTCATTCTACAATAACCACTGCCTCTATACCAAAATAGACTGATTAAAACTACCATCCAAGCTTCTCTCCCTTTGACATGTTCTTTGAAATACTGTACAATTTGGAAAATTTCAAAGATTAAACTTGGCATTTTACTAAATCTGTATTACATGCTTTATTCTTCCAAATTTTCTGCCCTTGCCTGTCACATTCTGCTTGCAATGTACTGTCACACCTCATTTATTGAGCACCCTGGAGATATGGTCTCAATCCCCACCTCAAAGACCTTTAAGGCTTAAAGAAATAGGATGCTATACTTGTATACTGGATAGTCATGTACATAATATCAAGTTGTTTCTTCAATGAGAATACAATGCAAAGGTCAGCTTTAGTCCTAGGAGATAAGAAATATGCCTTCTATTTAGGCAGTACCAAGGCAGACACCCATAGAAGCCATTTTTAAAAACTTGAAAATTAGATGCCTCCAGGTAACAAAACCAGTATTTAACAAGAGAAAATCTGCTGATGCAGGAAATCCAAGCAACACACAAAATGCTGAGGAACTCAAACCTGGCCTGCTGAGCTCCTCCAGCATTTTGTGTGTTGCCAGTATTTAGAGGAAATAGGGAAATATATTCAGTACAATTAGTATTACATGGGAGAAAAAAAAAATTGAGGTGCAGCAAAAGATCTGAAAGATAAATGGAAGACCCAAAAAAAACTCACCAAGGAACCCATGATTTTTGGCACAAAAGCTAATTTTTTGCGCAATTCATTTTCAGCCAAGAACAAGATAGTTAGATGCAACTTAAATTGGTAACTGGTCTCATCTCAGGCATGCCAGCATGCTACAATGACATAACAGTTTGATCATAGTTTAAGACTGAAAGGAATACTGCTGAGGTTAACATTTCAGCCATACTCAAAAGTAAAAAGTGCTATAAGGACTGATGTCGGTTACATATATCGAGCAATGTAGGTAGTAGTTGAAATCCTGATGAAATGTCTTAGCCCAAAACATCAACTATTTATTTCTTTCTATAGATGCTGCCTAACCTGAGTACCTGCAGTATTTTGTTACTCCGGATTTCCAGCATCCACAGAATCTCTTGTTTATGCACATGCATGCAGGATTACCCAAATACAAGCAAGGAACTCTTAGATGAAGCTGTATGGAGGCATGGAAAAAGTACTGCATTTTGCTGATCAAGAATCTCACTGCTGCTCCTATGGGAACTTGGGCATGTTGTTTAAAAAAAAAAAAATGCTCTTGGCTAACACAAGATCCAGCATCAGCAAACAGCACCAAGATTGTCAGATACCTCAAAATACAGATGCCCAGTCCTCAAATCTTTCTGCTGAGTATCAAGCCATTGAAAATCTGATTTACAAAACATTGGACATGCAAGATGAATGTTTTAAGCAAAACAGACAAGGATCAGTCACACAGAATGAGGCAGGTTCATTTTATTCCAAATGCACCTGCCTAACCATCTCATCTTCTGCCCTTCTACTGCAAGCATTCAAATCTACACTTCCATATTCCTACAATATCAATAGACAAGTGCCCCACTTAGACATCCAGAGGGAAACCCATGACTAGCTCAGAATATTGCCATCTTCCAACCATAATTCGCAGGTACATCCTTGACATAAATAGTTGAGAAAATCTTTTAAGTGTTAAAGATTGGAGAAAAGGGCTAGAGACCAATGTATATTACAATAATACATCCCATTGGTACTAGCCTCACTGCAACTTTAGTAGACCTTGGATATAGCCACACGCTGCCTCCTAGTAGCCCAGAGATATTCTGCTCCTTGTGCTTCAAGCTTTAAATGGCATCTTTGTATTTTTGATATACTACCATTGCTGTAGATAATAGCATACAAACCAGTGGGAGACAGGGACAACTCCATGTGCCTGAAGTACCTAGGCAGCAACAAATAGCTTTTAAGCATACCCCCCCCAAAAAGTGCTTTTGCCAAAAGTATTCAAATCCATAACTTGAACAAAGATTTGCAATTGGAATCTTCAAGTCAAATAGTGGATTTTAGTTAATTGGACAAGCTACTTATTTGGGACAACTCTTAAAAGAAAAGCTAATCCATAACTGGGATTCCTTCCATTTGGGACACTATGCCACTTAATTGGGACAGGAAATTGCCAAACAAATTTAAAACTATCAGTCATATGCACTTGCATGGCTATTAGACACTGCTTAGAGCAAGTGTTTTTTAAAAAAAAATAGCAGTTGTATGGTTGAGTTGAAAAAGTGATTTTTATCACTGATAATGGGGAAGAAATAAGCAGTAGGACAATAGAGAAGTGCTTTGCTCACTACAGTTTCATTATCCAGGCTTGGAAATGCCAGAAATGGCTGGGAGTGAAAATGAAATTTCACTACAAGTTAGGAACTACAAGGAATGTTACAATGAGAATGATGATTGCATCCTCCAAATCTTCAAAGGCAGTGAAGGCAGTCTACTAGCTACACTAGGTGCCTGGGCTGATTTTGTTCAATTAGTCAAAAGAACACATCAGCATACACTGAGTGAATTCCTCCATTAATAACTAATGTTTTATAGTACTGTTGCACTTTTAGTAAAGTTTTATTTATCTTGTACATTTAATACATCATTTACTTGGCTAAACAGTAGTTTGCCTTTTTATACATTAGCTATCTCTATGAAACTCTGGCTAATTGGGGTAGCCACTGAATCAAGCCAAAATGTACTGGCCCTAATGTGGCCTAATTAACTGGAATCCACTACAAGGGATTATTCACATTGTGGAAGTTTATATGGCAAGCTTAAAAGATGGTCTTAGTAGGAAGTTAGAGGATTGGGAAGCTTTTAAAAACTAACAGAAGGAAACTAAAAAAGTTGAAATAAGGTAAACTAGCCGGTAGTATAAAGAAGATACAAAATATTTTAGATATATAGAGAGTAAGAGGAGAGTGGATACTGGACCACTACAAAATGATGTTGGTGTGGTAGCAAGAGGGGAATAAAAAATGGCAGACAAACTAAAGTATTTGTGTCAGTCGTTACCAGAAGACACTAGCAGTATGCCAAAAATTTTAGTGTTGGGGCAGAATGAATGCAGTTATTATAAGGAGTGTGCGCTTGGGAAGCTGGAAGGTCTGAATATAGATAAGTCACTTGGACCAGATGGACTACACCCCAGGGTTCTGAAAAGGTAGCTGAAGGATTGTAGAAGTATTAATAAAACTTGCAAATGCCATTCCACTCAAAGGGAAAGAGATAGAAGAAAGGAAATTATAGGCCAGTTAGCCTGACTTCAGTGGTTGGGGAGATGTTACAGTCTATTACTAAGCATAAGGTTTTGGGGTCCCTGGACGCACAGAATAGGCTGAAGTCATCAAGGTTTCCTAAAGGGGATATCTTAGCTGAAAAACCTGTTGTAATTCTGAAGAATTAACAAGCAAGATAGACAGGAGATGCTTTCTTAGATTGTCAGAAGGTTTTTGACAAGGTGCCACACGACGATGCTTATCAAGTTGAGCCCATGGTTTTATGGAAAGATACTAACATGGATAGAATCATGGAGTCATAGACAAGTACAGTACAAAAACTGGTCCTTCAGCCCATCTAGTCCATGCCAAACCATTCAAATTTACTACTCCCATCTGCACCGGGTGGGATAGAAGATTTGCCGACTGGCAAGAGGCAAAGAGCAGGAATAAAGAGCGTCTTTATCTGGTTGGCTGCCAGTAATTGGTGTTCTGCAGGTGTCAGTGTTGGATTCACTTCTTTTCACACACTTTGGTAGAACAAGGCATAGAATTTTTTTTAAATATATAAATGGGGAGAAAATTCCCAAAGCAGAGGTGCAAAGGGACTTGGGTTTCTCACTCATTCCCTAAAGCAAGGGTTCCTAACCTTTATGCCAAGAACCAATACCATTAAGCAAAGGATCATTGACACCAGGTTGAAACCCTTGTCCTAAAGGTCAACCTGCAGACCAAGTCGATGGCAGGGCAGGCAAATGCAATTATGCATTTATTTCACTAGAATACAAAAGCAAGGATGTATGCCAAGGCTTCAAAGGTGGTTAGACGAAATGGAGCATTGTTTTGGGGGCCCTAAGGATATGCTACGATTGGACTGTCCAGATTCACTCCCAGGATCATTCTCGTGAAAGTGTTAACATACCAGCATTTGATGGCTCTGGGTCTGTACTTGGAGTTAAGAATAGGGGGGGGGGGGAGAGGGGGGAGAAAGAGGAGACGACAAGATCTCATTGAAACCCATCAAATAATGAAAAGTCTAGATCAAGTGGATGTGCAGAGGAAGTTTCCTATAGTAAGGGACTCTAGGACCAGACAGCCCAGCCTCAGATTAGAGGGATACCCATTACCAGATGAGGAAGAATTTCTTTAGCTGGAGGGTAGTGAACCTGCTGCCACAGACAACTATGGAGACCACATCATTGCATGTATTTAAAGCCAAGGCTGACAGAATCTTGATTAGTCAGGGCATTGAAGGTTATAGGTAGAAGGCAAAAAGGTTCAGAGGGATTATAAATCAGCCATGGAGTGGTGGAGCAGATTCAATGGCCCAATTCTACTCCTACATCTTATAGTCAACCATTTGTCTACCATAGATTTTAGAATGCTGTGAATTACTGCTGAAAATTAAGGTCCAATTGGAAAACTTCATATTTGGTGGTCTAATTTGACATCAAATTAGAAAATGCAGAAGATAACCCACAGACCAGTAGTAGAGGGAGAAAGTGGCTTTTTCATAAACTGGGTTCAAATTCGAAGACTGGGTCCTCACAATTGATACTTCATATTAAATCTAAGATAGCTCAAACACTGCAGACAAACCAACTATACAACAGTTGAAAGGACGTGATAAGGTGGATGTGGAGAGGATGTTTCCTCTAGGGAGGGTATCCAGAATTAGAGGACACAGCCCCAAAATTGAGGGGCAACCTTTTAGAACAGGAGAATTTTTAGCTAAAGAGTGGTGAATCTGTGGAATGTTCTGCCACAGACTACAATTAAGGACAAGTCTGTGTATCTAAATCTGAAATGATAGATTTCTAACTGGCTGGGGCATCAAGGGATATGGTGAGAGGGCAGGTGTAAGGAGTTGAATGGGATCTGGGATCAGCCATGACTGAAATGGAGAAGTGAAGTCGATGAGCTGAATGGCCTAATTCTGCTCCTATGACTTATGGTCTAATAGCAAATAAATGTTGCTACAGGTTATAATCAACAACTCAAAACCAATAGTACAGGTGTTTGTTGAGGATGGAAAGGTAATAGTGGGAAACAGCAAGGAGAGAGACACAGAGACACAGAGACACAGAGAGACAGAGAGACAGAGAGACAGAGAGACAGAGAGACAGAGAGACAGAGAGACAGAGAGACAGAGAGACAGAGAGACAGAGAGACAGAGAGACAGAGAGACAGAGAGACAGAGAGACAGAGAGACAGAGAGACAGAGAGACAGAGAGACAGAGAGACAGAGAGACAGAGAGACAGAGAGACAGAGAGACAGAGAGACAGAGAGACAGAGAGACAGAGAGACAGAGAGACAGAGAGACAGAGAGACAGAGAGACAGAGAGACAGAGAGACAGAGAGACAGAGAGACAGAGAGACAGAGAGACAGAGAGACAGAGAGACAGAGAGACAGAGAGACAGAGAGACAGAGAGACAGAGAGACAGAGAGACAGAGAGACAGAGAGACAGAGAGACAGAGAGACAGAGAGACAGAGAGACAGAGAGACAGAGAGACAGAGAGACAGAGAGACAGAGAGACAGAGAGACAGAGAGACAGAGAGACAGAGAGACAGAGAGACAGACAGACTAGCACATCAAGGTTGCTGTCAGTATGCTGATATGCCATTAATTCTGCACAATGATCAACTCCACCAAACCTTACATCTAAATATTGCAGGATCAGATTCTGGAAAACTTCCCAGTTATTAGGCATCAATTTTAAACCAAGCCTTCTGAAGGCAAGCTTTTCTTTAAAATGTTAACCAAGTTGATATTTTATGAATGTTAATACAAATTGTTTAAGAAATGCTTGCATTAAAGCACATTTCAAGACTTGCTGTTAATAGGACTCATTGTTAAATGGGTGAGGTATAATTTTGCATCCAAAGCTATTTTTTGATAAAGCACCTTAATGATGAGCTAAATTCTACAAAACTAACATTACAGGCAAATTTATAGCAAAGACTTTATTGCCTCAATTTACATACTTAATCTCATTTAATGATTGTTCAATGTTTAAGAAACTAAAGTAGCAAGACATTTAAACACTATTATCAGCAGTGAAATTAATTAGCACTCACCTGATGAACTGGTAGGTACTGCAGTATCAGAGTCCTGGGTGCTCCAGGGTCGGTCCCACCCAGTGAGATTCAGGGATTGGAGGCCCAAACACAGGTCCATTGTGCCTGGGAGGCCTCGTGATGAATCCTGTACTGATGTAGGAAACAACATCCTGCTGCTAGCTCCTGGATCAGTTTTATTCAAATCTATAGTGGGAAAGATTAACATTTAAGAATACAGTTGATCGCATCCCATCTGTCCAACACCTAATCAGTAGCTGCACCCTCTAAAACTGCCAAGCACCTTGGGCTGGATCAATTGTTCAGCATGTGACTGAAATGCTGATGCACTCACTACAATCCTGTGAATTACATCACTTCGTCCAAGAACTTAATATTTTGAAGTCTATTCTGAACTGCAAGAATCCTTGCAGAACAGCTCGAAGCTTGGCAAAAACGAACTGCTGTTAACAGCTGCACCACCATATTCTCCTCCCCTTCAATACTTTAATCTGGATAACTTCCAACTGCTTGCTCCAGCCCTGAATCAGCAAATGCAGAACAAACTGAACTATTCTGCCTGTATGGTGTCTGTTTACTTCATAAGTGCCTGACTTGCTCTACATCCAATTATCTTCTGTACAAGGTTGTGATGCCACCTTAAGGAAATTAATTCTTCCTTCACTTCCAGCATTAAAGCTAAGAGAATTTGAAAGACAGCTAATCAGCTACATTCTATCCAGCAACAGTCATGCATTCATCTGGAAGCTTCTATGAGTGGAGCTTACTGGCTTCTATTTTTACTGGTGCAAATTTAATTTGTTTTCCTTTTCTGGCTTCTGATTACTGTGAAAATGGTCTTGTGTTTGACTGTATACTCAGGATTCTGAACCTGTGGGAAGATATTTACAATGGGAAAGTAATTTTAAATTTAATACTAGTTAAGATGTACTGTACTATGGATAAATCCCAGAAGAGTACCATTTGCTTAAGCTCTCTTCACATGCACATTATTGGCAATGCCCCATATCCCATCCCAGGAATCAATACGCTATAATGACTAAACAAGTTACTCCTTCAAGACCAAAACATGCTCAAAACCCTGCTGCTAAAGCAAAAATCATACTTTTATCGCAATCCCTTTACAAACCCACATGCTTTACTCCGTTGCACAAAGTGCCTCAAAGTGCATCAATTGCACCTCCAATAATAGCTTCTTAAAAAGTAATCAAATCAATCTAAGAAATCTTATCAAGCAACACACACAAAAAATGCTGGTGAACGCAGCAGGCCAGGCAGCATCCATAGGAAGAGGTGCAGTCGACATTTCAGGCTGGGACCCTTCATCAAGACTAACTGAAAGATAGCGTAAGATTTAAAAGTGGGAGGGGGAGGGGGAGATCAAATGATAGAAGACAGGAGGGGAGGGATGGATCTAAGAGCTGGAGAAGGAAGAGGATCATGGGACAGGAAGCCTGGGGAGAAAGAAGGGGGGGGGGAGAGGGAGCCCGGAGGGTGGAGAGCAGGCAAGGAGTTATAGTGAGAGGGACAGAGGGAGAAAAAAGAGAAAAAGGGGGAAATAAATATATAGAAAATAAAGGGATGGGAGTGAAGGGGAGGACAGGTATTAACGGAAGTTAGATAAGTCAATATTCATGCCATCAGTTTGGAGGCTATCCAGACGGAATACAAGGTGTTGTTCCTCCAACTTGAGTGTGGCTTCATTTTGACAGTTCCATTAATTAATTCCTCATCCCATTCTGATAGGTCTATCCACCGCCTCCTCTGCTATCAAGATGAAGCCACAATCAGGTTGGAGGAACACCATCTTATATTCCACCTGGGCAGCCTCCAACCTGATGGCATGAATATGGACTTCTCTAACTTCTGTGAATGCCCCTCCTCCCCATCCCTTAATATATATTTTTTTTATTCCCCCCCCCCATTTTTTTTTCTCCCTGTCCCTCTCACTATAGCTCCTTGCCTGCTCTTCACCCTCCAGGCTCCCCTCCCTCCTTCTTTCTCCCCAGGCTTCCCGCCCCATGATCCTCTCCTTCTCCAGCTCTTAGATCCACCACTCCCCTCCTGTCTTCTATCATTTCGGATCTCCCCCTCCCAAATCTCTATCTCTTCAGTAAATCCTGATGAAGGGTCCCAGACCAAAACATTGACTGTACCTCTTCCTATGGATGCTGCCTGGCTTGCTGCATTCACCAGCATTTTTTGTGTGTTGCTTGAATTTCCAGCATCTGCAGATTTCCCCATGTCAGAGGAATCTTATGTAGAGCACTTTAAATTGCAAGAATAACATGCATTTTAACCAGAGGAAAGAACAGGTCAAAGGCAGCCTATATGATACAAGTTTAAGATAGTTGCTTATCATGTTCTGGAGCCAAAGTGCAAATTATACCATACATTATTGTACTATTAAAGTAAGATGAATGCATAGACAGCCATGAAATTTTATATTTCAGGATACATAATGGAGCCAAAAATAGTATTTAAATTTGGGTACAACCAGGAAGGCACAAAATTAGAATAGGTGAACTGGTAAAAAGGGATATTCAGTAAACGTCACCATTCCAGAAAAAAAAACTTCCAAGGGAAGGTTTCTCCAATACAAAATTTGGTACTATGTGCAAATGAAATCTCAACTGTGCAAAAATGTGGCAGCTGAGATTGGGCAGAATATTAAACTGAGGAAAAAATTACAAGAAACTGCTTTTACAGATTTAACTAAGTGAACGCTAATCCTTTAACCAATTTTATGGCATGTTTAATAATTTAATTAACAGCAAACAGGACTGATGCAGGATTTCCAACTGAAGCATCAATTTCTTTGTTCCTGAAGGTGCTGCTTGATCCACAGATTCCAGCATTTGCTCTGCCCTTTTTCATTAATAAACTGCAAATCAAGTTTTGGATGTATACAGACCTTTGATAAGCTGCCATTTCCAAGTTAGTTGTGGAAAATTGCTCAAGGTTGAAAGGTTACCATGCATACAAGAATTTGATTAAAAACCTTAGTAGTGCTACTCAAAGCCTAAATTTAAAGACATGTCAGCACATGGGTTTGTGTGTGATTTAAGTCCTAAATAAACTAACTTGTCTTTCTGCTGACAAATGCTATTTTCTAACTTAAATGTACCCCATGCCAGAGAATGAAGTTTCTGGAATCAACCTTTAATGTTTGCCTAAAACCATCGAGTTAATTTCATGTTTTATAAACTGTCCATGTTAACTAAACATCTCAACAAGCCACACCCAGAAGCCAAGTATCCTTCATCATCATGTGCCACGCCCAGATTGAGCTTTGACTGCCATGGCCAACACATACCTGTTTTGGGTCAAGTGGATCAATTTATTGGTACTAATTTCCAGTTCTCTGGCTGCTGTCTCCATCATCATGTCTTTGCCTTCCTCTTGCTTTCTTCCCTTCAATCTTTCCCATGATTACCATGCATTCTAACTTTTCTTTCCTAATCACATGTGCAATGAAGTCATGTTGCCTTTTCATGGTCTCATACATTTCTTTGTGCTTGCTCTGTTCATGACATCCTCATTAGATATTAGTTTCATCCATGATATTCTTTGCATCCTCAAAAATCAAATCTCTGCTACTTCAATTCATTTCCTCATGTTACTAGATATTGTCCAACATTCTGATCCATGTAACATAACAGGATAAATATAACATTTCAGTATTCTGAGGTGGGTTGTCATGCCTAGATTAATGTTGGTTATCATACTCTTCATTCTCGTAAAGGCGTCTTTTGCCATCCCTATTCTTCTTCTGATGTCAATGTCGCACCTGCTATCTGATGTCACCCAGCTTCCTTAGTAAAAGTTCTGTACTTATATCTTCCCCATTTATTTTCAGCCTTCAGATAGGATTCTCCTTTTTGGGTATCACCATACATTATCTTTTTGCAATTGATAGACACTCATTTTTGCACTCTCTTCAACTATATCAATTAAGTTCTGTAGTTCTTCCTCCATACTTGCAATTAACAGTGTCATCTGCGTATCTGAAATTACTGATGTTTTCACTGCCAACTTTGATTCCCAAGATGTCTCTTTTTTTTTTATATATAATATTGTTTCACTGTACACATTAAACAAATCAGGGAAGAGAACACCCTTGTCTAACACCTCTCGATTTTTGTAAACTGACTCACTTCTCCATCTATTCTTACAGCGGCAGTTTGTTCCCAGTACAGATTTCCGATTAGGCAGAAGTCTTTCCAATCTAGATTTAGATTAGATTATGAGGACACAGTCCTCTTTTATTGTCATTTAGTAATGCATGCATTAAGAAATGATACAATATTCCTCTAGTGTGGTATCACCAAAACATAGGACAAACCAAGACTGAAAAACTAAAAATCACATAATTATAACATAGTTACAACAGTGCAAACAATACCATAACTTGAAGAACAGGCCATGGGCACAGTAAAAAGTTCAAAGTCTCTCGAAAGTCCCACATCTCACACAGACGGGAGAAGGAAGAAAACTCTCCCTGCCATGCCCGACCACAGTCCAAAAACTTCGAGCCTCCGACCAGCCCTCCGACAGAGTACCATCTCTGCCTAATGCTTCCACCCCAGCCCTGGTCACCAGCAGCAGGCAAAGCCGGGGATTTTGGGGCCTACCCTCCAGAGATTCTCAATCACACAGTAGCAGCGGCAGCGAACCAGGCACTTCAGAAGTTTCTCCAGATGTTCCTGTGCTTCTCACCTGTCTCCATCAAATCAGAATTGTGCACAGCATCCTACTTACAAATACGATATCATTTCACCAGAGAGCTGCACACGCTGCATTGAGCCGCCATCTCCTACTCCCACCTCCAGATCTACCTGTAATATTTCAAGTAACTTATTGTGCTTCACTTTATCAAGTGCTTGTGTAGTCAATAAAACAAACCTTTTTGCACTTGAATAGCTCATTCTGGTAGTATCCTTATCAATGTTTCTTGTACCTTTGTCTTCCACAAAATCACATTGTTCTTTACCTAATTCAGCTTGTTCTATCACTAATTCTTCAGGACCTGCTGCCTTTCCCATCTTCATCTTATTTATTGCATTACGAACTTCAGATTTTAAAATACTTGGACCTTCAATGTTCTTAATTTCTGGTTTTTCACCTCGATCGTCTTCAAACAATTCCTGAATAGACTCAGTCCATCTGCTCATAATCTCATCTTTTCCCATGATAATGGTACCGTCCTTTGCTTTCAAACATCCACCTGAAGAATAGAGGAGCTTTTTAAACCAGTGATATTCTTGATTTGTTGATGTTCCTTTTTGGATTAGTAATAGGGGTTCTTTCTAGTTGCTCACTTTCCTGGTTTAACCATTCTTCTTTGGCTTTTTGACACAAACTTTCAATTTTCTTTTTAAAATCTAAGAACTTGTATTCCATAGGATTTGCTTTCTTCAGTCTCCTTCTATTAGATTTTTGATTTCATCTGTCATCCATTTATTCTTCGTGCTTGCTTTTTTTTTTTTTTTTTAAAAATATAAAGGAATCACTGACTTTGCTGATTCTACCAAGGCATCCTTTAGAGAGTTAGACTTCATTTCTACATGATTGCTATCATCTTCAACAGATTCCATTTCTCGACTTTGAAATCTATTCATTACTTCAATTGTAAATTTGTCTTAAATTTTCTTCAATTGCAAGTAGTCATGGGATTGTTCAGGTTTTGCTTCCTTAGCTTTTTAAGTTTTACTTTTACATGACATATTACTGGGTTATGGTCACCATTAGTCTGCACCTGAATACATTTTGCATTGAATCACTGAGTTTCTAAATCTTTGGTTTATAGTAATAAAGTCAATTTGATTTCTGGTGCTATCACCTGGACTTTTCCCAGGTCCACAAGTGTCTTGGATGGTTTTTAAAAGTAGGTATTCATAATGACCTGATTATTCATCTTGCACCATTCTACCCATTTCTCACCTCTCGTTTCTTTCTCCTAGTCCAAATTTTCCTATGGTATTTCCATCAGCACCTTATCCTACCTTTAGCATTTCGATCTCCCATGACAATAACGGTATCTTGAGATTTGCATCCATTCTTTGATTGTTCAAGCTCTTCATAGAATTTATCTATATCCTCATTTGTTCCATCCATTGTTGGTGATATAGCTGTATAATTGCTAAATCAAATTGTTGTCCTCTGAATCTAACAAGGAGCACTCTTTCTGATATTGCCCAATGTCCTAAAATACTTTTTGCCATGTTTTCATCCATAAGAATTCCTACTCCATTAGTATGGGATGTTCCACAATAAATTAGTTTTATTTCTATTCTGACATGTTCCAGCACCTGTCCAATGAACTTCATTAATTGCCATGTTAATTTTTAGTCTTTCCATTTCATTTATCACATTGTCCAATCTTCCTGCTTGATATAGGGTTCTTACATTCCAAATGGCAATAATTTTCTTGTGTTACTTGAATTTTATGAGCAGTAGCTTGATGACAGTAGGGGATCCCCTGCTGCCCAGAATCAACCCTATCAAGTGAAGCATCTTCAGAATTGTCTTGAAGATCCTCAACACAGTTGTGTGATACATTGAATTTGACCATGGTTTTCTTAGCAAATAGATTCTAGGAAACCTAGTATCTAACAATGGCCGTTTGCCACTGCCTTCCATGGAGAGAACTGAAGAAACCGCCATTTCTCTTCCCAAATGTTCATCTGCCTATATTATAGCCATTGTCATTTGAGGTCGTAGCTCATCCGCCTTCTCCGTCATAAGTTCAGTTACTGAAGCTGCCGTTAGCCTTCGCTTGTATCCTGAGCCAGGAACCCTTGTAGGTGCTACTATTCCTGGTCAGAGCAGCCCTGGGAGCAATGAATGACTGAAGGGTAACTCCACTTTCCCCAAAGCTCTGAAAGTCCCCTGTCAGAGCCTCATCACCAGTTGCAGTTTGGAGTCATACCCAGGACCAAAGTGAGTATTATTAATTCAAATTGGGAGGAGAAACTAGGTACCCACATTAGGTGTTTGAATGTGCCAAGTCTTGTGTAGGATGGATACTTTTTGACCAGAAACATTCAAAGTATGCAAATTATACAACCTTGCAATTTATCCACTTACAGGCAGCCACAAATCATGAAACCCAAAAGAGCCAATTTTAAAAAAGACCAATACCCTACACGCAAAAAACTAAAGCACTTCAGTTGTTCTGCTACACGACTGAAAAGCTAGTTAAAAGCAACCTCTTGTAAAAATGCTTACCTTCATGTTGCCCAAATAATGACCCCACTTCAATTTTTTCTAACAACTTCAGAAGTCCAGTCACCATTGACCATTAACATATTAGACCTAATAAAACTATACCTTAATACCAACATGATAAATTAGTACTGGTTGTGCACTCAGCAAGATCAAATCTGTATCCTTACCAGTGGAGAGCACCGAGCTGTAACAAAACACCTGGTGGTTTAGAACTTTCAAAAGCTAGTAACTAGCATGGGCAGTATGGTGCATAGCGGATAGCGCAATGCTTAACAGTGACAGCGATCAATTAGGATTTGATTCCCAACACTGTCCGTAATGAGTTTGTATGTTCTTGCCATGCCCTCTTGGGTGCTCCAGGTGCTCCCATTTCCTCATAAACCCTAACCATATGTCTTTGGGATGTGCAAGTTGTGACTATGCTATGTTGGCACCAGAATTGTGATGGGCTACCCTCAGCATAATCCTCAGATTGCAAATATCATTGATGCAAAAACTGTACATTTCACTAAGTTTTGATGTACATGTGACAAAGCTAATCTTTGAGCAGTATTTCATAGTTGACCAAATATTTCTTCAAAGGAATTTCAATTTTACATTTTGCTAAAAATTGGGATCAGATTTTCTAGATTTGCAGAACCCAAGCTACCTCTTCTTGTGGCAGTAACCATACCCACAGTCTGTTGAACACTTCTATATATTAAATGAAACATGCTTGAAATCTGAAATAAATGGGAAAACAATTTAGGTAGCACAGATCAGTCCTCTGCCAGAACATTATGTGGAAAACACCAGATGACTTTGTTTACAGCTTAATCACAGGGTAACACTGACAGTACTCCAAGGTGATTTTTTTTCCCTATTTATCCACACCCCCTGCAGCTTTATAACAACTATCCTCCCTCCTTTCTAGTCCTGAAGGATTTCAACCTAAAGATTAGTCACTTTCCACAGATACCATTAGATCTTGTTTTTATTTTTAAACTATTTTTCAACTACCTGTAATATGCATTGGCAGTTTATTACACACTGGCAATGTAATACTACACTGGAAGTTTTCAATGCCTCATTGGTTACAGAAACCAGGATCAAAAGACTTGCTGTTTGCCCCTTGTAGCACCTCATGAACTGAAAGGCATCAAATGTGTACTTTAAGCCATGGCTGATAAAGGACCTAACAAATAAGATCTGGCTTTATTTCCTCTGCCGTATCCAAGTACACAATCCCTATAAAAGAATCTAGAAAAAGTGTCCACAAGTATGCAAGGTTCAACCCTCGTCTAAAACTTCAGAAATGCACCCAGAACAAAACCTAAAAATTTGATTTGTATCTAGCTTTAAGTCCATATGCACAAGCAAAATTCAGTTGAAGTAATCAGTTAAGTTTTATTAAAATATTCACTGAAGGGATACAAGATATGTAGGCTGAACCAGTACTTAATTGGCAATTCCTAATGGCCCACAAACTGGTGGTGAATGCCTTCTTGAACCAATGCAGTCCTCGGTGTGCATATTTCTACAATGCTGTCAGGAAGTTTCAAACTTTAACCCTGTGATAGTGAAGAACCAGCATTATTTCCAAGTCAAGATGGTGTCACTTGGAGAGCAAGATCTAGGTAGTTATCCCATGCTTTTGCTGTCATCATTTTTCTACTGTAGCTCAGAAAAAAAGTGACAGTTTGAAAGGTGCCAAGCAATTCTCCGCAGGTTGCTGCAGAACATAAAGGTCAAATACCCCTCACCTGAAATTCCAAAATCCTAAAACCTCCAAGCTCCCAAAGTTGTTGTTGTTTTTTTTTTGAAATATAAGTACTGACACCACAGGTAGAAAATTCCACACAGCAGTGGGAAGGTTCCAGGTGATGCACAGGTCTCTATGCACCACCGACAGTTCTGAGAAGTGACCTCATGACCAAAAGTTAATGAAAAAGAAAAACTGCATAAAGCCAAAAAAAAACTATTGAAAGTACAAACCCCATTTCCAGGAAAGTTGGAATATTTTCCAAAATGCAATAAAAACAAAAATCTGTGATGTTAATTCACATGAACCTTTATTTAAACTGACAAAAGTACAAAGAAAAGATTTTAAATAGTTTTACTGACCAACTTAATTGTATTTTGTAAACAAATTTAGAATTTGATGGCTGCAACACACTCAAAAGTTGGGACAGAGTTAAAGTAAGATTGAAAAGTGCACAGAATATTCAAGTAACACTGGTTTGGAAGACTCCACATTAAACAGGCCAATTGGTAGCAGGTGAAGTATCATGACTGGGTATAAAAGTAGCATCCAAAGGCTCATGGCTCACCCCTTTGTGCCAAAATTCGTGAGAGAATTGTTAGTTCAAAAGGAACATTTCTCAAAGATTGCAGAGAATTTAGGTCTTTCAACATCTGCAGTACATAATATTGTGAAAAGATTCAGAGAATTCAGACATCTCAGTGTATAAAGGGCAAGGGGAAACCACTGTTGAATGTGCGTGATCTTCGAGCCCTCAGGCGGCACTGCCCAAGAAACCGTCATGCTACTGTGACAATTATAGCCACCTGGGCTCAGGAATACTTCAGAAAACCACTGTCACTCAGTCTGTCGCTGCATCCAGAAATGCAACTTGCAACTGTATTACGCAAGGAAAAAGGCATATGTCAACTCTATGCAGAAACGCCGGAGTTCTCTGGGCCCGAGCTCATCTCAGATGGACTGAAAGACTGTGGAACCATGTGCTGTGGTCAGATGAGTCCACATTTCAGCTAGTTTTCAGAAAAAATGGGCATCGAGTTCTCCATGCCAAAGATGAAAATGACCATCTAGATTGTTACCAGCAAAAGGTGCAAAAGCCAGCATCTGTGATGGTATGGGGGTGCATCAGTGCCCATGGCATGGGTGAGTTGCATGTATGTGAAGGTACCATTGACTGAGGTGTATATTACGATTTGAGAGAGACATGTTGCCATCAAGGCGACGTCTCTTCCTGGGATGTCCACGCTTATTTCAGCAGGACAATGCCAGACCACATTCTGCACAGGCTACAACAGCATAGCTTTTATAGACAGAGTGCGTGTGCTTGACTGGCCTGCTGCCAGTTCAGATCTATCTCCTATTGAAAGTGTATGGCGCATCATGAAGAGGAGAATCGGACAACGGAGACCACGGACTGTTGAGCAGCTAAAGTCTTATATCAAGCAAGAATGGGCAAAATTTCCAATTGCAAATCTACTACAATTAGTATCCTCAGTTCCAAAACAATTAAAAAGTGTTATTAAAAGGAAAGGTGATGTAACACAATGGTAAACATGCCTTTGTCCCAACTTTTGTTGAGTGTTGCAGCCATCAAATTCTAAATTTGTGTATGTTTACAAAATACAAGTTGGTCAGTAAAACTATTGAAAATCTTTTCTTTGTACTTTTGTCAGTTAAATAAAGGTTCACATTAATTAACATATCATGGATTTTTGTTTTTATTGCATTTTTGAAAATATCCCAACTTCTCTGGAAATGAGGTTTGTAGATTCAGTGGAATGAGCATATATCATTTAAAAGTATGCTGATCATGAAACAATATCCATCATTAACTGAAAATTCAAGGTAATTGAATATTTTGCAGCCTGGTTACAGAAATTTAAGGCACAACATGAAAATAATTTAAGATTTGTGGTTTCTTTGTGTAGTAAGCATCTGCTGATCACAAACAAATTCATTGACAAATTTACCAAGATCGTCATTGATGAAAATCTAACATGCTGAATAGCTGCATTCATACAGGTGATGAAAAAAGCAAAAGACTGCTTGCCAGTAGCACAAACTCAGTGGGAAATGGCGATTCCAAGCTATCTTATTATATATTCAGAATTCAGAAATACTTCCAGCCCCAAGCATTTCAGATGAGTATTCAACCTGTATCCGCTACTGTGAAACAGTTTGAGAGGTGCTTATTAAGCAGGCTGCTTATGGCTTGTATGTTATTCAAGCTGCACGTGTAGGCAAGTATTCCCTCACCCTCCTAATCTGAGCCTTGAAGGTGGATAGATTTGAGAGTTCGAAGGCAAATTATTTGCTGCAGAATTTCTAGCCTTTAACCTGATCTTGTGGCCACTGTGTGTATATTTACATTAAGATGTCAGGTCAGTAATAACTCCAAACTTATTGATAGTGGGCAAATTCAGTGAATGTAATATGATTGGACATTAGACTGACAACTGGATTTTTCCTACTGGAAAAATGTTACTTGCCACCTTTCAGCCTAGCTCAGGATTTTATCCATGTTTTGCTATATTTCGTTGTGGATTGCTTATGAGAGTTATGAAAAGTGCTGAAGTTTAAACAAAAATCCCTACTTCTGACCTTATTATTGAAGGTTATTTAAGCAAATGGCTGGATCTAGGACGTGACCTTAAGTACTGCAGAGATGTTTTGTGGCTGAGTTGCTTGACTTCAGACTATCACTACAACCTTAGTGTTCTGTGATTCCAACAAGAGTATTTCCCAGATTCCTGTCAACTCCAGTTCACCCAGGGATCATTGAGGAATACTTGATCAAATGTTGTCTTATGTCAATAGCAGTTACACACTTCTCAAGTTTAGCTCATACCAAGAGATCAGGAGCCAAGTGACTATGAAAAGAAACAGAGCTTCTGAATAGTTGGTTGCTTAAGTGCTGTTGCATAGCACTATTATCCCTTCCAGTTGCTCATTAGGGATAATTGTGTAGATTAATGGGTAGAAAGTTATATTCCCCCCTCCCAGATTCTTGTGGTTAGTGTTGTAACTACACTGAAGCACGTTTTCACTACTGTTGCCCTAAATGCGGTCAAAGTCCTTAAGTCTTTGCTACATCCTTTAGCAGTTTCTTGACATCATGGAGTGAATCAAATTGGCTCAAGACTGTCATCTATCATGTTGGGGACCACAGGGAGCTGAGATGGATTAACCAGAGATTAAAATTAGAGGACACAGATACAAGATGGGGGAGATTTCAGAGGTGTTAGAGATAACTTCACAAAGAATAGTGAGTACCTGGAATGAGCAGCTAGAGGAAGGCAAGCACATTTAATAAGCAGATATACAATATTGTGCAAGTCTTAAGTACCTTAGATTACAATTTTTAAAATACGATTTCAAATGGTTTGGCTTCTACAGCCCTTATCTCAACAAAGCTGTCTGGGATTATCTGCAGAAACAGAACTGAGACGACCAAAATCTGCAAAAGATCTGTAGCAAATTCTCCAATTTGCTTGGAACAACCTACCAGCTGATTTTCTTATAAAACTGCAGGACAGTACACCCAAGAAAATTGATGCTGGTTTTAATATGCAAGGAGTGGTCACAACAAATATTGATTTGATTTTTTTTTTTAAACTGTTTCCTACTCTTTATAATAATTTGATATTTAGAAACCAATTAAAGCATCGTTGCTGGGTGCCCAAGACTTTTGCAGTACTCAATGTAGTTGAGGGAGCACGAGGTTTATGGGCTGAATATGGGCAACTGGGACTAGCAGGGAAAATGCTGGGTTGTCATGCATCAGTTGGACCATAGGGCTTGTTTCTGTGCTGCATTACTTTGAATCCAGTAATGGGGGGGGGGGGGGGGGAGGAGGAGAAAAGAAAATCAAGTTCCTTGCCCAAGTTTAATCTGATGCCATGAGATCAGGGGATCTGGATTAAATGTTCCCTCTGCTAAACTGGCTTGCTCAAAGGGCAAGACATTCAAGGCATGGAAGTGGTGTTGGGTCTAGGACATAAAATGTAGGGTACAATTCTGAGTATGATCATTAGGCTGCTCCTTGACTGGAACAGAGGCTTGTCTCCCAGTTTTAACAAACCCAGAGGTGTTGTTAAATTGGGCCAAGTTCAACAGGCCAGATTTTGCTACAATTTTTAGTGCCCAGGTCTACTATTACAGGTGATAAAGCTGGTTTTGTTTCCCACAATTTCTGTAATGTATGGAAACTGATTTCTATTAGAGCAATACCCCCCCACCAGCACTACGTAATAATCTGTTATCTACACATGTGCATTGTTCTTCCTCACCATCTCCCATGTGTGCTCTTATTTAATTGATATGTAGTTGTGCACAGACAACAAATTAGTAACAAGTACAAACCTGAATGTCAGAATATTACCAACTGCACTAACAGTTACAGGACAAAACAGTTACAGTATGAGAAGGCCAGAGACACTAACAAATGTGCGAGTACAGTGCATAGTAACAGCAAGGGTGCTGAATTTAAAGTGAAAATAATGCAGCAATGGCTTCAGTTGGGAAAATTGATGAGTACCATCTTCACCAGAAACTTTCTAGAACAAAGAATGACAATGGACTACATGTCAGAAGAATTCCCACTGTTCATGAAGACAAATGGCAGACATTCCAAGTCAGCTCCCCACCATCCAGGAACAAGTGGGTTAGATGGAAGGTTTATCCAAACCTTCCAGTCCATTAAAGCAATGGACAAGGAGGGCATTCCTCTCCAGCACAAGGTAGACAACTTTGTATTGGAACTCTGTTCATGTGATGACAAATCAAACACCTGCAATGCTGCTCATTAACAGGAATCAGATCTCACAGACCTCCTGACACCAAAACTCCAGAGGGAAGTACTGAATAAACAGCTCAGCCAGTTCGAGATTGAACAGGAAGTCCCGGCACACAATTACTAAGACAAGTGGACATAGCAACAAAAACTGGACCACTGATGTACAGAGTGGATGTTAAAGATCAGACATGATGTCATCATGTGGACCAGATACTAGATGCTCAACTGAAGAACACACCTGAGTTGACTGCATCCAACAAGACTGACACATCACAGTCAGACTTCAGTGATGTCACTGACAGCAATGTGACACCGGAAACAAAATGTTCTTAGACAAAACACCTACCAAACCTGATGACACTCCACAGGTCCAGAGGTACTATCCTGAAGTAAAGAGCGCCACCCAAAAGACTGAACCTTTAGAACTGAAATTACAGACTGTTATTGTGAAAGCATGTTTATCTGGATTAGTATATGAAAGACAAATAAAACTACATACAAAACATTTAATGTTGCAATAATCTAAAGGGCAGGAAGTGCAATGTATGAATCTATTTCTTTTAGAGCAATGGACACCCCCCCCCCCCCCACCAGCACTACATATTGATCAGGTTGTGCATTGTTCTCATTGCAATGTGAATACACCAGTTAATTTGGCAAGTCTGAATACAAACAGTGAAAAGTTAAAATAGGAAATAAATTCAAAAACAATGAAGCCACTTGCAATCTTATTTCTTATGTTATTCCATTAGATTACACAGTATTTAATCATGAAATTATGTATACATTAGTTTATCTAATTTAAAAAGAACCACCAGATCAAGGTGGCGAGATCTTTTCAAATTTCAGATTGAGCAAAAAGAGGGTCAAATATATCAGCTTCCATCTCCAAATAGAAGTAAAATATGCATAAAATACAGTATTCTACCTATTTATAGAATACATCTACAACCAGGTAGAACAACACACAGATAAGGGCTTTCATCAAGGGTTGACAGCCTTATTACTCACCACATGCAACAATTTTCAAAGATCTCTGGCAGATACTGGCTATGAAACTAACATGTGTTGAATGGAGTTCACATGCAAGGTTTTTTGTAAACCAATTTACCAAAGGCTCCAGCTGTTTAATCCTGTAGACCCCAAATGCACTCTTGGCTGAACAAGTTTATAATGCTCTGTATATTCATTTTAATTAGTTCTGTGGCATGTCATACAAGGTTGAATATTTTAAATGAAGTATTACATTAATGCTGTGATGTACAGTAGGCAGTGTTACCAAATCAAAAGCTGGGGAAAATGTGAACTGCAATCCCCGCAAGGAAAATATTCACTTCCATGTTTTCCCACATAACAGGTTCTGCACACGTGGGGTGGGGGGCGGGGTGTGGAAGAACTACAGCTCTAGAAAATGGTGAGTTTCTGTAACACAGGCACATCTCACATTTGAAGAAATAACTTGAAATATTTACTCTGCCACCACACAATGTACAAGTAAATTTTTTCCATACCTCAAATGTGCAGTGATTTGAATTCTGCAAGGGTGAATTTCCAGTAATGAATGACTAATATGGGGTAGCTGGTAGTTATTTTTACATCACCCCTCTGCACTTAATTCCTTCACACCACTAACCATACCTCAATGGGATCCAACAAGCTCATGCATGTTTAAAGAAACATACAGCATTCAAAAACAAAACTCAGCAGTTTAAGGACGGTTTCAAAAGTGCAAAAGCCTTCTTTCGAAGTATTTGGGATTTTTGCTTTAAAGCAAAGTGTTCAAGCATATTTGGAAATGTACATATTCTGCTTTAGGTTCAGCAGTAGCACTACCTGTTTACACTTATCTTACTGCACACAGTTAAATGTGCCTGGACCATAACATTAATGCAAACTAGATTGTGTCAGAAACCAATAATGAATTTCATTCAGCACCTCAGGTCAACGAAGTTGTTTGGATTGAAGATTAAGTGGAACAATTTAAGTAACACTTCAAACCAGGTTGAAAGTTGCCTCTCCACCTATTAGAAATTCAGTCAGCTGTTCCATGGCCCCAAGTTGCAATGTACATTTATTTATTGAGATACAATGCAGAATAGGCCCTTCCATCCCTATGAACCAAACCAGATTTTAATCCTAGCCTAATTACAGGACAATTTACAGTGACCATTAACCTACCAATCAGTAGGTCTTTGGACCATGAATGGAAACCAGAACACCTGGAGGAAACCCATGCAGTTACAGTAAGAAATTACAAACTCCTTATAAACAGCAGCAATGGAACAGACCAATTCCGGCATTACTTGGCCTCCAAGCCATTCAATTCATCTCACCTTCATTCATTTACCAACTACTTCCATTAAACTTGGTTACCCCAGAAATGACCACACTTGGAAATGTGTCCACTATCCATAGCCTGTGGCAATATTTTAAATTTCAGCTTAAATATGTGAACTGTTATAGTTTTGAGTCTTCAATTCTTCTGGCAGTTGAGATATGGATAATGTCTAAATGAGTCTTCAGTTCATTTGTATATTTTTTGCCCAAATTCAGTATTTACCTGAAGTTGCATTTAACTTATCATATCAAACAATGTCTTCCTTCACTTTCCAGCCATGAAAGTACTGATTTGAACCTAGCTGAATTAATCAGGTTTAATATCCCTGACATATCATGAAATGTTTTGTGGCAACAGTATAGTGCAAGACCAGGAACATAATACATATTATTTAGTATTTTTGTATTTCACTGTACTGTTGCCAAAATACAGATCATGACATATGGCAGTGATATCAAACCTGATTCTGCCAGATTCAAATGAATATTTAAACCAGAACATCAAAGCTTTGGATGGCATTTAGAGACATTTCAATACTAAGTACTGCAGGTACATCTGCTCATCTCTACTCAAGTGTTTCTAACTAAAGAAAAATATCTCACTTATTTTAAACATACCAGCTTTAAAATCATTTAGAATTCCAGAAAGGACACATTACACTACTTGCACTTCATGCTCATAACCAGAATGCAAATCGTAGTAATTTTACATGCTTTTATTATTTCAGGACCAATTCCCAAGAATGGTGCACATTGTTTGTACAGCTATATCCTCTTTCAGTTTATAAAAGTACTGCCAAGTTGTAGACACTGTACTGCTGCCCTCTACCTTGAGGAATGAATCACATTTAAAATAGGAAGTGTATGAACAGCATCAAAATGAATAAAGATTTAAACAATCTTATAACAATTAATGATTCCTCAAAACAATATAGCCAGATTAGTACTTCAATCATTGATGGAATCTCAAATATTATTTTGTGAACATAAAGATAATGTCCATACAACTTTTGCAATGTTGGTAAGAAACTAAAAACATGTATATTCAGGAACAGATGAAGAAATCAGCTTGACATTTCATTGCTGGGATTTACAATTTTGTACTATATTACTGCAAGATTATTGGATCATTTCTGACTAGATCAACCTCTACTCAAAAAATGCCAAACACAAAGGATTGAATTATTTGAGGAAACGTTAATCTATTCTTACTAGCTACTTTAATTCTCAACATTCACATGAAGATCCAAAGATTTTCCCATCTCTTAGTACTGTATTTCAAAGGCAAATCAATATGCCCTTCCCCTATTGCCATTGTCCTTAAGATAATGGTTTAAGCAAAGCTACACAAAATTAAATTTTGCTCAATGAAAGCTTCAAAGCACTAATTTGGTCTTAATGATCAATTTGCACATTCTTGGACTGGTTTGGGTATATTCTGCTTTTTCATTTACTTACCTTTTAAATTTAGTTTTAGGTTATCACACAAATGAAGTTTGCCTGGATAAGCCACAATGGATAAGTGTACAATGATTTTCTTTGACAAGTGTTTTGAGAGGTCAGTCATAGCCAGAATCAACTCCTAAGCAAGAATCTAAACCCAAAGAAATTTGCCTATCTCCACAATAGGTCTACAGAAGATGCAATCTCACTGGCTCTCCAATCAGCCTTGGATCACCTAGACAACAGCAGTATCTACAGCCTGCTGTTTATTGATTACAGCTTGGCATTCAACACAATCACATCCTCTGTTCTGATCAACAAGCCCTAAAACCTGGGCCTCTGTACCTCCCTCTGCAACTGGGTCACTGACTCTCACAGGAGACCACAGTCAATGCAGATCAGGAATATCACCTCACTTACGTTTGCTATTAGCGTACCTCAAGGATACAGGCTTAGCCCACTACAAATCTATAAATTTGCCAATGACAACTAACATCAGAATTTCAGATTGTGATGAGGAGGCAGACAAGAGCAAGATAGATCAGCTGGTTGAGTGGTGTCACAACCTTGCACTCAACATCAGCAAGACCAAGCAATCAATGACCAAGGGGAATTTGAGGGAACAGACACCAATCCTAGAGAGAACAGCAGTAAAAAAAAAGTATGAGAACAGATATATGACATTAAGAGTTTGAGGAGACTTGGTATGTGGAAGACAAGTGCAAATTTCTACTGATATACTATGGAGAGCATTCTGTTAGTATCATCTGCTCTAGAGGGGCCACTGAACGAGATGGGAAAAGCTACAGCAAGTTACAAACTCAGCCAGTTGTCATGGGCACTAGCCTCCCCAGCATCAAGGACATCTTCAAAAAGGTAGTATCTGTCATTAAGGATCCCCATTACATTTCCTCTTTTCATTGCTACCATCAAGGTGGTACATGAGCATGAAGACATTTCAGGAACTGCTTTCCCCTCTGCCATCAGATTTCTGAATGGACAACAAACCCATGTACACTGCTCTACTTATGCTCTTTTAGCACTACAGAAGTTTTATTTACATACTGCTACTGCAAAACAAATTTCACAACATGCCAGTGATATTAAATCTAATTCTTGGTTTGTGCAGAGCATAGAAATTTAAACAATGTACTAAAGTGGGGATTTGATAAACTGTGCAACATAGAATTGCTTTTAGGTCTTTAAAACATTACCAGCATTAAAGTTGATGTAGCAATTTCAGCAATACCCTTAATTGGATAATAGCAGATTCTAGTTAGGCAGGCCATCAGTTAATCAGGACAGCTGTTTATTTTGGACAACTCAGAATAAGAACTAGAGAAAATAGTTGGGAATCTATTTATTTGGGACATCATCTTGTGCCATGTTGTATGATGTGGATGATCATGGTCTTGACAATGATTGTTCTTGGCAAATTTTTCTGGCAGTGTCTTTACAAGATGGGTGACCATAGCCACTATCAATGCTCTTCAGAGATTGTCTGTCTGACAGTGGTCACATAACCAGGTCTTGTGATATGCACCAGCAACTCATGACAATCCAGCACCTGCACCCATGGTTTAAATAATCCTGATTGGGGGTGGCTAAGCAGGTGCTACACCTTGAGCAAAAGGTGACCTGCAGGCTAGTAGAGGGAAAGAGCGCCTTGCACCTCCTTTGGTAGATACACTGCCACCCCACCACCCAATTTGGAACACTATGCCACTTACCTGGGGCAGGAGACTGTTGCTGAAAAGTTTCTAACTAGTTAGTCGTGTGTACTTGTATGACTGTTAGACAGTACTTCCTGCTTAGAGCTACCAGTTTTTAAAAATAGCATCAGTTGCATGTTTGTTCAAAAAGCAGTGAATTTTTGTCAGATCACTGGCGGGAAATAATTTAGAACTGTTGTATTCACCAGTTTTAAATGTTCAGGCTTGGAGATGCCAGAAACAACCAGGTGAAAGTGAAGCAACACATAAAAGTTGCTGGTGAACGCAGCAGGCCAGGCAGCATCTCTAGGAAGAGGTACAGTCGACATTTTGGGCCAAGCCCCTTCGTCATGTACCTCTTCCTAGAGATGCTGCCTGGCCTGCTGCATTCACCAGCAACTTTTATGTGTGTTGCTTTGAAATTCCAGCATCTGCAGCTGTCCTTGTGTTCATGTGAAAGTGAAATTAGGAATTATGAAGGTATCAACATTCATCTTGAATGTTACAAAGAATATGTTACAATGGTGTCAAGATCTAACCTGGTCCCAACATACCCATGCAGCTTATAGAGAAGGCAAGACAGCAGCTATATTATTTTGCTAGAGTTTGAGGAGATTTGGTTTGTTAACCAAGACACTCAAAACTTCTACAGATGTATTGTGGTGAGCATTCTGCCAGACTGTATCATTCTCAGGTATGGGGGGGGGGGGGGAAAAGGAGGAGAGAGGGAGGGAGGGAGGGAGGAGGGGAGGAGAGCTACTGCTAAAATCAGTCAGCTCCATTCTGAGTACCAGCCTCCATAGTATCCATTTTCAAAGAGCAGTGCCTCAGAAAGGCAGTGTCCATTAAGGATCCCCATCACCCAGGACGTGCCCTTATTGTTACTGCCAGGAAGGAGGTACAAAAGCCTAAAAGCACACATTCAGTGATTCAGAAACAACTTCCCCTCTACCATCAGATTCCTAAATGAACATTAAACCCATGAACAATTCAACTTTGATTTTTCACTATTTTAAATGTTTAATACATGTACTTACTCTAATTGATTTCCTACATCATGTATTGCATTGTACTGCCGCCACTAATAATTTCAAGACAAATGCTGGTGATATTAAACCCAATTCTGAAGATCCAAGAATAACAATTGACAAAAGCATTGTACAAAGGTAGTCCATTATCTGCACTAGGTGTCTCTGCAGATTTTATTCATTTACACTCAATCACAAGAACTTACAATAATGGGTTAGACAATATGCATTTAGAAAATGAGAATTTTTAGAAAAACTAGGTCCTTTGTTTTAAAGCCAACACCAAGTTAATGTGCATCTCTACTTCTCTGCAAGTAGCAATCCAAATCAAGTCATGCAAACTATTGAAAAGATTAACAATCTTATCTTCCAGCTGTGATACAAACAGCTTCAAAGATAAATATTTGACCTAACACATTAACTTTGAATGTAAAAGAATGCTGGGAACACTGGTCAGACAATCACTATTGTGGAATGCAAATAGACAAGCTGGCATTGTGTATTAAAATGGTCTAACTACAGTAGTGGCATCACTGTTGAAAAAGCAGTTTCTAGTGTTTGTAGAGGACACCCCCCCCCCCCACAGCCACATTTTAACTAGCATTCCAGGTGCATCCTCAGAACCTGTGGAAAGCGAAGCAAGAAATTACAAGACACTTAGACAATTTACTTCATCTTTAGCTATGTGTATTTTCAGAAGACTAATAGTGACTAATGTACAGTTAAGGGCAGCAAAGAAACCAGTGAACCACAGGCTGTCAAATCTGGCAGTGGTGGGCAAGTCGAGGGGATCCTGAAAACAGGAGACAGTATGACCTGGAATAATCAGCATGGCTTTATGCATGAGAAATCACGTCCAACAATTCTGTTAGTTCTCTCTCTTCCCCCCTCCCCTCCCCCCCCCCCCCCCCCCCCCCCCCCAAAAGTAATCATGAGCATAAATGAAGGTTTCTTTTGGCTTACTGGTATCCAATCAGGGCATTGAGTTGGAATGTCATGCTGCAGTTGTAAAGGCATTGGCAAGACACTTGGGAGTATTGCATGCCACTTTGGTCACTGTTTATAGGAAGGATATTAAGCTGGAAACAATACAAAGAATTTTGAGAGAATGTTACCATGACTCAGGAGTGAGTTATAAGGAAAAGCTGAACAAACTAGGACTTTATCCTTTGGAACACAGGAGCCTGAAGGGTATCATAGAGGTATACAAAATCATGAGAGAAATTGATAGGACGAATGCACAAAATCTTTGCACCAGGAGGAAAGCCCAAAACTAGAGTACATAGGTTTAAGGTGAGAACCGATGTACTTTTAATTTGAAATGGGCACTAGCCTGAAGGAAACAATCTTCCACATGTACAGTAAATGAAGCACTTATGCTTTTGTCTGTGGTTTGCCAACTTTAGCTGTGTTATTCAGATTTCTAGACACCAACACTTAACTCATCTAAACTAATGCTAACTATACACCATCAATTCTTGTCTAGAATTACTTGTGACATGACAAAATAGCAAAAACAAAATACAGAGCCAAATGGAAGATTACAATTAAGAGCTAAGAACTAGTCAGAAGCCCTCAGACTGGGATGTGATATTCACTATTTACGATGCTGCAGCTGTAAATTGCAATAGATTGTAGTAAGTAGTTTTAGATAACAAGTTTAGTCTGTGGCTGCAAGAAACCAAAACTAAAAATACATTTTCACTCAATGGATTGCCAGCTGCATCAAAATCATGGTGCTCAAGGAATCCAGCCAATGAACAACATGTCTTACAGAAAAACGTGTTGATCTGGTCACTTATCTCCGTTGTTCTACGTAGCTGTTCACTCCATTAAAACTGGTTGTTGATCCAAACAGTGCATAACTGAAATAGTTAAAGGATACCAAATAATTAATTGCAGGAAAGAGCACATGTTAAGCTGTGCATGGACACTGACCGCCACAAATAGATATTCAAGCAAAGGCAAGAACATATTTTCATCTCAAGTACCCAAAATCATTAAGCTTTAATTTGAGAAAGTTTAGATTACAAATCAGATTAACTAAAAGTGAAAATTACCTTTGATACTTCAACCTTAAAAGGCAATACGTCTATCATTGGATAATAGGAGCAACACAAACTCAAATCCAATTGATGTCAATATCCCATAGAATGAAATCCAACTTACTCCACAATAAAACAAAATCGAGAAACCACATGAAAAATTAGTCCCTCAATATTCTCATGCAGGTCCTGGTTTTAAACTTTAGATCTTAGGTACTACACTGCAACTATTAATGAATTTGCTGCTTGTGGCCACGTGCAATTAATGAGACTGTATGTGTAACAAGTTTGTTGAAAGGAAATTTAATGAACTTTCTTTTCAATTTGGTACAAGTTTCTGCAATGTACAGAATACAGACAAAATACATTGTTTGTCATTCAAATATTCATTCTTCCATCAAGAATGCAAAAATTACAGGGCTGATGTTGATTTAGATTGGGTAATTATAGAATGGAGCTTGGCTGCACCACATTCTCCCCTTAACATCCTCTCAATATGTGGAAAACAAGACTAATCTAAATCCTATACTATTTCACTCAAGGAGTATGGAGTACAGTTCATAAAGCTTGTAGAATGTCACATTTAAACCAGTTATACTCCTCGCTCTGGAATAACCCTGAGATATGCATTGGGAAAAGAATGGTGTACTGGAAAGAATGGGAGATTAAAGGTGTAAATACAGTAGGTGATCTCTATGAGAATGGAATTTTTATGTCATGGATTTGCAGAGCAAATATAACTAGTAGATAAAGGGAATTTTTGGAAGTATTTACAAATAAGACATTGCATTAGTAGCATATTCAAGAATGGTGACCCACAAAGTAACCCGTTAACTGAATACTTTACCACAGGAAGTCCATAAACATCAGTGTTATAAAATGTTCAAGCACTGTGGGTGAATTGTGTAACAATCTCAAAGCAGTATGGCAAAAGGATCTTGGAAGCGATATTGAAGTGGTCAAATATTTTATCAAATGTGGGTAGACATATTAGGGAAGAGGGAAATTTATTCAATAAGATAGTACACATTATTGGACACCAACTAGACTACAAAATGGAGATTGTTGATAATACACTGAAAATGTAAAAATGAGGTGGGCATATTTTCCACAAGATTTGTGAGTGTTCCATGGTTCATCCATTTTGGTGTAAAGTTCTTTGATTTGTTGGGAAATTGGTCAGGTTCCACACTGCCCTTGTGCCCATGGCTCTGTCTCTTGGGTGATAGGACAATGATACCTAATGTAAACAATGACAAATTTACCATTTTAAAGTTGGGTCTCACAGTTGCAAGAATTATATTGCAAAACTGGAAAAAAACCCAGATGTCCCACTGTGAAGGAATGGACTGAGGAAATGATTAAGATTTCATCACACGAACACATGTTGGGAAGAATTAACAGTGAGGGAAAGTGCAAGACACGTGGGATCAATTTTGATTGTATGTTAATTTAAATTACAACTTCTGTTTCTAAGTTTTATTTGTTTTCTTGTCATGGGATGGCTATGTAATATGGTGTACTGTATCTGCTCTATATGCTGCTTTATAAAATAAGAACAAAAATTTGTATTACAAAAAAAAGCCAAAGCTATTAACCCTCAAAATATGAGAATATTTACGTGAACAAACTTAATATTCAATTGTTTTCATATTTAAATACAAGGTACACTGGAATCAAATTTGCCATCAGAATTGACATTTTATTTCTAATTAGTTAGGAAGTACTTAGAACATGTTTCATAATGGTTCAGCATCAAGATTAGCATATTAATGCAGTCTTGTCATTAAGGATGATTTGCTTACTAGTTCTATGGGTTCCAAGGGAACTGATAAGGGCTATGTGGAACTCAGACCGTCAAGAGGTGGAGTTTTAATATTTATAGAGCAAGTAGTGCAAGAGGCAGTGCAATTTTCTTTACTGAGCTGCACCATTTTCTCCTGCAAAGCCTCTCCCTATCTACCAAACACGAGGAAATCTGCAGATGCTGGAAATTCAAGCCACACACATCAAATTTGCTGGTGAACGCAGCAGGCCAGGCAGCATCTCTAGGAAGAGGTATAGTTGACATTTCAGGCTGAGACCCTTCATCAGCACTAACTGAAAGAGCTAGTAAGAGATTTGAAAGTGGGCATTGGCACTGCTTCCTGCACACATGCTGAGCTCGCTGACTTCATTAACTTTGCCTCCAGCTTTAACCCTGCCCTCAAGTTTACCTGGTCCATTTCTGACACCTCCCTCCCCTTTCTAGGTCTTTCTGTCTGTCTCTGGAGACAGCTTATCTACTGATGCCTACTATAAGCCTACTGACTCTCACAGCTCTAGGGACTATTCCTCTTCTCACACTGTCTCTTGCAAAAAAAATGCCATCCCCTTCTCGCAATTCCTCCATCTCCACCTCATCTCCTCTCAGGATGAGGCTTTTCATTCCAGGATGAAGGAGAGGTCCTTTTTTTTTATATTAAAAAAAAGGGGCTTCCCTTCCTCCACCATCAACTCTGCTCTCAAATGCATCTCCCCCATTTCACGCACACCTGCTCTCACTCCATCCTCCCGCCACCCCACTAGGAAGAGGGTTCCCCTTGTCCTCACCACCCACCCCACCAGCCTCTGGGTCCAACATATTATTCTCCGTAACTTCTGCCACCTCCAATGGGATCCCACCACTAACCATATCTTTCCCTCACCACACCCGCCCCCCGCTCTCTGCAGAGACAGCTCCCCACGTGACTCCCTTGTCCATTCGTCCGCTCCATCCCTCCCCACTGATCTCCCTCCTGGCACTTATCCTTGTAAGCAGAACAAGTGCTACACATGCCCTTACACTTCCTCTCTTACCACCATTCAGGGGCCCCAGACAGTCCTTCCAGGTGAGGCAACACTTCACCTGTGAGTCGGCTGGGGTGATAAGACTGCGTCCGGTGCTCCCGATGTGGCCTATATATTGGCGAGACCCGACACAGACTGGGAGATCATTTTACTGAACACCTACGCTCTGTCCGCCAGAGAAAGCAGGATCTCCCAGTGGCCACACATTTTAATTCCACGTCCCATTCCCATTCTGATATGTCTATCCACGGCCTCCTCTACTGTAAAGATGAAGCCACACTCAGGTTGGAGGAACAACACCTTATATTCCATCTGGGTAGCCTCCAACCTGATGGCATGAACATTGACTTCTCTAACTTCTGCTAAGTTTGTAGTGGACCTTGTACCTCCCCCTTGTACCCCATCCATTATGTATTTATATACACATTCTTTTTCTCTTTCTCCCTCTTACACCCCTTGCCCATCCTCTGGGTTTTTCACCCTCCTCCCCCTTTTCTTTCTCCCTAGGCCTCCTGTCCCATGATCCTCTCATATCCCTTTTGCCAATCACCTTTCCAGCTCTTGGCTCCATCTCTCCCCCTCCTGTCTTCTCCTATCATTTTGGATCTCCCCCTCCAACTTCCAAATCCCTTACTAGCTCTTCCTTCAGTTAGTCCTGACGAAGGGTCTCAGCCCAAAATGTCGACTGTACCTCTTCCTAGAGATGCTACCTGGCCTGCTGCGTTCACCAGCAACTGTGTGTGTGGCCCTATCTACCGATATCCTTTCACCACCAAGAATGACAAAGGTTCCATTGAGAGGGCACATTTTCCAGGAATGGCATAACTGACTAGTTACATCATGTCTGGTATAGGAAATACACAGTAGTGGACTTTTCTCCAAGCAAATTGTGGGCATATCCCTCCCACTATTGCTAGTATCCACAGAAGCATGCCTCAAGGCAACGAAATATTCCCGCCACTCAGACTATACCATGTTTCCGCAGCTATCACTGGAAATGAGGCATAAAAGCCTGAAATTTCACACCACCATGTTCAAGAACAGCTACATCCTTCAACCATTCAGTTGATGAATCAACTAGCAAAATCCTGATCACTATGATTTAGTGAGACTGAACACTGAACTAGTGACTGCTTGTCCCAATTGTGTTGCCTTGTAAAGCGTACAATTTGTATTTTTCTTGTGAATGTTGCTTATGATGCTACGTTCCTGCAACAAGTTTCATTGTCTCAGGTGCCTGTATAGCTGCAATAAACATGAATATCCTTCATGACTCCAGGGTGACCAAGGATGGGAGCTCAACATTCAGGGATATTCAATATTCAGGAGGGATAGACATGAAAGAAAAGGAGGTGGGGGTAGCACTGCCAGTTAGAGAGGAGATTAACACAATAGAAAGGAAGGACATTAGCCAGGAGGATGTGGAATTGATATGGGTAGAGCTGCATAACACTAAGGGGCAGAAAACGCTGGTGGGAGTTGTGTACGGGTCACCTAACAGTAGTAGTGAGGTTGGGGGATGGCATTAAACAGGAAATTAGAAATGCATGCAATAAAGGAACAGCAGTTATAATGGGTGACTTCAATCTACATATAGATTGGGTGAACCAAATTGGTAAGGGTGCTGAGGAAGAGGATTTCTTGGAATGTATGCGGGATGGTTTTTTGAACCAACATGTCGAGGAACCAACTAGAGAGCAGGCCATTCTAGACTGGGCATTGAGCAATGAGGAATGAGGAAGGGTTAATTAGCACTCTTTTCGTGACAGGCCCCTTGGGTAAGCATGACCATAATAGGGTAGAATTCTTCATTAAGATGGAGAGTGACATAGTTAATTCAGAAACAAAGGTTCTGAACTTAAAGAGGGGTAACTTTGAAGGTATGAGACGTGAATTAGCTAAGATAGACTGGCAAATGACACTTAAAGGATTGACGGTGGATATGCAATGGCAAGCATTTAAAGATTGCATGGATGAACTACAACAATTGTTCATCCCAGTTTGGCAAAAGAATAAACCAGGGAAGGTAGTTCCCCCCTGGCTGACAAGGGAAATTAGGGACAGTATCAATTCCAAAGAAGAAACATACAAATTAGCCAGAAAAAGCTGCACACTTGAGGACTAGGAGAAATTCAGAGTCCAGCAGAGGAGGACAAAGGGCTTAACTAGGAAAGGGGAAAAAGATTGAGAGAAAACTGGTAGGGAACATAAAAACTGACTGTAAAAGCTTCTACAGATATGTGAAAAGAAAAAGATTGGTTAAGACAAATGTAGGTCCCTTATAGTCAGAAATAGGTGATTTGATCATGAAAAACAAGGACATGGTAGACCAATTGAATAACTACTTTGATTCTGTCTTCACTAAGGAGGGCATATAGAACATAGAATATTACAGCACAGTACAGGCCCTTCAGCCCAATGTTGTGCCGACCCTCAAACCCTGCCTCCCACATAACCCCCCCCCCACCTTAAATTCCTCCATATACCTGTCTAGTAGTCTCTTAAATTTCACGTGTATCTGCCTCCACCACTGACTCAGGCAGTGCATACCACGCACCAACCACTGAGTAAAAAAACGTTCCTCTAATGTCCCCTTTGAACTTCCCACCCCTTACCTTAAAGCCATGTCCTCTTCTATTGAGCAGTGGTGCCCTGGGGAAGAGGTGCTGGCTATCCACTATCTATTCCTCTTACTATCTTGTACACCTCTATCATGTCTCCTCTCATCCTCCTTCTCTCCAAAAAGTAAGGCCCTAGCTCCCTTAATCTCTGATCATAATACATACCCTCTAAACCAGGCAGCATCCTGGTAAATCTCCTCTGTACCCCTTCCAATGCTTCCACATCCTTACTATAGCAAGGTGACCAGAACTGGACACAGTACTCCAAGTGTGGCCGAACCAGAGTTTTATAGAGCTGCATCATTACATCGCGACTCTTAAACTCTATCCCTCGACTTATGAAAGCTAACACCTCATAAGCTTTCTTAACTACCCTATCCACCTGTGAGGCAACTTTCAGGGATCTGTGGACATGTACCCCCAGATCCCTCTGTTCCTCCACACTACCAAGTATCCTGCCATTTACTTTGTACTCTGCCTTGGAGTTTGTCCTTCCAAAGTGTACCACCTCACACTTCTCTGGGTTGAACTCCATCTGCCACTTCTCAGCCCACTTCTGCATACTATCAATGTCTCTCTGCAATCTTCAACAATCCTCTACACTATCTACAACACCACCAACCTTTGTGTCATCCGCAAACTTGCCAACCCACCCTTCTACCCCCCCCCACATCCAGGTCGTTAATAAAAATCACGAAAAGTGGAGGTTCCAGAACAGATCCTTGTGGGACACCACTAGTCACAATCCTCCAATCTGAATGTACTCCCTCCACCATGACCCTCTGCCTTCTGCAGGCAAGCCAATTCTGAATCCACCTGGCCAAACTTCCCTGGATCCCATGCCTTCTGACTTTCTGAATAAGCCTACTGTGTGGAAACTTGTCAAATGCCTTACTAAAATCCATATAGATCACATCCACTGCACTACCCTCATCTATATGCCTGATCACCACCTCAAAGAACTCTCATCAGGCTTGTTAGACACCATCTGCCCTTCACAGAGCCATGCTGACTGTACCTGATAAGACCACGATTCTCTAAATGCCCATAGATCTCATCTCTAAGAATCTTTTCCAACAGCTTTCCCACAACAGACGCAAGGCTCACTGGTCTACAATTACCCGAACTATCCCTACTACCTTTTTTGAACAAGGGGACAATATTCACCTCCCTCCAATCCTCCGGTACCATTCCTGTGGACAACAAGTTCAAAGATCCCAGCCAGAGGTGCAATCTCTTCCCTCACCTCGTGAAGCAGCCTGGGGAATATTCCGTCAGGCCCCGGGGACTTACCCGTTCTAATCTATTTTAGCAACTCCAACACCACCTCTCCCTTAATATCAACATGCTCCAGAACATCAACCTCACTCATATTGTCCGCACCATCATCAAGTTCCCTCTCATTGGTGAATACCGAAGAAGTATTCATTGAGGACCGAAGAGAAGTATTCATTGATGACCTCGCTCACTTCCACAGCCTCCAGGTACACCTTCCCACCTTTATCTCTAATTGGTCCTACCTTCACTCCTGTCATCTTTTTTTCTTCACATAACCGAAGAATACCTTGGGGTTTTCTTCCGGAAATAGTAGGGGACCGAGGGTCTAGTGAGATGGAGGAACTGAGGGAAATACATGTTAGTAGGGAAGTGGTGTTAGGTAAATTGAGATTAAAGGCAGATAAATCCCCAGGGTCAGATGGTCTGCATCCCAGAGTGCTTAAGGAGGTAGCCCAAGAAATAGTGAATGCATTAGTGACAATCTTTCAAAACTCCTTAGATTCTGGACTAGTTCCTGAGGATTAGAGGGTGGCTAATGTAACCCCACTTTTTTATTTTAAAAAAAAAAAAAAGTGAGAAACCAGGGAATTATAGACTGGTTAGCCTGACATCAGTGGTGGGGAAAATGCTAGAGTCAGTTATCAAAGATGTGATAACAGCACATTTGGAAAGCGGTGAAATCATCGGACAAAGTCAGTATGAATTTGGGAAAGGAAAATCATGTCTGACGAATCTCAGAATTTTTTTGAGGATGTAACTAGTAGAGTGGATAGGGGAGAACCAGTGGATGTGGTATATTTGGATTTTCAAGAAGTTTTTGACAAGGTCCCACACAGGAGATTAGTGTGCAAACTTAAAGCACACGGTATTGGGGGTATGGTATTGATGTGGATAGAGAATTGGTTGGCAGACAGGAAGCGAAGAGTGGGAATCAATGGGACCTTTTCAGAATGGCAGGCAGTGACTAGTGAGGGTACCGCAAGGCTCAGTGCTGGGACCCCAGTTGTTTACTATATACGAGGGAATTAAATGCAGCATCTCCAAGTTTGCAGATGACACAAAGCTGGGTGGCTGTGTTAGCTGGGAGGAGGCGGCTAAGAGGATGCAGGGTGACTTGGATAGGTTAGGTGAGTGGGCAAATTGGTGCAATTTAATGTGGATAAATGTGAGGTTATCCACTTTGGTGGCAAGAGCAGGAAAACAGTATTATCTGAATGGTGGCCGATTAGGAAAAGGGAGGTGCAATGAGACCTGGGTGTTGTCATACACCAGTCATTGAAAGTGGGCATGCAGGTACAGCAGGCGGTGAAAAAGGCAAATGGTATGCTGGCACTCATAGCAAGAGGATTTGAGTACAGGAGGAGGGAGGTACTACTGCAGTTGTACAAGGCCTTGGTGAGACCACACCTGGAGTATTGTGCGCAGTTTTGGTCCCCTAATCTGAGGAAAGACATCCTTGCCATAGAGGGAGTACAAAGAAGGTTCACCAGGTTGATTCTGGGATGGCAGGGCTTTCATATCTTGAAAGACTGGATCAACTAGGCTTATACTCGCTGGAATTTAGAAGATTGAGGGGGGATCTTATTGAAACGTATAAAATCCTAAAGGGATTGGACAGGCTAGATGCAGGAAGATTGTTCCCGATGTTGGGGAAGTCCAGAACGAGGGGTCACAGTTTGAGGATAAAGGGGAAGCCTTTTAGGACTGAGATGAGGGAAAACTTCTTCACACAGAGTGGTGAATCTGTGGAATTCTCTGCCACAGGGAACAGTTGAGGCCAGTTCACTGGCTATATTTTAGAGGGAGTTCGTTATGCCCCTTGTGGCTACGGGGGTCAGGGGGTATGGAGGGAAGGCTGGGGCAGTGTTCTGAGTTGGATGATCAGCCATGATCATACTGAATGGCGGTGCAGGCTCAAAGGGCCGAATGGCCTACTTCTGCACCTATTTTCTATGTTGCTATGTTTCTAAACCTCCTGGTATTTCTGCCACATTAATGCTCAGAAGTCTTGTCAGAAATACAAAACCGGCTCACCCAGGGGTGGTCAAGTAATTGGAGCTTCCATGTTGGGAGAAGCTTGAAAGATGGACTTCCTCCGTAGAAGACTATAGATTATCAGCAGTACCTCAGGAGTTTTCAGATGCCTTCTGATCGGTAACTTGTGTACATATAGAAAGGGATCACCGCTGCCTGGTACATGTGTTGCATTCCAGGTTGAGATCTCTATTTTCAAATACTTAAGACAGCAAAAGGCTGATTGCCACCCTGAAAGCAGCAATTTCTTCACTGGTGACACCAAAGGTATGAAAAAGGCTAGCTAAACATCCAAAAATCATTCTCGTGTGCTTCAGTGAATGAGTAAATAACCTGAATGTTCAGCTGCAAATGTGCACATGCCACCTATATATGTCAGAGTCAAACCAATGCTTTTTCCAGGGGCAAACAGATTGAATATAATTTCATTATCAATTTAGGAAAGCTTCTCCTCTACCTTCCAATTTTGAATGGTCCATGAACACTACCACACTTTTTGCACTTTAATACATTTTCATTGCAATTTACTGTAATGTGAATTGTACTGCTGCTGTAAAAAATTTTACAACTGTCAGTGATATTAAATCAGATTCTGATCATATAGGTTAGCTCCAATCCAGAACAAAAGTTGAAGGTGCAATATGGTTGCCAGAAAGATTGGGAAGTGTTTGGGGGAGGGGGGGGGGAGGAGGAAGGAGAAGAGAAAGAAGAGAAAGAGAGAAGGAATGTCAAAGGTACAGCTTTACTTGACACCAGACTAGAGATGGATGCAATACAGGCCAAGTTTTGAAAGGTAGTCACTTGCTAGCGTGGACAAATTCAGATAGCCTAGTTATCATGCAGCCCCTCCCCTCCACCCTTTCCCATTGAGGAGTTAAAGCTTGAACTGCTTAACTTGCTGCACAAGACCCATGCTCATTATGCCTTTAAATGAACAGAACCGACAATGCAATGCAGAATGCAACTTTGGCCACTTGCAGTCCCTGACCCATACAATCTTAAGGCTATACATACTGTATTCAAGGACCCTTAGCCCAACTTCACTTCCGAGATACAAGAGATGAGTATGAATACATCTTTAAAGTTCACAGTCATGATCTGAATTTCAACAAGATTTCTATTCATTTAAAAAATTTTTCCTATGTCAAGTATCTTGTTTAACTTGGTCTGGAGTGGCAAGGATGGACAAGTTTATTTTGTTGCAGTGCAGCAATTATAGTCAACACCTTTTCCTTCCAGAAGATTGCCTTCATTCTTGGATTTGGAATGTTTGCATTATAGATTGCCTTGATAATGAAGAATGCATACATAGACAAAGCCAGGTGATTGGATCAGCTGCACTCATTCCATTAACATTCTCTATGCTTTCTGTACTGTCCACACACCATGGCTGTTGATTGGAACCAAACTGTCCATGTTCAAAACTTTGTGCTCATGTATGTACCAATAAACACCATTAATGTTAATATCCATGCAAATACATTAAAAAACCTTAAAAATGAAAATCAAGTTTTATCACATTTTGGTAAATTAGAAATTTCATTAAAATCAAACTGAACCTGTTACTTCAAATTAACCACAACCATGGATCAATTCCACTACCAGGACAAGTGCCAAACAGTGCCTTGTTTTTAAATTCAACCAACTTGTTTTTTAAAAACTAAATGCAATTAAGCCAAAATAGTTAAACTTCAGCTAGACTAAATCATACTTAAATTGAATGCTTACAAAATGTTGCAATCAAAATATTTGACCAAATAGAACCAGGTGGAGTGCAAAGTATTAAATGAAACTATAAACTCCAGAAACATGCCCACTTATTGTTACCAAATATAAAGGTCAATTGACTAGAAATTTGGTATCACATTTAATACAATACTGATTTAAAGTTTGAAATGAGTTCTGATCAGTCTTATGCCAGTTTTGCAGATTTGTTGTTTAGTTTACACATCTAAACTTTAATTTATCCACAAGTACAGCAAGATAGGTTGAAAGTCTTCAAGTGTTTAAACCCACATTTAAGCATTGAAAACCCTGGAGATACAAATACCTACTGGAAATAGTCACAGGATTCCAGAGTGACCTTAATTGACAAGTTTTAGTTTTGGCTCAATGCTGGTAACCCAAATTCAAAAGACTGCGCAGCTGAATGCCAGTGCAAATGCAGCCTTTAAGACATTAAAATGTGGCACTGAACTGTTCCCTTTAGTGGCTGGCCCGCATTGCCACTCTCGGGATAATTCTGTAGGGATGATCTAGTACTTCTTGATATAGAACCATAGAAACTACAGCACAGAAACAGGCCCTTTGGCCCTTCTTGGCTGTGCCGAACCATTTTCTGCCTAGTCCCACTGACCTGCACACGGACCATATCCCTCCATGCACCTCCCATCCATGCATGTCCAATTTATTCTTAAATGTTAAAAAAAGAACCCCCATTTACCACCTCATCTGGCAGCTCATTCCATACTCCCACCACTCTGTGAAGCCCCCCCTAATGTTCCCTTTAAACTTTTCCCCCTCACCCTTAACCCATGTCCTCTGGTTTTCTTCTCCCCTTGCCTCAGTGGAAAAAGCCTGCTTGCATTCACTCTATCTATACCCATCATAATTTTATATACCTCTATCAAATCTCCCCTCATTCTTCTACGCTCCAGGGAATAAAGTCCTAACCTATTCAACCTTTCTCTGTAACTGAGTTTCTCAAGTCCCGGCAACATCCTTGTAAACCTTCTCTGCACTCTTTCAACCTTATTTATATCCTTCCTGTAATTTGGTGACCAAAACTGAACACAATACTCCAGATTCGGCCTCACCAATGCCTTATACAACCTCATCATAACATTCCAGCTCTTATACTCAATACTTCGATTAATAAAGGCCAATGTACCAAAAGCTCTTTACAACCCTATCTATCTGTGACAACACTTTTAGGGAATTTTGTATCTGTATTCCCAGATCCTTCTGTTCCACTGCACTCCTTAGTGCCTTACCATTAACCCTGTATGTTCTACATTGGTTTGTCCTTCCAACGTGCAATACCTCACACTTGTCAGTATTAAACTCCATCTGCCATTTTTCAGCCCATTTTTCCAGCTAGTCCAAGTCCCTCTGCAGGCTCTGAAAACCTTCCTCACTGTCTACTACACCTCCAATCTTTGTATCATCAACAAACTTGCTGATCCAATTTACCACATTATCATCCAGATCATTGATATAGATGACAAATAACAATGGACCCAGCACTGATCCCTGTGGCACACCACTAGTCACAGGCCTCCACGCAGAGGAGCAATTCTCTACCACCACTCTCTGGCTTCTTCCATCGAGCCAATGTCTAATCCAATTTACCACCTCTCCATGTATACCTAGCGACTGAATTTTCCTAACTAACCTCCCATGCAGGACCTTGTCAAAGGCCTTACTGTAGTCCATGTAGACAATATCTACTGCCTTCCCTTCATCCACTTTCCTGGTAACCTCCTCGAAAAACTCCAACAGATTGGGTCAAACATGACCTACCTCGCACAAAGCCATGTTGACTCTCCCTAATAAGCCCCTGTCTATCCAAATGCTTGTAGATTCTGTCTCTTAGTACTCCCTCCAATAACTTAGCTACTACTGACGTTAAACTCACCGGCCTATAATTTCCCGGATTACTTTTCGATCCTTTTTTAAACAACGGAACAACATGAGCCACTCTCCAATCCTCCGGCACTTCACCCGTAGACAGCGATATTTTAAATATTTCTGCCAGGGCCCCCGCAATTTCAACACTAGTCTCCTTCAAGGTCTGAGGGAACACTATCAGTTTAATTCTCCATTCCACTGATCCATTTGTCTGACCTCTTGCCCTGTTACAAGCCCCACAGGAGCAAGGAATATTTCTAACTGGCCAAGTTGCAGCCTTCTGAAGTCCTATCAAATTTATCACCTTATGACAACTTCCGGTATCAGAACTGACCATTTCTGCAAGTCATTCAGTGATAGGATACAGTTTTCCCTGTTAGAAATGTGGAATCTGCTAGACATGTCTCAATTTAGTAAGAACAATTACCACAACCACTAGCTTGATTTCACCCCATTACATACAGCCTTTGTCCTCTATCACTTGGCAACTTCAAGGCCCATTTATCTCTTGAAGACCCAAAACTAACTATTTCTCTTCCATAGATGCTAACTAAACCAAGTGTTTCCAGAATTTGCAGTTTAATTTTAATAAAACTAACTGCAATTGTGAGCTCGACTCAAGAATTTTCAATGCTTAGCTTTGTCAAATTGAAGTTACACCTCCTGGAAGGTAGATATGCACACAACCTAAATACCACAAAAGCCATTCTGTAGCCTTTAAAACTTCTAATTACAGAGAGCATTAGCAACTGCTTTGTGTAAATTGACTATCAACTTGAACATGTCATAAAATCAGGACGTAAAACAGGTACAAAAGGTTACATCTTGTCAACATCTCCCATGAAAAACCTAACTGTGGACACTATACACAAATTAAAATTTAGGTAATTTACCCATTGATGTTTTAAAGATAACAGTAAAACAACTAATGAAAAGCTGGCAGGACAGTAGGCATTCACCCTGCCCCAGTAATAATCTAATACCAGAAATGCTTTGAATCATTCTTGCAAGTACAGAATTCCAAGATTCATCACCTTCAGTGAAGGAATTTCTTCACTTTTCTAAGTGGCCTAGTTTTTGTTCTGAGACCAATCACTGGTTCAAGATTGTTCCATGTATCCAGCTTGTCAATTATTTTTTTTAATATACAAAATAAAACTTAAGATTAAACAATCACCTTATCCAAAACACTAGCAAGTGCAGGTTTCTCTACCCACTACTTGTAGATCAAGCCTGCCACCATTGGAGCCAGTCTTTCAATGGCAAGCAATTTTTTTTTTTTTTTTTTTTTGGCAAGGACATCAAAACTGTACACAATATCCCAGATGCAGTCTCACCAAGATGGCACAACAGCAGTAAGTTTTTTTTTAATTCTTGTATTCAAGACATCTTACAATAAAGGCCAACAATGCATTAGCATTTAATTGCTTGATGAATTTGTATTGCAGCTTTCAGGTAGTTTCTGTACAATCTCACCATTTCAAAACACTTCTACATTATGGAAAGTGATTTCCATTTATTTTATTGCATCTGCCATGTGCTTCATCAATTCAGCCTGGCGCTATCCCCTTAAAGGATTTCTATATTCTCATCATTATCTACACATTTCTAATTTTGCCAGTTCAAACCTAGAACTGCCTCATCAGCCAAATCACAACACAAGAAATAGGAGCACAAGTAGGCCATCTGGTCTGTCAAGCCTGCTCCGCCATTCAATAAGATCATAGCAAATCTGGCCATGGACTTCTCACCCACCTTTCCCCCCCATAACCCCAAATTCCCCTCCTATGCAAATATCTATCCAACCCTGTCTTAAATATATTTACTGAGGGAGTCTCCACTGCTTCATTGGGCACAAATTCACTGCTCTGGAAAAAGCAGTTCCTCATCTCCACCCTAAATTTACTCCCCTGAATCTTCAGACTACATCCCCTCATTCTAGTCTCCCCTACCAGTGGAAACAACTTTCCTGCCTCTATCTGATCTATCCCATTCATAACTTTATATGTTTCTATAAAATCTCCTAATCCTTCTGAATTCTAGCAGAATCCTAGGCAACTCAATCTCTCCTCAGTCTAACCTCCATCTCTGGAATCAACCTGGTGAACCTCTTCTGCACTGCCTCCAAAACCAGTATATCCTTCAAGTAAAGAGACCAGAACTGCATGTAGTACTCTAGATGTGGCCTCGCCAGTATCCTATACAATTGTAACAACCTTGCTCTTAAATTCAATCCTTCTAGCAATGAAGGCCAACATTCTATTTCCCTTCTTGATATCCTACTGCACCTGCAAACCAACCTTTGATTCAAACACAAGCACTCCTAAGGCCTTCTGCACAGCAGCATGCTGCAATCTTTTACCACTTAATCAGAATCAGGTTTATTATCACCAGCATGTGACGTGAAATTTGTTAACTTAGCAGCAGTTCAATTCAATACATATGGAAGAGAACAAAAATGAGTAAGTCAATTACAGTATGTATATTGAATAGATTTTAAAATGTGCAAAAAAAACTTTAAAAAAAGTGAAGTAGTGTCCAAGCGTTCAATGTCTATTTATAAGTTAGATGACAGAGGGGGGGAAAAGCTGTTCCTGAATCACTGAGTGTGTGCCTTCAGGCTTCTGTACCTCCTACCTGATGGTAACAGTGAGAAAAGGGCATGTCCTGGGTGCTGGAGGTTCATAATAATGGACATAGCCTTTGAGACACTGCTCCCTGAAGATGTCCTGGGTACTTTATAGGCTAGTACCCAAGATGGAACCAACTAGATTTATTACCCTCTGCAGCTTCTTTTGGGCCTGTGCAGTAGCCACCCCCCCGCCATACCAGACTGTGATGCAGCCTGTCAGAATGCTCTCCACAGTACATCTATAGAAATTTGAGTGTATTTGTTGACATACAAAATCTCCAAACTCGTAACAAAGTATAGCCACTGTCTTGCTTTCTTTGTATCTATATGTTGCAACCAGGTTAGATCCTCAGATCTTGACACCCAGGAACTTGAAACTGCTCACTCCCTACTTCTCATCCCTATGAGGACTGGTGCGTGTTCCTTCATCTTACCCTTCCTGACCCTTTCCCTTCCTGGATAGGGGAGAACCAGTGGATGTGGTAATTTGGATTTTCAAAAGGCTTTTGACAAGGTCCCACACAGGAGATTAGTGTGCAAACTTAAAGCACATGGTATTGGGGGTAAGGTATTGATGTGGATAGAGAATTGGTTAGCAGACAGGAAGCAAAGAGTGGGAATAAATGGGACCTTTTCAGAATGGCAGGCAGTGACTAGTGGGGTACCGCAAGGCTCAGTGCTGGGACCCCAGTTGTTTACAATATATATTAATGACTCAGACAAGGGAATTAAATGCAGCATCTCCAAGTTTGCGGATGACACGAAGCTGGGTGGCAGTGTTAGCTGTGAGGAGGATGCTAAGAGGATGCAGAGTGACTTGGATAGGTTGGGTGAGCGGGCAAATTCATGGCAGATGCAATTTAATGTGGATAAATGTGAAGTTATCCACTTTGGTGGCAAAAATAGGAAAACAGATTATTATCTGAATGGTGGCCGATTAGGAAAGGGGGGGGTGCAACGAGACCTGGGTGTCATTATACACCAGTCATTGAAAGTGGGCATGCAGGTACAGCAGGCGGTGAAAAAGGCAAATGGTATGCTGGCATTTATAGCGAGAGGATTCGAGTACAGGAGCAGGGAGGTACTACTGCAGTTGTACAAGGCCTTGGTGAGACCACACCTGGAGTATTGTGTGCAGTTTTAGTCCCCTAATCTGAGGAAAGACATCCTTGCCATAGAGGGAGTACAAAGAAGGTTCACCAGATTGATTCCTGGGATGGCAAGACTTTCATATGAAGATAGACTGGATGAACTGGGCTTGTACTCGTTGGAATTTAGAAGATTGAGGGGGATCTGATTGAAACGTATAAAATCCTAAAGGGATTGGACAGGCTAGATGCAGGAAGATTGTTCCCGATGTTGGGGAAGTCCAGAATGAGGGGTCACAGTTTGAGGATAAAGGGGAAGCCTTTTAGGACCGAAATTAGGAAAAACTTCTTCACACAGAGTGGTGAATCTGTGGAATTCTCTGCCACAGGAAACAGTTGAGGCCAGTTCATTGGCTATATTTAAGAGGGAGTTTGATATGGCCCTTGTGGCTACAGGGATCAGGGGGTATGGAGGGAAGGCTGGGGCAGGGTTCTGAGTTGGATGATCAGCCATGATCATAATAAATGGTGGTGCAGGCTCAAAGGGCCGAATGGCCTACTCCTGCACCTATTTTCTATGTTTCTGACGTCCACAATCAGCTCTTTCGTCTTACTGACATTGTGCCAGTTGTTGCTGCGGCACCATTCCACTAGTTGACATCTCACTCCTGTACGCCCTCTTGTCACCACCTGAGATTCTACCAACAATGGTTGTATCGTCAGCAAATTTATAGAGGTATTTGAGCTGTGCCTAGCCAGTCATTTGTATATAGAGTGTAGAACAGTGGGCTAAGCACACACCCGAGGTGTGCCGGTGTTGATCATCAGCGAGGATGATTGTTATCACCAATCGGCACATTGTGGTCTTGTTAGGAAGTCAAGGATCCAGTTGCAGAAGGAGGTACAGAGGCCCAGGTTCAGCAACTTCTCAATCAGGATTGTGGGAATGATGGTATTAAATGCTGAGCCATAGTTGGCAAACAGCATCCTGACATGTGTTTGTGTTGTCCAGGTGGTCTAAAACTGTGTGGAGAGCCACTGACACTGCATCTGCCATTGATCTATTGTGGCGATAGGCAAAATTACCTGATCTTCCAATTTGGAAGAAAAAAATGGATCACCTCACATTTACCAACATTGTACTCCATCTGGCAGACCCTTCCCCACTCACTTAACCTATATCTTTCTGCAGACTACCCTCTGCACAATTTGCTTTTCCACTCAATTTAGCATCATCAGCAAACTTAAATACACTACATTCAGCCCCTTTGCCAGCTGGGAAATGTTTATCATGAACAGTTGCAGCAGACCCCTGCAGCACAACACCCACCACTGATTACTAACCAGAGTAACACCATGTATCCCAATTCTGCTTTCTATTGCTTAGCCAATTCTTTATCTATACTAATACATCACTACTAGTTCTATGCATTGTTACGGACAAGTCTTATGTGGTACCTTATCAAACGCCTTCTGGAAATCCAAGTAAATAACATCCATCTGCTCCTCTCTATCCATGCATTTGTTATATTCTCAAACTCCAGTAAGTTTGTGAAATGAGACTTGCCTTTGCTGAATCCATGTGTGTCTGATGGATCCATTTCTTTCCAGATGCCTATTTAATGACATCATTAAAGGTGTTAAACTGACTAGCCGATAGTTACCTGTTTTTTGCCTATACCTTTTTCTGAACAGTGGCGTGATATTCACCTTCGTCCAATCTGCCAGGACTTGTCCAGAGAATTTTGGTAAATTATCACCAAAGCCTCATCTATAACCTCTTTCTTTCAGTACCCTAGGATGCACTCCATCCAGACCAAGGGACTCTTCTATCTTTAGGCCCACAAGTTTGCTCAGCATTACTCCTTTAGTGATAGCTATTGTATTGAGATCCTCATCTCCCATCGTATTCTTATCACCTCTTCAGCATGTTAGACATGTCCTCCACTATGAAAACAGACACAAAATAGTCATTCAAAGCCTCAGCTGTTCCCTTATTACCCAATACAAATTCTCCTTCATCCTTCAAGGTACCTGCATTCACTTTGGCCACCCTTTTCCACTTTATTATAAAAAACTTACTATTTTTATATTTTGTGCTAGTTTATTTTATTAAAATACCTTCCCTATCTTTATTGCTCACCTAATGGTTCTTTGTTGCTTTTAAAGTTCTCCCAATCTTCCAGTTTCCCACTACTCTTGGCTATTTTGTACACAAGTTTTTAATTTGATACCTCCTCATTTCCTTAGGTATCTATGGCTGGCTCTCCCCACCTTTACAGTCCTTGCTTTTAACTAGAATATACTTTTGTTGAACACTGAAAAATCTTTGAAAATCTTTCACTGTTCCACCATAAAGCCCGTGTTCCCAGTCTACCCTATCTAACTCCTCCCTTATCCTGTTGTCTCCTTTGTTTAGGCATACACTGGTTTTAGATCAAACTATTACACCCTCCATTTATACAGGACCCCCTCCATTTGTATGAGAAACTCAATCATACTGTGTTCATTTTTCAAGAGGATCCAACTACAAGATCACTAATTTTACCTGTCTCGTTAGATAGGACCAGACCCAAAATAGCATGTTGCCTTGTAGGTTCAGTAATCTGCTGTTCATAGAATGAATGTGATGGCATTCTTGAGGTCCTGCTCAAAAATGCCTTGACCAATTTGATTCACCCAATGTACATGTTAAGGTCCATGTTAGCTGCTGTTCCATTCTTACATACCTGAGATATTTCTCAGTTTATTGCCTGTGCCATGTAATGTTACTACTCAGTGGCTGACAGACAACTCCCAGTGATTTTTCCCCCCTTTATTATTCCTAATCTCTACCCAGATGGATTCAACATTCTGCTCCTTAGATCTTGTATCATGTCTCACTAATGCCCTGATTAATTTGATCACAAATTCCTGCTTCTTGCACCTGTGCTGAACTCATCAACTTCTTCACTTTTGCCTCCAACTTCCACCTTGCCCACAAGTTTATCTGGTCCATTTCCAACACCTCCCTTCCCTTTTCCTCAGTCTATCTCCAGAGACAGCTATTCCACCAATGTCTATTACAAATCCATAGACTCTCACAGCTACCTAGGCTACACTGCTTCCCACCCTACTTGTAAAAACACCATCCCTTTCTCAATTCCTCCATCTCTGCTCTCAGGATGAGACTCTTCATTCTAGGACAAAGGAGATGTCCTCCAGTTTCAAAAAAAAAGAGACCAATGCTGCCCTCACTGCATCTCTTCCATTTCACACACATCTGGTCTCACCCCATCCTCCTGTCAACTATCAGGGATAGTGTTCCTCTTATTCTCACCTACCACCCAAGCCTCCTCATCCAGCACACAATTCTCTGAAACTTCCACCACCTTCAATGGGATCCCACAACCAAGTATCTCTCCCCCTCCCCCCACCATCTGCTTTCCAAAGGGATCACTCCCTACACAACTCCCTTGTCCATTCATTCCTCCCCACTGATCTCCCTCCTGGCAATTATCCTTACAAGCAGAACAAGTGCTATTCCTGCCCCTACACCACCTCCCTCACTACCATCCAGGGCCTTAAACAGTCCTTCCAGGTGAGGCGATACTTCACCTGAGAGTCTGTTGGGGTCATTTACTGTGTTCAGTGTTCCCAGTGTGGCCTCCTGTACATCAGCGAGACCCGACAGATTGGGAGACCACTTCGCCAAACAACTATGCTCCATCCACTAGAAGCAGGATCTCCTAGTGGCCATCCATTTTAATTCCACTTCCCATTCCAATAGGTCCATCCATAGCCTCCTCCACTGTTGTGAGGAGGCAACACTTAGGTTGGAGGAATACCTTATATTGTTTGGGTAGTCTCCAACGCAATGGCATGAACACAAGATTTCTCAAATTTCTAGTAATGCCCACCCCCTCCACATCATTTCACCAATCAGCTTCCCAGCTCTAATTCCTTCATCCCTCCCCCTCCAGGTTTCACCCATCACTTGGTGGTTCTTTCCCCTTCCCCCACCTTTTAAAATCTACTCAGCTTTTATTCCTTCTGGTCTTGCAGAAGGGTTTCAGCCCGAAATATCAATTGCATTCCCCCACCGCCAAATAGATGCTGCCTGGCCTGCTGAGTTCCTCCAGCATTTTGTGTTGCTTGGACTTCCAGTATCTGCAGATTTTCTCTTGTTTGCAATTATGAATAGATTTGGGCCCCAACAGCAATGCCCGTAGCACTCAAGTCCTACCCTGTCAATATGGAAAGTGCTGTTACTTCCACCCAATATATATCAATTCATTACCAATTTACATCATCAACTGCATGTGCTTTGATCTTAACCAACTTGTGTTACCTCAAGTCGTCTGAAATCCAAGTACTACACACCCACTGGTCTGCAACTCATGTCCTCTATTCTGATAGAGAAATATGATTTACTGTTCATAGGTCAATACCAATTTTGCTCCACACCACTTTTCTAGGACTTCCACACTAACATTTCCCCTATTACTATGTTAAGCCAAGATCAGTTGATTCCCATTTTCTAAATCACTGTTCAAGGATCTGTAATGGTGTTCTAGGCAAAACCATTTTAATCTCAAGCCTGGTGCTCAAAACGTAACATCTGCAGTTGTGCATTGTTGGATAGTTTATTGACAAGTTACATCAATGTCAAGTAGTTTTAGAGTCTATGCTTTCACAAGTCCTATACAACAGTTTATTCTTTTCCATATCCAGTCACATCACAGACACCAAATGAATGTAGCAGTAAAATGGATTCCACAGTCAAAGATCAATTTTTTGAAAATAAGATCAAGTTCAATTTGGGGAGGATGGGGGTTTGGGGTTCTAACATTTGTCATTCTTTTGGGGCTCTTCTGTTCTGTGGATGTCTGCAAAGTACTTGAGGTTGTATACATAATAAATGGAACCATTTGAATTCAAAACCTACTCCAATGAATAATCAAGATTTAACTGAGAAAATTGGAAACAAATACATTCATCTGTGAAGTCTAGAATATTCAAATTTAACTGAAGGGTTTTACTGCAAGGATAACAGGCAAAACCAAATACCTTCCCAGTAATCCCAGCACAGTGCAAGGAGAAAATGTAAACTAATGAAATACAAGGCATATTTCACCATCACCTAGCAGATTAGAAATCTGTTTAAAACAATCTAGTGTAGCAACCAATTTACTCAGATACAAAATTGGCTACTGCAAGAAACTATACCTGCTTCAGACATCCGGCTTCACATATATCAGCCTATGCTATACACTGGCCACCAAGATGTTACAGTCTTTAACACGGGCTCCTTTGCACAGCATCAGCTGCTTTTAGAGATTAGTCAAGGTGCTCAAGCAAATTACAGACAAAACCTAGCATAACCAATTCTAAACTGGTGATTAAAATATCATGGCTCAAATATCTTCATTCTAAGATGCAGTGTATTTGAAACTGATACAAAATGCAGTCCAAATAAAGTTGGTAAAGTGACAAGGCAGCAAAAGCAATACTGCATTAAATAAACTACATACAATAGCCGAAATGCAATCATAACAGGTTTCATGTCTAGTAATAGCTTAAAGAATAATTTTTTTTTTTTTTTTTTAAAAACATGCATGGTTTTAAGATTAGTCAGTCTGAAATGTTTACTGCAAGACGTATTAGATGTGTAAGTGGTTTCAGTTGTTCACATTTGTGAACCCTTGTGCAAGTGTAGCCTCAGCTTCAATACTGATTGCAGGGAAGAACTCTCCCCCACCCCCCAATGGCCATTCAGCCCATCTTTTCCCAGCTCAGTAATCCCACATTTGCCTAACCCATACTCACATATCCCTTTTAAAACTTCCCTTCGCTAATTCTACCTATAAAAGCACAATTTATCAAAATCACATTATTGTCAGCACTGATTGTTTGGTGCCAAGCCCAAACACAAGAGAATACCCTAACAAACACAATAGCAACCAATTTACAAGACAATTATGCAGACAGCCATGAGCAGTCAACAGAACCATCATATGCATAAACATAAAACTCCAATGTGAACATTTAAACAGACTAAATAATCAGAGGACAGCAGAAAAGACATTTATTGGATGTTCTGCAGGGATAGTTAGGGTATTACACTGAGTTTTGTTGGGAAGCTGGATAGCTACAGGAAGGAAGCTTTGGAGGTGACATGTAATCCTGGTGATGGACTGGCAATGTCTTCCTAATGGCAATTTAACAACAGCTAGGATGGGTAGAGTCAAGCAGCATTTTTCCCCCCCCCCCAGCTCCTCTTCATTCTGGCAAAAGTCTCAATGTCATTAGTTGACAGCCAATGATCTTCTCTGCTGAGTGGACTGTTGACTGCAACCTGTACTTGGGAGAGGGAGAAGACAATGGGAAACTAAATAGGGGTAGAGCCAGTCAAAACACAATGATGGCAGAGTAAAAATTCATCAGAATATACCGAGATAGAAGTTTCCAAGCTGGTGTCGAAAGAACAATCTCTGCTGCACTTTCCTGGTGATGAATGTAACATGCTTGACCCACTTCAATACATTGGTAATGGTAGTCCCCAGGAATTTGAATGACAACTCCAAACACAGACTAACCATCAATTTCAAAGAGAACAGGTAGGGGTTGTCAGCAGAAGTGAATCTCTTCCTCTACTTCTGAGGGGAAGTCACATTATTAGAGATTAAACCAAATCATGTCATTCATGAACTTTAGAATTTTTTTTTTATATAATGGATTTGTCTGTGGAGGTATAGTCATTTGTATAAAGTGAGAACAGGAGGGATAACAGAACAGATCTGGGGGGGGGGGGGGGGGGGAGAGGAGGAGTCTGTGATAATAGACACTGGATCAGACACATAGGAGCCCAGCCTTACATACTGCTTCCTTCAAAGAAGTTTGTAATCCACTGACAGATACTATAAGGCACAGCTAGCAAGATTAGCTTGCTGTGGTGCAACTCCAGAACCAGTGTTGAAGGTAAAGTTAAAAATCTGCAAACAAGATTGCCACTTTGATACAGAGCCAAGTTTCAATCTTAACCAAAATCTGTAGGTCACAAAATATCCTAAGATTCTGACCCTGGTTTCCACATGGCCAAGGTGTTGACCATCAATACCTTTAACCTTCAAGTTTGATCAAGTGAATTCTTTTCCAAAACTCACTTTACATCTTGTTTCTGGATACATCAAATTACTTCAAGGGCAGTCTAGAGGCAAAATTATTTGAGAATTCTAGAGTACAGAACCTCTCAGCGAAAAGGCAGAGCAACTGAAATAAAGCCACAAAAAGGAAAAATGTAGTAGAACATAGGTAGAGCAGAAGAAACTGCATGGGATTAAAAGGAAATATGAAAACAGAGTTAGAAAACAAGAATCTTTATCATGGCTTGACAGACCACAGGTAATGACTATATTGCAAGATAGCAGCAGTGACCAACATGACTAATGGCAATGTCCTGCAGACAGATCATGAAATACATTTAAAAATATTTCTACTAATTTGTGCACAACTTGAGCCTGTATTTACATTTAGCAATTGATTTTAGGTTGACTGAGCAATCTGGTGGTTTTGGTATCACAGAGGGAATTAGGCACGGTCAAGCACAGAGTGTTTCTAACAGCAGATCGCAAACAAATAACCTACTCCAATTCTTGACCAACTCACCGATTAAAGCATTGAGCAAGATTAAAATAGAGGATGAGAATGGAAGGCAAGTGGGTATACAGTGGCAGCTACCTGTGTTTGACCAGTTTATATCCCTCGCTGCTGCAGGAAGATGCAAGAGTCTTAGGTAACATTTGGTTGGTGCAGTTTGTGCATTGGACTTTTTTTTTTAAAAAAAAGGACAATGCAATTCATGTTGTGTTTCTAATTACTCTTATTGCTATTTTACACTATTCTGTTCAGGGCAGGCTGGCTTTGTGGCCTGTAGTCAACGAACCGCAGCACTAAATTTGACTGAACAATCCTGGACTATTTCTAGGACTCCTCAGTTTGATGTTTAATACCGTGATATTCCCATGTTTTACACCATTTGTACAACTTTTTTTGCATATCGGGTATTTGATGTTTTCTTTGAACGTGTTCCATGGTATTTATCTCATGTCTGTCTGTGGGAAGATGAATCTCAGGATTATATACCAAATACACAACCGGATAATGAATGTACTTTGAACTTTGACCTGGGTGCCACAGCAGTGTAGGGATTAGTGCAATATTATTATTACAGCTCAGTGAATCAGCTTGGAGTTCAATTCCAGAGTCATCTTGTAAGTAGTCTGTACATTCTCCCCATGACCATTTTAGTTTCCTTCATGTTATGGTTTTCTCCCACAGTCCAAATAGAGGTTAATTGGTCATCATGTATAGTCCTGTGACTAGGCTAGTGATAAAATAGGTGGGTTGCTGGGCAGCACAGCTCACTGAGCCAGAAGGGCCTATTCCACACCATCTCAAAATAAAAGAATAGGTAAACCAATTACACTTAATATACCATTCCCCTCCCCAATCATTAATGCCTGAGGGCAGTTGGACTACTGGAGTGAGAAACAAAATGTTAATATTTTGACAAGACCTGAATATAGGGTTGAGTTGCAGGAATAATTAAACAACTATATATTTGTTTCTACTTCATGTCAAGATGTGGGTGTCACAGAGTAGGGTTAGAATTCTTGAACAAGTTTCAGTGAAAACTAAAAATTAAAGCATAATTATACAGAACAGGATACATGTCAAAATCACTTAAAGACGACTTGCTCTAGCATACCATTTGAAGCTGTTGATTACAGAATTGAATGGAGATTGTAAAATAGGATAGAGATTATAAATGAAATGTTGATAGCCTTTCACAAGTCAGAAACCTTGCATCAATTTGTAATATTTGACAATTTCATCAATAACCACTCATAAAAGCATCCTATCAAAAGATAAAATAGGTTATTAATGTACAAAGTAATCCAGAAACCCTATAAAAACTATATACAGTGCCTATAAAAAGTATTCACTTCCTTAGAAGTTCTTATGTTTTATTGTTTTATAACATTCAATCAGTGGATTCAATTTGGCCTTTTTGACACTGATCAACAGAAAAAGACTTTCGTATCAAAAGTGAAAACATCTCTACAGTGATCTAAATTAATTACAAATACAAAATAATAGTTGACTGTATTTATTCATCTCCTTTAATATGACAAACCAAATCACTGGTGCAGTCAATTGGTTTTAGAAGTCGCAGTTAAATGGAGATCACCTGTGTGCAAAGTGTTTCAATTGATTGTAGTAAAAATACAACTGTATCTGGAAGCACAAAACAGGAATTCTGCAGATGCTGGAAATTCAAGCATCTTCGAGGTCTCGGCCTGAAACGTCAACTGTACCTCTTCCTAGAGATGCTGCCTGGCCTGCTGCGTTCACCAGCAACTTTAATGTGTGTTGCCTGTATCTGGAAGGTGCAACTGCTGGTGAGTCAGTATCCTGGCAAAAACTACACCAAGACAAAAGAACACCAAGTAACTCTGCAGAAAGATTACTGAAAAGCTCAAGTCAGGAGATGAAAACAAGAAAATTCCCAAGTCACTGAAATTCCCTGCGTACAGTTAAGTCAATCATCAAGAAAAAGTGGCACAGCTGTAAATCTGTATAGAGCAGGTAGTCCTAAAAATTGAGTAACCATGCAAGGAAACTAGTGAGGGAGGCCACCAAGAGACTCAGGACACTCAAGGAGACCCACCCTCAAGCTGTAAATGCTGCCAAAGGGGCATCTACTAAATACTGACTTGAAGGGGTGAAATACTTAATTATTTTGTTTTATATTTATAATTCAGATCACTTTGTAGAGATCTGTTTTCACTTTGATGATTGTTGATCAGTGTCAGAAAAGCCAAATCCTGTGATTCAATAAAACATCAGAACTTCCAATGGGGCTGAATATCTTATAAGCACTGCAGTCATTCTGCAAGCACTTGGGAAATCTTGATGCACTGGAATGGGATACATATAACCATCATTAAAGAGGGCAACACACCATTCAGACAGGTCTGCTGTGATCCAACTGATCTACCTTTCCTTGTGTTAATTTCAATTTCCTTGGGTCGCCATGACCAAAACACCCAATTGTCAACCTGCAGATTTCCTCGTGTTTGCATCGTCCTAAATACACTGGGTTAGCGAAATCCAAAGAATTGAGAAATAAAAGGAAATTTCTCTCATCTCAAGTGGCCAACTCCTGAGATTTGGCCTACTCCTAAACAAATTAGTCAATACGAACTAGCTCCACATCAATGTCACTGTTCTCAGCAAAGTACAAGGTAAAAGACAGACCACCTCATTTTAACTCTAGAACAGGGATTCCTAACTTTTATGCCATGGAGCCTTACCATTAACTGAAAGGTCTGTGACCCAAGGTTGGGAACACCTGTTCTAGAATATAGTCCTAGTATCAGTCTTTCAATTTACCCATCAATCTAGTGAGTCTTCACTGCACATCAATTTTCATGACCACTTGAGACAAATTTGTACAATATTTCAGATTTGGTCTCACAAGGAACTTTTATACCAGTTAAGATGTCTCTTGTACAATAAAGATGTCTCTCCTGCAATAAAGAGCAGCTTTTCTCTTATTCTGAGCAATATCAGCATTAATTTGTGCAAGACCACAAGATATAGCAGTAGGCCATTTGGCCCATCAAGTCTGTTCTGCCATTCAATCACAGCTGATCCAATTCTTCTAGTCATCCCCACTCCCCTGCTTTCACCCCACACCCCTTGATGCCCTGGCTAATCAAGAAACTATCTCCGCCTTTAACACACCCAATGACTTGGCCTCCATAGCCACTCATGGCAACAAGTTCCACAGATTTACCACCTTTTCACTAAAATAATTTCTCCACATCTCAGTTCTAAAAGGATGTCCTTCAATCCGGAAATTTTGCCCTCTTGTCCTAGACTCCCCTACCATGGGAATTAAACTTTGCCGTATCTAATTTGTTCAGGCCTTTTAACATTCAGAATGTTTCTATGTTATTTCGCCCCCCCCCCCCCCAATTCTCCTGAACTCCGGGGAATACAGCCCAAGAGCTGCCAGACATTCTTCATGCAGTAACCCTTTCATTTCTGGAATCATTCTCATGAATCTTCTCTGAACCCTCTCCAACGTCAGTATATCCTTTCTAAAATAAGGAACCCAAAACTGCACACAATACTCCCAAGTGTGGTCTCACAAGTGCGTTATAGTGCTTCAACATCACATCCCTGCTCTTATATTCTATACCTCTAGAAATGAATGCCAATGTTGCATTCGCCTTCTTCACAACCAACTCAACTTGGAGGTTCACCTTTAGTGTATCTTGCACGAGGACTCCCAAGTCACTTCGCATCTCTGCATTATGAATTCCCTCCATCTAAATAACAGTCTGCCCATTTATTTCTTCCACCAAAGTGCATGACAATACACTTTCCAACATTGTATTTCATTTGCCACTTCTTTGCCCATTCCCCTAAACTATCCAAGTCTCTCTGAGGCTCTGTTTCCTCAACACTACCCACTCCTCCATCCATCTTTGTATCATCGTCAAATTTAGACACAAATCCATTAATACCATAGTCCAAATCACTGACATACATCGTGAAAAGCAGCGGTCCCAATACTGACCCCTGTGGAACTCCACTGGTAACCAGCAGCCAGAATAGGATCCCTTTATTCCTACTGTTCTCTGCCAACAAGCCAATGCTCCACAAACTCTAGTAACTTCCCTGTAATTCCATGGGCTCTTATCTTGCTAAGCAGCCTCATGTGTGGCACCTTGTCAAAGGCCTTCTGAAAATCCAAGTACACCACACCTACTGCATCTCCTTTGTCTACCCTGCTTGTAATTTCCTCAAAGAACTGCAGGTGGTTTGTCAGGCAGGATTTTCCTTTCAGGAAACCATGCTATCTTTGACCTATCTTGTCATGTGCCTCTAGGTACTCCATAAACTCATCCCCAACAATCGATTCCAACAACTTCCCAACCACTGAGTCAGGCTAACAGGTCTATAGTTTCCTTTCTGCTGCCTCCCGCCCTTCTTAAATAGAGTAACATTTGCAATTTTCCAGTCATCCAGTACAATGCCAAAATTTATCGATTCTTGAAAGATCGTCATTAATGTCGCCACAATCTCTGCAGCTACTTCCTTCAGAACCTGAGGGTGCATTCCATCAGGTCCAGGAGATTTATCCACCTTCAAACCATTTAAGTTTCCTCAGCACCTTCTCAGTCATAATTTTCACTGCACAAACTTCACTTCCCTGACACTCTTGAATGTACGATATAATGCAGATGTCTTCCACTGTGAAGACTGATGCAAAATACACATTTGGCTCCTCTACTATCTCTGCATCTCATTACAATATCCCCAGCATCATCTTCTATTGGTCCTATATCCACCCTCGACTCTTACCCTTTATATACTTGATAAAAAGTTTTTTCTTCCTTTGATATTAGTCACCAATTTCCTCTCAATGTCTTTCCCTTCCAAATGACCTTCTTAGTTTCCTTCCGCAAGTTTTAAAAAAATCTCCCCAATCCTCTATCTTCCCACTTGCTCTGGCTTCCTTGTATGCTCTTTTGCTTTCACACCACCATCAAGACACCTGAAACAAAAGCTCAACTACAGCTGTAACTTAACTAAATGCATATTTCTGAAATCTCACTGTCAACTGCATTACCACCATCTATCCAGTCACAATTAAAACTTAAAAGCAATTCATAGACAAAACTTAAACAAGCCAGATAGCAATGAAGGACAATACCAAAAGTGCCCAAATACAAATATTACTAAAAGCAGTAAAATCCAGACATTTTATTGGCAATTAATGTTATTTTGTTAGTTAAGTTGGAGAAATAAAACTGTTTCATTTCCCAGCTATCTACAATACCACCCTCAACATCTGAAAAGCAATTCTTACCGCACAAGAACAGCAAGTTCCAGTAAGCAGCAGAACTGAATCAGAAGTATATTGCAAGATAAATTGCCTAACAAGCATCCATGTGAAGTGACCCTTGCTTTTAGACCAGAAAGCAAGGCTTTAACTTTTCAAGATACTTTGGTAGTCTCATCTTTCCCTCTTACAATACAATCTTACCCCAACCCAGGAGATTATATGCACAAATTTCTGGTTTATCCTCAATTTCAAGCACCCAAAATTGCTGCCCATGCTTTTAGTTACACAGGACCCCAGCTGAAATTCAGTCACTAAACAGACATCCTTTAAAATTTACCTCTGACCAAATTTGGTCAATTTTGCAGACACTTATAATCCAGTAAAACTCTTTATGGCATTAAATAAAGCACTAGAACAATACAACATTAAGTGCATCAAAGCCTGAGATATGCCAGCCAACCAAAAACTACTTCATGTTGAACCGAGCAAAATGTTTACCAACATAACTCCCTGTAAGTGTATTACCTCCCACATTCTCCCTGCGACCCTTGGTGATAGGAGTTGTGCAGACTCCTGAGAAGTCCAAAGAGTTGTCTAACATTGCGTTTATTCTGCGGAAGATGTCAGCATTACTGCAGGTGGACAAGGCTGGTGTTTCTGTAGAGCGGGGCACATCCCAGCAATCCTGCCCCGTGCCACTCTCGTCGTTCTGAAAAATATTAAGTTATTAGAAAGCCACTTTCGTAATTTCACATTCAAATTAAGTTACCTCTACCATACACTTCATGAGCTGTCCCGCGAACGGAGGAGCGCGGTGGTACGAGGGTCTGCACTGCGCCCAACTGGCATGGAAGGCCGTCCAAACCCGCAAGGTCTCAGGATGACCCGGGTGGGCCTCACCGCGCATGCGCAGATGATTGCACTGCACGGTCCCACCGCCAGGAGGCGCGCACTTCCACTCGCCTGGTATGAAGGGGCGGAGCAGGACACGACACCGCTCTCCCCCCCCCACCACACACACAAGCGCCAAGGGCCTCGACCCTTTCGGCTCGCTGCGCGCCGGCTCGTCGAGCCTAGTCGCTCGCCTAGAAACCCGTCTGTCCAGCTCAGAGCTCCTGCCCCTCCCCTCATAATGAGGATTCTCCCACCCCGGCCTCTATCCTTATCCACCGTCATTCGCCTCGCATTTGCCTTGGCGCCACCTGGGGCTGGTTGCCGTTACTCGGGCACTTGCGGGGCAATCATCCCGCCCTGCGCTGTTACCATGCGCTGCCGAACCCCAGCTCCGACTCCGGCAACCCACCGATTCTCCCACGCGCTCCTCCTCGGCCGTCAATCACAGCAGCAGCCAATCCCCAACCGCAGCCACCGCCCCGCCTTCACGACGTCCAAATCGACTGCAGAAGAGGGGGGTGCTCGGATTTGAAAGGTCACCGCAGGAGGCCATAATTGCAATAATAAAAGCGCCGTTCCCCCTTTATTATTAAGTAATAGTTTTCAAATATTACCGGTACCCTACAATTCGATACGTGGCGCCGTATGATAACTAGAGTAGCATCTCATTCATCCACCTTTTTACCCCGCCCGCATTTGCCGTCGCCCACCGAGGTGCGCTGGTAAACAAACGCACGTGGCACAGCACGCGCCGCCCCTTCTCCTGCTCCACGTGCAGGCGGGCGCGAGCCGAGCGGAGCGGACCAGTCCCGGGGAAGCAGACATCAGACAGATGCTCCGACTGGCTGCTCGACTTCTGCTGCTGCAGCGGCAAAGCCTCTAACGGGCACTACGGAGCAAGCAATGCTCTTCTTGCAGTGTGCATTCCCAGAAAACCAGAGTCATGAAGAACAAACGATTCTGGGTCATGTTCGATTTCTGCAACGCCTTTTTTTTCCCGGAACGGTGCCAAGATTCTTGCATACATCTTCACTACCTACTTCAAGCACACGTGCGCATGGTACTTTTAAGTTCAGTTCCCATAGATTGGTTTCCAAAAATAAAAATGCAGTACCCCTTTCACTTTGGCCAGCAATATAAATTAAACAAAAGCATCTTAATGTGTTACCGATAAGTAGACCATGCATAGGCGTCACATTTAGTCCTTACGCCAGAGGTTTGAAAGTTAAACCCCGACAATCGACTGCAAAGCTCAGTAGAATACAAGTGCAATAATTACCAGCACGGAAACATTTTAATAAGCTTGAGGCCGCTCCCCGGTCTAGAGTCGCTTCTGTGTTGCTAACACAACCTTCCACAGGAGATAAGGGGAACAATACAAATTCCGTAGGTCATCGCCATTCTACATTTGGGATGGTTTTAAAAAAACGCATCCAAGGATAGGCAACAAAACGTTAATATACGCAAGCAGTAAAATATTGCGACACTTTTTAACGGTGCACTGAAAGTTGGAAATACCCTGTAAAATGCACACGGGCTCTATCTCGGCATTGAATTAGAGCGCAAAAAAAAACCTATTATTGTAAAATTATTTGCTCCCGTTGCCATTGATATTCCTCACTCTTATCAGCAAGCCCCAGCCGGACTGTCGTGCAAGCTCTTGTTACTGTCGTGACGCACTCTTGGTGCATTCCCTCCCTCTCTCTCGCCTTGTAACAATTTTCCTTACCAGCGAAAAAGCCATGGTCACCTTCCCGACCGGAGTACTCGCCACAATAAAACGGAAAATGAAATTTGCAACACAGCGACTAGCAATGGGATGAAAATAGATCTTTAAAATAAATCAAGACGTTTTGCAACAACGCTCATCGCCCAACGCCCCCTATTTATGTCATTGGCGGCTTTCCGTCCTAACCCGGTGCCAGATGATGCACATTGGAAACACCTGATCTCTTGTCTACACCAGGTTTTGGCAATTTTCCTGACTTCCTCCCCCTGCCCCGGCAAGGGTCAGCGGCTCAGTCTGCAGAGTAAATACCGGAGACGGAGGTGTGACACGAACAAAGAGGAAAATAGGGCACGCAGATTTTGCGACGGAGAAAGGGGATTGTAGAAGGAAAATTGCAGGGCAATGTGGGAAGGCAGACTATGCGGGGGTGGGGCTATTAGGTGTCTGAGGGGGTATTGAGGGGGAGGGTGGAATGCAGGGGGATTTTGCAATGCATTGCGAAGTAAAGGTAATGCAGGGGGCAAAGGAGGTTCTGAGGATTGAGTAGAAGAGTACAGAGTTGTAAGGGGTATGTGAGGGAAAGGGCTTTATAAATGTCGGGGAATTGTGGAATATGTGGATGGGGTTATATGCAGGATATAGGTCAAGTAGAGTATGGGAAAGTGATGTAGGTATAAATGGGTGGAGAATATGAAAGTATTTGGGACCGTCTGGGGAGGAATGGGAGGCAGGTATTGGGAGAGTATGGTGCAACGGGTGAAAATAAATGGAGAGAAGTACAAATAGAGTGGAGAAGGGATACAGGGGAATATGGAATGGGGCATTACAGGATTATGTGGGGGAGACATGGGAGATGGCTAGGGATGAATGTGCAGGATACAGGAGGAGTGTGGTATAGTAGTATGGGGATAGGTGCCATTATAGAGTCATAGTGCACCACAGCCACAGAAATGGGCCCTTCAGCCCATCTAGTCTGTGCTGAACTGTTATTCTGACTAGTCCCATTGACCCACACCTAGATCATAGTCCTCTCTGCCCTTCCTGCCCAAACTCCTCATAAATGCTGAATTTGAACGCACTCCCACTGGCAGGTTGCAGCACCCTCTGTGTGAAGAAGATCCTCCTTAAACATTTCATCTTTCACCCTTAACCTATGACTTCTAGTTCCAGTCTCACCCACCCAACCTCAGTGGAACAAGCCTGCTTGCATTTATCCCTCATAATTTTGCATACTTCTGTCAAATCTCCCCTCATTCTCCGACGCTCCAAGGAACAAAGTCCTAACCTATTCCACCTTTCACTATAACTCAGGTCCCGGCAACATCCTTGTCAATTTTCTCGGCACTCTGTCAGTACTATTAATATTTTTTCTGTAGGTAAGTGACAGAACTGCACACAATGCTCCAAATCTGGCTTCCAGTGTCTTGGGCAACTTCGACATGGCATCCCAACTCATACACTCAGTACTTTGCTACACATGCAAAGTGCTGGAGGAACTCAGCAGGTCAGGCAGCATCCGTGGAAATGAATGGACAGTCGATGTACCGAGCCAAGACCCCTCCTTGGGGCCCGAAAAGGAAGGGGGAGGGGGAAGGAGGATAGCTGGAAGGTGATAGGTGAAGCCAGGTGGTGGGAAAGGTAGAGGGCTGGAGAAGAAAGAATCTGACTGGAGAGGAGAGTGGACCACAGGAGAAAGGGGAGAGGAGGTGAGAACAGGTAAGAGGCCAGAGCGGGGAATAGAAGAAGATGGGAGGGGGAGGGAATTTTTTTAACCGGAAGGAGAAATCAATATTCATACCATCAGGTTCACACCTGTATACTCAATACACCTTGTATTGAAAGTGTGCTCAACTCTTTGATTTACGAAGACTAATGTGCCAAAAGCCCTCTTTTGTGATGTCACCTTCGAGGAATTATGGCTCTGTATTCCCAGAGCTATTGCTCTACTGCATCCTCAGTGCCGACCGTTCACTGTGTATGTCCTATCCTGGTCTGATTTGCCAAAGTGCAACACCTCACATTTGTCTGCATTCAATTCAGATCCGGCTACAAACTTTGACAGCCTTCTTCGCTGTCCACCTTGCACCCAGTTTTGGTATTATCCTCGAATTTGCTGATCCAGTCCAGTTTACCTCATTATCATCCAAATCATGAATGTACAGTGACGGACCCACCACCATTCCCTGCAGCAGACCACCAGTCACAGGCCTGTAGTCAGAGAGGCAACCATCTGCCACCACTGTCTGGCTTCTGCTGAGCCAGTGTTGAATCCAACAATTTCATCCTGAATGCCGAGCGACTGATCCTTCTGGACCAGCCGCCCATACAGGACCTTGTCAAGGACCTTGATATTGTAGACAATGTCCACGGCCTTTCCTTCATCAACTTGCAAAACTAATGTGCCAATTCTCCCTCCATTCCATTCCCCCTCCCATATCTGCTCATTCACATCTCCTCAATCCTGCTCTCCCTATCCACATTTTGGTTCTCCATACCTTCTCATGTTCTGCATTCCCCCTCCAATTTTCCTTAATATTCCCCATATCCCCTCAATCAAAACCACGTTAACTATCCCCAGTTGGTTGGCATCCACCTGTCTTGAAGGACAATGGGTGATGATGATCATCACAAGCCTGGGGGCAAGGTATGGAGATCCTGAGATGCCCAGTTGTCACGATCCCCCTCTCGGCCTCACCAGTGTGGTCCAAACGAAAGCTCGTTTGGCACTAGCGTGGCTACAGGAGCTACCAGAAGGATGTTCAATGACACCCAGCTGCCATAGGGGCTCCGTAGGGACTCTGGATTTGCGGTCTGGGTTTACTCCCGTAGCCTTCGTCTCTCCCAAGGCTGCCCACAAGGCAGTGGGGCTACTTACCCGTAGCTGGGGATCTGGTTCGCAAACACCAGCTGGGCTGTGTCAATCCAAATATTTATATATCCACTCAATTCGCATATCCTCCGACAGTTTACCCACTACTAACGTCAGTCTCACCGGCCTATAATTTCCCATCTTATACTTAGAGCCTTTCATGAACAATGGGACAACATTAGCATGGCATAGCTAATGCTACTCTGTTGTTCAAGGAAGGCTGTAAGAATAAAGAGGGGAGCATGGGGGTGACATGCTGAGCCTGGTGAAGGGATATAGAGTGAACGTGGAGGGAGACGGGGAAGATGGAGGAAGGTCCAACGGAAAGAGCACCACGGGGAATATGGAGAAGAGAGACTGGAAATGGATAAAATAATGAGATAGAGATATTGGATTGGAAAACAGATAGATGGGGATGTGGGGATATGGGGGAAATGAGGGGACATGGAGAATATTAAGGGAAATGGGAGTGGGGAATGCAGAATATAAGAAGATCTGAAGGACCCAAATGTGGATAGGGAGAGGAGGATTGAGAAGATGTGGGGAGGGGGGGATGGAAATGTGATATGAGGATACAGGGTGGGCAAGTAGGGTCACGGGAAGGGGGAATGGGCAATAGGTGGGATATGGGCAGAGCAGAACTGAGAGGAGGTGGGGGGCATGGGGAATGGGGGTCGGGGAGATGAAGAGGGCAGAATGAGAAGAAATGAATGAGCAATATGAGGTGGAATGGGGAATGTAGAGGGAAATTAGGAGGGGAAAGGTGGAATATCAGGAGATATAGGGAGACAAAATTGGGAGTATGTGGAGAGTGGGAGACGGGGGGGAGTGAGCTGATCTAAGGAGATGGTGTGGGTGATATGGAGAATGGGGAATATAGGGAGGGGGACTGGGAAGAAAGGAAAGGAGTAATGAGGGACCAGGCCCACAGCTTATCAACCCATACCAGGGCAAGGAAATGAATTTCACCGTAATGGGAACATCGTGGTACACTTTAAGCACCTGCCCACTTTGCAAATCCACAAGAGGAGATTAAGCTTCCTTTGGTTAACCCACTGGTTTGACAATGAGTTATAGACACTCAATCTTCATCAGTAAGACACTTAGACCAAAGAATAATGACTATGTTGGATTCAACTACCAGAAGCTAATAATTAAATTATAGTAACTATCAATTATCATGTCTGCAGTATGTGTTCTCCAGAGTAAGAGGCAATACAAAGCTAAAGTACTATTGAAGAAAGAGAAGAGCCAATGGTGCATGAGTTGACGTACACCAAGAGTGGAGATGGACTGAGGATGGTCGACATCTCTACCCCATTACTGTGAGAGAGTTAAAGTGTTACAAGTGCTGTTTATTTATTTGATTCATTTAGAGATAGGGTGTAGAAAAGACTCTTCCAGCCTAATGCGTCACAGCACCCAGCAGCCCACCTACTCAACGCCAGCCTAACCACAGGACAAGTCACAATGACCAATTAACCCACTAACCAATACACCTTTGGACTGTGGGAGGAAACTGAAGCACCCGGAGGAAACCCACACAGTCACGGGGAGAATGTACAAACTCCTTACAGAGGACACTGGAATTTAACTCAGAACTCCAATGCTCCCAGCAGTAATAGCGTCGTGGTAAGCACTACACTACCACGGCACGCCACAGCTCTGGGTCAACCGCATGGAGAGACCCCTTGGTGCAACTCTGAAGAACAGAAAAGTTGACTTGGTGGATGTGTATCATAGAGTCCGGGATAGAAACAATCATTTCCTCATCCCCCAGATTCTCCCCTCTCACATACTCACCGGGGCAATTTACAGTGACTGATTAACCCACCAATCCACACATCTCTAAGTCACATAGAAACACAGAAAACCTACAGTGCAATACAGGCCCTTCGGCCCACAAAGCTGTGCCAAACGTGTACTTACTTTAGAAATTACCCATAGCCCTCTATTTTTCTGAGCTCCATGTACCTGTCCAGGAGTCTCTTAAAAGACCCTATCGTATCCACCTCCACCAGCATCACCGGCAGCCCATTTCATGCACTCGCCACTCTCTGCATAAAAAAACTTAACCCCTGACATCCCCTCTGTACCTCCTTCCAAGCACCTTAAAACTGTGCCCTCTTGTGGCAACCATTTCAGCCCTGGGAAAAAGTCTCTGACTATCCTCACGATCAATGCCTCTCATCATCTTGTACACCTCTATCAGATCGCCTCTCATCCTCCATCGCTCCAAGGAGAAAAGTCCAAGTTCACTCAACCTGTTCTCATAAGGCATGCTCCCCAATCCAGGCAACATCCTTGTAAGTCTCCTCTGCACCTTTTCTATGGTTTCCACATCCTTCCTGTAGTGAGGTGACCCGAATTGAGCACAGTACTCCAACTGGGGTCTGACCAGGGTCCTATATAGCTGTAACATTACCTCTCCGCTCTTGAACTCAATCCCATGGTTGATGAAGGCTTATGCACCATATGCCTTCTTAACCACACAGTCAACCTGCGCAGCAGCTTTGAGTGTCCTATGGACTCGGACCCCAAGATCCCTCTGATCCCCCACACTGCCAAGTGTCTTACTATTAATACTATATTCTGCCATCATATTTGACCTACCAAAATGAACGACCTCACACTTATCTGGGTTGAACTCCATCTGCCACTTCTCAGCCCAGTTTTGCATCCTATCAAAGTCCTGCTGTAACCTCTGACAGCCCTCCACACTATCCATAACACCTCCAACTTTTGTGTCATCAGCAAATTTACTAACCCATCCTTCCACTTCCTCATCCAGGTCTCAGAACAGATTCCTGAGGCACACCACTGGTCACCAACCTCCATGCAGAATATGACTCATATACAATCACTCTTTGCCTTCCACGGCCAAGCCAATTCTGGATCCACAAAGCAATGTCCCCTTGGATCCCATGCCTCCTTACTTTCTCAAAAAGCCTTGCATGGGGTACCTTATCAAATGCCTTGCTGAAATCCATATACACTACATCTATGGCTCTACCTTCATTAATGTGTTTAGTCACATCCTCAAAAATTCAATCAGGCTCGTAAGGCACGACCTGCCTTTGACAAAGCCATGCCGACTATTCCTAGTCATATTATGCCTCTCCAAATGTTCATAAATCCTGCCTCTCTGGATCTTCTCCATCAACTTACCAACCACTGAAGTAAGACTCGCTGGTCTATAATTTCCTGGACTATCTCTACTCCCTTTCTTGAATAAGGGAACAACAACTGCAACCCTCCAATGCTCTGGAACATCTCCCATCCTCATTGATGATGCAAAGATCGTTGCCAGAGGCTCAGCAATCTATTCCCTCGCCTCCCACAGTAGCCTGGGGTACATCTCGTCCAGTCCCGGTGACTTATCCAACTTATTGCTTTCCAAAAGCTTCAGCACATCCCCTTTCTTAATGTCTATATGCTCAAGCTTTTCAGTCCACTGTAAGTCATCCTTATAATCGCCAAGGTCCTTTTCTGTAGTGAATACCGAAGTAAAGTATCTCCACTGTCTCGTCCGGTTCCATACACACTTTTCCACTGTCAGACTCGATTGGTTCTATTTTCTCACGTCTTATCCTCTTGCTCTTCACATACTTGTAGAATGCCTTGGGGTTTTCAGTAATCCTGTCGCCAAGGCCTTCTCATGGCCCCTTCTGCTTCTCCTAATTTCATTTTTAAGCTTCTTCCTGCTAGCCTTATGATCTTCTAGATCTCTATCATTGCCTAGTGTTTTGAAGTTGTGGGGCAAAACTTGAAAACTCAGAGGAAACCCTCACGATGACAGAGGAACATGCATACTCCACACAGACAGCACCCTGAAGGCAGGATTGAAACCGGTATTGTGAGGTAGAGGCTCTGCTGATTGTGCCACTACACTCCTGCAGCCTTCAATTGCCTGTCGCTTTAATTTTCCATCCTTGCATTCAATCTGAAAATGTGAACCTGAGATCCATAAGATCGTAAGACGAAGGAACAGAATTAGGCCAATCAGCCCATCGAGACTGCTCTGCCATTCCATCATGGCCAATATACTATCCCTCTCAATCCCATTCTTCTGTTTTCTCCCCGTAACCTTCGATGCCATAAGACAAATGAGCAGAATTAGGCTATTCAGCCATTTCATCACAGCTGCTCCCAGATCCCATTCATCCTCATATACCTGCCCTCACTCAAGAATCTATCGACTTCCCCTTTGAATATAGCCGCGGACTTGGCCTCCACCACAGCCAGTGGCAGAGCATTCCATAGATTCACCACTCTTTGGCTAAAAAATTCCTCCTTACTTCTGTTCTAAAAGGTTGCCCCTCTCTTTTGAGGCTGTGCTCTCTAGTTCTGATTAACCCCGCTAGACGGAACATCCTCTCCACATCCACCTTATCTAGTCCTTTCAGCATTCGGTAGGTTTCAATGAGATCCCCTGCATTCTTCTAAATTCTAGTGAGTACAGGCCCAAAGCTGCCAAACGCTCCTCATGTGTTAACCCCTTCATTCCCGGAACCATCCTCGTGAAACTCCTCTGGACTCTCTCCAATGACAACACTTCCTTCCTGCAATATGGGGCCCAGAACTGTTGACAATACTCCGTGCGGCCTGACCTGTGAGTTATAAAGCCTCAGCATTATCCCCTTGTTTTTATATTCTATTCCCCTTGAAATAAATATCAACTTTGCTTCTGCCTTCTTTACCACAGACTCAACCTGGGAATTAACTTTCTCGGAGTCTTGCACAAGGACTCCCAAGTCCCTTTGCACCTCTGATGTTTGAAATTTCTCCATATTTAGATAATAGTCTGCACTGTTGTTCCTTTTACCAAAATGCATAATCATAAATTTCCCAACACTGTATTCCATCTGCCACTTTTTTGCCCATTCTTCCAATTCATCTAAATCCTGTTGCAATCGCATTGCTTCCTCAGCAATAACTACCCCTCCACTTATTTGTGTATCATCCATAAACTTTGCCACAAAGCCATCAATTCCATTATCCAAATCATTGACAAACAATGTGAAAAGTAGTGGTCCCAATATTGACCCCTGAGGAACGCCACTAGTCACTGGCAGCTGACCAGAAAGGGCCCTCATTATTCCCACTCACTTCCTCCTGCGTGTCAGCCATTCCACTATCCATGCCAGTAACACCATAGGATTTTATCTTGTTAAGCAGCCTGATGTGAGGCACTTCATCAAATGCCTTCTGAAAATCCAAGTAAGTGACATCCTCTGCCTCTCATTTGTCCACCCTGCTTGTACTTCCTCAAAGAATTCAAACAGATTTGTCAGGCAAGATTTCCCTTTACAGAAACCATGCTGACTTTGACTTATCATTAATCTCCAAGTACCTCAAAACCTTGTCCTCAATAATGAACCCCAACACCCTCCCAACCACTGGGATTAGGCTAACTGGCCTATAATTTCCTCTCTTTTGTCTTCCTCCCTTCTTAAAGAGTGGAGTGACATTTGCAATTTTCCAATCCTGTGGGACCGTGCCAGAATCAAGTGATTCTTGAAAGATCATGACCAATGCATCTGTTATCTCTTCAGCAACCTCTCTCAGGACTCTGGGATGTAGTCCGTCTGATCCAAGTGACTTATCCACCTTAAGACCTTTCAGTTTGCCTAACACTGTTTCCTTTGTAATAGCAATGGCACTCACTTCTAGTCCCTGGCACTCATGGACCTCTGGCACACTGCTAGTGCCTTCTACAGTAAAGACTGAAGCAAAACATTTATTAAGTTTATCTGCCATTTCTTTGTCTCCCTTCACTACCTCACCAACATCATTTTCCAGTGGTCCAATATCAACTCTCACCTCCTTTTTACTCTTTATATAACTGAAAAAAATGTTTATTATCCTTCTTTACATTATTGGCTAGTTTGCCCTCATATTTCATCTTTTTCCTTCTTAAAGCTTTTTTAGTTGCCTTTTGTTGGATTTTAAAAGCCTCCCAATCAACCAACTTCCCGCTCACTTTTGCTACCTTGTATGTCCTTCCCTTGGCTTTTATGCAGTCCTCACGGTTGCCTAGCCCTGCCATTTAAGAACAACAACTTCTGTGGGACACATCTATCCTGCGCCTTGTGAATTATTCCCAGAAACTTCAGCCTCCTCTGTTCTGCCGTCATCTCCGCCAGTATCCCCCCTAATCCACCTGTGCAAGCTCCCCTCTCATGCCTCCATAATTCCCTTTCTTTCCCATTGTGATACTGATACATGTGACCTGGACTTCTCCTTTCAAATCGCAGTGTGCCCTTACTAATCAAGAACCGATTAACCTCTGCTTTAAATATACTCAGTGACTTGGCCTCCACAGTTATCTGTGGCAATAAATCCCATTGATTCACCATTTTCTGGCTAAAGAAATTCCTCCTTATCTCTAACGAGAGAAAATCTTCAGACGCTGGAAATCTGAGCAGCACACACAAAATGCTGGAGGAACTCAGCAGGCCAGGCAGCATCTATGGAAAAGAGTAGAGTCGCTGTTTCGGGCCGACTCCTTATCTCTGTTCTAAAGGGACGTCCTTCTATTCTGAGCCTGTGCTGTCTAGTCCTAGACTCCTCTACTATAGGAAACATCCTCTCCATGTTCACTCTATCCAGGCCTTTCAATGTAAATCCAGTGGGCTGCCACCTAAATTCTCTGAGCTTTCTCTCTTCAGCTTCCTGTTCTGCTACAATGATTTCCAGTGTAACTCAGAGTCATTAAAGGTGGAAGCAGGCCTTTGGCCCAACTGGTCCATGCTGATCAAACCACCTATCTAAACTGGTAACATTTAGACCAGAGGACCATCTGACATAGCAACAGAATGAGGCCATTCGGCCCATCAAGTCTGCTCCATCATTTCATCATGGCTTTTCCATTTTCTTCTCAGCCCCATTCTCTTGCCCTCTCTCCATAACCTTTCATGCCCTGACTAATCAAGAAGCTATCAATCTCTGCCTTGGACGCAGCCGATGACCTAGTCTCCACAGCTGCCTATGGCAACGGGTTCCACAGATTCATTACTCTCAGGCGAAAGAAGTTCCTCCTCATTCCCGTTCTAAGTGTATGTGCCTCTATTCTGAGATTGTGCCCTCTGGTTGTGGACTCCCACACCATAGGAAACATCCTCTCCACATCCACTCAATTGAAGCCTTTCAACATTTGATAGGTTTCAATGAGATCCCCTTTCATTTTACTAAATTCCAGCAAGTACAGGCCCAGAGCCATTATTGTCTTCATATGAGAAGCCTTTCCATAAGACCATAAGACATAGGAGCAGAATTAGGCCATTTGGCCCATCAAGTTTGCTCCACCATTCCAACATGGCTGATCCCCATCTCCCCTCCATACCCTCCCCTCGAAAACACACTCCTTTTCTCACTTTTCCAATTCTGATGAAGGCTCCTTAACTCAAAACGCCGACCCTATTGATCCCACCTGACCCTCTGAGTATTCTCAGCCTGCTGTATTTTCCTCACAAAATTGGCAAATTGGTAAATTGATTTATTATTGTCACATGTAGTCAGGTACAGTGAAAAACCTGCCTTACGTACTGTTCATATGGATTAATTCATTACAACAGTGCGCTGAGGTAGAACAAAGTAAAGCAGTAACAGAAAGTTGAATGAGGTGTCACAGGTAAACCGCAGGTAGACAGAGAGGTGCAAGGTCATAACGAGGTAGATTGAACATTATACTTAATGAACATTATGATCATTACTTCAGTGCTATTTGATGGAACTTAGTTCAATCAATTCAGCCGCATATCTCCTACATTACAGCATCTTTTATTGTTGTAAAGTCATCTCAGACGTCACTGTGAAAGCCAATACATAAGGGCGAGTCTTTCATTCTGTAGCCCCTAGTTTTGAACTTGACCAAATTCACCATTCACCAACCCTGCAAGCAAGTGCGGATGCCAGAGCTTCCCTCACCTCTGTGATCTTCAGGGAACTAAGATGTTTCAGGGTTGATTGCCAAAATAGTGCAATGGATTGAAAACCACTCCATTCCAGGAGCGTGTTGGAAAACTAGGTATACGTTGTCTATATATATGGTAAATCATGCTGAAATCCCAAAGCTGGAATTCACTGATTTGACCATAAGATATAGGAGCAAAATTAGGCTATTCAGCCCATCGGGTTTGCTCCACTGTTTGATCATGGCTGATCCCTTTCCCACTCTCCTGCCTTCTCCCCATAACCTTTCGCACCCTGGCTAATCAAGAACTGCCTTGGATGCACCCAATGACCTGGCTTGTGGCAACAGGTTCCACAGATTCACCACTAAAGAAATTGTTCCTCATCTCTGTTCTAAATGGACATCCCTCTATTCTGAGGCTGTGCCCTCTGGTCTAGACTCCCCCACTATAGGAAACATCCTCTCACATCCACTCTATCCAGGCCTTTCAATATTCAATAGGTTTCAATGAAATTCCACCCCCTCCCATTCTTCTAAATTACAGTGTGTTTGGGCCGAGGGTCATCAAATGCTCCTCGTATGATAAGTCATGTCAAGTTTATTGTCATTTAGCTATATACATGTACTGTATATAACATATATAATCATATAACATATATTTACAAACAAGACAACTTTCTCCGAACCAGGGTGTAAAGCACAACTTATGAAGGTAAGGATAAAATCTACAGATAAGTCACACATAAGTAACAAACTAAAGTGCATTAATATTAAATATTGTAAAGTATGGAACAGATTAACCACTGACATCAAATACAGCGCGGCAGGCAGTTCAGAAGCCTAATGGCCTGAGTGATGCTTCCCATCCTGACTGTTCCTGTTTTTATGTATCAGAGTCTCCTGCCTGTGGTAGAAAGTCAAAGAGGATGCTGGATGGATGGGTGGGTTCTCGATAATACTAAGGGCCCTGTGTTTGCAGCTCTCCCGATCGATGGTAGGGAGACCCCTATGATCCTCTGAGCTGTTGTCACAGTGCTTTGTAGGGACTTCTGTTTCAATGCTCAGCACTTCCCACACCAGATGAAGATTCAGCTTGCCAGAACGTTCTCAATGGTGCTCCTGCAAAACTCAGCTAATCTGGGGCCGGGGAGCCTTGTTTGCCTCAGTCTTCTGAGGAAGTGGAGGTGCTGTTGTGCCTTCTTGTTCAGGGAGGTGATATTAAGGGACCAGGTGAGGTCATCCATGATGTGGACTCCCAGGAACGAGGTGCACTTAACTCCCTCTATGGAGGAGTCATGTATTTTCAGAGGGGGAAGGTTCATTTGCACCTTCTTGAAGTCCACAATGATTTCCTTGGTCTTCTTCACTTTCATTCCCACATTCATTCTTTCGTTCGGTTCCATGATGAAATAACATTCCAGTATAAGGACTAATCTACAGTACCTTGCAGAGCTGGACAGCAGGTCTCAGAAATCTCCTTTTACATAACACTATACCAGGAACACACCTATAAGACCAGATTACTGTCTCCCACACTGTCACAGAATTCATCTCCTCATTGGATCTCCCCTCCACAGCCTCCAACCTAATGGTGTCCTGATCCTGTACTTCCTGCTTCTATCCCCTATCCAATATACGCATGCAGGACATTTCTGGTAGGCTCAATGTCTCTGTCCGCTCTTTCCCCTCCAAACTAATGTCCTCATACCTTGACTCTATCCAGTATCCCCCTATCCAGTCCCTTCCCACCTCTATCCAGGACACCATCATTTTGACAGCTTCCATTTTCCTGACCCCCGCTGCCAAATCTTCATTATGGATGTCCAACCTTTATACACCCCCATCCTCCATCAGGAAAGTCTTGAAGCCCTGCTTATCTTCCAACAACAAAGATCCATCCAGCTCCCTTCTACCAACACACTCGTCTGCCTGGGCAGACTTGTGCTTCTGTGAATTAATCTGTTTTGACTCCTCTTCCTTCCTACAAAACAAAGGTGTATTCTTGGGCACTTGCATGGGCAGCAGCCATGCCAGTCTTTTTTTGGCTACGTTGAACAGTCCATGTTTCTTAACTCATCTGATGCTATTTACATCCCTTACCCTCTACATCTACAACTGCATTAGTGCCTCTTCCTGTGTGGAACTCGTCAATTGAGAATGTAGATGTTAAGAAAGAGGATGTGCAGGAGCTTTTGGAAAGCAACAAGTTGGATAAGTCACTGGGACTGGACAAGATGTACCGCAGGCTACTGTGGGAGGTGAGGGAGGAGATTGCTGAGCCTCTGGCAATGATCTTTCCATCATCAATGAGGACGGGAGAGGTTCCGGAGGATTGGAGGGTTGTGGATGTTGTCCCCTTATTCAAGAAAGGGAGCAGAGATAGCCCAGGAAATTATAGGCCAGTGAATCTTACTTCAGTGGTTGGTAAGTTGATGGAGAAGATCCAGAGAGGCAGGATTTATGAGTATTTGGAGAGGCATAATGTGATTAGGAATAGTCAGCATGGCTTTGTCAAAGGCAGGTTGTGCCTTACGAGCCTGATTGAATTTTTTGAAGATGTGACTAAGCACATTGATGAAGGTAGAGCCGTACTTGTAGTGTATATGGATTTTATCGAGGCATTTGATAACGTACCCCACGCAAGTTTTATCGAGAAAATAAGGAGGGATGGGATCCAAGGGGACCTTGCCTTGTGGATCCAGAGCTGGCTTGCCCACAGAAGGCAGAGAGTGGTTGTAGACAGGTCATATTCTGCATGGAGGCCGGTGACCAGTGGTGTGCCTCAGGGATCTGTTCTGGGACCCCTACTCTTTGTGATTTTTATAAATAACCTGGATGAGGAAGTGGCGGGTTGGGTTAGTAAATTTGCTGATGATACAAAGGTTGGGTATGTTGTGAATAATGTGGAGTGCTGTCAGAGGTTACAACGGGACATAGATAGGATGCAAAACTAAGCTGAGAAGTGGCAGATGGAGTTCAACCCAGATAAGTGTGAGGTGGTTCAATTTGGTAGGTCAAATATGATGGCAGAATATAGCATTAATGGTAAGACTCTTGGCAGTGTGGAGGATCAGAGGGATCTTGGGGGTGCGAGTCCATAGGACACTCAAAGCTGCTGTGCAGGTTGACTCTGTGGTTAAGAAGGCATACGGTGCATTGGCCTTCATCAATCGTGGGACTGAGTTTAAGAGCCGAGAGGTAATTTGCAGCTACGTAGGACCCTGGCCAGACCCCACTTGGAGTACTGTGCTCAATTCTGGTCACCTCACTACAGGAAGGACGTGGAAACCATAGAAAGTGTGCAGAGGAGATTTACAAGGATGTTGCCTGGATTGGGGAGCATGCCTTATGAGAATAGGTTGAGTGAACTTGGCCTTTTCTCCTTGGAGAGACGGAGGATGAGAGGTGACTTGATAGAGGTGTATAAGATGATGAGAGGCATTGATCGTGTGGATAGTCAGAGGCTTTTCCACAGGGCTGAATTGGCTAGCACGAGAGGGAATAGTTTTAAGGTGCTTGGAAGCAGGTACAGAGGAGATGTCAGGGGTAAGTTTTTTTACGCAGAGAGCGGTGAGTGCGTGGAATGGGCTGCCGGCAGCGGTGGTGGAGGCGGAAACGATAGGGTCTTTTAAGAGACTCCTGGATGGTTACATGGAGGTTAGAAAAATAGAGGACTATGGGTAAAGCCTAGGTAGTTCTAAGGTAGGGACATGTTTGGCACAGCTTTGTGGGATGAAGGGCCTGTATTGTGCTGTATGTTTTCAATGTATCTAATTTTATCACCTTGGCTACTAACTCCCATCCTACCCTCCGATACTCTCAGACCATTTCTGACATTTTTCTCCCTTTTCTGAGTCTCTCTGTCTCCATCTCGGGAGACAAACCATCCATGATAAACCCACTGGCTTCCATGGCTACCTAGACTACACCTCTTCCCATCCTGTCTCCTGTAAGGATGATGTCCCTTTCTCCCAGTGTTTCGGTGTTTCCGACTCTGCCGTGTCTCCTATCAATATGAAGCTCTCCGTTCCCAGATATCCGATCCGCGCTCCTTTTTCGGGAAATGCGGCTTCCGTTCTACTTTGGTTGGTGGGTCCCTCACTCATATTTCCTACATTTCCAGGACTTAAGATCTCACCCCACCTTCCTTCAGGCAGAGTAGCGATATGGATCAATCGGCCCTCATTTTTTATCCTGCCAGCCTCCACAATTCCAATACATCACTCTCCATCGCTTCTGCCAGGTGCAATTGGTTTGTCTTCCTGTCCCCTCACCTTCCCACCACCACCAAGCCCCTCTCCCCCACCCCCTCCCCCAGCACTGGTGCTTTTCTCTGACACCATAAGAGAAGTAACATCTGTCCCTTCACCTTCTCCCTCACCACCACCCCTTCCCAATGAGGAAGACATTCACATGTACCCCCTCCAGCCTTTGTGCCCTCAACATGGTCTCCTCTACAGCAGGGAGATGTGGTGCAGATTAAGGGACGATTTTGTACCAGCCATCCCAAACTTACCATTTCAACTCCACTTCCCATTCCCACACTGTCCTGTCTATCCTCGGCCTTCTCCACTGCCAAGGTGGTGCCCAACCCAACTGAAAAAAAACACATCTCATATTCCACCTGGGTATGAACACTGAATTCTTCAATTTCAGGTAACCTTTACTCCCTGTGATTTCCGATTGCCTCTCTCTCCCTTTGACCCACCCCTGGTCCTCCTGTCTGATCCGCTTTATCATTCCCTCTCTTCTGCTGTTGCTTGCTTTTACTGTTTGCATGATTTGTGTTTTTTTTCTCTTTCTCTGTGCAGTGGGTGTGGGTCGTTATTTTTTTTAATGGGTTCTTTCGGGTTTCTTGGTTTGCGACTGCCTGTAAGCAGAGGGATCTCAAGGTTGTATAATTTATGCGTACATTGATAATAAATGTATCTTGAACGACAGGGCCACACACACATAAACACAGACGGATGTCGAGCTCATCACCTTGGTGGAAGTTTTTCTATGGTCTTCCCGAAACTTGTTGGTCTACCAGTACATCAAGGTGCTCATAGGGGTATGCTGTCGATTGGCACTTTCCAGGTGCTGAGGGACACATTTAGGCTTGGTGCAGCCATCACAAAGCCTCTGCGGGGAAGGACCACAGTCTAGGAATTTTCCACTACTGGACAGTGAGGGGCCAGGAAGGGTGAGGAAGCCCCTGAATTCTTGTCTGTATCAGCACAGGGGGTCCCATGAGTGGCAACAGTACTATTGGTGTGTGGGAATATAATAGAAAACTACTCTAAGCATTGACTATGAATGTAAGAATAAAGAGGCATTGCACAGTTTATTCTTGTAAGCAACTTTTTATTATGAATAGATTGATTTTGATATTAAATAAAATAAGTTTATTTTGATATAAAACACCCCCACAGATGCTGCCTGACCCTCTGAGTACCCTCAGCTCTGTTTTTCCAGACTCCAGTATCTGCAGCTCCTTGTGTCTCCATGCTGCTTCAGACCTCAGCTAACATCAACCCGAAGAGTTGACTTACAGAGGAGGGTGAAGGTGACATTGCTTGACATTACGGTACTATTTGATATCAAAGTTCTAAAATTGAAATTTATTATCACAGTACATATATGTCAACATGTGCAACCCAGACATTCATTTTCCTCTGGGCATACTCAATAATCTATAGAACAATAACGGTAACAGAATCAATGAAAGACTGCCCAACTTGGGCGTTCAACCAGAATGCAGAAGACAACAAACTGAGCAAATGCAAAAAGAAAGAAATAATAATAATAATAAATAAATAACAAGTAAATATCAAGAACATGAGATGAAGAGACTTTGAAAGTGAGTCCATTGGTTGTGGGAACAGTTCAGTGATGGGGGGAGTGAAGTTGAGTGAAGTTATCCCATCTGGTTCAAGAGCCCGATGGCTGAGGGGTAGTAACTGTTCCTGAACCTGGTGGTGAGAGGCTTCTGTACCTTCTTCCTGTTGGCAGCAGTGAGAAGAGAGCATGTCCAGGCTGGTGGGTGGTGGGGGGCCTGACGATAGAGGCTGCTTTCCTGCAACAACCCTCTGTGTAGATGTGGTGGGGAGGGCTTTACCCGTGATGGACTGGACCATATCCTCAATTTTTGTAGGATTTTCCATTCAACAGCATTGGTGTTTCCAGACCAGGCTGTGATACAAGTAACATCATGTAACCCTGGTAGAACAAGGGAAAATGGTTGGAGTCATACCTTGCAAAAGGAAGGTGGCTCTGTTCTTTGGAAGTCAATCATCTCAGCCCCAGGACATCACTGAGGTAGTTCCTTGGAGTGGTGTCCTGTCCACAACCATCTTCAGTTGTTTCATTAAAACTGGCAACGTTTCATGCCAAAACTCTTCATCAGGACTGGAAAAGAAGGGGCTCCGTCTGTCGTAAATACATGAGGTTCCCTAGATGCTGGAAGTCTTGAGCAACATATACCTAATGCTGGAGGAACTGAGGAGGTCAGGCAGCGCCTATGGAGGGGAATAAGCAATCAGCCTTTCAGGCCAAGGCCCTTCCTGAGGAAAACATCGACTGTTTATTTACCCCCATAGATGCTGCCTGACTTGCTGAGTTTTTTTTTCCGGCATTTTGTGTGTGATGCTGAAGATTTCCAGCATCTGCAGAATCTCTTGTACCTCATTAAAACTGAACTCCTATCCGCAGATCAAAAGTGGAGGTGTTCACCCTGAAAGGGGTTATAAAACTAAATGATAAAAGCGTTGCACTCAGAATATTTTGCTTTCTATGCTATGGACAGTGTCACCCTTAAAATTCAGAGGCATTACCACTGCTGAGACCCCATCATGAACAATCTGGGAGGGGTTACAACTGGGGGGGGGGTTGGCACGGCAGTGTAGCAGTTAGCCTAATGTTATTACAGGTTCAATTCCCGCCTCTGTCTGTAAGGAGTTCGTACATTCTCCCCGTGACCATGTGGATTTCCTCCAGTTCCAAAGACGTGCGTCAGTCGGTTAATTGGTCACATGGGTATAACTGGGTTGCACAGGCTTGTTGGGCAAGAAGGGCAAGTTATTGTGCTGAATCCCTAAATAACAAAATAAATAATTGCCCAAAAACTTCACTGAGTCAGAAAATGACGGTGACTCCAGGAGCAGGTCAGAGCCTGGCTCCCTCTCTGCGAGTGACCCACCCACAAAGTATGGCAGGAGTGTGAGAGACACCCTTCACTTGCTCGTCAGGAAGTCGAACACCAGCCAGGACAGAGCAACCCCGTCCACTACCATAAACATTTAACCCATCCACTCCCAGTGCAGCGGGATTGCAGTGCTCAGCATCTGTAAAGTACTCCGCAGTTTCCCAGCCAAGCTCATCTGTCACCTCCACCTAAACCTTGCAATAAAGAAGGACATTGTGGGACGATGGAAGCACAGCCAGTTACAGGTTCCTCACTAAGCCGTTCACCGTCCTGACTTGGAAAGATACTATGTGCCCCTTTATCGTTAGTGGTCTGACTCCCTACTGAATATCTACATTGGTGCAAGTAAGAGGTTCACTTCTCAAGGGCAGTTATGGATTGGCAGTAAATGCTGGCATTGCCAAAAGACGCTCACATCCCGAATACTGTAATGAATTAAATAAAATCTCAACATCAGCATTTCGAAACAAGCAACAGAGCTTTACAAGGAAATTCTGCCCCTTTTTTTTCCCACTGGAGATGAGAGCCTCGGAATATCAACCAGTCAGACTATATGGGAAGCTGTGGTGTCAGACCAATCACGGTTGTTGGAGGGTGGGGAAATATCTACCACAGCCACTCAGATCAGTCTAAGCCAGGATCTACAAAGGGATTGGTTGGACAGTAAACTGGAGATTGTCACAATCAATCAATCAGATACTGCTTTCTCTTGTAATTTTTAATATATTTGTAGCAAACACACGTGAAATGAACCACTGATTGAATTTGAAAATTAGTGTGCTTATATAGGATTTATCTCCACTCCAATATAGGTTACAACAAGTAAATCAGATTATAAAAGTAGTGCATTAAAAACATATTCATTTTCTGGAAGAGCACTTTAACCATGCTGACATTTGAACAGAAGATTCCCCTGTAAAGTGTATTGTGGATAAAAACACCCCATTTCTACCTCGGTACTTATAGAGTACTGCAGCATCAGTACTGCTGTGCTTATAGAGTTTGGAACATGAGTGTTTTCCTCTAATTTGGACAAGTTTTCCCCCTGAATAGCATAGTAAACTCCAAAATACAAGGAAATGTGCCAAATCAGGTTTTAAAAAATGACAAAGCAACAAAGGGTTGCATGGTGTCAGACTCACATAAGGAAGTTAATTTTCTGCTTTGAAACCTTGCAAACCCTCTCATTAATTTCTAAATTGCCACAGTTCCAGTCTGTGTTATAGTGCACAGCACCTTCCTGCAGGGGAGGCCAACACTCGGGCTTGTTTCCAAGACGTCAGCCGGCGAGTTTCTGCCTGGCTCAGTAAGCTGGCCAGGAGATACCTATATCCGTTTGCCAGACAGCACTAGGCATCTCAATGGGTGTCCGCCATGATTTGGGCTGTTGCATTATTAGAAGCTGTGAAGGTCACAATGACCCCAAGTTTTAAAAATCCTGTTCCAATCAGTATATGGGGCGCAGTTTGTTTACGTATGTAACCTCTAGATTTCAGTATCACTGCAGTTTTTATGATTTATTACCAATCCCAGCAAGCCTTACATAAATGGAGCAGAAAATAATGGAAACACTCATCAAGTTAGGCAGCATCTGTGGAAAGAGAAACAGTTTAAGGTACAGGTCAGAAACCCTGAATCATTAGGGCTGCATCCTTGTTCATAGAAGCTACCTGACCTGCTGAACATTTTCAGTTTTTATTTCCAATTTCCAACATCTGCAGTTTTGGTGCATGGTTAGAGTCAGTTGCAAGCTCAGGGAAGTGAAGTCTTTTACTTCCCAACAGGTTTACTTCTACAACAATCTGACTGCTTCATGGACAATTTTACCCGTCCCAGCTTTTTGGAAACCCCGGCCTACAGTGAAGCAAGGCTGCTACACGAACCAGACCATGTTCCAATCCTACACTTGTAATACTTCCCGATTCTATCTCCACTACATCAGCCACTACATTGGTGCTGCTTCCTGCACCCATGCTGAGTTCATCAATTTCATCAATTATTGCTTCCAACTGCCACCCTGACTTCAAATTTACTTGGTCCATCTCTGACACTTCTCCCCCCTTTCTCAATCTCACTGTCTCCATCTCTGGTGAAAGACTGTCCTCTGAGATCATTTTACAAACTTACTAAGTGAGTGAGCCCTGATGGCATGAACATCGACTTCTCTAACTTCTGCTAACGCCCCACCTCCCCCTCGTACCCCATCTGTTGTTTATTTATATACACACATTCTTTCTCTCTCTCTCCTTTTTCTCCCTCTGTCCTTCTGACTATACCCCTTGCCCATCCTCTGGGTTTTTCACCCTCTCCCCCTTTTCCTTCTCCCTGGGCCTCCTGTCCCATGATCCTCTCATATCCCTTTTGCCAATCACCTGTCCAGCTCTTGGCTCCATCCCTCCCCCTCCTGTCTTCTCCTATCATTGTGGATCTCCCCCTCCCCCTCCCACTTTCAAATCTCTTACTAGCTCTTCCTTCAGTTAGTCCTGACGAAGGGTCTCGGCCCAAAATGTCGACTGTACCTCTTCCTAGAGATGCTGCCTGGCCTGCTGCGTTTACCAGCAACTTTGATGTGTGTTGCTTGAATTTCCAGCACCTGCAGAATTCCTTGTGTGTGAGTGAGCCCTCTGTCAGTCAGGATCGACAATGGATGTTGTGTCCTAGCTGTCTAGATACACAAGCCAGGGCAGTATGAGGTGGGGAACAAGCTGTTGCCCATGAGGCTAGCTCCCCCTCTCTACCCTTCTCATGAACCCAAGGGAACGGCAGAGACTGGTACAGTTTGGTACCAGCAGCATTTCAGGAGTTGCCAGTCAGTGTTGAACTCAATGAAGGACTGCCTTATGGACTCCAGCTCTGGATTTTTCCCTCAGGGTTTTCTCCCAAAGTCTTCCCCAAGAAGGGGTATAGCCACAGGGCAGCAGAGTTTTGAGATCAGAGTTTACCTGCCTTTGCCCCTTCTTCTGTCAGAAGCAGTTCTGCTGGGCTTAGCAGCTAAGCCAAACATGAAGGCCAGGCCTTAGCTTTCTGTAGGGATCAACTTCTAAGTAACTCCCTTATCCACTTGCTCCTCCCCACTGATCTCCCTCCTGGCACTTGTCCTCCCTTGCCACCATTCAGGGCCCAAAAAAGTCCTTTCTGATGAAATGACATTTCACCTGTGAGTCTGGTGGAGCCTTACTTGTATCTGGTGCTGCTGGTGTGGCCCCCCCCCCCCACCCCGCTACATCAATGAGGCTGGGCGCAGATCGAGGGCGTTTTGTAGAGCACCTCTGCTTTGTCTGCTGCAGAAAGCAGGATCTCCCAGCAGCCACCCATTTTAATTCGTCGCCCCTTTCTGACATGCCTGCCCGTGGCCTCCCCTACCACCATGATGAGGCCAAACCCAGGATGAAGGAGCAACACCTCATATACCGTCTGGATAGCGACCCCGCCCCCCCCCCCAACCTGATAGCATGAACATCGATTTCTCTAACGTGGTAATTTTTCTCCCCTCCCTCCTTCTCTCTTTTTTCCATTCCTCACTCTGGTTATCGCTTTTCCTCAACACGAGAAATTCTGCAGATGCTGGAAACCCAGAGCAACGCACACAAAGTGCAGGTGGAGCTCAGCTGGTCAGGCAGCATCTATGGAAATGAAAAAATAGTTGATGTTCTGGGCCAAGATCCCTCCTCTTCCCCTCCTCCTTCCCTTTCTTCCATGGTCCACTGTTCTCTCTGATTTGATTCCTCCTTCTTCAGCCCTTTACCTCTTCCAGTTTCTTGCTTCATCACGCTTCCCCCACACACTCACCTGCCGGCTTGCACACCTTCCCCTCCTCCCACCTCCTTATTCTGGCTTCTGTCCCTTTCCTTTCCAGTCCTGATTTTCCATCTGGGCAAACTCCAACCTGGAGAATTTGGACCAACATCTTGGCCCAAAATGTCAACTGTTTACTCCCTTTAATAGATGTTGCCTGACTTGCTGAGTTCCTCCAGTGTTTTGTGTGTGTTGCTCCAGATTTCCAGCGTCTTTTTAATCTCCTGTGTTTATGAAGAAAGAACTCATCCATTTTCATGCAATTCAATAGTTGACAATAATTATCTCATAACAGACCACTGAGGTCATGCCATTTCCCAGAGGAACAATATAATCAGTCTCTCTCTATTTTATTGTAACCCTGCTCCTTAATCTCTCTCTCACAAATACACATCAAATCTGCATCGTTTATTTTGTCATCAGTTTACACTAAAGTGCACTTGTCAGGAAACAATTAACGTGCTGGCACATCATTGGGATGTGGGAGGAAACTTGGTCACCCAGAGGAAACCCATGTGATCGCAAGCATGAAAACTCCACACAAGTAGCAACAGAGGTCAGAATCGAATTTGACTCCCTGCAGACGTGAAGCAGAAGCACTGCCAACGTGAGGCAGTTGGCAATGTGTCATGTTCTCCTCTGTTTATCTGCTGGTTCTCAGGATCTCGATACGAATCCTGACATGGACATGTGATGAAGAACATCTGTGGACAGATGTGGCAAGTCCTGTGGGCAAAGACCAGCAAGAATGAGGGCCAGCGCCCCCCTCCCAAGTTAGAAAGTTCCCCCCCAGTTTGGTGGATCCTGGGATCAGATGTCTGTAGAGGCAGGAAGCAACGAGGGCCAGTGGCCCTCTAGGTCTACAAGTCAGCGAGTCCGCAGTTCGAGGCCTGGAGTTCAGTGAGTCTAGAGTTCAGGGTCCCCTCATTAGAGTTGGGGTCCTGTCATTGCCGATTTCTGGGGTCAATACCAAAGACTGCAGTCTGAAGGTTGACCAGAAGTCTGGATTTCAAGGCATGATGGCTGAAGTCCACTAGAGAAATTGGAGGCCCAGTGTCTGCGAGTTCATTGGAGACTGGAGACCTCGAAGCGGCCTGTCCTGTCAAAATTTTGAAAGTTTAAAAGTTTCAAAGTAAATGTATTAATAAAGTTTGTATATGTCACTCAATAAAACGATAATAGAATAATAACCATAACAGAATCAATGAAAGGCCACACCAATTCGGGCGTTCCACCAGTGTTCAAAAGCCAACAGTCTGTGAGAATACAAAAAGAAAATAATAATAAAAAATAAATAAATAAGGAATATATACCGAGAACATGAGGTAAAGAGTACTTGAAATTGCGTCCATAGGTTGTGGGAACGTTTCAATGATGGGGCAAGTGAAGTTATTCCCTTTAGTTCAAGATCCTGATTGTTGAGAGGAAATAACTGTTTCTGGACTTGGTGGTGCGAGTCCTGAGGCTCCCGTGCCCTCTTCCTGATGGCAGCAGTGAGAAGAGAGCATGTCCTGGGTAGTGAGAGTCCCTCGTGATGGGTGCTGCTTTCCTGTGACAACATTTCACGTCGATGTGCTCAGTGAAGGGGAGGGCTTTCTCTGTGATGGACTGGGTCGTATCCACTACTTTTTACAGGATTTTCCATTCAAGGGCATTGGTGTTTCCATACCGGGCCACAATGCAACCAGTCAGTATACTCTCCTCCGTGTGTCTATAGAAGTTTGTCAAAGTTTTAGATTGCATGCCAAATCAACACAAACTTTGAAGGAAGTAAAGAGACTGTTGCTTTCCTTGTAATAGCACATGTACTGGTCCCAGGACAGACCCTCTGATCTGATCACGTTAAGGAATTTAAAGTTACTGATACTTTCTACCTCTGATACCCTAATGAGGACTGGCTCATGGATCTCTGGTCTCTTCCCCCTGCAATCAATGATCAGTTCTTTGATTTTACTGATGTTGACTGAGAGTTCGCTGTAGTGGCACCATTCAAACAGATTTTCACTCTCCTACCTCTATGCTAATTTGTCACCTCCTTTGATTCGGCCAACGACAGTGGTGACATCAGCAATCTTAAAGGTGGCATTGGAGCTATACTTACCCACACAGTCATAAGTATGAAGCGAGCAGAGCCGGAGGCTAAACACACAGACTTGTGGAGTATCTGATGGTGGTTGTGGAGGAGATGTTGTTGCCAATCCAAACTGGCTGGGGTCTGCAAGTGAGGAAAGTGAAGATCGGGTGCCATAAGGAGGTATCAAGGCCTAGCTTAGTGATTAGTTTTGAGGGGATGATAGTGCTGAATGCTGAGCTGTAGTCAATGAAGAGCATTCTGATGTGTACAGCTTCATTGTCCGGACGTCCCAGAGCTGAGAGAAAAGCCAATACTGTGTGTGTTGGTAGGAAAACTGGAGCAGATCCAAGTCACTCCTCACTCGGGATTTGATATGCTCGCAAAGCACTTCATCACAGTGGATCTAAGTGCTGCTGGACGATAGTCACTGAGGGAGCTGACCACATTCTTCTTAAGATTGAAGCCTGCCTGAAGCAGATGGGTACCTCAGACTACTGAAGTGAGAGGCTGACAATCTCAGTAAACGCTCCTGCCAGTTGAATAGCACAGGCCTTCACGTTACTCGGCCAGGTACACCATCTGGACCAGGTGCTTTCCATGGGTTCACCCCCCGCCCCCTTAAGATGCTCTTGTGTCAGCCTTAGGTACTGAAATCACAGGGTCATCAGGTGCTGTGGGAGTTTGTGAAGGCACCTCCATTTTGTGTCGGTTAAAGCAGGTATAAAAGGCACTGAGCCCTTCTGGGAACAAAATCTTTCTGTCATTTATGTAGCTTGATTTTGCTTTATAGGAGGTGATGGCATTGAAGCCCTGCCACAGCTATCAAGCATCCTTCAGTGATTGAAGTTTGGTCCAGAATTGCCACTTCGCATGTGAGACAGCTTTCACTTGCCCCATCACTGATGTTCCCACGACCTATGGGCTCACTCACAGGGACTCTTCATCTCATGTTCCCAATATTTATTACTTATTTATTATTATAGAAATTTATTTTTTTCTCAGCTCAAGCTAGGAAAACCTGGGGTAAGGGCATAGCCAAACACGCTCATTTCTCAATTGCTAGGAACTTTCAGACTATTCTAGAAGTGTTTAGTATTGTGGCTTTATGACGATTTACATAGATATTACTGTGTAGGCCTAATTATTTAATGCTATTGTGTAGTGACTTTGGGATGGTACCAGTTGTAGATATTACTATTGGGGCAATGTATACCTTATTCATCTTCCAAAGTCTTCCAATTTCCTCTTTTAATTCAGCATATTTCATATAAGTGTTTTTCACTTATTGATTTCTGTAAGTTACGTGTGTTTGGAATGGCTATATCTAGTAAGTTGTTCTTGCTTGTTTATCCTGTATTATTGTATCCGAATGGTTATTATGGGTTGTCCTATCTGTAATAAGAGATCGGTTGTAATATAATTTGTGGAATTCTAACTCTAAAACTGGATTAGGCTTGTATTTATAATAAGGTGTGATTTCATTTATGAGTTTGTATTTTAAAGCAGGAATTTGGTGAATGACGTTTGCCTCTTGATTGTGCCTGAGTAAGTAATCAGATTGAGTTAAACTGCTGCAGGGTCCTGTAACATGTTGGATTGCTTCTGGTTTTTCTTGGCATTTTCTGCATTTATCGTCTTGAATTTGTTGGTCTTTTATTATGTATTTTTGATAATTTTTTTTTTGTGTTAACCACCTGGTCCTGTATCACCACAAGGAACCTGTCTGTTTCTGGGAAGCAGTCTCCAACTCTGAGCCAGGCGTTGGACACTTCCTTGTCAACAACCACTCTGCTCAGATCGTGGGGCTGTCTTCCATGGAGGGTCATGCTCTTCCAGTGGTTAACTTTTTCTTCAATCGTGATAACGCCTTCAATTTTCTGAGTTGTGCTTTCACTTAAGTTTAGTGGTGCATACTTCTTATCAGAATTGCATATGCTCACATGGAGTACTGAGTCCTGTTTTTGTTGATGAAAATATATATTCTGGATGTTTTATCTGACCCTTGTGCAATATTTTTATGCCTGTTATTCCTCTTCCTCTTTCTGTCCTAGGTAGTATCAACTTAAGCGTGTTTGGGTGTACATAGAGTTTACTAAAATTTGTCATTTCAGTTTTTTTGTTAAGTTTTCCAGATTGGTTTCAGACCAAGATATTAAGCAAAAAGAATATGGGTACAGCAGAAGTGTTTATTGCCTTTGTTATATCTTTATTATTGAGCTCTGTTTGGCAGATTTTCTCAAGTATTGAAGTGAATTCTGTTGAAAGCTTTCCCTTTATTGCAGTATGATCAATTTTCTTTGCTTGCTGATATCCCAAATACTTATATATTTCATGTTCATCCATCAGTTCTATTGTCTCCTGCTGCTCTGTTTTATATTTCACTAACTCTATTGCACCTTCCTTTATGTTTATTGTTCTGCACTTATCCAGTCCAAAGTTCATGTTGATATATTTGGAAAATAGTTCTACTATTTGAATTAATTGTTTTAGCTTTACTGATGAAGGAGCATATAATTTCAAATCGTCCATGTATAGAAGGTGTGTTAAGGTATAATTCTTCTTGTTGTTTCTGATTCCATACCCTATTTTTGTCTGATTCAGTAAATTAGAGAGGGGCTTAAAGCTAGACAAAACCATAGTGGACTTAGAGATTCACTCTGGAAAATGCCTCAGTTTAGCTTGATAATGGTAATTGTTCTTTTCTGATTGTTAATAGATAGGGTGATTATAGTATGTGGGTGCTTCATCTGAAGCAGGAATTTCATAACTATTAGGTGTAGTTTATATATATTAAGTAGCCATGAGGGTGGAACAGAATCAAATATTCTTTGGTCATCAACGTGACAACATGAAAGATTTCTGCTTTTCCTCCCAGCTAGATATAGAATGACAGAGTCTATTATCAGATGTTCTTTACGTCCTCTTTGCTCTTCTGTAAGTATATTGTGGTTATCTAAGTGATTGGGGATTAGTATTGAGATGCGTGATGTTACAATTTTATATATAGTTTGTAAACAAGTAATAGGACAACATTTTGATGGATCATTTGTGATTTTTCCTTTGGGTGAGAGATACATTTCACCTTCTGTCAAAGACTCAGGCACTGTTCAGGATTTTTAAGAAATTGTTGACATGTATTAATAGGTACAGATGAAAACAAGTAAAATTTTTAAACTAGTAATTATGAATATTATCAGCACCGATATTTTTTCTTTATTTTTGTATTTGCGCACAATTAGTTATCTTTTGCACATTCATTGTCCACCCTGTTGGGTGTGGTCTTTCATTGATTCTATTATGGTTATTGGATTTATTGAGTACGCCTGCAAGAAAATGAATCTTAGGGTTAGATATGGTGACATGCAGGTATATGTACTTTGATAATAAATTTACTTTGAGCTTTGAACTTTGAATCATTGGACCTCTTGTACTTTGCTTGCCAACCTGAAAACCAGCAATCTGGCCTCAGCAGACTGAAGATCTCTTGGTTCATCTAGTGTTTATGGTTGAGGAAGGCGCTGAATCATTTTGAGGGGACAAACTCGTCCATGAGTGTCTTTATAAAGTTTGTGACAGCGTGGCATAATTCATTCAGGTCCTCTAATGAGTCCGTGAACATGGCCCAGTCACCAACTTGAAGCAATCCCTTATCTGCTCCTCTACCTCCTGTGACCACCTCTTTTTTGTCCTTACCTCTGATCCACATAATTCAGGTAGGAGGAGAACAGCCAGGTGATCCGCTATCCCAAAATGTGGTCCAGGAATGGAACAGTAAACATTATTGATATTGGTGTAGCAATGGTTGAGTGTGTTGGGTCTTCTGGTGCTGATGGTAACTGGGCAGAGATTTCTTCAAGCAAGTCTGATTTAAGTCCCTGGTTAGGAGGTGAAAGGTAGACTGTTGCTTATTTGTTAATCATAAAATTCAATACATCGAGAGCTCGGTTGACTTCTGCCTTTGGTGGTATGTAAACTGCAGTCAGGATCACTACAGAGAACTCTCTTGGTAAGTAGAGCGGCTGGCACTTAATCATTAGAAGCTCCAGGTCAGGAGAATAAGAGTGAGACAAGATGTGTACATTTGAGCACCAGAATGAGTTTATTATGATGCAGACCCTTTCCCAATGTTGCAGTTCAGTCCCTCTGGTGGACTGAGAGGTCCTCAGGCCGGAGCATTGTCCGTGTGCATGAGTGTAGGGGGAAAAGGGACTGCTTTGCTGTTGTTGTTTTGTTGCCTGTGTTGTTCTGCTAAATATTGTGGTTTGCTATGTTAGCATTGGAATGTGTGGTGAGCTGCTTCTGGCACATCCTTACAGTGTGTTGGTTGTTTCCATATGCACATGATAAATAAATCTGAATCTGTAAGTTTAAATCACTAGTTGGATTCTAAGGCCATTATATCCATTCTCACTGAATTGTATTAAAGTTTAATCTGGCCAAATGTGAGCTGTTGTACCTTGGAGACAGAATGTTGAGGGTCAGTATGCTGGTAACGGCAGGGCCATTAACAATGCTGACATACTGGGGTACCTCCGGGACCCATAGCTTGCTGAAAGTGGCTGCCCAGGCAGATAGGGTGGTCAAGAAGGTGTATGGCATGTCCAACTTTATTAGTAGAGGAACTGAGTTCAAGAGTCAGGAAGTTACGTGACAGCCTTATAAAACTCTGGTTAGGCCTCATTTACTTTCATTTCTGGTTACACAACTATAGGAAAGATGTGGAGAGGGTCCAAGGGTTTAGACAGGGCAGAGTCTGTTAAGTGTGTCCAGGATGGATTCCTGTCACAGTATGTTGACAGGCCGACTAGGGGGAATGCTATACTAGATCTAGTATTAGGTAACGAACTAGGTCAGGTTACAGATCTCTCAGTGCGTGAACATCTGGGGGACAGTGACCACCGCTCCCTGGCCTTAAGCATTATCATGGAAAAGGATAGAATCAGAGAGGACAGGAAAATTTTTAACTGGGGAAGGGCAAATTCTGAGGCTATAAGGCTAGAACTTGCGGGTGTGAATTGGGATGATGTTTTTGCAGGGAAATGTACTATGGACATGTGGTCGATGTTTAGGGATCTCTTGCAGGATGTTATGGATAAATTTGTCCCGGTGAGGAAGATAAAGAATGGTAGGGTGAAGGAACCATGGATGACAAGTGAGGTGGAAAATCTAGTCAGGTGGAAGAAGGCAGCATACATGAAGTTTAGGAAGCAAGGATCAGATGGGTCTATTGAGGAATATAGGGAAGCAAGAAAGGAGCTTAAGAAGGGGCTGAGGAGAGCAAGAAGGGGGCATGAGAAGGCCTTGGCGAGTAGGGTAAAGGAAAACTCCAAGGCATTCTTCAATTATGTGAAGAACAAAAGGATGACGGGAGTGAAGGTAGGACCAATTAGAGATAAAGGTGGGAAGATGTGCCTGGAGGCTATGGAAGTGAGTGAGGTCCTCAATGAATACTTCTCTTCGGTATTCACCAATGAGAGGGAACTTGATGATGGTGAGGACAATATGAGTAAAGTTGATGTTCTGGAGCCTGTTGATATTAAGGGAGAGGAGATGTTGGAGTTGTTAAAATACCTTAGTCCCTGGGGCCTGACGGAATATTCCCCAGGCTGCTCCATGAGGCGAGGGAAGAGATTGCTGAGCCTCTGGCTGGGATCTTTATGTCCTCATTGTCCACGGGAATGGTACCGGAGGATTGGAGGGAGGCGAATGTTGTTCCCTTGTTCAAAAAAGGTAGTAGGGATAGTCCAGGTAATTATAGACCAGTGAGCCTTATGTCTGTGGTGGGACAGCTGTTGGAAAAGATTCTTAGAGATAGGATCTATGGGCATTTAGAGAATCATGGTCTGATCAGGGACAGTCAGCATGGCTTTGTAAAGGGCAGATCGTGTCTAACAAGCCTGATAGAGTTCTTTGCAGAGGTGACTAGGCATATAGATGAGGCAGTGGATGTGATCTACATGGATTTTAGTAAGGCTTTTGACAAGGTTCCACACAGCAGGCTTATTCAGAAAGTCAGAAGGCATGGGATCCAGGGAAGTTTGGCCAGGTGGATTCAGAATCTGCTTGCCTGCAGAAGGCAGAGGGTGGTGGTGGAGGGAGTACATTCAGATTGGAGGATTGTGACTAGTGGTGTCCCACAAGGATCGGTTCTGGGACCTCTACTTTTCATGATTTTTATTAACGACCTGGATGTCGGGGTAGAAGGGTGGATTGGCAAGTTTGCAGAGGACACAAAGGTTGGTGGTGTTGTAGATAGTGTAGAGGACTGTCGAAGATTGCAGAGAGACATTGATAGTATGCAGAAGTGGGCTGAGAAGTGGCAGATGGAGTTCAACCCGGAGAAGTGTGAGGTGGTACACTTTGGAAGGACAAACTCCAAGGCAGAGTACAAAGTAAATGGCAGGATACTTGGTATTGTGGAGGAACAGAGGGATCTGGGGGTACATGTCCACAGATCCCTGAAAGTTGCCTCACAGGTAGATAGGGTAGTTAAGAAAGCTTATGGAGTGTTAACTTTCATAAGTCAAGGGATAGAGTTTAAGAGTCCTAAGGTAATGATGCAGCTCTATAAAACTCTGGTTCGGCCACACTTGGAGTACTGTGTCCAGTTCTGGTCACCTCACTATAGGAAGGATGTGGAAGCATTGGGAAGGGTACAGAGGAGATTTACCAGGATGCTGCCTGGTTTAGAGAGTATGCATTATGATCAGAGATTAAGGGAGCTAGGGCTTTACTCTTTGGAGAGAAGGAGGATGAGAGGAGACATGATAGAGGTGTACAAGATAATAAGAGGAATAGATAGAGTAGATAGCCAGTGCCTCTTCCCCAGGGCACCACTGCTCAATACAAGAGGACATGGCTTTAAGGTAGAGGGTGGGAAGTTCAAGGGGGATATTAGAGGAGGGTTTTTCACTGAGAGAGTGGTTGGTGCGTGGAATGCACTGCCTGAGTCAGTGGTGGAGGCAGATACACTAGTGAAGTTTAAGAGACTACTAGACAGGTATATGGAGGAATTTAAGGTGGGGGGTTATATGGGAGGCAGGGTTTAAGGGCCGGCACAACATTGTGGGCCGAAGGGCCTGTACTGTGCTGTACTATTCTATGTTCTACGAAAGGCTTTTAGCAAGGTGCTGCCTGGAGTAGTGGATGGTTCTGTCTGGAGTGGCAGAGACCAGTGGGTGAACTGATAGAAATTTATAAGTTAAGAACAGGCATATATGGATTAGAGAGCCAGTATCCTTTTCCCAGGGTTGAAATGTCTAATACCAGAGGGCATGCCCTTGAGGTAAGAGGGAGAAATTCAATGGAGGTGTGCAGGACAAGGTTATTTTCGCAGGGAGTGGTGGGTGCCTAGAAGGTCCTGCCAGGGGTGATGGTGGAAGGATGTACGAAAGAGGTGTTTAAGTGGCTCTTGGACAGGCACATGGATAGGCAGAGAATGGAGGGATATGGACATTGTATAGGCAAGGGCTAGTTTAGGTAGACGTTTAGCTATTGGCTTAATTAGGGGCCGGGGGCCTGTTCCTGTTCTGTGCTGTTCTGTGTTCTATTGTATTTGCTGTTTATCTGTGGCAGAGGGCTGGTCAATATGAGCTGATCTTGCCAACAACACCCAGATGCCAAAAATGAACTAAAATTAATTCAGTAACTCTGAAAATGTTCATTCAATGAACGCTTGGGTAATTTGTGAATCTGAAGGAGCTTACGTGTTGATACAGAAGATCCACATAACTCTGTTTATTTTCCATCCAGTCTTTGTCTGTACCATGTCAGATATTGGACTGAGTGAAAACAGGGGCATCATGGAGATTTAACCATAGATCCTGTTGTCAGGCTCACCTCTCAGCAGACAACACAGCAAGGTTCTTTGTCATAAAACAAATGCTGGTGTTGCTGAGCAACACTGGCAGCATAAACAACCAGTTGGAAATAATTCGGAAAGTGCGCAGCTCAGGTGGTTGAGGCCTGGGTTGAGTTGTTCTCCAATCTTGGCAATTCACTTGCCAACGTTCCGTCACCATACGAGAGACATGATCAGTTTACGGCCAGTCGCAAAGTGGCATGACCACCTCTCCCTGGTCTGTACCCATGAAGATCAAGGGGGGCACAAATTTGACTGGGCAAGCAAACAGGAGACATGCTAGAGGATTCCGAGGAACGTGGTTTTCTGCAAGCGATTCTGTAAACAGACATGTAGACCTTGAACCTGTTTATGAGCCAACCTGGGCAAAATCCCAGACCACAACTCACAAAGTTCACCACACAACCAATCAGCGACAAGGTTTCCCCCCTACCTCACAATTGTGTTTCCGTACTGATGACCACTCAGCTGATTGATGAAAGGACAGGCATTCGGAGGACACACCACAATCATCAGCACACTGATGACGTCTCCTCGTATGGTGACAAAACGTTTGCAAGTGAATTGCCAAGATCGGGGAACAACCCAACCCAACTATAAACAACCAGTTCTTCCGAAAAGCTGGTGGGAGAGTGTCAGAACTGGACAGCATGAATGGGAATCAGGGATGTTGTCACTGACCTATCAGTGACATTTATTTTTTTGTGCCAGCAGTACAATACAAGGCGTGAAAATTACTAAAACTTACAATGTATAAATGGATAAAGATAATAGGCAGAAAAATAAATAGATTGCTTAATTATGCAAAATTGGAACAGTGAGGTGGCATTTATGGGTTTATAACCATATATAACCATATAACAATTGCAGCATGGAAACAGGCCATCTCGGCCCTTCTAGTTCGTGCCGAACTCTTACTCTCACCTAGTCCCACCGACCTGCACTCAGCCCCTAACCCTCCATTCCTTTCCTGTCCATATAGCTGTCCAATTTAACTTTAAATGACAACATCGAACCTGCCTCAACCACTTCTGCTGGAAGCTCGTTCCACACAGCTACCACTCTCTGAGTAAAGAAGTTCCCCCTCATGTTACCCCTAAACTTTTGCCCTTTAACTCTCAATTCATGTCCTCTTGTTTGAATCTGCCCCACTCTCAATGGAAAAAGCCTATCCACGTTAACTCTATCTATGCCCCTCATAATTTTAAATACCTCTATCAAGTCCCCCCTCAACCTTTTACGTTCCAATGAATAAAGACACAACTTGTTCAACCTTTCTCTGTAACTTAGGTGATGAAACCCAGGGAACATTCTAGTAAATCTCCTCTGTACTCTCTCTCTATTTTGTTGACATCTTTACTGTAATTTGGTGACCAAAACTGTACACAAGACTCCAAATTTGCCCTTACTAATGCCTTGTACAATTTCAACATTACATCCCAACTCCTATACTCAATGCTCTGATTTGTGAAGGGCAGCATACCAAAAACTTTCTTCACCAGCCTATCCACATGAGATTCCACCTTCAGGGAACTATGCACCATAATTCCTAGATCCCTCTGTTCTACAGCATTCTTCAATGCCCTACCATTTACCATGTATGTCCTATTTTGATTAGTACAACCAAAATGTAGTACCTCACATTTATCAGCATTAAACTCCATCTGCCATCTTTCAGCCCACTCTTCTAACTGGCCTAAATCTCTCTGAAAGCTTTGAAAACCTGCTTCATTATTCACAATGCCACCTATCTTAGTATCATCTGCATACTTACTAATCCAATTTACCACCCCATCATCCAGATCATTAATATATATGGACTGTTCATGAATGTTTATGGACTGTTCAGAAATCTCGTGGTGGAGAGGAAGAAGCTGTTTCTAAAATGTTGAGTGGGGAGGGGGATCTTCAGACTCTTGCACCTCCTCCCCCAGTGGTGGTGATGAGAAGAGAGCATGTCCCAGATGGTGAGCATCCTTCATGAGAGACGCTTCCTTTGTGAGGCAACACCCTTTGAAGCTGTTCTCGAGGGTGAGGCAGGCTGTGTCCTTGATGGGGCAGCCAGAACCTACAACCCTCTGCAGCCTATTCGTCTCACCTGACCTCGATTCTTTGACAGGAAGGGGCTGCGCTGCCCTCATAATCTAGCTGATCCGGAAATTGGCAAGACGAGTAAAAAATCCACCTGACTTCAAAGTGTTTGGCGAAAGTACAAAAAAAGCAATACATTTCTACTTGGCATCTCCAATACACAAAAGCATGTACAGGAGATATGCTGAGGAAAATGAAAGATACAAAGTAAGGGAATTTCACTGTTACAGAAAAGTGATAAAAGAAAGAAGTCTATTGAGAGTTTTATGCAACTAATCGATTAACTGGCCGTCATTTCCACTGGGAGATATTTCCCTTGTTGATTAATGGTTACCCACAGCGGGAGGTTACTGGAGTAAGGATTGACTTCTCACTAATTATCACTGATGATTCATGGAAGGGAGAGCCCGGGTGAGGATGCAGAGGAAATTGACAACAATGGACTGGCAGCGCGGTGATGCCTGTAGTACAGCTGCTCCAGCGGTCCAGGGTCGATCCTGACCTCAGGTGCTGTCTGTGTAGCGTTTGCACCTTCTCCCTGTGGGTGTGTAAGCTTCCCATGGGTGTTCCAGCTTCTTCCCACCTCCCAAAAAAAACCATGCAGATTCGTAGGCGAATTGGCCATTGTAAATCACCCGCAGTGTGTGTACGAGTGGTGGAGTCCAGGGGAGCTGGTGGAAGCGTGGGGACAAAAGGATACAGGGAAAATATGGCAATGGATTGGTGCTGTGAGCTGGCATAGACTAGATGGGCTGGAATTGCCTCCTTTGTTGTTATATGGCAATAAGATATTAGATGTTTCAGATATAAAGCAATACTGGAGAAACTGATTGTTTTGCTTGGAGTCAAGAAGGTTAGGGGGAGAATTAGTAGAGGTGTTCGGGAGCATGGAAAGAATCTGGCTTCTTCCCCGTGTTTTTCCAGCCCCGATGAAGGGCCTCAGCCCAAAACGTCAACTGTTTATCCCTTTCCATCGATACTGTTCCTCCAGCATTTTGTACCTGTTACTCTGGATGGAGAGAAACTTCTTCCACTGCCAGTACAGTCCAGACTGAGAACTGACAGATTCAAGGTCACTTCCATTAAAAACAATGGAGAAAATGGGCTGACCTGTCTGAAATGGGTGGGGGCCGGGTGCGGAGTTTCAGGAAAAGTTATCAAAGGGGAACTGGGTTACTTAAGAAAAATAATAAAAATAAATTCTGGGGGACCGAGCAGGGGAGTGGGACTCTGCAAGCAGTCAAAGGCTTGATGGATGCTTTCATTGACTGCGGTATGATTTGCTGTTTTAATGATTATGCAGGCCGGTTGTCACTGTAATAATGAAGTGATAATTAAGTCTGCAATTGAACATTGGAGATGACGGATTGAGTCTTATGTAACAACACAATAGGACTGAGTGCTTCATATGCTTTAAGATTCAATTAAGGTTAGGCTGACAGCAGGAGTATTTAAATGACGATGAGTGGCAAATCATGTCTTGCTAACGTGATGGAGTCTTTTTAAGGAGGTGATGAAGGTGATTGATGAGAGTAGAGCTGTGGATGTTTTCTACTTGGATTTTAGCAAGGTCACCTAGAAGTCTGAGATGCATGTGATCCATAGTGACGTGGCCAACTGGATTTGAAATTGGCATGCCCGCAGAAGACAGAGGGTAGAAATTGATGGGACTTATCTTGGCTGGAGATCTGTGACTAGTGACTGGTGTTTGCGTGAATGAAGTCACTGGAGAAAAGTACAGGTAGATACAAAGCAGCTTCTTTATTCGACAAAACAGGGTACAGCAGGCATCATATGGAGATGCTTTTGATCGAAAGGTCTGCTGGCCCAATATGGGGCTCGATATTTTTTGTGCCAAACATCAAAGGACAATTCCATATTTACAAAGTATGAACAATGCTTTCTTTGAAACTACATACAACCCTCACACCTCCTGATTCGCATCCATACCACAGACATCCAAATGAATTTTAATCAGCTTTGTCTGGACTGGGATTCACAGCTTTTCAGAACCCATTGTTCAGAGCTGCTCTCCAAATTAAATCTACCATACATATTCAGATGTGAAGGCTGGTAGCCAAAGTCAATCACTAAATGTACAACCATCACTCTAACAAAGACTATTCTGCAGGGATCTATACTGGGATCTCTGCTGTTTGTGTGTGTGTATATATATCGACGGGTTTACTATACACCATCAGGATAGATCTATATAGTCTCTCAAAAGCAGAGGTGGAGGAGTATGCCTCATGATCAACTCTTCTTGGTGCACAAATATATCAGTGCTGTCCCAGTTCTGCTCACCAGACCTGGAATATCCAGCAGTAAAATGCTGTCCTTTTTACCTACCATGAGAGTTCTCCAGGGTCATTTTGGTGGCAGTTTACATTCCACCTCAGGCCAATGTCAATCAGGCTTTAGATGATCTGAGCAATGGGATCAACATGCACGAAACAGTGTACTCTAATGCCTTCGCCATTGTTTTGGGAGATTTTAACCAGGTCCGTCTGAAAATATCACTAAGCAATTACCATCAGATCACTTGCAATACCAGAGGAAACAACACACCGGATCATTGCTACACCACCATCAAGAATGCCTACCATGCTATTCCACGCCCTCACTTTGGGAAGCCTGATCACCTGGCTGTATTTCTACTCCCTGAGTATAGGCAGAGACTGAAGACTGCAGCACCAGTAGTGAGGACCAAGAAGGTATGGACAAGGGAAGCACAGGAGCGCCTACAGGACTGCTTTGAATAGGTGGACTGGACTGTATTCAAGGATTCATCTTCGAACCTGGATGAGTATGCTGCAGTTGTTACCGACGTCATTAAAACCTGTGTGGATGAGTGTGTGCCTACAAAGACTTACTCTACATTCCCAAACCAAAAGCCGTGGATAAACCAGGAGGTACGTCGTCTGCTGAAGGCTAGATCTGTGGCAATCAAGTCTGGCGACCCAGGCCTGTACCAGAAAACCAGGTATGATTTGCGGAGGGCTATTTCAAGGGTGAAGAGACAATTTTGAACGAGGTTGGAGGCGACATCGGATGCACGGCAACTCTGGCAGGGTTTGCAGGACATTACTTCCTACAAAGCGAAACCCAATAGCATGAATGACAGTGATGCTTCACTACCAGATGAACTCAATTTGTTCTATGCCTGTTTTGAAAGGGAGAACACAACTACAGCTGTGAAGATCCCTGCTGCACCTGATGACCCTGTGATCTCTGTCTCAGAGGCCGATGTTAGGCTGTCTTTAAAGAGAGTGAACCTTCCAAGGCGGAAGGTCCCGATGGAATGAGTGCCTGGTAAGGCTCCGAAAACCTGTGCCAAACAACTAACGGGAGTATTCAAGGACATTTTCAACCTCTCACTGCTACGGACGGAAGTTCTCACTTGCTTCAAAAAGGCAACAATTATACCAGTGCCTAAGAAGAATAATGTGAGCTGCCTTAATGACTATCGCTTGGTAGCACTCACCTCTACAGTGATGAAATGCTTTGAGAGGTTGGTTATGACTAGACTGAACTCCTGCCTCAGCAAGGACTTGGATCCATTGCAATTTGCCTATCGCCACAATAGGTCAATGGCAGACGCAATCTCAATGGCTCTCCACATGGCTTTAGACCACCTGGACAACACAAACACCTATGTCAGGATGTTGTTCATCGACTATAGCTCAGCATTTAATACCATCATTCCCACAATCCTGATTGAGAAGTGCAGAATCTGGGCCTCTGTACCTCCCTCTGCAACTGGATCCTCGACTTCCTAACCGGAAGACCACAATAAGTGCGGATTGATGATAACATATCCTCCTCGCTGACGATGAACACTGGCTCACCTCAGGGGTGTATGCTTAGCCCAGTGCTCTACCCTATGTATGTACATGACTGTGTGGCTAGGCACAGTTCAAATACCATCAATAAATTTGCTGATGATACAACCGTTGTTGGTAGAATCTCGGTGGTGACGAGAGGGCGCACAGGAGTGAGATGTGCCAGCTAGCGGACTGGTGTCGCAGCAACTACCTGGCACTCAACATCAGTAAGACGAAGGAGCTGATTGTGGACTTCAGGAAGGGTAAGACGAAGGAACACATACCAATCTTCATAGAGGGATTAGAAGTGGAGAGAGTGAGCAGCTTTAAGTTCCTGGGTGTCAAGATCTCTGAGGATCTAACCTGGTCCCAACATATCGATGCAGTTATAAAGAAGACAAGACAGTGGCTATAATTCGTTAGGAGTTTGAAGAGATTTGGTATGTCAACAAATACACTCAAAAACTTTTATAGATGTACTGTGGAGAGCATTCTGACAGGCTGCATCACTGTCTGGTATGGAGGGGTTAGTGCACAGGATCGAAAGATGCTGCAGAGGGTCGTAAATTTAGTTGGCTCCATCTTGGGTACTAGCCTTCAAAGTGCCCAGGACATTTTCAAAGAGCGGTGTTTCACAAAGGCTGTGTCCATTATTAAGGACCTCCAGCACCCAGGGCATGCCCTTTTCTCACAGGTACCATCAGGTAGGAGGTACAGAAGCCTGAAGGCACACACTCAGTGATTCAGGAATGGCTTCTTCCCCTCTGCCATCTGATTCCTAAATGGACATTGAACCCATGGACGCTACCTCACTTTTAAAAATATGTAGTATTTCAGTTTTTTGCATGGTGTTTAACCTTCCGGTCAGCTTGAACCAGGCAGGGCATTCTCCTCTGACATCTCTCAGTACAAGTCGTTTTCACCCACAGATCTGCTGCTCACAGGATGCTTTTTGCTTCTCGCACCACTCACCGTAAACTCTAGAGATGGTTGTGCGTGAAAATCCCAGGAGATCAGCAGTTTCTGACGTAGATGTTTGGATAATGACGTAAAGCACTTCTTTTCTTGAGGCTTGTGGATTGATCTGAGAGCTTTGTAAAACCAGATATTTAATAATTCTCCCAGTGGAACAGTTATAACTCTTCCCCTGCGTTAGACACTTGGCTTCCATCATCGTTAATCCTGTGGCAACCAGAAAATTCCATAAATACTCAGCAGGTCAGGCAGCATCTGTGCAGAAAGAAACAGAGTTAATGTTTCAGGTTGTGGACGAATCATCAGAGCTAGGAGATCATCACTTTGAAGCACTAACTTTGTTTTCTGTTCTACTCATGCTGACTGGGCTGCTGGGAATTCCCTATGATTTTATTTCGGATTTGCAGAACAGATTGCAGAGGCTGGGGTCTGGAAGAACTCAGTGGGTCAGGAATCATCCGAGGAAGAAAATGGACAGTCCTTGTTTCAGGTCGATGCTAAAAAGTAGAAGGGAGATAGTGATATAAAGAGTCAAGGAGAATGGATGGAGCTGGCAGGTGGATCCAGGTGAAGAGAGAGAGAAGAAGATGAAGGAGGGAAGAGTGTAAAGGGCGACTGAGGCTGGGAGGTGATGATGGAGGCAGATGGTGCATGGAACTAAATAAGGGAGATGGCGGGGTGGGGCAGATGGGAACAGTGGGGGGTGAGGACCCAGTGGAGGATTGGTGTGTGGCTGATGGGCAGACAGATTGGTTAGAGGAGGAAGTGGATAGATCTGAAGAGAGAAAAGGGATAGATGGGGAGCAGTTTACCTGAAATTGGATATTTTGATGTTCAGATTAGTTAAGTTTATGGCCTAAGGTAGAAGGAGTCAATTTTAGAAAACCTAGCACATTTATTTTTCAACATAGTCCCCTCCTACAGGTACACACTTAGTCCAGCAGTCGTGGAGCATACAGTTCCCTTCTTTGTAGAAGTGGTCCACACTTGAACTGCACGTGCATGTAACGAGAGCATCTTGAACCTCCAGGTGGTCCACAGCAGGGGTGATTGATAAGTTTGTGCCCTAAGGTAGAAGGAGATGAGTTATACAGCTCTCGTTACATGCACGTGCAGTTCAACTCTTTGAGTGAAAATGCAGAAAGTTTGAAGTTAATAACTCATCTTCTTCTACGTTAGGCCACGAACTTATCAATCACCCCTGTTGTGGACCACCTCTACAACGAAGGGATCCATATGCCCCACGGCCGCTGGACTAAGGGTGTACATGTAGGAGGGGACTATGTTGAAAAATAAATGTGCTAGGTTTTCTAAAATTGACTCCTTCTACCTTAGGCCACGAACTTATCAATTACCCCTCGTACAGTAGAGGTACGTTTGATTTAGAGGCAAAGGTACAGATGTTTGAATTTAGTTTTATGGAATGCCATAAAAACTAGTCATGATGATTGGTAAGTTACCAGTTTATTGTAACAATGCATCAGGTCAATAAGCCTATAGGGAGGAGGTACAGCATTTGACAGAATGGTGTTGTCATAATAACCTGGACTTGAACATCACAAAAACCAAAGAGCTGATAGTAGACTTCAGGAAATCAAAGCGCGTCGAGCACTCTGCTCTGCACATATACGGGAAAGAGGTGGAGAGAGTAGAGAGTTTCAAGTTCCTTGGCGTCCACATCTCGGCTGACCTCACCTGGGCTGCCCATACCTCTTATCAGGTGGGGAAGGCCCAACAGAGGCTCTACTTCCTAAGGAAGCTAAAGCACGCTCTCCTCCCTCATCACCTGCTGATCAACTTCTATCGGACAACTATAGAGAGCCTCCTGACGTATTGCTGTGCAGTGTGGTTTGCCAGCTGTACAGAACAGAACAGGAAGGACTCGCAGCGGGTGGTGAGGGTAGCAGAGCGGGTTATTGGCACAACATTACCCTCCCTCAGAGACATTTATACTGGCAGACTTCAAAAGAAGGCTACTTGTATTTCAAAGGATCCCACTCACCCTGGACATCACCTGTTTTCCCCTCTACCTTCTGGGAAGAGATACAGAGCAGTAAGGACGAAAACAGAGACTCCTTAACAGCTTCTACCCACAAGCAATGAAATGTATAACACCTCCTTCCCTTCTCCTGCCCCCCTCCTAAGACGGAGGCAGCTAAATGCATCCACTTCCAGGAATGGCAGGTGTTCAATAGTCCTACCCCCCCCCATCCATATATTATTAATTTTGGACTGCACTCCTGAGGTTTTAGAGTTTATTTTATGTATATATTCTTTGTCATGCTGCGAAACGTTGAGCTGCTAAACTGTGTTTCATTGCTCCACAACAATGACAATAAAGATATTCTTTACTTCTTTAATTCCACAGGACGATAAGATGTAGGAGCAGAATTAGCACATTCGGTTGATCTAGTCTGTTCTGCCATTCAATTAAGACTAATTCATGTTTCTCTTTCAATCCCATTCTCCTGTCTTCTCCCCAGACATTTGATATCCTTACTAACCAAGAACCTATCAACCTCTGCTTTAAATACATCATTGACTTGGCCTCCACAGCCACCTGTGGCAATGAATTCCACAGATTTATTAGCCTCCAGTTAAAGAAACTCCTCCTCATCTCTGCTCGAAAGAGATGTCCTTCTATTCTATTCCCTCTGGTCCGAGGTTTCTCTCTCCATCTAGACCTTTCAATATTTAGTAGGTTTCAATGAGATCCCCCCCCCCAGCCTTCTAAATGCCAAAGAGTACACTTACAGTGTTGTCAAATGTTCCTCATACATTAACCCTTTCATTCCCAGGATTATTCTTGTAAGCATCCTCTGGACCCTCTCCAAAGTCAGCACATCCTTCCTTAAACAAGGGGCCCAAAATTGCTCACAATACTCCAAGTGCAGTCTGACCAATCCCTTATAAAGCCTTAGCATTACATCTTTGCTTTTAGTCATCTCAAAATGGATACTAACTTTGAGTTTGTCTTCCTTATTCTATTAACTATTAGGGAATCCTGCACTAGCACTCCCAAATCCCTTTGCTGCTCTGATTTTTTGAATTTTCTCCCCATTTAGAAAGTAGTCCATGGCTTTATTCCTTCTGCTAAAGTGCTTGACCATACACTTCACTACATTGTATTCCATCTGCCATTTCATCAAAGATTAAAAGTACATTTATCATCAAAAGATGTACTTGAGATTTGTTTGCTTAAATGTAGCCACAAAGCAAGAAACCTGAAAGAGACCAATCAAAGAAAAAAGGCAAACATCTGATATGCAAGAGAAAGAAAAAAATAGAAATCATACAAACATTTGTCTGTTCTCCTAATCTGTCCAATCCCTCTGCAGAATTCATGCTTCCTCAACACTACCTGCCCTTCCACATATCTTTGCACTATTTGCAAAAGTGGCCACAAAGACATTAATTCCATCATCCAAATTATGAACCTATTACTTGAAAAGTAGCGGACCCAACCCTGACCCCTGCGGAACACCAATAGTTACTGGCGGCCATGCAGAACTATTTGTTTCCTGCAGGTTAGCCAATCTTCTATCCATTCTGACGAAGGGTCTCGGCCTGAAACGTCGACTGCACCTCTTCCTAGAGATGCTGCCTGGCCTGCTGCGTTCACCAGCAACTTTGATGTGTGTTGCTTCTATCCATTCTAGTATCTTTCCAGTAATACCATGGGCTCTTGTTTGACAGCCGCACGTGCTTGTCAAAAGCTTTCTGAAAATCCAAGTAAACAGCATTCAGCGACTGTCCTTTATTTATCCAGCCTGTTATTTCTGCAAAGAACTCCAAAAGATTTATTCGGCAAGATTTCCCATTAAGGAATCCATGCTGACTTTGGGCTATTTTATCATGTGCTCCAAGTACCCCAAAACTCAGAGTCCAACATTTTACCAACTACTGAAGACAGGCTAACTGGCCTATAGTTTCCTGTCTTTTACCCCCCTCCCTTCTTAAGGAGTGAAGAGACACCTGCAATTTTGCAGTCCTCTGGAACCATTCTGGAATCTAGTGATTCTTGAAAGATCATTACTAACGTCTCCACAATCTGTTCAGTTACTTCTTTCAGAACCCTGGGGTGTCACCATCCGGTCCAGGTGACTCATATTACGATCACTGCCTCCTAAAAGCCCTCGCCTTGTCAGTATGTGTCTCCATATTGCCAGGCAGGTGATTAGGGATAGGCAATAAATGCTGATTTTGCCAACAATTCCAAGAATACCCACAAATCAATCAATAAATAAATAACTATCCTGCTCCCAACTTGCAGACTCATGAAGTTTAGTCCTAGCAAGATAAGTCTTGCGGAGATCTCGTATAGGTGAGTGGTAGGATCTGGGGAGACGTCAATGGGAATGGGAGAGAAAGTAAGAGGGAGAACGGGATTGCACAGCAAGGCAGTATGCACTCAATGGGACAAATGGTCTCTTAAGCATGAGGTTTGTGAGGATGGATATTTCCTTCCTGACTGGACCGTTCACAGTTAACTGCTCTGTTGAAACACAAGAAGCTGCAGATGCTGGAATCTGGGGCTGTTATGCATATAGAAAAGGAAGATAATGTTTATATAGCAGTTTTACAACCTCCAAGTGTTTTACAGCTAGGTTAAGTACTTTTGAAGTGTAGTCACTGGTGCAGTGAGAACTACTCTGAGGAAATCTTGTTGTTGAGGCAGTCATGAGCTAATAGGATCAATGCTTTATGGACCTTTTGTGAGCAGCTGTGCTGCAGTTTATTATAGAGAAAGCAAGACCACCTGCATGGTTAAACAAATGGCAAACCCAAAACTTCTGCTTTCTTACTTGATTTTAATCCATGTTTTTGTACAATAACGTAATCTGCCTGAGCAGTCGTGTAAACAGCGAGGTAATATTGCACAAAGGTAGACATTGGAAAGAACACACTCAGCAAAGCACCAAGACACTGTCTATTCTATCATCAAAGCAAGCTGCATCAGGAACAGGGCCTCTCTCTCACACGCTTGGCAATGGTGGAATCGAGATATCATTACTGAATGTACAGTGCTATTAACTATACTCCTATGGTTTCATTTGATCCTCTCACTGAGAAGGTTCTCTGCAGGCTACTGTGACACACACTGAATATCTCAGCAAGGGTGGTCAATTCAGCTCTTTTGGCTAATCGGCAGTTTCCTTTTCTTGGTCACTAAATAACACTGCAAGACACTCCCATTGCACGCTCTGCCAAAACACAACTGCACTGGTGTAGACACGTCACAGCACACAGAACAGAGGGCTCCTCATTCTGCACTCAGTGTTGTGGAAAATTTGGTCACCTGCAGAGATAAGTCTCTCTTGCTGCATTGCATGTGACCAAGCCTCCCATCTCCCGGTGTTACCACGCCTTTCCCCAACAGCCGTGCTCGTATTTCAATCAGGCAAGGTTTAACGTGAGCATCCTGGCCATGTGCCACTGAGATTTTGGGGGGGAAAAAATCTCGCAAGTTTCCAGTCACTTGTCATTTTAATTCTTCCATCCAAATCCATTCTCTATCATCTTCCTCTCTGGTTATTCCAGTAAAAGTTTGGGGAAAAGACCATTTATTTGTTTGCTCGTACAACAACCTCTTCAAACTGCCCCACAATGTCAGTACTTGGATTATGTCCCACATTTTCCAGCTAACAGTAATGTTTAAACCCTCCATTTGCTTCTTGATCCATTACAACCCTTCCCACTCCTCACTATTATCTTTAGTTACTTACCTTTCCTCACTTCTCTTTCCTCTGTCCTTATTCAAAATCAGAATCAGGTTTATTATCACCAACATGTGTCGTGAAATTTGTTAAATTTGCGGCAGCAGTTCAATGCAATGCATGGTAATATAGAAAGAAAAAAAGTAGATTACAGTGAGTATATATAAACATTATATGAAATAGTTAAATTTAAAATAGTGCAAATCAGAAGTAATATTTATTTTAAAAAGTAAGGTAGCGTTCATGGGTTCAATGTCCATTTAGTAATCAGATGGCAGAAGGGAAGAAGCTGTTCCTGAAATCATTGAGTGTACGTCTTCATGCTTCTGTACCTCCTTCTTGATGGTAACATTGTGAACAGGGCATGTCTTGGGTAATGGAGGTCCTTAATGATGGATGCCACCTTTCTGAGGCACTGCTCCTTGAAGATGTCTTGGATACTACAGAGGCTAGTACCCGAGATGGAGCTGACTAATTTTACAACTTACTGTAGCTTCTTTCAGTCCTGTGCCGTAGCCCCTCCCCCCCCCATACCAGACAGTGATGCAGCCTGTCACAATGCTCTCCATGATACATCTATAGAAGTTTTGGAGTGTTTTAGGTGACAAACCAAATCCCTTCAAACTCCTAATGAAATATACTGTGGCCACTGACTTGCCTTTTTTATAGCTGCATCGATATGTTGGGACCAGGTTAGATCCTCAGATATATTGACACCCAGGAACTTCAAACTGCTCACTCTCTCCACTGCTGATCCCTCTATGAGGATTGGTATCTGTTCCTTCGTCTTAACCCTTCCAGAAGTCCACAATCAGCTCTTCGGTCTTACTGACGATGAGTGCCAGGTTGTTGCTGTGACACCCCTCAACCAGCTGGTATATCTCACTCCTGTACTCACTCTCATCCCCATCTGAAATTCTACCAACAATGGTTGTATCATCGGCAAATTTATAGATGGCATTTGAGTTTTACCTAGCCACACAGCCACGGGTATAGAGGGAGTAGTGCAATGGGCTAAACACACACCCCTGAGGTGCACCAGTGTTGGTCGTCAGTGAGGAGGAGATATTATTACAAATCTGCAGAGATTATGGTCTTCCGGTTAGGAAGTCAAGGATCCAATTGTAGAGGGAGGTACAGAGGCCCAAGTTCTGTAACTCATTGATCAGGACTGTAGAAGTGATGGTGTTAAACACTGAGCTATAGTCAATGAACAGCATCCTGACATAGGTGTTTGTATTGTCCAGGTGATCTAAGGGCCTGTGAAGAGCCATTGAGATTGTGTCTGCTGTAGACCTATTGTGGCGATAGGCAAATCACAGTGGGTCCCATTCTCCTGACTTCTCCCCATAAACTCAAAGGCTCTTATTAAGTAAGAATGTATCAGCCTACACTTCAAGTATACCCAAAAACCCATGGCCAGCCTCGCAAGGGTTGATTCAGTCTTCTTGCCACTGACGCTGCCTGGCCCGCTGAGTATTTTCAGCATCTTCTGTGCTTATTTTTACTTCTGTTGTACACTGGTCAGTGGGACAAACAGGAGGATATTCTCTGAACAGGTGAGGGGGAGCAGAGGAAACATTCACTCATATTAATAGGGCTGATAGAGAGAGGGCAACTGAACATTAACGTACTGTAGAACAGACTCTAATCAGGCTCACAGGCCAATACGGGGCGTGGTGGTGGGGAGGGGGAGGGGGAGGGGAAGGTGGGGCAAACAGTGCAGCTAACCTACAGGTCCAGGATGAGGTGAGGTCATGGTGGTGGAATTGATCCAAATTTCCTCACACAGCAGCTTTCCTTGTGGAAAAATGCAAACGTTCCATCCATTCCACACAGGAAAGGGACCAGATGCAGGCAAATTGGACCAGTTCAGGTGGGCGACTTGGTCAACATGGATGAAATGGGCTGGAAGCCCTGTCCCTGTGCAGAGTTCAAAAGACAATAGACCATAGGTGCAGGAGTAGGCCATTCAGCCCTTCGAGCCAGCACCGCCATTCACTGTGATCATGGCTGATCATCCACAATCAGTACCCTTTTCCTGCCTTCTCCCCATATCCCTTGACTCCGCTATCTTTAAGAGCTCTATCTAACTCCTTCCCCTGGATGCACTACAGGCAGATAAGGATCTTCTACACTAAAACTTCAATACCACCTCTACTCTTCTTTTGTGTCTTGCTTCATTACTACTCTCCACACCTTCCAGTCTATGCTACTATCCGATGTTGCTCATCTATCTTGCCTTCTCCTCCTCCCGTCCTTGTTCAAAACTTGCTACACCTCCAGCTTTTCCCAGTCTTCCCTCCATAGTGCTGCCTGACCCTCTGAGCATTCTCAGTATCTTCTGTTTATTTTAGTTCTGTTACACGATGAGCACTACCTCACTTTTTGCACTACTTAATTTCTTATTATAACTTAGTAATTTTACTGCACTAGTAAAACAGCCAACTTCATGGCACAAGTCAGTGATAATCAGCCTGATTCTGATTGCTGGGACTTTGGTGGTGCTGGACCAGAAAATTTTTCAGACTATTGGATGTTATATCCTCCAACCCACCTATAAGTTATTTTTTTTCTAAGATAATACAGTAGAATAATACATTTTCCAATAAATCCTGAGAGCTTAAATGGAGTAACAGGGGCAGGTGAGTTTCAGGAGGTTGGAAACAGAACAAGGTGAGTTTTAAGGGAGTTAAGTTTCCAGGACCCCATTGGTGGTGGGAGAGCAGGAACTGGGGCTCCAGTGATGGGAGGAGAGATTGGGAAGCTGGTAAGAGAAAGAGGAAAAAGCTTATTACAAGTCCACCCTGTGTGTTGACAACAGCGACCCCTCCCTTCCTGGTGGGCTGAATGTTTTCAATGCATAATTTGACCAATTGAATGGTGAGATATCGAGGAAAGCTCCCTCTCTTCCTGAGGAACAGGCTCCCTTGTCTGGTCACAGCTGAGGTGAGGAGGACACTAGCCAGGGTAAACCCATGCAAAGCTGCAGGGCCAGACACCATACCTGGCCAGGTACCAAAGGACAGTGCAGCCCAGCTGACAGAGGTCTGAACGGACATCTTTAAAATCTCTCTGAAACAGTTCACTGTCTCTGCAGGCTTCAAGGCAACCAATATCATTCTGGTGCTCAGGAGATCAATGGTATTGGGATTAGATGACTACTGGCCAGTGGCACTGACTTGGACAACCATTAAATGCTTTGAGCGGCTGGTAATGGATCGTATAAAATCCCACCTTCCGGCTACATTGGACCCTTTCCAGTTTGCCTACTGCTCAGACAGTCCATGGATGATGTCATAACCTTGGTCCTTCACTCTGTCCTATCTCATCTAGAAAACAATGCCTCATAGATTAGGACATTGCTCATCGACTTCAGCTCAGTGTTTAATACATCATCCCTCAGTGGCTGGTGGGTAAACTGTCCTCGTTGGGATTCAACACCCCTTTCTTAACTGGATCTTGGACTTCTTGACAGAAAGACCCCAGTCAGTACGAGTTTGCAGCAACATCTCAAACTCCTTACTGTTGGGCACTGGTTCCCCCTCCCCAGGGCTGTGTGTCCAACCCACGGTTGTTCACGACTGCACTGTCAGATTCAGCTCAAAACTGCATCAAGTTCGCTGATGACACAACAGTGGTTAGCCTCTTCAGCAACAATGATGAGTTGGCATACAGTGAAGATGTAGCGAGCCTTGTCAAATGGTGCGATGACGACAACTTGAGTCTCAATGTGGACAAGACAAAAGAGATGATTATTGACTTCAGGAAGGCGCAGGTCGACCACTCTCCATCGCATGTCAATGGCTCAGCCGTGGAGAGAGTGAAGAGCACGAAGTTCCCTGGTGTGCACATAACAGACAATCTAACTGGACCTGCAGCACCTCCTCACTAGTCTCACAGTGGTGTCTACACTTTCTGTGGAGATTGTAGTGTGCAAGGCTCCCCATTCGCCATTCTAAGAACTTTCCACAGGAGCACCGTGGAGAGAGTCCTGCCTGGCTGCATCATTGTCTGGTGTGGAAGCTGCAAGGCATCACAGTGTAAGTCCCTACAGAGGACAGTAAAAAAAAAATAAAATCGCTGAGAGAATCACTGGGGTGTCCCCCCCCCCCATTTGTGACATTTACCAGGAGCATTGCAGACAAAAGCCCAAAGCATTGTTGAGGATCCCTACCGTCCATCCCACATTCTCTTTGACCCACTAATGTCAGGAAGGAGGTACAGAAGCATCAGGTCTAGGACTGCCAGACTGTGTAACATCTTCTTCCCTCAGGCTGTGAGACTAATGAATACCCTGCCACCACTGTAGACCTTCATCAGAACAGGGACTTGTTTACTGTTTGCCTGTGGTATGCACTATGTGCATTTTTAGTTATATTTTATTAACTTACTTATAGTATAATATTTTGGTTTATGTGTTGTGTGTGATATATGTTGCATATGTTGTCTGGAGGAACATTGTTTTGTTTGGTTGTATACGTGTACAGTCAGTTCACAATAAACTTGGAATTGAGAATCTGTACCAGCTGAGCCAAAAGCTGAACCATCAGAATTTTAAAATTGTCAGACAGTGGATTATTGGATTTTTGCTGTAGTTTTTCCTCTTAGGATGGTGGCTGGAAGTCACACCTTTTTTAGGATCTTCTTACAAGCCAAAAAGTAAAATCAGAGGGAGAAGCAGAGAATACTGAAAACACTTAGCAGGTCAAATGGATTTAACCATTCAGGTCAGAAAACCAGGAAGGAGAGAAACAAGTGTTATGTGGCAAAGCCGTAACGCCAGGACTGCTGGACTGATGTAATTGCAGCAAGATGGGTTTCCATAATTCTATTACTAAAGAACATGGGATTTACAGTATAACACTAAGGATTATTTATCTTTATATGAAGATACATGACCTGTTTTTTTTATATACTAGACACTGAAAGACTTCCACAAGACATCTTGTTTACTCTCATTCTTTGACTTGAAACATCAACCCTATTTCTCATTCTACAGATGCTGCCTGCCTTGCTGTGACTTTCTGCTTTTATTGTAGATTTCCAGCACCTACAGTTTCTTTAATGTTCACTTACTGATAAAAACCTGAGGCTCTGTTTCCATGCAAGGAGCAAAGGACATGTGGAGAGTCAGCACTGAAAACACTGGATTTTTATTGGGCAAGGGGACACGGAGCTGGGATTGAACCCCAAACCCTTTGTGATCTAACTGAATGACACAGTGAACACAGACAGGCAGAACAGCTTCAGTTTCTTTTGTTCTCCACTCAGTCTTTCAGGAGGTGGAAGTTAAAATTTGGATGAATGAAAAGAGGAATCATAGACAAAGTGTGTTGAGTCTAGACAAGAACATAAATTACAATGTACAATAATGAAAATGCAGCATTCTTTACTTCCAAAGCAATTTTAAACACACCTATATACTCAAACCATTAAATGTGTTGCTCATTTCCCCACTTGAACATTCAGTCTGCACAAATCACCTTTATGCAATATATTTTAATTAGATGTGATATCCAAAGTCCTTTTTATAGGAAGTGTTATTCATGTGATAATGTGCTTGCATTTTATCTCAACAGAATTCAAGCTTGACAAAAAACCTAACTAATGAGAGCAGAAAATGGACTCGGTCTATTCTATTTAATATGATGAGCTGCACAGTTCTCTCTCCCCACAGATGCTGCTGGATCTGCTGATTAACAGCAGCATTTTCTGGTTTTATTTCAGATTTCCAGTAACTGCAGTTATGGTTTTGCCTCTTGAATAAGTAAATCAGATTTGACTGATGAAAAAAAAATCTCAAACTTGCTGAATTTTATTTTGCATTACTTTTCATTTACTGAAGTCTAAATTTCCAATTCATAATTTACACATCCACGATGCAGTGTAATTGGCACAGGAGGGTATAACGTCAGTGTGACAGATTTATTTAGTTCCATTATCATTGAAAAAGCAATTTATAGTATAAAAGATAATGTCAAAGGATATGTCTTTATGTTGGGCCAAACCAGGAGTAGGGAGGTGCCAAGTGCCTCTTCTAAAAAAATCAATAGCCGAGAGGCGCTGAGGGTCTCTTTGAACAGCTCCAAGACAGTAAACACTTCTCTCTCTTGATGAGGCCCTGTTGACTAAGCACAGCTACCAGGCAGATCAGTGCAAGTCTGGGTAGGTGATGGGACCGGGTAAAGATGAAGAAATAACTTCCACTTGACCTAACACTATTCTACCTCCACTTCTTCTGAAGACTACATTGCATTGTTGTTTCTCTTGAAAAATATTGCAAATAATTGATTTGCATTGCCCGAGAAGCACTGAGCTGGAACTGGTCAGCCAGGAGTCTTTGAGAAAACTATTTGTGAAACATGATCCATAATTCAGATTGTCTTATTGGTTAATTGGAACAATTGGAACAACATGGCTGCTACAATCATCAATTAAAGTGATCCGTATAAACTAATCAATCATATGGCGTTTAGTCATGCAGGCTAACCCAGATGTGCTTCTTGCCTGAAATGGGATGTTAGGTTTTCCATTTTGACACCAAATGCATCCACTAGACTTGCTTCCTTCCCCTGGACCAAGTCCCAACATCCAGCCACATTTGTGTGTTGACCTTCATCATAAGTGTGTTGAGTCCACAGGGCCCCATCCAGGGAGAGAAAGTGTTCTCTGCTTCAGAGCTATTCAAAGAGTTGCCTGCAATTAGCAACACAAGCAGGAGAGACCCTCGGCACCTCTTGGCTATTGACTCAGCCCAGGGACTGTCTGCTGCTAGAAAATGATGTCGCGGTAACTGAGCAGTTCCTAGGCAGCGAGGAAGTTCTCCCTAAAATGCAGATTCCCTCCTTAGATACACCAACACTTTGGAAACCATTGCTGTCAAACAAATTAAATCCTTGGCCTCTAACAAGAAATAAACTTTGATCCTTACAAATTATATGTGATATGCAGGGATTGCTAAGACAACTGTGTTTTGTTTGTGGATGGTGCAGTTTAATAGAAATGGCAAAAACACCTGTCAGTCAGGATAATGCCAATTTCTAAGTCAATGCACTCGTACATCCCACCCATGGGGACTACGTATCCCAGGCTACAGGCAAACTAATCCTGGTGACCAAGAATGCCAAAGCTACAGGCAGACCACCTGAGACACCAATTAACTCAAAGTTGCAGGGCAACCAGATCTGGAGGCTAAGAAGCTACAGGTAATTCAGTTCTAGAGACCCAAGTATCCCAAGGCTACAGACAGACTGGTCCTGGAGACCAACGAGCTCAGAGTACTGCATTGCCTAGACTCACTACAAAAAGGATCATTACTGAAAGTTTTGTGAAAACATTAAGCTTTAAGAAAGGAGAGAGATTTGGGGAGGGAACTCCAAAAGAATTATTCACACATGATGAAAATTCAGAATTAACATTGATTGCATTTGCTGCAGAGAAAGAGGACATCATGAAGGGATTGTCTACTGAGTCAGTGTGGGTGGAGGTGAGAAAGGTGAAGGAAGCAATCATTCGACTGGGAGTATTCACGAGACCTCCAAGCACACCCCCCCGCCAAAAAAAACAACAGAGACACTGAGGAGTAAATCAGGAGGCAGATTTTGGAAAGTTGCAAAAAGTAACAGGTGACTTTAACTTCCCTAATATTGAGTGGCACCTCCTTCGTGCAAAATGTTTTGATGGTGACAGGCATAGATAGAGTGGACAGCCAGTGCCTCTTTCCCAGGATGGTAATGGCTGATACAAGAGGGCATAAGGTAATTGGAGGACGCTGGTCGTCGTTTTTTTTTAAACACGTGGCTGTGTGGAATGCACCGCCAAGGCTGGTGGTAGAGCTGGATACATTAGGGACATTGACAGCCTCTTGGATAAGCACATAGTTGAAAGAAAAATGCTGGGCCATGTGAGAGGGAAGTGTTTGCTTCGAGTAGGTTAAAGGGTCAGCACAACATTGTGGGCCGAAGGGCCTGTACTGAACTGTACCGTTCTTTGTTTTATATTTCATTAGGAGTTTGAGGAAATTTGGTATATCACCGAAGATTCTAGCAAATTTCTACAGGGCGAGCACGCTGACAGGTTGCATCACTGCGTGGTGTGGAGGTGTCAAAGCTCAGAGAAAGTTGCAGAAAGTTGTAAACTCAGCCAGCTCCTTCATGGGCACTGGCCTCCCCAGCACCGAGGACATCCTCAAAGGGTGATGCCTCAAGAAGAAGGCATCCATCATAAGGGACCCTCACCATCGAGGAGACACTCTTATCATGACTACCATCAGGGAGGAGGTAGAGTAGCCTGAAAACCCACACTCCACGATTTAGGAACAGCTTCTTTCCCTCCGCCACCCGATTTCTGAACCGTCCATGAGCGCATGAATACTACCTCACAGTTTGTTCTCTTCTTGCACAACTTATTTATTATATATTTGTATTATAATTTAAATAATCATTATGTATTGCACTGTACTGCTGCCACAAAACAACAAATTTCACGACATACATCATTGATAATGAACTTGATTCAGCTTCTGTGTTCCACTTGCTTCTCAGATGTACCTGTGGAGAATGGGTGGGGGAGGGGGGTGGGGGAGGGAGGTGGGGGGTGGAAGCAGGGATCCAACATCAAATAAAGGGGCAATGTTCTTCACAAAATAATTGACTACTTGTCTGTAAAGCATTGCAGCAACATCAGCAGCCTGGATGCCCCTCAGCCACTCATGAATCCCTTCATGGGACAATAGAGCAGTTGCTCTTCAGTCCGGGTCACTTCGCCTGTTTCTCCTGCAGTTAGTGGTTTCACTGGAGGTTGCACAGAATGCAAATGCTGACGGGGGTGGTGGTGGGGGGAGGAGCTCCATCTCACCGAGGGATTGGCGGTGGATGTCACTGTGTTAGTGCTTCCATTATGTCCTTCGCCATCATCGTACCAATCACCATCTTCTCGCAGTTCACAGTCAGCTGAGCAGCACCGGCGTCCTTGGTTATCAGGGAAATGAGGACCAAAGCACCACCACTCACAGTCCGAGCAGCAAACCTGCCGGGGGGGAAGACAAAGAGTCTCAGCCCAAGAAACAGCAGCAAAACACCACTGGAAATTAGATTTTTTACACTTAAATTTAAATGGAATGTTACTTTTAGAAAATGTATCAATTCATGTTCATCCTTGCAATGGGAGAATTTATTGTCCATCCCTAACTGCCCCTTAACTGAGCAAGTTACTAGGTGCACAGTCACGGCAGACTGGTGAACCAAATTCACTTTTGCGGACAATGGGCCAGTTCTACAGCTACGGGCAAGAGCTTTACTAACAAAAAACTAAATTAATTTTGCCTGAAATTAATTTTTTTTCTGTTGCTATTATTGATTTTGAACTCACTTCCCTGAATCAATATTGCAGGCTTCTTGTAATGAGATGCAACTTGACCTCTGGAACCAGACTCTCTAAGTAATAGTTTCGTTTTCCGTTACTTTAGCAATTGTATTTATTTGTTACATCTGCAGAAAGGGAGCTTTTGTAGCTTTAATATTGTGCCTAATCTTGGCAGAATTAATCCACTGGCACACTCCCCCAGCAGAAAGCCTTGAGGATATACAGTACTTTACATCTCATCATTGGGCTAACCACAGTATACCATTATTCCAAGCAAACTTTGGACCTTGAGAATCAACACCTCCCTTTGCAACTGGATCCCTGACTTTCTGATCAACACTCTGCAATCAGTAAGGAGAGACAGTAGCACCTCATCATGATTATTCTAAATACAGGCGATCCACAGGATTTCATCCTCCGCCCACAAACTCTACTCCCTGTTCACTCATGACTGGGTGGCCAGATTCTGCTCTAACCATCTACAAGTTTGCAGATGATACCACTATAGTGGGCCATACCTCCAATTATGATGAGTTGGAGCACAGGAAGAAGGTAGATATCTTAGCGACATGATGTCATGACAACAAACTTCCCCTCAGTGTCAACAAATGAGCAGATCATCGACTTCAGAAAGGAAAGGGAGCAGTGCACACGCTCCAGCCTACATCGATGGTGTTGAGGATGAGATGGTTGAGAGCTTCAAGTTCCTAAATGTGAATATCACCAATTGCCTGTCCAACTATGTTGATGACACGGCCAAGAAACCTCACAGTGCCTCTTAAGTCCTCAGGAAAATAAAGATATTTGGCATGTCCCCATCGACTCTTACCAATTTTTACCCGCGCACCTTAGAAAGCATTCTATCTGGACTTGGTATGACAACTATTCTGCATGGGAGCGCAAGAAACTGTGAAGACCTGTGGACACAGCTCAGCACATAGCAGAAACCAGCCTCACTCTATGTTTCTAGTTCTTGCTGCCTCATTAAAGCAGCCAGTGTAATCAAAGCCCCACCCATCCCCAACGTTCTTTCCTTTTCCCTTCCCTCATTGGGCAGAAGATACAAAAGCCAGACATCAGACTCCAGGACAGCTTCTATCCCGCAGCTATCAGACCTTTGAATGGATCTTTTGTACAATGAGATGGACTCTAGCATTTTATCATTACCTGCACTGCACTTTCTGCATTGTTATTGTTCCACCTCAAAGCACTATGCAATGATCTGATCTGTATAAACAGTATGCAAAACAAGCTTTTCAGCGTACCTTGCTATCATCATTATGATTATGTGCCATGTCATTTGACGTGGGTGATCATGGTCTCAGGACTGTGACTGTTCTTGGCAAATTCTTCTACAGAAGTAGGGTTTGTCATTGCCTTCTTCTGGGCCGTGTCTTTACAAGATGGGTGACCTCCAGCCATTATCAATACTCGTCAGAGACTGTCTGCCTGGCACGACTTGTGATATGCATCAACTGCTCACACGACCATCCACCACCTGCTCCCATGACTTCACATGGCCCTGATCGGGGAGCGAAGTGGGTTTCACACCTTGCACAAGGGTGACTTGCAGGCTACTGGAGGGAAGGAGCATCTCACACCTTCTTTGGTAGAGACGTATCACCACCCCGTCACCCTATCTTGGTATATGTGACAATAATGAACCAATACTGAAGTGAAAGAATTAATAGTCCATCATAATCAGTCTCATGTCCTGGAGGAATTGGAAAATGATCACACGAGTACTGATAAAAATAGCCATACCAGTGAACTGCTGGGTACATAATCGTTTACACTGCACTATAACTGAAGCATATTGGTTTCTTGCCTCCATGTGACCTTACTCAAGGTGTGTTATCAAATGGTTGCTCCTCATCCCTATGGATGCTCCTGCAATAATTCTCACAACTGGCCCACTGGTTACAAAAGCAGACGGATCCTTTCCTCTTCCCTCTAAGCAGACCAAGCCTCTGTCTGGAAGCCCTCCTAATATCATAGCCAGGATGGGAATTTTGCACTGTGTGTTATTGGTTACCACAGTGCCAATGCATTAGAGTCAGAAAGCCACAGAATTAGGCCCTTCAGCCCATCTAGTCCATGCCGAACTGTTACTCCACCTGGTCCCATTGACCTGACCCTGGACCATAGACCTCCTTTCCCCTCCCATTCATGCAACTCTCTTAAAATGTTGCAATCGAAATTGCACCAACCAACTCTTCCGGCCGCTTGTTCCACACTCACATCACCTTCTGAGTGAAGAAGTTTCCCTCAAACTCCCTTAAATATTTCACCTTTCACCCCTAACCTATGACCTGTAGTTCCAGTCCCGTCCAAACTCAGTGGAAAAAGCCTTCTTGCACTTACCCTATTTACACCTGTCATAAATCTTTTCCATTAAGCTGCAGGGTTTATCGAGTACCGCATAACACAAATCATCATTATCTTCCATCTACTGGCTTATAGAATATTTCTTGGCCCATTTGCCAGTGTTGTTCTCTCCCTGCCAAGATCAGTGCAGTTATTTGTGGGACTGACACAAGGCCCTGCGCTTACCTGTACTCGGTGCTCTGGCCACAGGGTACCCGCCCGAGGTTAGCGGTTGACATCACCTGCTGGACAATGGCTTGGTCAGTCCGACACTGTTCCCCAAGGGTCAGTTTCTCATTGATTTCATTCATTCCCATTAGCTTTCCTTTGAAAGGTGACAGAAGGAAAGCAAGGATCATTAGAAACTGAGCATCAGCATTAATTTGCTCTTTTCCCTAAATAGTACTGAGATACTTTTGCTACTAGATAAAGGAACCAATGTCCTATTGTCCACCCTAAGCAATGAAGAGGTCGGTCAGTTACAATCCTGTGCAAAAGTCTTAGGCACATATATATAGCTCTGGTGCCTAACACTTTTGCACAGGACTGTAGTAATTTTATGTTTTGCACTGTACTGCTGCTGCAAAAGATAAACTTCATGATAAACCTGACTCTGATATGGGTCTCTATTGTGGACTGAGAGCGGGAAGGGGGCAGGGAGAGGAGAATCATGGTGGGGAAAAGGGGAAGGGAGAAGGAAGCACCAGAGAGACATTCTGTAATGATCAATAAACCAATTGTTTGGAATCAAATGACCTTGTCTGGTGTCTCAGGGATGGGTGAGTCTGCACCCATGCCACCCCCCATCCCTGGCACTCCTTCTCTGCCACTTGTGCCACACCCCTCTCGTGACACTCCACCCTATTCCCAACATTCTTTGCTCTTGTCAGAGTTACAAACTTGCTCTCTGCACCACATTGACAAATACAGAACTGTGCAAAAGTTGTAGGCACCCGAGTTATATACAGTATATGTGCCAAAGACATTTGCACAGTACAGTATATAATACCCTCATTCTTGGTTGAGCTACAGTCGATGAATCTCAAGGTTGTATGTGATATACATACTTTGATAATAAATCTGAACTTTGAAATTTTATTATACCAAAACTGAGGAATCCCTGTGATTACAAATCTCCTACAGGTGAACTGATTTAATAGCAACAACAACCAATCTGCTGGAGGAGTCCATCAGGTTGAGTGGTGTCTGTTGGGGGAGAAAGGAATTGTCAAATCAGAACCCTGCTTCAGGAGGTTTCAGCCCTAAGGCACCAACAAGTCGTGTCTCCCACAATGACGCAAGGCAATGTTGCAGCTCTATAAAACCCTGGTTAGACCACACTTAGAGTATTGTGTTCTGTCCTGGTCACCTCATTATGGAGAGGGTATGGAGGAAATTTACCAGAAATTTACCTGAATTGGAGAGCATGTCTTATGGGGATTGGTTGAGCGAGTTAGGGCTTTTCTCTTTGGAGCAAAGGAGAATGAGAAGTGACTTGATAGAGGGGTACAAGATAGTGACAGCTTCCCAGGACAGAAATGGCCAATATGAGGCAGCATCATTTTAAGGTGCTTGCAAGGAAGTATGGGTGGTAAGTTGTTTTTAAACAGAGTGGTAGGTGTGTAGAACACCCTCCTGGGGTGCTGGTAGAGGCAGATATATTAGAGACATTTAAGAGACACTCTTAGACAATCACATGGATGATAGATAAATGGAGGGCTATGTAGAAGGGAAGGGTTAGATGGATCTTAGAATAGATTAAAAGGTCAGCACAACATTGTAGACCAAAGGGTCTGTACGGTGCTGGAATGAACAGATTGATTGGTAACAACGAAGAGTGTGCTGGAGGAACCCAGCAGGTTGAGCAACACCTCTTTGGGGGCGGGGGGGAGAGCAGGAAGAGACTCTCAACTTTTCTGGTCAAAACCCTGCATGAGGAGGTTTCAACCCTAAAACGTCGACAATTCCTACCGATCTCCTTCTAGCAAGATACACACGCAAAATGCTGGAGGAACTCAGCAGGAAAAGAGTACAGTTGACGTTTCAGGCCCAAAGCGTCGACTGTACTCTTTTTCCGTGGATGCTGCCTGGCCTGCTGAGTTCCTCCAGCATTTTGTGTGTGCATTGCTTTGGATTTGCAGCACCTGCAGATTTTCTCTTGTTTCCTCTAGCAAGATTGTTTGTTGCACCAGTTTTCAAACATTTAATGTTTCCAGATTTAGAGGTGGTGTAAAAATCCCACAGTTTAAACCCAGGTGAGAGCCACCAGCACAATCCCAAGCAGTTTTCCTGGGTTTTAAGACAGTTTGAGGAACAGAAAACCTCTTAAAGCAGAGGTGGTCATCTTTGAGGGTTCACTCCACACAGTCTGTATTACCTGTGGTGGATGGATGAGCCAGAGTGCCCATGAACAGAAAGGGCAGTGTGGCAGTGTAATGTCATTACCGTGCTAGCAACGCTGGTTCAATTCCATCACTGTCTGCAGGAAGCTTGTACGTTCTCCTTGAGACCGTGTGTGTTTCCTCCGCGTGCTCTGGTTTCCTCCCACAGCCCAAGCGCGTGGGCTAGCAGGTTAACCGGTCACGTGGGATTAATTGGGCAGCATGGATTTGTTTGGCTGGAAGGGTCTGCTACTGTGCTACATCTCAAAATTTAAAAATATATAGTGTAGCCCTTGAGAACGTAACTTTGTGCATCCCTTCTGTTGCCAACACACCTTCCCCATGGGGGAGGGAGCTGGCTGAGATGAATGCAGCAGGAAGACAAGAATCAGCCTGCAGCCCTGGCTGCTGCCCCCCCAGTCCCTCTCCCGGGGCATCTGAAAGGAAGGGACCAGGAATGTCCTTGCTATCTGCAGCCCAACGCAACCCCATTCAGGAAACGCATGTCTGAGGCTTGAGTCTTGGCCATGAATTCGTTCTTCTAGGTTCGAATAGGACCAGGCTTTCATTGTACCCTAGCCTCTAAGGAGAAATTGCAGGTGATTTCAGCTCAGTCCAGTACCGACGAGCTATGAAATGAGCAGCCTATATGCACTTGGAGAGCTGTGTTTAGTTCTTGTTGCCATGCCTTAAGGACGTGGCTAAGCTAGGGAGGGTGCAGAGCAGATTCATGAGGACATTGCCAGGACTGGAGGGCTTGAGTTATAAGGAGAAACTGCGTAGGCTGGAACTGTTTCCATTGAATGAGGGGTGACTTTTTAAAGGTTTATAAAATCACAAGGGGCATAGATGTGCAGGTAGTTGTCTCTCCAAGGTAGAGAGGTCCAAAACTAGAAGGCATTGGTATAAGGTGACGGGGGAGATTTAAAGGGGGCCAAGTGGTTAAGGCGTTCGTCTGTGATCTGAAGGCCACTAGTTTGAACCTCAGCTGTGGCAGCGTGTTTGTGTCCTTGAGCAAGGCACTTAACCACACATTGCTCTAGTGTCTGTGTGAGGAGTGGCGCCCCACACAGACTTCCAATCTGCACCTTGTAAGGCATGAAAATGCCCGACGCAGGCCTCTCATGGTCTGACTCGATGTTCCCCTAAGGGGTAAATTTATCTACACCAGAGGTTCCCAACCTTGTTTACGCCATGGACCAATACCATTAAGCAACAGATCCGTGGACCCAGGTTGGGAAACACATGGTTGTATACACAGAAGTAATGTATATGTAGAACGAGGTGACGGAGGAAATGGCAGAGTTGGATATGATTACAATGATCAGAAGGCACGTGGACAGGCATAGGTAGGAACGTTTGGAGGGACGTGTGCCAAATGCAAGCACATGGGACTAGCTCAGGTTGGTAACCTGATCAACACGGTCAAGTTGGGCTGAAGGGCCTGCTCCCATTCTCTGATGCTATCACTGGAATATTTTTTGTTCCACATGCTTTTGAGGTAGTGCGATTGAGGTACGATGGGGAAAGAAGGATAAGACCACGATAATGTCACTCAGTTAAATTATAAGAATGGTAACCAGCAGGCCATTTGGGCCATCACATCTGTTCTGCCATTTACTACTACGGCTGATCTTATACCTCAGCACCAGTTCCTTTCTCCAATCCACTGTCCCTGATTCCATTAACATCTAGTGACTTTCCCTTAAGAAAACAAGGAAATACCGGCAAGACATTAAACTGTTTTCCTCCCTCTTTCCCAACTCTAGGATTCACAGCAAGAAGTAAACATTGAAGGTCCAGGTGAGAGAAGACTCTGGAAGGGGAAATCTCTCCACATTTGGTTTCTACACAGGAGACATTATGCCAAGAGGGACAGCCCTTTAAGCCCAGGAAAAGGGAGCAGCCAAGCAGCCATGCATCATCTTCCTCACAATGACACATGCGCAAGCAATGCAATACTTCTGTGGCGTGACACCACCGTGCCCAAACCTTCCCGACACCAGCTGGGGAAAGGAAGGGATGTTTGCCCAAGACCACTGGACGAGAATCCCCTTGGAAGTGTATCAACATGGATTGGGGGTTCTATAAAGCACAGACATTACAGACAAACACAGCGGCAGTGTGAGGAGGAGGTTACATCCACAGGGGTAGACACTGAGCTCTGCAGTGTATTGACTTACCAGTGCTGGGGTTTAACAGCTGTTCTATGAGAGCAAGAGAGGAAACAAAGTGCAATGACATAAGAAAATTGGAGTAACTGTGACAGCTATATCCTTTGTACTTTCAGCTGAGTCCCTCTCTCATTTGGCGTGGGAAACAATGCCCTGATTTCACTCGGGATTTTTTTTTAAGCCCGAGTTTGGTGAATTGATGCACCTGCAGTGGAGACCACGTCACTTAAAGCAGAGGTTGATAGGTTCTTAATTAGTAAGGACATCAAAGATTGTGGGAATAAGGCAAGAGAGTGGGTTTGAGAGGGATAATAAATCAGCCATGATGGAACAGCAGAGCACACTTGATGGGCTGAATGGCCGAACCCCACTCCCATGTCTTAGGGGATTCTGCAGAGTTAGATCAGGGAGAAAGCATCAGGAGCTCAGAGCTGAGAATCTGCCTCCTAGACCCTCCATTTCCCACTGGGCACTGCAATCTCACGGGGCGGCTGGGTAGAGTATCACTATTACGGTGCCTGTGACCCGGGTTCACTTCCGCCGCTGTCTGTAAGGAGCTTGTACGTTTCTCCCCGTGACCGCGTGGGTTTCCTCCGGGAGCTCTGGTTTCCTGACGTACCGGTCCAAAGTCTGAAGATGTACAGGTTAGGGTTAGTGCGTTGTGGACATGATAACGTTGACTTTGGAAGCACGGAAACCTCTGTGGGCTGCTCCCAACATGTCCTTGGACCGCATTAGCAACTGAGGCAAATGACACATCTCATTGATGTACATGTGACAAGAGGAGCTAATCTTATCTTAATCTGAAAGAGAAGATTTGACAAGTTGAACTGGTTCTGTGTTCTAACCCACTGCTGTACCAAGCCTCCTGGCAGCATTAAATGCTGTTTTAGCTCTTCGCTGGCATTTTCACCTCAGAAACAGGAGGTTGAGAGTTCAAACCCTGTAGATGAGTGGTCAGTGAAAGTGAATTTCCAAAGAGCCTCAATTATTCCCTCAGATTTCTGTTTTAATTATTTAGTTTTCAGTTCATAGGCATCATTGTCAAGGCTAGTATTAATTACCCACTCCAAATGCCCCTGAAGAGAGAGGGGGTGTGTGTGTGTGTGAGTGAGTGTGAGTGTGAGTGTGAGTGTGAGTGTGAGTGTGAGTGTGTGTGTGTGTGTGTGTGTGTGTGTGTGTGTGTGTGTGTGTGTGTGTGTCCTTCTTGAACCACTGCAGTCCTTCGGTTGAATTTGGGGATGGTGAGACCCTGTGACAATAAATTAACAATGGTAGATTTTCAAATCAGGTTGGGTGTGGGGGGGGGGCGCGGAGAGGGAGGTGGTATGTGGTGGGGATAGGTGTTCTGCTGCACCTATTGCCTTGATTTCTCTGGGCAGCAGAGTAGCCTGGCTGAGTAACTGCAGTGTGTTACGTAGCCGGTACACACCGCAGCCACTGTGCACTAAGTGGGAGGGTAGGGTTCGGGTGATCCTGCAGTAGGTTAAAAGGTCAGCAAAGGGCCTGTACTGTTCTATGTTCTAGGGATGTCAAAGATAAAGGTTGCATTCTCTTATTGGGGATGGTCTGGTGCTTCTGTGGTGTGAATGTCACTTGCCAAATGTGCTCCGTGCTGCAGTGGTATCCAAGTCCTGCTGCCTGCGGAGAGTGAGGATCTCATGAATAACTGTGAAGCTGAGGAATTGAGCCTTGTGCACATAATGAACGATAAGGAAGAAGATGGCGCCAGTGAACAGCCCGACCAAAGGCGGCACCCTTCTGACAGTTCACAAAACTACTTTGCTCGCCTCGTTTATGTCTTCTTTGTCTCTTAAATGTGGTTCTGCTGCTGTTGGAGCCTGTGATCTACATTCTGCCGGTGTGTCTTTAGGGTCGATTAAGTGATCTGCCACTGCTGTCTCCGAGAGAGTTCAGCGAGGTTTCAAGTGAAGTGTACGGCCTGGAGGCCAAGAAGCCTGGAGACGGTGGGGCCAGCTCTATTTCTTGTGGATCTTGCCCGATTGAAGTGCCGAGGAAGATTGAAAACGAGGACGAGAGTGGAAGGAAGGTGGGTGCTCAGTGCTGTCTACCTGCATGTGAACGGCCTCTCTCTCCCCCCTTGCTCAGTGCTGTCTACCTGCATGTGAACGGCCTCTCTCTCCCCCCTTGCTCAGCGCTGTCAACCTGCATATGACCGGCCTCTCTCTCTCTCTTCGCACCCCCCCTCACTCAATGCTGTCCACCTGCATGTGAATGGCGTGTCTCTCTCTCTCCCTCCCCCCCCGGCCTCTCTCTCCCCCCCGCTCAGCGCTGCCAACCTGCATGTGACCGGCCTCTCTCTCTCTTCGCACCCCCCCTCACTCAATGCTGTCCACCTGCATATGACCAGCCTCTCTCTCCCCCCTCGCTCAGCGCTGTCAACCTGCATGTGACCGGCCTCCCTCTCCCCCCTCGCTCAGCGCTGTCAACCTGCATGTGACCGGCCTCTCTCTCGCTCTCTCTCCCCATCTCGCTCAATGCTGTCGGAGTCCTGAGTCATGGGCAAGGTTTAATGAACGCGGATGGTGGGTTGGACTCTGTAGTTCATGTTACTACGTGCTTCTGCTCACTCCCTTGTTGTTGCTGTTTTGTGCGATTTATTTCGGGGCGGCCTGCAGATCGTGAGCGATGCGGCTCTGGATTGGCTGAACGGAGCTGTACTGAATATGCCCGGACTCTTCTGATGACTTTGTGACCGGGTGCCTTGTATTCTGTGTTTTTTGCTCGCTCTTTCGCTGTTTGCACAGTTTGTTCTTTTGCTTGCTCACTGGGAGTTTGAATTTTTTCTTTAAACGGGTTCTATGGCATTTCTTTGTTTCGTAGCTGTCTGTGGGAAGACAAGTCTCAGGGTTGTGTACCTCATACATACCTCGAACAAAATGCACTTTGAACTTTGAATAAGGACACACAGTTCATGCTGTTGTCTCAGGTCCACTGTTTGGAGTTTGCACACTTTCCCTGTAACATTTGTGTGTGATGCTCTGTTCCCTCAGTCCCACCCCCTCCCCACTCATAACCATTTGGTAGGGAAGGGGCAAAGAAAGAGTCACTGGGCCTGTGAGAGGGAATAGGGAAAGGTGAATTAGAACGGGTGGGATTGCTCCACTGGGAGCTGGCATAGACAATGGGCAGAGTGGCCTTCATCTCTGTCACAGTAGTTAGGAACACTCTCACATCTAGATGGTCTTTGATGAAGTCAGGTAGATGAGCTAAGAACGTTGCAGTGATGACAGGGGCTTGGATAATTGACCTCCAATATCACTTCCCTCATACAGGTTGTGACTCCAGCAATGGGAGTGTTTACTCCTGGCTGCTCATTGAGCTCCTTGTTGTCTCAATCAGTCCATATCGTTTTCACGTCAAGTGCAGTGACTCTCACTTCAGGTCCGGGATCCAGTTCTTCAGTCAATGTTTGCATTAAGGCATTGATGAGGTCGGGAGTTTGTGGCAGCACCCAACGTGAGCATTGGTGAGCAGATAATTGATGCAGGAGTGCCACTTAATGAAACCGTTAACAACATCTCCCATCACTTTGCTTCAAGCACCTGGACATTAGGGGATCTATCCTAGGCCCAACTCACTGATACAATCACAAAGAAGTCACACCAAGTCTATCATGGGCATGAGCCTTCCCAGCATCCATTGCAATACATAACAATAAAAATCTATAAATTACACTATGAATAATTTTTAAAAGTAGATTAAATAAGTAGTGCAAAAAGAAAGCAAAAAAAAAATTGAGGTAGTGTACGTGAGTTCATTGTCCACTCAGAAATCTGATGACGGAGGGCAAGAAGCTGTTCCTAAAATGTTACTGTGTGTCTTCAAAATCCTACAGCACCTTCTTGATGATAGCGATGAGAAGGTGGGGTCCTTGGGTGATGGGTGATGGGGTCCTTAATAATGGACACTGCTTTTTTGAGCCATCGCCTTTTGAAGGTGTCGTTGTTACTGGGGAGACGAGTGCCCATGATGGGGCTAGCTGAGTTTGCACCTCTCCGCTTCATTTTCTGATCCTGTGCAGCGGCCCCTCCACACCAGATGGTGATGCAACCAGTTCTAATGCTCTCCACGGTACGTATGTAAAAATTTGCGAGAGTCTTTGGTGTTATGCCAAGTCTCCTCAAACACCGAATGAAATACAGCTGATGTTATGCCTTATCTGTAATTACATCAATATGTTGGCCCAGGATAGATCTTCAGAGGTGTTGATACCCAGGAATTTAAAATTGGTCAACCTTTACACTGCTGTTCCCTCGACTTCCCCTTCCTGAAGTCCACAATCAATTCCTCAGTCTTACTGATGTTGAGTGCAAATTTGTTGTTGTAACACCACTCAATCACCTGTACGTATCCTCATCACCATCTGAAATTCTGCCAACAATGGTTGTGTCATCGGCAAATTTATAGATGTCTTTTGAGCTGTGCCTAGCCACACAGTCATGGGTGTAGACAGAGTTGTTGTTGTTGTGGCTATCCCTCGAGGTCGAGGATGATGTTCTTCGTTCTGTTGATCTACTTATGGGCTCTCAAGTGGCTTATGAGTCCAATCTTGGCTTTGAAAGTTCTTCCGCATTCAGGACAGGTAGTTCCAGATGGCAGATCGGGCTTTGGTTGTTGCTGCCTCTCTTTCCATTTTCTTCTCTTTTCTTCTAATTCTGCACATCTGCTGGCTTTGAAAGTTGCTGTTCCTTCTTGGATGATGGCTTGCCAGAGTTTCCTGTCCTTGGCATTGGTTTCCCAATTGTTGAAGTCATGTTACATTTCTTCATGTTGGCTTTTAAGACGTCTTTAAATCTCTTCTGTTGTCCGCCTCTTTTACGTTTGCCTTCTTTAAGCTGGGAGTAGAAGATTTGTTTCGGCAGACATTCCGTCTTTTATCCGAACAACATGACCGCTCCATCTTAGTTGGTTCTTGATGACGTAGGCTTCACTGCTTGCTGGTTTTGCTTCATTTAGCACACTGATGTTGGTTCTTCTATCTTCCCAGCTGATATTTAAGATGTTTCGAAGACAGCATTGATGGAACTTTTCAAGTGCCTTCAGATGTCGTCGGTATGTTGTCCAGGTTTCTGATGCAGACAGGAGCGTTGGGATTACCACTGCTTTGTACACTAACATTTTGGTGTCTGTTCGGATGTCACGATCATGAAAGGCTCTTGTTCGGGGACATCCAAAAGCTGTTCCAGTGCATTTAAGACAATGTTGGATCTCATCATTAAGGTCGACATTGGAGGAGAGGTGACTTCCAAGATACTGAAAGTGGTCCACATTTTCCAGGGTTGTTTCGCCAATTTAAAATGATGGTTCTGTCCGATTTGTCTCAATTGGTGACGGTTGATAGATGATCTGAGTCTTCCTGGAGAGAGAGTAGAGCAGTGGGCTAAGCACACACCCTTGAGGTATACCAGTGTTGATTGTCTGTGAGGAGGAGATGTTATTTCTGATCCACACTGGCTGTGGTCACCTGCTGAGGAAGTCATGATCCAGTCGTAGAGGAAGATACAGAGACCCAGGTTTTGAACCTTGCTGATTAGTACTTAGGATACGATGGTGTTAAACGCTGAGCTGTAATCCACAAACAGCAGCCTGATGTTATGCTTTGTCCCAGTGATCCAAGGCCATGTGGAGAGCCAGTGAGATTGTATCCGCTGTAGTCCTGGTGTGGTGACAGGCAGATTGCAGCAACTCCTGCTTTGGGTGGACAGGACATACGGGCCAATTCTCCACACTGTATGTTAGTCAGATGCTGCTGCTGTAACAGTAGAAGCTAGGCTGCATCCAGAGTACATCTGCAGTAAGGCAGCTGGGGGTTGTCTGGTTCAGCAACCAGTGGTTTGGCTGTATCCTGGCAGAACAAGCAGTGAATTGAGTTAGTCAAAGATGGGGACTTCAGCAAGAAACAGAGAGGAAGCATTCACTTGGCATTTCCAGCTGAATAGAGTTGCAAATACCTCAACCGTCCCTTTAACACTCAGGCACTGGGCCCTGCCATCATTGAGGGCAGGAATGTTGCAACCTCCTCCTCCTGAGCTAATTGACTAGTCACAAATACTGCCGGTGATTTCATTGAAGCCTACCAAATACTGAAAGGCCTGGATAGAGTGGGCATCTATTTCAGTTAGTAGGACGGTCTAGGATCCAAAGGCACAGCCTCAAAATAAAGGGATGCCCCTTTAAAACTGAGATGAGGAGGATGTTCTTCAGCCAGAGGGTGGTGAACCGGTGGAATTTGATGTCACAGATGACTTTAGAGAACAAGTCATTGGTATTTAAGGTAGAGATTGGTAAGTTCTTGATTGGTAAGGGAGTTAAGGGTTACGGGCAGAAGGTGGGACAATGAGCTTCAATCAAAAACAGCCAAGAACACCCAATGGACCAGATTATCTCGTTGTGCTCCCATATCTTATGGTCAAGTTGGATTGCTTAGCTCTGCCCATAGCACCTTCAACAGGCAGGCACCTCACTGCTTAGGAGGTGCTACTCCCTGCATGTTCTCTGCAGTCCTCATTGAACCAGGGCTGATTACCTACCACTGGTTGGGAGGAATATGCCAGGCAGTTGGGTTACAGCTGGTAATGGAACACAGCAGTACATGGATGCCAGGTAGAGAGGGGAATTACACTTGGTATCCCCACTGTTGAACTGGGGTTATTTTTCTGTAGTTTAACATTCCAATGCTTGCTTGTATTCTTATATAATTCTGTAATCGTATGGTGAATTTTTCAGGAATTGCAGTACAGTACCATCCGTATTTTTTGAGAAGCTTCTTGGTTTTCAGTAGCAGGTGTCACATCACTTGAATCTGGCTATCTTATCGGTCAAGAGCAGAAGAGGTTAAGGAGGGAGGAGAAGATGGCAGTGCGCCGCGCATGCGCAGCTCTCCGGTGAAAAATGATATCGTATCTGTTAACTAGGGGCCGTGGACAATTCTGATTTGATGGAGAATGGACATGAAAGCACAGAGGAACATCTGGAGAAATTTCTGAAACGCCTGTCCGCTGCTGTCGTTAGTGTGTGGTCGGGAATCTTTCGGAGGGTAGGCCTCAAGATCCCCAGCCTTGCCTGCTTTTGGAAACCAAGAAGGAGGTCGAATCGTTCGGCAGAGATGCTGCTCAGTACTCGGTGTCAGAAAGCTGATCAGAGCTCGAAGTTTTCGGATGACTCAGAGTCAGATTGTGGTCGGCATGGCAGGGAGAGTTTTTCTTCCTTCTCCCGTCTGCGTGAGATGTGGGACATTTGAGAAACTTTGAACTTTACTGTGCTCACGGACTTTCTTCATCAAGTTATGGTATTGTTACACTGTTTGTAACTATATGAATAATTATGTGGTTTTGTCAGTTTTTTCAGTCTTGGTTTGTCCTGTATTTTGTGATATCACACTGGAGGAAATAATGTATCATTTCTTAATGCATGCATTACTAAATGACAATAAAAGGGGACCACGTGTCTTCATAATCTAATTGTTATCACTGGCCTTTGCTGCCAAATCTAGTCTGAGTATGGGATGACCATGATTACTTTTCAATCTGGTCTTTTCCTTGCTCTCTCAATGCTGCTTCTTGTTCTTCTTTGATCTTGTACACTTAATAATTCTTGACTGCTAAAGAATATTCAGGTTGCAAAAGCACCAGGATCCAACACCACCAATATTTACTGTTGGACCACATAGCTTTTTTTATCTCACTTTTGCTCCTTGGATCTTCCATTGTGCTCATTACTTGCTGTGTTTCCCACTTCACACGTGACCACACTTCAAATGTACTTCATCTAATGTCCTTAGAGACTTCAGGAGGATCTGCAGGATGCTGTATAACAATGGGTCCTTCCTTCACGTGATTGTCTCCCAACATCATTACTGCCTGTCCAATGCAAGCCAAATGGTGGAATCCCACGCCTCTTCTCAATACTTTGTCTCATTTGAATCTAACTGCTTGGTATTCCATCACAATACACCAAGGAAAACAGTAACCCCATTAAATCACCTTCCCATTTGAGCAAGTGATTACAAGTCACCTGCAATCTATTTGCTGTCAAATAAAGAAATTTATGGGCAATTTGTAACTCTAAGCCATTAGGTTATCAGCTGAGAGCATTTCAAAAGGCAGGAGTGATCGATGTTTTATTAGTTTCAAGAGTGTGCTGGTAATTATTCATACTAGTTGAGGCATGAAGACATATTATGTGAAGGAGCTGTTGGTTGCAGGGAGCTATGATTAATCTTCCCCAGATGATTCGCCCATCTCCATGAGTTCTGTTTGTTGGATGTCAACTGTCAGAGCTAAAGATATATCTGGGATTTTTGAACCAGTCAGTGAAAACTGGCAACAGAAATGAAAATCAGTGATTCACGGTGGTGAGAGGAACACTTTGATTGATGAGGGTGTTTGACTTGAAATGATACTGCTTCTCCCTCCACAGATGCTGCCTGACCTGCTGAGTACTCACACTTCCGAATGCCACTATCTGCAATACTTTGACTTTTGTTTAACCACTAGTAAGTTACTGAGTTACTGGTGTTAAGATCAGCTCTTCACATTGCTAGGTTCAGTCCTTTTGAGGCAAATCCTTCCCTCCCACCCACAACTCTGTCCACTCTGTTTTTATCACTTAATCCTCTTTTATCCCCCAAAGTTTTCTGCCTGAATTAAAACCAATTCATCCTCTGTATCTTATGATGAAATATGTTGTGAACTGCCCTTTGGTCAGTCTCTCGCAGTTACTCTACAATAGACCCAGACATAACATTATATGGTGGAATGCTTCAGGAAGCAGAGGTACGAAGTCAAGTGTGTCCACACATTACTTCCCAAACCAATCCAGTTTGTCTTTGAAATAGATAACAACCGCTTCCACCACGTCCACAGTAGATCACTCTTCACCAAAATCAAATTCCCACGGACTAGTTCTGAATTCTCCCAGTACATGGGTGAAGGCCAGCTGCATGTTTAGAAAGGAACAAGAAATCATTGGCCTGTGACTCACATGATTCACAGAGTATTCTCCAAACCCTTTCAGTCAGCCTGTAAATGAAGGTAAGGGAACGGGGTCAAACTGACCCTGCTACTCCGTCAGTTGCTATTCCACACACTGAAATGCTGGGCAGAAAAGGAGGTTCAATTGTTCTGTTTGTTTTTCTTCTCAGTTAATTCTCAGGATGCAGGTGTTAATGCATCTAGTTTCCACAACCCATTCCTGGCCGCCCTCATTACCACCTGCTGGCTCGTAGTGTTGGGTGTGGACAACCACAATTGGTTTAAGACTAGAATCCCGCATAATTTAATGCTTTGGTGGGGGGAGGGTTCATTAAAAAGGACATTATTAGAGTCTTTTTTACAAGACATTCTGGCCAATTCTGCAGAGAGATGTGAATTCTTGCTCTCTGGATCACAGATCCAATGAAGGACACACTCAACACACTGACTGATTGGCTTATGCTGGATGGCGAGGAAACAGAGGGAGTGGTTTGGGGAGTGTACCCCAGGAGTTGTCAGAGTGGGAGAACAACTACAATCCAGCATAATGAATCTTGAGCTTGAACAAGAACAGCATTCACTGCTCTGCTACAAGACACTGAAAGGTAGTGGTGAGCAACACACAGAATGCTGGAGGAACTCAATGAGTCAGGAAGCATCTATAGAGGTGAATAAACAGTCAACGTTTCAGGACAAGACACGGACTGTTTATCCTCCTCCATAGATGCTGTCTGACTTGCTGAGTTCCTCCAGCATTTTGTGTGTGTGGCTTAAGACTCCCAGCATCTGTAGAATCTCTTGAAAGATAATGGTGGATGGCTGCAGTGAGTAATGAGAGAGACCAACTGCCCCAGGAGCTTGTCCAAAGACTGTATTGGACAAACTGGTGGGCCTGTCCCTGTGTGCAGCTGCAACTACTGTTGATCCGTCAACTTTTCCTTTCCTCTGATCAGCTGAGTGTTGCCAAGAAGATGCTCACCTTGCTCCTTTTTGAAAGAGTTCTCGGTCATGAAGACTGGCATCATCAACTCTCCCACAGGCGGCTGGATGGACACATAGAACTGCCGGGTCTGGGAGCTGGAAAATACCAACCATACCCTCAGCGGTGGAGCCCACTGTAGCCCCTAGAATGATGAGCCTGTGGCCCTGTTTCAATCCTGTCCTGGAGTCCAGACCCTACCCATATTCCCTCCTTCCAACCCAATGATGCCCATCCCCCTCTACCTAAACCCTATCTCTTATACCCAACCCCCACCCTCTCTACCCTATCACCATCTCACTATCCAACCTCAACCCCTTCTACCCAATCACCATCTCTATACCCAACCCACCCCTTCTACCCTATCACCATCTCTCTAACCAATCCCCACTCCATCTACCGAATCACCAACCTCTACCCAACTGCCACCTCCTCTGCCAAATCACTACCCCTCTATCTAGCCCCATCCCTTCTACCCAATTACCATCCCCCTACCCAACCCCCGTCCTCTACCAATCAAGATGCCTTTACCCAATCACTATGCAGCTATCCAACCACATTTCTTTACCTAACCCCTATCCCTCTACCCAAATCCATATCTTCTATCCAATCACCATTTCTTAATCCAACCCAGTAAACTCTGCCCCCCCCCCCACCACCTGGAGACCCCATTCCTATCCAACTCCCAGCTTCCATCCTAGCCCTCAAACTTGTTGCCCAGCTTTGGCTCGTTCCTAACTGGCCCCTCTCTACCAGCCATTCCCAACTTCCACCCCACACCCCCAGTACTGCAGCTCCCTCTGGCCAAACATCTGCCCTGGACACCCCATCTCAGCCTCCACACCGGCCCTCACCTCTCTGTCCAGTTCACTCTGGCCACTGCCTAAGGCATTCCTTGGCATCATCTCAAGTGTCACAAGCTCCCCACCTACAGTCTCACCCAGCTGTTATAAGACAATTAAAAAGATCCCTCGTACATTAAGTTGGACTCTTGTTTCTACCTCATTATAATCATGTACTTTATTGTTTACCTGCACTGCACTTTCTCTGTAGCTGTTACACTTTATTCTCCATTTTTATTGTTTTACCTTGTCCTTCCTCCGTGCACTGTGCAATGATCTGATCTGTATGAAGTGTGCAAGAAAAGCTTTTCACTGTCTCTTGGTACATTCACAATAATAAACTAATTCAAATTGCCCCAATCCCTTATCTCATTCCCAAGTTTAGCCATATTAAAACCTTGCCATCCTTCCATTTGGGACATGGACTCCACTAGAGCCGTAGCCCAGACAGATCTCAACCTGTCCCTATCCTACTCTGGAAGGGAGCAGAAGAAATCACCTTATTTCTTCCAAAAATCCCAAAGTCTGGACTCTGAATGCCAGGCAGCTTCTGGTCTTTAGCAAGAGGACTAGTCTATCTGAATCCTAGAGTGAACATTACCCTTGTAACATTCTCCCTTTTCTGACACTTTCCTTGAATATGGACACTGATCTACCACCTCAAAACCATGGGTGTTCTGGGGCATGCCTCCCTTTCTCAGTTCTGAGGGAGGATCTTCAGCCTGAACTCTCTCCACTGTAGCTGAGTAGTAAAAGGTACTGTATACATTTCCTGTCCCTGACCTTTATGTAGCAAGATTACGGGGAGGGTCACTCCAAGAGGATTCAGCTTTCCACCTTCTAACCGTCACAATATTCTGTCTTATCTATTAGTACCACTGTGTGTTTTTAGTGTACTCACACACCCCCTATACACACAGACCAGTGTCAGCAACTGTACTTGGGCTAATTAAAGAATTATCAATCAATAAAACCTTGACATGTCTCTGGTCCTTCCACTTATTTTGTTTCCTGAGCTTGCACACAGACCACTTTTCTTTTCTCCCTGACTATCTCTACAGTGGGAGCTCTGCAGAGAACCAGATGTGCGGCCACTCACCACAGCTGGAAGTTGGCCGCTTGCGTGGAATCACAGAAGTCAATGCCCATTGTTTCCAAGGTAACTTCACCAGGCGGGAGGACATCTGTGGATGTTGAAAAGAGGGGAAGAAAAAAAGTCTGAATGAATCGAGGAAGAAAGAGAACTGCATTTTTAATGCACCTTACAACTTTTTAAAAGAAGTTCAGCTTTATTCTCACATGTACATCGAAACATACAGTGAAATGCATATAAACCAGAGGACACTCCATCACGCAAACCAGCATGGACTTGATCTACGTACACATCTCACTGCCTTGGGTAGGCAGCCAACAGCACCAAAGACCCCACGCACCCTGGGCATTCTCCCTTCTCCTCAGGCAGAGGATACAAAAGCCTGACAGCCCGTCCCACCAGGCCCAAGCACAGCTTTTATCCCACTGTTCCAAGAGTCTTGAATGGACCCCTTGGTGTGATAAAGATGAACTCCTGATCTTCCAGTCTGCCTTGTTTGAGCCCATGCTCCTAATTTTCCTCCCTGCACTGCACTCTCTCTGTAACTGTAACGCTTTATTCTGCATTTTGCTGTTGCTTTCCCCTTTGTATTGGCTCCATATACGAACACTTTGAAACAATCTGTATGATGCCATGCAAGACAAATTGCTTGCTGTACAATAAAATAATAAATCCACTTGGAAGTTTGAAGCTCTATTAGTAATCAGACTATCTATGAAGCACTTTAGAAAATGCAGCAGCAAGGTGCCAGGTACAGCAATGCAATTTAATCCCAAATTATGTTTTCAGGGATGTTGATCAGAAAGGAACATTGGTTAGACTGCCCAGAACACTGCTACTGGTCAGAATCTTTCACCTCCACCTGGGAGAACTGCCAGGAACATGACGCTGACTATCAAAAAAACACTGCAGGTGCTGGAAAACTATGATTAAAAAGAAAACAGAAAATGCTCATAAGACTCGGTAGGTCAACTTTAATTACCTGTCACTTTAACTCACCTCCCACTCTGACCTGTCAACACCCTCCTGCACTGTTACCGTGAGGTCCAACACGAGCTTCAGAGCAAGGTATCAAAATAAAAAGAGCGTGGAAGTCAGGGTGAGAGCCAGGAGTTTTAAAGATCTGAGGGGTAATTTTTTCCCCACAGAAACTGGTCAATATTTAGAATGCACTGCCAGAGGAGCTGGTGAAATCAGATACAATCACAACATTTAAGATGCATTTAGACAGATACTTAAGTAGACAAGACATAGGGTACGGTTCTAATGCAGGCAAAGGGATTAGTGTGGATGGGTAGAAACTTCAGCATGGACATGGTGGGCTTAAGAATCTGTGTTGTACAAGCGTCATCTCTGTAGCACCTTGCCTCCCCTCTTAGGAATGTTGGTTAATTTCCCTTGTCATTCCCCTCACACTTTCCTTCTTCTGCATACTCTGGTCTCTGGCTGTGTCTCATGGCCCAACATTACCTAAACTTCATAACATAAACAACACATTAACTAATACAGGAGCTTTTGCATTTTACCCCATATCAGACCCCCCCCGCCCTTTGTTCCACCCACCACTCTCCCCCACCTGCACTAACTTGCCGTCCCTCTCTCTCATTTCCAATGAAGAGTCTGCAGTCTGAAACCTCTGCACCGATGCTGCCTGAACCAGCTGAGTTTTTCCAACATTGATTTCAGGAACCCCGTCGTAGGGGTGCAGCCCTCCCAACTGCACTGCGACTGGGGCGCCAGTCCAAAGGACGTTACTGATGGGGTACAACAAACTGTGGATGCTGCACGGAGCCCCGAGCAACAAGAACAAGGGGATGGAAAAGAAGAAGGGGTAGGCCATTCAGCCTCTCATGTCAGTCCTAGAGAGAAGAAAATTGATGGTTGATTCTTAACTCAGCATATTTTCCTGCACGAACCCATTTTGTTTGATTCCTTTTAGTATCTAAACAAAACTATTGATTTGCCTTGAGTACACTCTATGACTAAGCCTCTTTAGTCAATTGGGTGCACCAGATTATTGGGAGTGGGGTCTGTTTTATTCCTGCAGCGTGGAGTGCAGACTTTTACAAGTTTTGGGAATCAGGCCAAGGCTTTCACAATAGCGAGCAACTGCAGATCCAAGCTGTCACATGTGGGGCTGGCAAGAATCAGCCCTCACATTCTGTGACATCTTCCAACCCATTGTCTTTCATCGGCCTGAGATTGTCCCAGTTCCAACCCACCAGTTGTTTTTGCTCAAGTGAAACTCAGCAAACAACGGCTTGGTGTCAACGGACACTGCTGGGATCTGTTCTGGAGCAAGTCCGCTGTTTCTGCTGCTGTTGACTGGTGCTCCTGGTTACATTGCCAGGATGTTACTTCAAGTACATTCAGGAAAATATTACTGAAAGCAAACCCACTCTGCTGTGAAATGGGACAATCCAGGACAAGGCTGACTATTGATGTCCCCTCATGACAGGAATTCTCCACAGATTTCCTTTGAGCTGGTTGGGAAATTGATTAAAGTTGGACTTGGTCAAGTGCCCCCTACATTTGAGGATTTTGAAGTTAGCTGGTCAATGAACTGAGATGTCTTCAAACACGTGACTGACATCCCCAACTTTTCCTGAAGCTCTTTTGTAAACCCAGAAACTTAATATCGATTAGATTTTTACTGATGAACAGTGACCAGTGGATGTGAATTTATGTTTGTTGACCATCTACATCACTCACTGATGTGTTTGCAGCAACAACCAAAGCTTGAGACTTTGCTTCCAGTTAATATAAAGCTCTGGATGGGTATCCAATACAGCAGCTTCTGATACCTCTCACCACACCACTCCCCTTGAGACTGGAGGTTGGCTTGACCAACCTTGCCAAGGTGTCAGTTGGTAGTAAACCAGGCTTGTACTGATGCAAACCCAGTCACAATGCACATCCAGTCACACAGCCACTGTTGCACGGACCCAATCAATGCTACACAGACACAGTCGCCCTGACACGGACCCAGCCATTCAACCAGTCCTGTGATACATAAATCTGAGACGTGCCTGATCACAAGTGGACCTCCTGTAGCCCTGCTCACTGAGAGTTTCCGAAGAGAAGCCAGTGACCAAGTCGTCTCCGAAGTATCTGTAGAAGCCCTGGAAGGTGCCTGTGTGATGGACTGGCAATGTGTGGATAGGAAAACGGGGAGGGGATGGATTATCAAAGGGCCAAGAGAGCACAGATGGACCAGTGAAACGGAGGCAGGGGTTAGAGTGATCATGGAGTAAGAGTACAACATCATGGACCGAAGGGCCTGTACCGTGTTGAACTGTTCTATATTCTAAACATTAATGCCCCTTGCCCACTCTGAGTATTTTCCAGATCCTGTCAGTTTCCGTTCACCGAGTGCACGTTGAGCAGCTATTCCTACTTGCTTACCAATCTCCTTGAACCCTTGTATCCTCATTCCCGAGTGCAGCTTGGGCTCGCTGATGCGGAGCTGCCGGATTTCCATCTCGGAGTTGTTGGTGAACTGCATCTGGACGGAGACCATGGCCTGGTCGGGACTGAAGGGTCTCCGGGTGAAGTGGTAGCGCACCGACAGCCCTTCACCCGTCAACCGGTGCAGCAGCTCGAACGTCCTCACCTTGCCGAGAGAGGGACTCAACACCTACAGCAGGTGACAAGGAGATTGATGAGGACAGGGCCTGGGCTTGGGGAGGCGGGGGAGGCTGAGCCGTGGCCGAAGATCGGAGGAGCTGGGTGTATAGGAAGATTAGAGGCATAGCTAGAGTGGACAGCGAGCAACTTTTCCCTCTAGTGCCAATGGCAAATACAAAAGGGATACATTTAAGGTGATTGGAGTAAAGTCTAGAGGGAATGTCAGAGACAGGTGTTTTTTTTTTAAACACAGGCATGCAACACACTGCTAAGGGTTGTTGTCGAACCAAATACATGAGGGGCAGTTATGAGATTCCTAGGTAGGTACATGGAGAAAGAAAAAAAGGAGGGTTATGGAGGAGGGAAGGATTATATTGATCTTAGAATAGGTTAAAAGGTGAGCACAACATTGTGGGCTAAAGGGCCTGTACTGTTCTCAGCAGGTCAGGCAGCATCTATAGAGGGAAATAAACAGTTAATGTTTCAAGCCAAGACCTTCCATCAGGGTGGGTAGTATATGGAATGAGTTGCCAGAGGAAGTGGTTGAACCAGATACATTAAAAAGTTTGAAACGGGTACAAAGATATTTTGGGCAATTATATGGATAGGCAAGGTTCTGAGCAGTGGTTCCCAACCTTTTTAATGTCATGGACCCCTACCGAGGAGTCCGTGGACCCCGGGTTGGGAACCCCTGTTTTAGAGGGATATGGGCCAAATGCAGACAAATGAGACGAGCTTAGATGGCATGGACTAGTTTTGTGCTGTACGACTCTCTGACTAACACCTGAGTCACCCAGGGTTCCTCCGTCACCACCGGTCTCAGATCACCATGGAGAAGCAAGCGTGACAACAGTAAAAGAAAGCGCCCTGCATGCAGACCAGTCAGGGGCGTTGTCCCTCTGAGGACTGGGTAACATGGGAACTAGAGAAGCCTTTCAGACCATAATCCTTGCTCCACCATTGTCTGCTCCATCAGCACCTCCTGAGATACTGTAAACTGAAGTCAGAGATCACCCAGCCCAGAAACAGGCCCTTCTGCCCACTGAGACTGTGCTGGCCATCATCCACCCTATTACACTCACCCCATTGACTCTCCCCGCACTCCCACCAACTCCTCCCAAATTCCACTGTTCACCTACATCCTCGGGGCAACTAATAGCAGCCAATCAACCCACCGACCATGATGTCACTGGGACACAGGAAACCAGAGCACCCGAGGGAAACCCACAGGGTCACAGGGAGAAGGTGCAAACTCCACAGTGACAGACCAGAGGTCAGGATCGAACCTGGGTCAGTGGTGCTGTGATGCAGTGCCAGTGTGTGCCACATTTATATTATAATACATCTTACATTTTCTTATGACATAAGGGAAACTGTTCAGCCCATTGAACCTATGCTAGCTTTCTGAGCAACCCCATTAATCCCATTCCCCATTTCCTTCCTCTGTAACCTATTCTCTGGTGGCTAACCCCTACATCACAAACATGCAAACAGAGGAGGATATTTCTGACTCCCACCCCCAGTATTCACACTACGCAGCCATGAATCCATTTGACAACGCGTTCCTCTCCCACCTCCCAGAACCTTGAGATATCCAAACACTCACCTCTGATGGCAGGGTGGAGTTGGACAAGGTTAGTCCCTGTAGATCCAGGTTGAGACTCTTGGAGAACGTGTTAGGTGATGGGGTGGTTGGTAGGACGGAGGGTCCACTGACTGCAGAAGACAAGTTGAGGCGAGAGGGTTAACAATGAGGCAGATACAGCATTACTGTCACAAATAGTCCTGTTGAGCACCTGTCAATCCTACAATAGGTGCCTGACAACATCTGTAGTATCAGACGTTGTTCAGGAAAACGACCCATTCTGATCTTTACAACATCTGATGTTGAAGTTGTATAAGACATTTGGGATGCCTAATTTGGAATATTGTGTGTAGTTCTGGTCATTTGGCTGCAGGAAAGATGCAAATAAGGTTGAAAAAGACCTGAAAATTTTTACAAGGATGTTGCTGGGACTGGAGAACTTGAGTTATAAGGAAAGATTGAATAGGTTAGAACTTCATTCCCTGGAACATAGAAGATTGAGGAGAAATGTGATAGGGGTATACAAAATTATGATGGGTATAGATAGGATAAATGCAAGCAGGCTTTTTCCACTGAGGTTGGGTGAGACTAGAACAAGAGGTCATGGGTTAAGGATGAATGGTGAAAAGTTTAAAGAGAACATGAGGGGGAATTCTTCACTCAGAGGGTGATGAGAGTGTGGCCAGAACAAGTGGTGGATGCAATTTTGATTTCAATGTTTAAGAGAAGTTTGAATAGGTACATGGATGGGAGGGATATGGAGGTCTATGGTCTGGGTGCAGATTGATGGTCCGAGACAGTTTAAATGGTTCAGCACAGTTTAGATGGGCTGAAGGGCCAATTACTGTGCTGTACTTTTCTATAACTCTATAAATCAACTCAGTTATTGACAATGAGCAGTCACAAGTGATTCAGAATCAGGTTTATTATCACTGGCATGTGACGTGAAATTTGTTAACTTAGTAGCAGCAGTTCAATGCAATACATAATCTAGCAGAGAGAAAAAAAATGAATAAAATAAAATAATAATAAACAAGTAAATCAATTACATATATTGAATAGATTTTTTTTAAATGTGCAAAATCAGAAATACTGCATATTAAAAAACAATGAGGTAGTGTCCAAAGATTCAATGTCCATTTAGGAATTGGATGGCAGAGGGGAAGAAGCTGTTCCTGAATCGCTGAGTGTGTGTCTTCAGGCTTCTGTATCTCCTACCTGATGGTAACAGTGAGAAAAGGGCATGCCCTGGGTGCTGGAGGTCCTTAATAATGGATACTGCCTTTCAGAGACACCGCTCCCTGAAGATATCCTGGGTACTTTTTAGGCTAGTACTCAAGATGGAGCTAACTAGATTTACAACCTTCTGCAGCTTCTTTCAGTCCTGTGCAGTAGCCCCTCGAATACCAGACAGTGATGCAGCCTGTCAGAATCCTCCCCACAGTACAACTATAGAAGTTTTTCAGCGTATTTGTTGACATGCCAAATCTCTTCAAACTCCTAAAAAAAAAAGTACAGCCGCTGTCTTGCCTTCTTTATAACTACATCGATATGTTAGGACCAGGTTAGATCCTCAGAGATCTTGACACCCAGGAACTTGAAACTGCTCACTCTCTCGACTTCTGATCCTTCTATGAGGATTGGTATGTGTTCCTTCATCTTACCCTTCCGGAAGTCCACAATCAGCTCTTTTGTCTTACTGATGTCGAGTGCCAGGTTGTTGCTGCGGCACCATTCCACTAGTTGGCATATCTCACTCCTGTACGCCCTCTCGTCACCACCTGAGATCCTACCAACAATGGTTGTATCGTCAGCAAGTTTATAGATGGTATTTGAGCTATGCCTAGCCACAGACATGTGTATATAAAGAGTAGAGCAGTGGGCTAACCACACACCCGAGGTGCGCCAGAGTTGATTGTCAACGAGGAGGATATCACCAATCCGCACGGATTGTGGTCTTCCAGTTAGGAAATAGAGGATCCAGTTGCAGAGGGAGGAACAAAGACCAGCTTCTGCAACTTCTCAGTCAGGATTGTGGGAATGCTGAGCTATAGTTGATGAACAGCATCCTGACATGGGTGTTTGTGTTGTCCAGGTGGTCTCAGGCCATGTGAAAAGCCATTGAAATCGCATCTGCCATTGACCTAGTGTGGCCATAGGCAAATTGCAATGGGTGCAGGTCCTTGCTGAGGCAGGAGTTCAGTCTAGTCATGACCAACCTCTCAAAGCATTTCATCACTGTCGATGTGAGTACTACCGGGTGATAGTCATTAAGGCAGCTCACATTATTCTTCTTAGGCACTGGTATACCCACGCAATGTCTTGGTAAAAATATGCAATCAGAGCAAAGATGATAGGATGTAAAGTTTACTTGTTTTGTAACCAATAAATTGGGATATTGTTGCATGGGAAATCTGCCAGTCAGCAACATAACAGAAAATCTTTTGTTTTATTGAAAGACTCTTTGCTTTTGAAAAAAATATTGATTGATATGTTTAACAACCTTCCCCTCAATGTCAGCAAATCAAAAGAGCTGGTCATTGACTTCAGAAAGGGGTGGGGGGGGGTGTTGTTTGGTGGTATACATGCTCCTGTGTACATTAGCATGGTTGAGGTTGAGTGGGTTGAGAGCTTCAAGTTTAAACATCACCAATAGCCTGTCTTGGTCCAAGCATGTCGATGTCATGGCCAAGAAAGCTCAGCAATGCCTCTATTTCATCAGGGGTCTAAAGAAATTCAGCAGGTCCCTGTCGACTCTGACCAACTTTTACTGATGCACCACAGAAAGCATTGTTTCTGGATGTATATTGGCTTGGTATGGCAACAGCTCAGCACGTGCCTGCAGAGAGTTGTCAGCACGGCAAAGTACATCGCAGGAAACAGCATCCCCTCTAGGGACTGTCGAAACATCTTGCTGCCTCAGTACAGCAGGCAGCATAATCAAAGACCCCAACCACCCCAGAGATTCTCTCTTCTCCCCTCTCCTATTGGGCAGAAGATACGAAAGTCTAAAAACATGTACCACCTCAAGGACAGCTTCTACCCCACTTAAATCAGACTCGTAAGTAGACCCCTTGTACAACAAGATGGACTCTTGGCCTCACAATGTACCTTATTATAATCTTGCACTTTATTGTTTACCTGCACTGCACTTCTTCAGTAAATTTTAGGCTTTATTCTACATTGTTATTGTTTAACATTATTTTAGCTCTATACACTATGTAATGATTTGATCTGTATAAACTGTATACAAGATAAGCTTTTCACTTTATCCTGGTACATGTGACGATAATAAGCCAATACCTATATCTGTAGTAAACTGGTGTAATATTGACTAATACAGAACAAAATTAATAAAACAAATTTTAAGAATTTTAATTAGTGTAAAGCCCATTATTTGTGAAAAGCAGACTTCAAATTATTTTGTTCACATGGTATCTGTAACTAAAAATCTAAATGTTTAGATGTTTCCAAGTAAAATACAGTAAATTGCATGCATGAATTAAAGAAAGGAGGATAACGTGTTAAAATGTTGTGGGGACCAAAGACTGACATCTCCAGCATTAGTAAATGGCATTAGTGAACACTGCTGAATAATGTGGCGCTGTCCAAAACTGCCCGGGTTTCAGCTACTGTGTTTCAGCACCTAGGACAGCGCAATTAAAAACACAGCACAGAACAGCAGTATCCTAGGGGGAGTTGTGACCCAGGAGACTACAGTATCCAGGGAAAGAGAGAAGGATGCACCCCTGGAGAGTTCTGCCTCAGAAAAAAATGGGAGGAGTGTTTCAGGAAAAGAGGGAACTGTGGAAATAGCAGGAAGTGATCCCAGGGAAACTGTGGGAGGTAATCCTGGGGAAAGAGTACGACATAATGTCGAGAAAAGAGCAGGGATGATACTTGGGAAAGAGGAGTTGATCCTGGAAAAATGTGGGAAGTCTTAGGGAAAGAGTAGGAGATGATCCCAGCAAAGAGTGGGAAGTAATCCCGAGGAAAGAGAATGGCAAGTTAGCCAAGGGGAAATGTAGGAAAGTATCTGAGGGAAAGGCTGGAGAAATCTTGGGAAAAGTACAGGAAGAGATCTTGGGCAAAAGCAAGGTGACCCTGGAAATAAAGCTTAAAAACACCCCAGGGGAGAAAGTGGTCCTGGGACAAAGCACGAAGCGTATCCTAGGGAAAGGAGAATTGCATGTTGGAGCAGTCTTGTGCTTCATGGAACAGCTCCACTGAAGTTCAGCTGTGGTGAACCATACCAAGATATTCCAGAGCCTGCTCCATTTACAGCAGGAAAGCAAAGCCAGGGCCAGCACCTTATTTTAAAAAAGTGGAGGAGATGATATGTATCTCTTTCCCATGTCCTAGTCCTCAATCTTGTAGTAATAGAACTCAGAAGACTGCAATGTTCTGGAATTTAACAGATCTATTTGGATTTCAGGTTAAAGCAATTCCTTTATAATAGTCATCTTCCAAGCTAGGGCTTTACTCTTTGGAGAGAAGGAGGATGAGAGGAGACAAGATAGAGGTGTACAAGATATTAAGAGGAATAGATAGAGTGGATAGCCAGCACCTCTTCCCCAGGGCACCACTGCTCAATACAAGAGGACATGGCTTTAAGGTAAGGGGTGGGAAGTTCAAGGGGGATATTAGAGGAAGGTTTTTTTACTCAGAGAGTGGTTGGTGCATGGAATGCACTGCCTGAGTCAGTGGTGGAGGCAGATACACTAGTGAAGTTTAAGAGACTACTAGGCAGGTATATGGAGGAATTTAAGGTGGGGAGTTATATGGGAGGCAGCGTTTGAGGGTTGGCACAACATTGTGGGCCAAAGGGCCTGTACTGTGCTGTACTGTACTATTCTATGTTCTATGTTAGCTTGCTAAGCCAGAGGTCACAAATATTTAGGTCTCAGAGCTACACAACCTACAGGGTTACAAAAGATTCCGCAGATGTTGGTAGGCAAAGGCTCAATGGTCAAAGATGGGTAAATCTGGAAGTCAAGACGTGAAGGTCAAAGTCCAATGATCAGTGAGTCCTGGGGTAATAAGAGGCCTGATATCTGTGAAGTTGGGCTAAGGACTGGAGGATGGAGGCCCAATGTCCATAAGTCTGAGAATCAGGGGCCAAGGACCACAAACCTGGAAGCAGCCTGTCCAGGAGTTAGAAGCCTGTCTGTGTCACAACCACGGATTTGGCAGCGCAGCAGATATGGCAATTATGCTCAGCTAATTATTATTTCATTGTGATTGGTACTTAACTCCATTTTTGTCATAGTGCTTATCGAGACTTGAGTAAAGCACAGCAACATTTCACTGCCTGCTTGCATTCAGCCTTGCCTGAGTAATTGGACTGTCGAGTCAACTGACTCTGAAGACTAGCGGTATTCGTTTTATATTTAGTTATTCCTTTCTGCCACAGTGTTGGCTTCATTCTCCATTTGAGAGTTTTAGTTAATGGCCCTGTTTAGTCGAGCATTTATTGTTTTCTTTTGCCTCTAACTTTGTTCACATTAAAGTCTCTGAACTATCGACCCGCTTCAGTGTCTCTCGCGCCGCACTTGGGCTATGTCCGAACGTAGTGACAGTCCATGTGTTTGAGTGGGTGGGAGGATGGGCAAGGGTCTTGTTTTGTTGCTGTTCTGCTGAACATTGTAAGCTTGCTATGTTGGCTCTGGAGTGTTTGGTGACACTTGCTGGCTGGCCCCAGTACATCCCGAAGCGTGTTGGTTGTTAATACAAGTGATGCATTTCACTGTCTGTTTCAATATACATCTGATAAGTCAGTCTGAATCCGAATCTGACTATGAATCTCGAGCAACAAATACTAAATACTGGAGGAAGTCAGCAAGTCAGGCAGCATCTATAGAGGGAAATAAACAATCTTCATATGTCCTGATAAAGGGTCTTCGCCCAAAACATAGACCATTATTTCCTTCCGTAGAAGCTGCCTGATCCTCCAAGTTCTTCCAGCATTTTGTGTGTTTTGCTCATTCAACAGAGCCACTGATGAGTCTCTTAACAAACTTTCCTAACCATTCCTCGAGCACTTGGATGCAAAAGACTCACAATCGTCGAGGTCAAGGAGGGAGATTTCCTTCTCTTTATCCTTGAATGCTTCAGAGGGTGATTTGGAGGAGGAAGACTGAAAAGAAATAAACAGGCTTGTCACATAAGGCGAAGAACTCTTTGATTTGTCCCCCTCCCCCTCCCATGCCTCCTGCATCACTCCTCCACTTGACTCAAGAATATCTTTGGCCTATAGAAGAGATAGGGCACAAAACAGGCCATTCAGCCCATCAAGTCTACACCCATTTACTCTCATCTAACAATAATCCTAACAGTTTTTATTCTCATGATCTCCCTTCCGTCAGATTATTCCTCTTACAGGGGCCCACCAATCTTTGCCTTCGGCACGTGGGAGGAAACCAGACATCCCAGGAGAAATGCATGCAGTCAGAGAGAGTATGCAAGCTCCACACAGGCAGCACCTGAGGTTGGGTGGGGGGGGGAGGGGGGAAAATCGGTAAATGGACAGGTGTGGTAACTCCTGTAGTTGCTGTGAGAGAAGTGGTAGGTGGGGAAGGAAGAGTGGGCCAAGGAATCACAATGGGGAATGATCCTTTCGAAATGTTGAAAGGTGTGGGAAGGGGAAGATTTGTCAGATGTTTGAATCTTGTTGAAGGATCTAGTTTACACTGACTAACTGCCTTCCCTCAGCTCCTTCACTCTCAGACAAGAGGTGGTATCCTTCTGTGCCCCTCTCCCCCACTTCCTCTGGGGAAATGATATCCCTCCCCTCTGACCTCACAGAACATAGAACAGTAAAGCACAGTACACATCCTTTGACGCCTGATGTTGTGCTGACATTGTAACCTACTCCTGGTTTTCCCTTCCACATAGCCCTTCATTACTTTTGCATCCATGTGCTTATCTCAGAGTCCCTGAAAAGCCTCCACTACCACCCTTGGCAAAGCCTTCCACACTTCCACCACTGTCTCTGTAAAAACCTACCTCTGACATCACCCCCACACTTTCCTCCATTCACTTTCCATCACACCCTCTCATTTGGCCATTTCCACCCTGGGAGAAAGTCTCTGATTATGTACTCGGTCAATACCTCTTATCATCTTGCACATTTCTATCAAGTCACCTGTCATCTTCCTTTTCTCCAAAGAGAAGGCATCACTTGCTCATCCTATCCTCGTACGGCAAGCTCTCTAATCCAGGCAGCATCCTTCAACTGCTGACTAACCAGTGACAGGATTAGAAAAGTACCTTTGCACTTGTATGAGTTTCTATAACTGCATATTCAAGTTACCAATGTCCACTGTTTTGGGATTAACACTCCTGCTTTATGTTTGTGAGGGGTGCAAAGTGTGCACTCAGGCGCAGAAGGGTGTCATGTTTGGAATGCAGGAGGGAAACCTGGAGTTTGCCCCACATCTCCTGGACTCTGCTCCACAGCAGATCTCTGCCCCATGCTGTTCAACCATGCATAGGCTGTAGCCTCCACAACCTGCCCTACATGATGTTGGCAGGGGTATTTAGGACAGGAGTGCAGCACGGCCATTGCAGGGGAATGCTGGATCAGCCTGCACTTCACTACTGCGGTAAGTTTAAAATAAGTTCTGTCAGATGTAGGGAGTCAATGACCTGCCCAGTGGGGATTTGGGGTAATCAGAGTCAGGCAGAGGCTGGGGAGGTGGTGGAGACATTAGAGTGAGCATTTATCCGTCTGCCAATTGCAACTGGGTGATGGGTACTTGTATTGGTGCAGAACAGGGTTAAAGTCCTGTTGCTTCCTCCCTCTGACTCTCACCCTCTCCCCCCACTATCTCCCCCCCCCCCCATCCACTATATGCACTGCTGCGATTGATTTACTTGCCCGCAAGAAAGGGTCTGGGATGATGGAGGAGAGATTGGGATTAATTTTTGAATGGGAAGCAAGAACTCAAAGGAATTGGTCCCGGCCCAACGATGCCCCCACCCCCCACACGAGACTCCAGAATCCATGCAGTTGCCGAGCTGTGGGAATCTGAAGTCATCAGGAAGTTCTCCGGCTCCCATGCACACTCGGAACCTGCGGCAGGCAGGCAGCCGAGTTTCCCGAGGCAACTGGTCATGATGCCAAAGTCAATGAGCACCTTTGTTGGGTGTAGACGTCACCACTGCAAACCACCGAGGAAGATGGCAAGTCTACGGGTGCATGTTCTGAGCACTTAAAATTAAAACACTTGTAACTCTGATCATCATCCCCAGTAGCCAGAGGGTACCTTTTCTTCTAGACTGCACTGACCGAGAGGTGGCAGAAGATGAGAATTCCATAACATTTAAGAAGCACTTGAATCACCAAAAGGCATTGAAGGCTACAGACCAAGTGCTGGTGAACGGAAGTTAGTACAGGTGGGTAATTAATGGTCAGCAGAGACTTGTGGGCCGAAAGGCCTGTTTCTGTGCTGTATGACTCTCTGTTCCATGGAGTATTCCTGAAGATCTCAGAGGTTCCCCTTCCACTGTTACAATGAATGGGAGGGAATTTACCCCTAAATGACCCTCATGCTGACCTGACTAGTAGGGTGGCTTGTCCTTTTCAAAGTCACTAATATATGTTTTGAACAATCCTGAAACTTTCCTGGTTCTCAAGTTCCTAGATTTATTGGATTTCGTTAGTGCTGGGGTTGGTGGGCTTTGAACTTGCAACTTCTCCATCAGTAGAGTAGTGCTTTAACTAACTAGTGTATCCCTTCAATAATCTTCACAGGAATTCTTCGTTCCTTACCTTGGTCTTGTGTTTTTTCCCAGTGTCTGATTCCGAGTTTTCCTCTGACTCAGATTCGGAAGAGCTGTCTTCAGAGGTGCTGTCCTCAGAAGATGAGGCTGATGAGGAGCTCGACCCCTCCACTTTCTGCTTTTTCACCCGCTCTTCTCCCTCACTCTGCCCACTGACAAATACAACAGTGAGGTTACCATTCATCCTCTGGTTATTGAGGGAGACACAACACTCTAAGGATTATGCCACCTACGGAGAGCTCTGATCAATTGCTGAGTCACTTAGTTCATAAGCGGCAGACCAAGGCAACAGCAAGTGTGGTTAGAAAATCAGTGAATAACAGTTTGTATGTCTGAAACATTTTTCAAAGTTCAAAGCAAATTTATTGTCAAAGTACATATTTGTCATCATATACAACCCTGAGATTCATTTTCCTGTGGGCATACTCAATAATAATAATAATCATAAGAATAATAACCATAATAGGATCAATGAAAAACTGCACCAACTTTGGCATTCAACCAGCGGGCAAAAGACAACAAACTGCAAATACAAAAAAGGAAGAAATAATAATAATAATAAGCAGCAATAAATATTGAGAAAATGAGGTGAAGAGTATTGAAATTGAGTCCATTCGTTGTTGGATCAGTTCAGTGATGGGGCAAGTGAAGTTGAGTGAAGTTATCTCCTATGGGTCAGCCTGATGGTTGAGGGTAATACCTATTCCTAAACCTAGTGGTGCAAGTTCTGAGGCTCCTGTACCTTCTTCCTGATGGCAGCAGTGAGAAGAGAGCATGACCTGGGTGGTGGGGGTCCCTAATGATGGATGATGCTTTCCTGCGACAACACTTCATGTAGATATCCTCAATGGTGGGGAGGGCTTTACCTGAGATGCAAAACCTGTTCACCTCGCAGTTGCGGACTGGCACTTTCCAGACTTCAGGGATCCGCGCTGAGGGCCATTCTGAGGCTCAGAGCAGCCAATGCAAAGGGTCTGTGGAGAAGGTACACTGTCTAGGATCCCACCCTTACTAGTCTCTGAGGGGCTGGAGCCTCTCAGACACCATATGGATGCATGATATGAGGGATTATGAGTGGCACTGGTTCATTGCATTATAATTGTCCTCTCTTTCTGTGTTCCATCAGCCCCCACCCACCTGTCCTTGCTTCCATGGTCCATCAACCCCACCAATTTGTCCTCACCTTCTGTGTTCCATCAACCCCCACCCACCTGTCCTTGCTTCCATGGTCCATCAACCCCACCAATTTGTCCTAACTTTCTGTGGTCTATCAACCCCACCAATTTGTCCTAACTTTCTGTGGTCTATCAACCCTACCAATTTGTCCTTGCTTTCTGTGATCCATTAACCTGACCAATTTGTCCTCGCCTTCTGTGTTCCATCAACCCCCACCCACCTGTCCTTGCTTCCATGGTCCATCAACCCCACCTACCTGTCCTCACTTTCATCTTTCTGTTTGCTCTTCTCCTTCTTTGCTTTCTTCTTCCTCTGCTTGTCGGACTTCCCCTCCTCGTCACTCTCCTCGTCGTTGCCCGAGGCGCTCTCACTTTCAATTTCACTTATGCTCTCCGACTCGCTGGTGCTGGGAGACTCTGTGAATTAACAGAGAGGCTGGCCGGTCACCCTGAGCAGCTGGTCTCTGCTGCAGACCCCACCCACAGCCCTCAATGGGTCTCGAGAGGACAGCACGCCCAATACAGCAGACACTCTTTTCTATTGAAGACACCGCCCCCCACCCCCACCAGTTCTGGGAACAGGGAGGGAATTCAGGGCCAGAATTGGGAGAGAAGGTCTATGAGTTTGATCCCTGCTCAGCACTCAGTTCCTCATATTCTTTCAGATCCCTCCGTGGCGGACGACATTGAGAAGTCTGATGGGGAGATGTGGTTTCCTCTGTCAGAGTAAGTTCACAAGGGCATTGTGGAACATGATCGGCAAGATCAAACTAAATTGTCTGGTGAAACCAGGACTCAGAGCAGTTGAATGGGGGTCAACAGTCAACATAGACCTAGTGGGACAAAAGGTCGATCTCTATGCTGTGTCTGTCCATGACTCTAAATTGTGATTCGTAGACTCAGGGATCCCAGAAGCTTTCAAGACCAGAAGTTAAAAAGGACTCTTGGTCAGCATGGACCAGTTGGGCTGGAGGGTCTGGTTCCATCATGTATGACTCAGTGACTCTGTCAATGGGATCGCTGGTTCCATCAGAGAATCCAACCGGTTTGCTTCAGTCTTCAAAGAAGTACCTCTGTCAATCTGACTCAGACTGAGTGACTCCAGTTTCTTAGCTGAATGCCGAAATGCTTGTCAAACCACTAATTTCAGAGGGCAGTAAATTCTGATCATCCCGGAGATAGCCACCTCCTGTGGATGGGTCAGCTGAAGGCAGCACTAACCAGAGGACTTGCTGTATTTTCTCTTTGTCTTTTTTTTTGGTTGGGATTTGAGGGGCTGCCAAATGAGTTCCCAATGTCAATTTTCACACAAGTAGGTGCGCCCCTTCCCCTACTTCCTTTCCTTTCCCAGCATTCCTTCTAGATTCCCTAAAGGTGCTCCGAAATGGGTCAGCTACAATTCTGAGATAGTAGCTGCTGGTTCTCGCAGGCTGGTGGGCAGACATTCATGACAAGAGCAGAGGTAGGGAGGGGACAGGGAAGAGGTTACATTGCAAAACCGTGCCCACTCGTAGCTCACCGCTGTCCGCTGACTCGGTGGGTTCAGACTCTCCCTCCGACTCAGAGTAGAATGGTTTCTCCACCTTCTCCTTCCTTTTCTCTCGGCCGCTAGGCTTGGTCCATTCTGGAACCTGGGGGTTGGGGTTGTGGTAGGGGGGCAGGTTGAAAGAGGGGAGGGGAAGCAGATAAAACATTTCAGTGCGGGTTTGGAAACAGGAACATCAAACATGCTCTGGGCAAGGAATGTCACACCCCCCCCCACCTTCCAACGTGACTGCTGAGTGCAAAACCTCACATCCCACTGAGTCCAGGCTCTGTCAGTCTGAGGTGAGCCAGACATGTGCCTTTATCCAGAAGCTGTAGGATTGCTTGGGGTTAGGAGTTCTGGGTTGCTGTGACCCATGCCCATCGGGCATCTGAATTAAATTCTGTACCCATACAGTGCTTCCAGGAAAGTTGGAATGAATATGCGACATAAGGAGGGTTAAACCGGCTCAGGTTTGAAACTGAGCAGGTCAGAGCTCCCTGGCTGATCTGTAATGGATCTGTGCTTGGGATTAGATGCTGCAGTGCAGCCTGCCCAATATTGTGACACTGGATACCATCCCCTGTCCCCACAGCTAAAGATACACCTGCACACTCCTGAAGTACCTACCAATATCAGGGCAAAGGGCTCAACCCTCACATCCTTCACCTTTCGAGATTGGCTGGTATATCTCATCTGAGCTGAGATTAAGATCAACACTCGCCAGCTTTGTACTGGACTAACGTGGCCAGCACACTACATACCAACTCTGTTCCGTTCGCCTCAAATGAGGCAGAAGCCACACTAACTCATTATGGCAACTAAAGGAAATGGCTGGAAACACTCAGCAGGTCAGGCAGCATCCATGGAGAGAGAAGCAGAGTTAATGTTTAGACGCTGAGTGTTCCTGGACCTTCTAGTTCTTATTTTAGATGTCTTATTTAATTTATTCAGAGATACGACATGGTTACAGGCCCTTATAACCCAACGAGCCCGGGATGCCCATTTACTCCCACGTGACTAATTGACCGACTAACCCGTATGTCTTTGGAAAGTGGGAGGAAAGCAAGCACCCAGAGGAAACTCATGCTGTCACAGGCAGAATGAACAAAAGGGGGATTTTTCTCAGGGCAATACATTGTTCAATAAAGCACTCAATACTAATAGTCAGGCTCAGAAATACTTATGTTTACCCAATGCTTGTTCTGGGCATTATTGAACAGGCCAGCATTTATTCCCCAATTACCTTGAGAAGGTGGGGGAGGTAGTGGTGAGAGCTGCTTTCCTAAATCACTTAGACCCAACGACCATGAAGAAACACCAATATATCTCCACGTCAAGACAGCGTGTGACTTGCAGGAGGGACCTTCAAGCAGCAGAGCTTCCATAAGGTCTTGTCCACCAATGTGGTAGAGGCCATGAGTACCATCCTTATCCACTGCCAGTCAATGAGAACTATCTCAGAGTGGAGCCAAGCAGTGCATCCGCCCCACCCACAGAAACACCAGTTGGCTTCTTAACAAGGTGGGAATCTCAGTAGAAAAGCCTGATACAAGGTTGGGTTGGGAGGGGTAACTGGTCACTAGACTCTGTCCCCAGTGTGCCAGTGAGTGGTAGAATCAGTGGGGTGGGGTGAGGGCTGATGAGAATTTGGTATAGTGTCAATGGATGGTTGGAGGTCAGTCATATTTCGATGGGCTGAAGGGCCTGTTTCCATGCGGTATGACTCCACGTGGTAGGTGCTGCCAACTCAAACGATGAAGATCAATAAAGTGCAGATGCACAGCCCTGACAAAGGGTCAGAAACGTTCACTCAGTTTCTCTCTCCACAGATGCTGCCTAACCTGTTGTGTGTTTGCAGCGTTTTTATGTTTCTAGTGCTGCCAGTTCAGGTTTGGATTCTTGATTTTCCTGTCAAACCCTTTTTCTGCTACCTAGTAACATAAACCCTCTGTGCTTGAGGGCTTTTGCCACATGGCCTTATCCAACATCAAGTGCCCCAGGTTATAAGCCCTGATCACCAAATAGTGACTGATGCGCCATCTATAATGTTCTGCAGTTCATCTGTTTGGATAGTCTGGACTTAAGTTAATTTTTTAGTTAAAGCCACATCACAACAGAAATCAGAAAGCAACTGGGAAGAGAGGAAGAAGAGGGGGTGTGTATAAAACGATAAGCCAGACAACAGCTGGAGAAATAGGCATTGGACAGAGGATCAGTACTGACCTGAGTCACACTCCCTTAGAATACCCATGCTCCCAAAACTTGGTACAGAGCAACACACACAAAATGCTGGAAGAGAGCAGCATCTATGGAGTTGAATGAACAGTTGATGTTTCAAGCCGAGCCCCTGCATCAGAACTGGAAAGGAAGGGGACCAAAGTCTCTATCATAGACACAGAAGATTCTGCAGATGCTGGAAATCTTGACCAACACACACAAAAGGCTGGAGGAACTCAGCAGGTCAGGCAGCATGTATGGAGGGGAATAAATAGTCGAGGTTTTGGGTTGAGACTCTTCATCATGAAAGGTCTTGGCCTGAAATGCTGACTGTTTATAGATGCTGCTGACTTGCTGAGTTCCTCCAGCACTTTGTGTGTGGGTTGCTCAAGATTTTCATCATTTGCAGAATCTCAGGTGCACAAATGGCCATGTCATTGCCCCATGACATTAGAATTATTGACGGAAGACATCCAGGGTGCTAGACATCCTCGTGCTTAAACATGCTGCACTGTGCCTTCCTGAGGTCGGACATGAACCAGGGGAGAGGTTGTGGAACTGCAGACACTGTATCAGCTCATCAATCAGTGTAAGCGCACAGAGCACAAACTTATCAAACATTTTTAGTCCTGGGGTTCCCGCAGATATGTGCTCCCCTGATCTGCTTGGGTTGTATGCAGGGAATCAAGTGTGGACCCCAGGACCCCTGCAGCAAACCATAGTCAACAGCGCTGGTACCAGCTGGAGCTGGCGATAGGGTGAGTGAAGCAGCTGCTCAGTGGAGAGGTGGGCTGTACCTAGTCTGGCAAAGGGACTGAGAGCAGTAATGGAAACTGGCACCCCCCCCCCTCCCCCCGACATGCGGACAGATGACCAGGGTTTGATAGTCTCTCTCACCGCTGCCTGCAGGGTGCTAGGAGACCTGCTGTCTCCCACTGCTGGTGCGGCCGCACCACTGAGTTGCAGCTGGCTCAATGTGGCAAAGTGATGGCCTTAACTGTTCCCACTGCGGCAGGAGTGCCAAGGGAAAGGCTGGGCCTCACCCCGTCCCCTCGCTGCGGCAGGAGTGCCAAGGGAAAGGCTGGGCCTCACCCCGTCCCCTCGCTGCGGCAGGAGTGTCAAGGGAAAGGCTGGGCCTCACCCCGTCCCCTCACTGTGGCAGGAGTGCCAAGGGAAAGGCTGAGCCTCACCCCGTCCCCTCGCTGCGGCAGGAGTGCCAAGGGAAAGGCTGAGCCTCACCCCATCCCCTCACTGCGGCAGGAGTGCCAAGGGAAAGGCTCAGCTTCACCCTATCCTGACATAATAGACAATAGGTGTAGGAATAGGGCATTCGGCCCTTAGAGCCAGCACCACCATTCACTGTGATCATGGCTGATCATCCACAATCAGTATCCAGTTCCTGCCTTATCCCCATAACCTTTGATTCCGCTACCTTTAAGAGCTCTATCCATCTCTTTCTTGAAAGCATCCAGAGACTTGGCCTCCACAGCCTTCTGGGGCAGAGCATTCCATATATCCACCACTCTCTGGGTGAAAGAGTTTTTCCTCAACTCCGTTCTAAATGGTCTACCCCTTATTCTTAAAATGTGGCCTCTGGTTCTGGACTTGCCCATCAGCGGGAGTATGCTTCCTGCCTCCAGCGTGTCCAATCCCTTAATAATCTTATATATTTCAATAAGATCCCCTCTCAGCCTTCTAAATTCCAGAGTATACAAGCCCAGTCACTCCAATCTTTCGACATATGACAGTCCCGCTATCCCGGGAATTAACCTTGTGAACCTATGCTGCACTCCCTCAATAGCAAGAATGTCCTTCCTCAAATTTGGAGACCAAAACTGACCACAGTACTCCAGGTGTGGTCTCACCAGGGCCCTGTACAGCTGCAGGAGGACCTCTTTGCTCTTATACTCAATTCCCCTTGTTATGAAGGCCAGCATGCCATTAGCTTTCTTCACTGTCTGCTGTACTTGCATGCTTGCTTTCAGTGACTGATGTACAAGAACACCTAGATCTCGTTGTGCTTCCCCTTTTCCTAACTTCACTCCATTTAGATAATAATCTGCCTTCCCATTCTTACCACCAAAGTGGATAACCTCACATTTATCCACATTAAACTGCATCTGTCCATTCACCCAGCCTGTCCAAGTCACATTGCATTCTCATAACATCCTCCTCACAGTTCACACTGCCACCCAGCTTTGTGTCATTGGCAAATTTGCTAATGTTACTTTTAATTCCCTCATCTAAATCATTAATAAATAAATAAATATATATAGATATATATATATATAGTAAACAGCTGCAGTCCCAGCACTGAACCCTGCGGTACCCCACTGGTCACTGCCTGCCATTCCGAAAGGGACCCGTTAATCGCTAATCTTTGTTTTCTGTCAGCCAGCCAATTTTCAATCCATGGCAGTACTCTGCCCCCAATACCATGTGCCCTAATTTTGCCCACTAGTCTCCTATGTGGGACTTTATCAAAGGTTTTCTGAAAGTCCAGGTACACTACATCCACTGGCTCTCCCTTGTCCATTTTCATAGTTACATCCTCAAAAAATTCCAGAAGATTATTCAAGCACGATTTCCCCTTCGTAAATCCATGCTGACTCGGACCGATCCTGTTACTGCTATCCAGATGTGTCGTAATTTCATCTTTTATAATTGACTCCAGCATCCTTCCCACCACCGACGTCAGGCTAACCAGTCTATAATTCCCTGTTTTCTCTCTTCCTCCCTTCTTGAAGAGAGAGACAACATTAGCCACCCTCCAATCCAGGGGAACTGATCCTGAATCTATAGAACATTGGAAAATGATTACCAATGCGTCCATGATTTCTAAAGCCACCTCCTTAAGTACCCTGGGATGCAGACCATCAGGTCCCGGGGACTTATCAGCCTTCAGACCCAACAGCCTATCCAACACCATTTCCTGCCTAATATAAATTTCCTTCAAGCAACACACATCAAAGTTGCTGGTGAACGCAGCAGGCCAGGCAGCATCTCCAGGAAGAGGTACAGTCGACGTTTCAGGCCGAGACCCTTCGTCAGGACTAACTGAAGGAAGAGTTAGTAAGAGATTTGAAAGTGGGAGGGGGAGGGGGAGCTCCAAAATGATAGGAGAAGACATGAGGGGGAGGGATGGAGCCAAGAGCTGAACAGGTGATTGGCAAAGGGGATATGAGAGGATCATGGGACAGGAGGTCTGGGGAGAAAGACGAGGGGGGGGAACCCAGAGGATGGGCAAGGGGTATAGTCAGAGGGACAGAGGGAGAAAAAGGAGAGTGAGAGAAAGAATGTGTGTATAAAAATAAATAACGGATGGGGTACGAGGGGGAGGTGGGGCATTAGCGGAAGTTAGAGAAGTCGATGTTCATGCCATCAGGTTGGAGGCTACCCAGATGGAATATAAGGTGTTGTTCCTCCAACCTGAGTATGGCTTCATCTTTACAGTAGAGGAGGCCGTGGATAGACATGTCAGAATGGGAATGGGATGTGGAATTAAAATGTGTGGCCACTGGGAGATCCTGCTTTCTCTGGCGGACAGAGCGTAGGTGTTCAGCAAAGCGATCTCCCAGTCTGCGTCGGGTCTCACCAATATATAGAAGGCCACATCGGGAGCACCGGACGCAGTATATCACCCCAGCCGACTCACAGGTGAAGTGTCGCCTCACCTGGAAGGACTGTCTAGGGCCCTGAATGGTGGTAAGGGCGTAGCACTTGTTTCGCTTACAAGGATAAGTGCCAGGAGGGAGCTCAGTGGGGAGGGATGGGGGGAATGAATGGACAAGGGAGTCGCGTAGGGAGCAATCCCTGCGGAAAGCGGGGGGGGGGGAGGGAAAGATGTGCTTAGTGGTGGGATAAATTTCCTTCAGTTCATCCATTACCCTAGGTCCTTTGGCCACTATCACATCTGGGATATTGTTTGTGTCTTCGCTAGTGAAGACAGATCCAAAGTACCTGTTCAACTCGTCTGCCATTTCCTTGTTCCCCACAATAAATTCACCCGCTTCTGTCTTCAAGGGCCAAATTTTGGTCTTAACTATTCTTTTCCTTTTCACATAACTAAAGAGGCTTTTACTATCCTCCTTTATATTCTTGGCTAGTTTACCTTCGTACCTCATTTTTTCTCTGTGTATTGCCTTTTTAGTTACCTTCTGTTGCTCTTTAAGTTTCCCAATCCTCCAGCTTCCCACTCGTCTTTGCCATGTTATACCTCTTATCTTTTATTTTTATACTGTCCATTACTTCCCTTGTCAGCCACGGCCTCCCCTTACTCCCCTTAGGATCTTTCTTCCTCTTTGGAACGAAGCATTGACGGAGAGAAAGAGAGAAGGGGACAAAGACACAGGGGCGCAGAGGCGGACAGAAGTGCGGCGAGACGCGGAGACAGAGACCAAATGGGATTAGGGTAGAGGGGCATGTCGGTCAGCACAGACAAGCTGGGCTGAAGGGTCTGTATCCATGTTTATAAAACTATGAAACACTGTACAGTAAACGTCAGAAAATGCTCCTCGCTCTGAACTATTTGGGCCAAAATGGTTCCAGCTCCCAGCAGCAGGGAGAGAGGCAAGAGATTTTATGTCAAGAAGTGGCACAGCACGAACAGCCGAGACAGCAAACCCACTCACAACACAACACATGCATCTCAGTGAATCAACCGATCACAGTCAGCGCCCAGTGATTAATGAGCATTCTGCCAACAAGTTGGATGAACACCCATGTTGGATGCCAACTTTGCCTGGCAGGCTTGTTATGGGCTGTTTTAATGTTTGTCTGTGGGACGAACTCTGGCTGTTTACTGTGGGAAAATCCATGGTTACTTGGCCCAAAACATTGACTGTTTATTTCTCTCCATAGATGCTGTCTGACTTGCTGAGTTCCTCCAACATTTTGTGTTGAAGGTTTATAGGATCCTCTCTCAGCAGTCTTGGTGGTGGTAACAAGGCCAGCAGTGGACAACACCAGGATGCCTCCAGCACATGCCTGTATTGTGTGGCTGCCTACAGGAAGGGCTGGGTGGGGATCTGGGGCTAGCCCACGGGGGAGGCTGATGGACCCCCATTCTTCACAATGTGTGACAGGATCAAAAGCCCAGTGACACAGCTCTCGGTGGTGCTCGTCACAATGGTGAGTCTCTTGAACGTTCTTCCTGGACTCAACACTTCAGATATTCCTCCTCAATACTTCAGTTCTTTAAATGCTGCACAGTCTGTCACCACTGTTATGTAGTGGGAGGGGCATTGGCATCGATGCCCAGTGGGGGGGTGTGGGCATCGACGCCCACTGGGGGGGGGGGGGGGAGGGCTCCAGGACTTTGGAATCCAGGAGGAGCTCTGTGGTCAGGTGTTTGGTGGGGGAGGGGTCTAAGGTAAGGTAGGATTGGCTTTGGGTGGGAGGAGCACTAGGATTGTGTGAAGGGTCAGTGAATGACAATAGACTCTCATCACTAATCTGCAAATCAGACAGCCTGTTGGAGAGAGAAACAGACTTAACAATTCAGAGCACTCACCGTTTGTCAGAACTGATTAGAAGGGGACACTAACTTGGAGAGAAGTTGCCAGGAGGGACAGGCTAATCAAAGGGAAATGTCTGGTTTAGTGTGAGACAAGGAAGAGTAATCACTCTCCAACTGCCCCATTAACCACCTCATCCTATCACAGGCATTCCCTTTGCCCTATCTATCCATTCCTCCTACAACCTTCTCTGCAGATTTTTATCCGTTTTTCCTCGTTCTGATAAAGTATCTCCAGCCTGAAACATTGGCCTTGTTTCTCTCTCCACAGATGCTGCCTAACCTGCTGAGTGTTTGTCATCACCCCCCCACCCCCAATCGTTTCCGTTTCGGATGTCCAGCATCTGCTGAAATTTGCAAGGTTCCCTGCACTCTGATTCAACTATCACGCCTGATCCTTGACAGACAGCTTCAACGGAAAGCACACAGCACTGCAAACAGAGCACGCTCGCACCTCTCTCCAGTCTCCCAGCAAGCCGATCCGCACCTCCGGCTCCATGGACACTTCCTTCTGTGGACAGCATCGCAGAGGATATTCAGGCAGCTACTCTACTGAGTTGCAACTCAGTCATCAAACTGCCAAGCAACGTTATTGGGAAAACGCCCCACTCCTCAAGTCACTGTCCATGCACCTCCTCCTGCTGCAACTATAAACCCACATTGTCATGTTTCAGCCCATCTCCCCAACTGCAGTCACCTCCCAGCCTACTCTGCCTTCCTTCAAAGCATTTCACAACCCAGGATGTGTCAGGCGTAAGGGATGCAGTCAGGAAGGGAGGCAGTGAGAGCACTTGGAGACTTCGCTTTGGAATATTTACGTTAATGAGATGGAACTGCGGTTATTCAATACTGCAGTCACGGGAATCCAGAAACAGGCGGCTCCCGGGTGACGAACAAGCATTTGTAAGTTAATTTTGCCTAAGCAAAAGTCACTCTACAGTAACTATATCTGTACAGTATTATAGTGAATGGCATCTGAAGCACTGATAAGTAAGAAGAATGACTGAAAATGGAGAGAGTGGAAACCAATTTCGTCATTCATTGGAATGAATGTCTGTATATACATTGGACTTTTTGATTTCAATAATATCATGGGAGCTTGTTTATACATACAGGTGTCCATATGTCAGGAATTCATAACCTGGGGACAGCCTGTCACCAGCTGGTGGAACAGTGGCAAGAGAAACGGAGCTAATAATGAGTGCTTTTGTCAGAATGTTTATCCCAACCTGTTGCCACACTCTCAGACATCATGGCCCTGAAACATTAACTCTTTTTCCTCGCTCCACAGATGCTCCCACTGACTGTTCCTAGCAACTCGTGGTTCACAGGGGTCGAAATGAACCCCGTCAGTTCTTCGCCGTTTCCTTGCTGTTAGGTGGTCATACCAATCCATCTCACGACACGTAATGGTCCCCGAAGCTGTTTACTTCACAACCCCCACCAGATATGGGCAATCAAAGCTTCCAGCCAATCCCCAGGTGCTATGTCTTTTTGGGAGAAGGAGGTGGTAGGTTTCTGCTCTGCTTGTGTAGCTCAGAATGGGCAAGGTGTAGCCCCTGCTTCGCCCCAAGATTAGGGTCACGTGAAGCCACGGGAGCAGGTGGTGGATGGTCGTAGGAGCACTGGTGCGTATCACAAATCCTGGTTATCTGACCACTGACGTCAGGCAATCTCAGTATCGATAATGGCTGGAGTCACCCGTCTTGTACAGACTCTGCCCAGAAGGGGGTAATGGCAAACCAGTTCTGTAGAAAAATTTGCCAGGAGCAATCACAGTCATGAGACCATGATCGCTAATGTCATATCCCTTTTAAGCCTTGCTTATTTTGGTGTACAAGAGGTGTAGATAGAGCGGACAGTGAGCACCTTTTCCCCAGAGCAGCAATGGCTAATTCCAGAGGACATCAGTTTAAAGCGAGTGGAGGAAAGTTTAAAGGAGATGTAGGTGTCTGCCTGTTTTTTTTTTACACAGAGGGTGATAAGTGCCTCGAAAGCACTGCCAGAGGTGGTGGTAGAGGCAGATACATCAGCGACACTTAGGGAACTCTTAGAAGCTGTGTGGAATGAGCTTCCAGCAGAAGTGGTTGAGGCAGGTTCGATGTTGTCATTTAAAGTTAATTTGGACAGCTATATGGACAGGAAAGGAATGGAGGGTTATGGGCTGAGTGCAGGTCAGTGGGACTAGGTGAGAGTAAGAGTTCGGCATGAACTAGAAGGGCCGAGATGGCCTGTTTCCATGCTGTAATTGTTATAGGGTTATACAAGTGCACAAGGGTAAAAAAAAATGAAGGATTATAGGATACGTAGGAGGAAAGAGCTAGACTGATTGCAGAATAGGTTCAAGGGTCATCACACCATTGTGAGCCAAAGGACCTATACTCTGCTGTGCTCAGTTCTATTTAAGTATGTCTAAATGTCCATTGCAGCTGATTCCACCATCTTCTCTCGCAGTCAGTCTCAGGTATCAGTCACCCTCTGTGCAGTCTTCTCCCCAACTCTCTCTTCCTTCATCCCAGCTTTCCTACCAAATTATTGGTCGCCTGGCCCAATACCTTGGTTTCAAATATCAGCAAAGCTTTTGTTACCGGTGATATATAAATGTAGGCAGCTTTTGTAGTTATAGCTCACTCCACCCTCCCCACTCCCCACCAATGACACTGCCCACAGCCTTACCTCAACATTACGGACTGAAGGGTCAGGGGCTGCTTCCGGCCAGTCGGGCAGCTCTTGGTATCCACTGGCCTTGCTGTTGAGCAGGTGGGACAGGGAGCCAAGCTGGAAGTGATCCCGATCTATGAGGAAGACAAGTTTCCCATGTTAAAAAACTGTGTCCGAACCCCCAGTGTAAGACCCCTCCATGGCACAGTAAGGGGGAGCTGCTGGCTGACAGCTCTGTTGCGCTAGATTCAACCCCAGCCTCAGGTGCAGCCTGTGCAGAGTTTGTGTGTTGTGACATCTTGGGTATTCCTGGGTGCTCTAGGACAACACACACAAAATGCTGGAGGAATTCAGCAGGTCAGGCAGCATCTACGGAGGGAAAGGGGGAGAAACAAAAGGGAAGGAACATTTCCCTCCTTCTGGTAGCCCTCTCACCCCTTCTCTTCCCTCATGAACTCATTCCCTTCCTCTGGTTCCACCAACTCCTTTCATTTATTCCATGGTCCACTCTCCTCTCCTATCAGATTCCTTCTCCTTTAGCTGTTCACCCCTTACACTCGTCTCCTCCAGTGCCTCCAGGGCTCTCCAAATGCCACCTGTAAGTTAAACACATCAAAGTTGCTGGTGAACACAGCAGGCCAGGCAGCATCTCTAGGAAGAGGTACAGTCGACGTTTCGGGCTGAGACCCTTCGTCAGGACTAACTGAAGGAAGAGTTAGTAAGAGATTTCAAAGTGGGAGGGGGAGATGCAAAATGATAGAAAAAGACAGGAGGGGGAGGGATGGAGCCAAGAGCTGGACAGGTGATTGGCAAAAGGGATATGAGAGGATCATGGGACAGGAGGCCCAGGGAGAAAGACAGGGGCTGGGGGAGGGAAACCTTCAGGATGGGCAAGGGGTATAGTCAGAGGGACAGAAGGAGAAAAAGGAGAGTGAGAGAAAGAATGTGTGTATCAAAATAAATAACGGATGGGGTACGAGGGGGAGGTGGGGCATTAGCGGAAGTTAGAGAAGTCGATGTTCATGCCATCAGGTTGGAGGCTACCCAGACGGATTATAAAGTGTGGTTTCTCCAACCTGAGTGTGGCTTCATCTTTACAGTAGAGGAGGCCGTGGATAGACATGTCAGAATGGGAATGGGATGTGGAATTAAAATGTGTGGCCACTGGGAGATCCTGCTTTCTCTGGCGGACAGAACGTAGGTGTCCAGCAAAGCGGTCTCCCAGTCTGCGTCGGGTCTCGCCAATATATAGAAGGCCACATCGGGAGCACCGGACACAGTATATCACCCCAGCCGACTCACAGGTGAAGTGTTGCCTCACCTGGAAGGACTGTCTGGGGCCCTGAATGGTGGTAAGGGAGGAAGTGTAAGGGCATGTGTAGCACATGTTACGCTTACAAGGATAAGTGCCAGGAGCAAGATCGGTGGGGAGGGATGGGAGGGATGAATGGACAAGGGAGTCGCGTAGGGAGCGATTCCTGTGGAAAGCGGGGGAGGGCGGAGGGAAAGATGTGCTTAGTGGTGGGATCCCGTTGGAGGTGGTGGAAGTTACGGAGAATAATATGTTGGACCCGGAGGCTGGTGGGGTGGTAGGTGAGGACCAGGGGAACCCTACTCCTAGTGGGGTGGCGGGAGGATGGAGTGAGAGCAGATGTGCATGAAATGGGGGAGATGCGTTTGAGAGCAGAGTTGATGGTGGAGGAAGGGAAGCCCCTTTCTTTAAAAAAGGAGGACATCTCCCTCGTCCTGGAATGAAAAGCCTCATCCTGAGAGCAGATGCGGTAGAGACGGAGGAACTGTGAGAAGGGGATGGCATTTTTGCAAGAGACAGGGTGAGAAGAGGAATAGTCCAGATAGCTGTGAGAGTCCGTAGGCTTATAGTAGACATCAGTGGATAAGCTGTCTCCAGAGGTAGAGACAGAAAGATATAGAAAGGGGAGGGAGGTGTCGGAAATGGACCAGGTAAACTTGAGGGCAGGGTGAAAGTTGGAGGCAAAGTTAATAAAGTCAACGACCTCAGCATGCGTGCAGGAAGCAGCACCAATGCAGTCATTGGTGTAGTGAAGGAAAAGTGGGGGACAGTTACCAGAATAGGTACAGAACATAGATTGTTCCACAAAACCAACAAAAAGGCAGGTATAGCTAGGACCCATACGGGTGCCCATAGCTACACCTTTAGTTTGGAGGAAGTGGGAGGAGCCAAAGGAGAAATTATTAAGATTAAGGACTAATTCCGCTAGATGGAGCAGAGTGGTGGTAGAGGGGAACTGATTAGGTCTGGAATCCAAAAAAGAAGCAGAGAGCTTTGAGACCTTCCTGATGGGGGATGGAAGTATATAGGGACTGGACATCCATGGTGAAAATAAAGCAGTGGGGGCCAGGGAACTTAAAATCATCGAAAAGTTTAAGAGCGTGAGAAGTGTCACGAACATAGGTAGGAAGGGATTGAACAAGGGGGGATAAAACCGTGTCGAGGTATGCAGAAACGAGTTCAGTGGGGCAGGAGCAAGCTGAGACAATAGGTCTGCCAGGACAGGCAGGTTTGTGGATCTTGGGTAGGAGGAAGAAACGGGAAGTGCGAGGTGTGTAGCAGTGGATGGGAGATCCCCTGAGCGGATAAAGTCGGTGATGGTGTGGGAGACAATGGCCTGGTGCTCCTCAGTGGGGTCACGATCGAGGGGTAAATAAGAGGAGGTATCCGCGAGTTGTCGCTGTGCCTCGGCAAGGTAGAGGTCAGTACGCCAGACTACAACAGCACCCCCCTTATCGGCGGGTTTAATAGTAGGGTTAGGATTGCCAGACCACCTGTAAGTTAACCCAGTTCACTGGCACCTGAGCCCAAGAATAACCTCCAACTTTGGGACTGTACTGCTGGTAGAGGACACAGCAGCAGTGAAGGGACATTAAACCCTGGCCTTCCCTCGACCCCCATGTTCCTCCGGGGAAGGAAAGTAATGGGGTGCTCCAGCTGCTGGTTCAACTCAAGCTGAGTCGTTGGTGAGTCATGCAGGATAGTGGGTGAAGGATGAAGGTTCTCAGCCAATGAAACCCCTCCCCACCAGGTCAAATTCAGAGTCAAGGTCAGAGTAAATTTATTATCATGGTACCATATACTACCCCAAGATTGGTTTTCTTGCTGGCATTTACAAGAAAATAAAGAAATACAGTAGAATTTATAAAAAACAATACATAAATCAAGACTGACAAACAACTGATATGCAAATATAAAATAATACTGAAAACATGAGTTGTAGTCAAGTTCAGAGTTCTCCTCCTCTTTCTCACCTGGTCTATAACCCTTTGCCCCATTGAGTCTGCACCCTCTCACCCATCTAGCCTACAGCTTCCTTCCCCCCCCTCCCCTCCTCAATGGACTGAGGGCAGACCTCAATGGACCTGACAAAATTCTGCGGGGCTCGACAGGCCAGAGTTGCTTGGGAAGCTGTCCAGTGAGTCTGAATTTGCTGCCACATGTCACACGTGGGGAGAACTTTTCCCCTGGCTGAGGAGATAGGACCGGGGGTGGGGGGGCACGGCCCTACGATAAATAAGAAGAAAACTGATTTGGGGGGGGAATCCCACAAAAATTAATGGATATGGCTCAGAACATCACAAGTAAAGCCCTCCCCACCATTGAGCACATCTACACAAAGTGTTGTCGCAGGAAAGCAGCCTCCATCATCAGGACCCCCACCACCCAGGACATGCTCTCTTCTCACTGTCGCCATCAGGAAGAATGTACAGGAGCCTCAGGTCCCACACCACCACGTTCAGGAACAGTTATTACCCTTCAACCCAGGGGTTCAACTCCACCTGCCCCTTCATTGAAATGTTCCCACAACATATGGACTCACTTTTAAGGACTCTTCATCTCATGTCCTCGATATTTATTGCTTATTTATTTATTATTATGATTTCATTCTTTTTGTATTTTCAGTTTGTTATCTTTTGTAGGCATTGGCATTCATTGATTCTACTATGGTTATTATTCTATTATGGATTTATTGAGTATACCCACAAGACAATGAACCTCAGGGTTGTATATGGCGACATATTTGTACTTTGATAATAAATTTATTTTGAACTTTGAAATTTCTTCATGCAGAGGTTGGTGAACATTTGGAATCCTCTGACGTGGAGGCTCAGTCGATGAGTCTAAACACAGGCCTGCAGTTGTCTAGAGTATTCCAGAGATCGGGTGGGGGAGGTGGAGCACTGCAAGAAAATGGTGCTGAGATCAAACACCACCTGATCAGAGGTAGAGCAGAAATGCTAGATTGGTCCACTACTGTTCTTATTTCTCTGAAACTCTGGTCTTGCAATCACGCCCTGTCCCAATGAGGAGAGGGTGAGCTAGGGTTGCCAACTGTCCCGTATTAGCCGGGACATCCCGTATATTGGGCTAAATCGGTTTGTCCCATACGGGACCGCCCTTGTCCCGTACTTCCCCTGCTAAGGTAGAGCGTTCCTATGAAACCGTTCATAAGCTGCAATGGCGTAAAGCGAAGAAGCAATTACCACTAATTTATATGGGAAAAATTCCTGAGCGTTCCCAGACCCAAGAACCTACCAAATCATACCAATAACACATAAAACCCAAAATAACACTAACATATAGTAAAAGCAGGAATGATATGATAAATACACAGCCTATATAAAGTAGAAATAATGTATGTACAGAGTAGTTTCACTTAGCAGAATCAGGAAGATTGAGCCAAACCGATTTGTAGAAAAAAAAAATCGACATGTGCCCACGTAAGGCTTCATGGTCATGGTAGTCTTTCTCAGGGTAAACACAAGTGACCTGTATTTGACTGCTACTTTTGTCCCCTATTTGGGAGTGAGAAAATTGGTAACCCTAGGGTGAGCTTTATACTAACCTGTAGAGTCTATCCCAGCCTCAGAACCCCTCTGACTCCGCCCAAGAAACCCACAACACGCCCACACACGACAGACCACTCTAACCCATTTCTGCCCCACCAGTCAGGGGTCATGTCGCCGTGCATGGATTCCTCCTACCTTTGAAGGAAGACTCGAGCACGGGAGCAGGCTTCTGGGCCAGGAACAGCTTCTTTGCGTACTTGCTCAGCACACCGCTCTTCTCCGTGGGGACGATGAGCTGGCGAATGAAGCGAGCCCGGTCACGGATGTCGTAATTCTGGTCATACTTGGCCAGGTTCAGAATGTACTGGGTCAGCAGTTTGGTCTGGAATCAAAAGCAAGTTCAAGTTCACATCACGGGACACAGCTTCCAAATGGTGGGAGAAAAAAAAAGCTGAAAACAAGACAACGGACGACCTTGGGGGCTCAGCTGTTAGCATAACACAATTACAGCATTAGCGACCTGGGCTCAGTTCAGTGGCTGGTTGTGAGGAGTTTATACATCGTCCCCGTGACCCAATGGATTTCCTCCCCCATTCCAAAGATGCACAAGGCAGCAGGTTAATTGGTCACAATTGTAACCGGGTGGTGCAGGCTTGCCGAAAAGCCCTGTTACCATGTTGTATCTTTAAAATAAAACAGAAGGATGTGCAGCTGCTCACATTACAGGGGAATATAAAGTGAGAAGGGGTTGCAATCATTCAGCTAATGCTGCCTACCTGTTGAGTGCAGGTATTCCTAGATTTATAAACTATTTGTTTTTTTTTGCTGCTCTACAGTACCGTGCAAAAGTCTTAGGCACATATGTATAGCTAGAGGGCCCAAGACTTTTGCACAGTACTGTAGTAACTTTATGTATTGCACTGCACTGCTGCCACACAAAAAAACAGATCTCATGACAGACGTGAGTGATGATAAACCTGATTCTGATCTGGGTCTCTATTGTGGACTGAGAGTGGGAAGGGGGCAGGGTTTATCATGGTTTGGCAAAGGAGGGAAAGGGGAGGGGGCAGGAAGCACCAGAGACATTCTGTAATGATCAATAAACCAATTGTTTGGAATCTAATGACCTTGCCTGGTGCCTCAGGGCTGGGTGTGTCTGCACCTGCCCCCAGCACCCCTTCTCTGCCACCTGTCCCTCACCCCTCCCGTGGTGCTCCACCCTCACCATTCCCAATATCCATTGTTCCTGTCAGATTTACAAACTTGCTGTCCACTCCACGTTGACAGATACAGTACTATGAAAAGTCTTGGGCTCACTATATTATATATATATATATATATACACACACACACACACACACACACACACACACACACACAAGGCTTTTGCACAATTCTGACTTACAAAACTATTTTTTCACTATACAGAATATAGTGAATCCTCCTTTCACACAGGAACACACTGTACCAAATTATCTACAATATATTTAGCCTGGCCTTTTCACTTCACACAAAGTTCCACTCTCCAAACTATTTTCCAAGAATACATCCCTTTCACAAATCAGAGAACACTTGTATCTCTTTCACTTGTTATTGTTATTTAGAGATACAGCACAGAAAAGCAACCCCAGCCTAATCACAGGACAGTTTACAACCTACCAACCAGCAGGTCTTTGGACTCTGGAGCACCCAGAGAAAACCCAGGCACTCTACAGGGAGGGCGTACTGACTCCTTGCGGAGAACACTGGAACAGAACCCCAAACACTGACCCCCTGAGCCGTAAGAGCGTCGCACTAACCGCTACACTACCAGCATAGAAACATAGAAAACCTACAGCACAATACAGGCCCTTCGGCCCACAATGCTGTAGCTTTATTTGCTTCACTGGTTATCTTTGAGGTTAATGTTCTGAGATGCTGTTACTGTCCTTGATCTGCTGGCAAGTGGTGTCCAATTAGGTCAATCATACAAGCAGGGGAGGTGCAGTCCATGGGAGGGTCAAGGACACTAATTATTGGTATCAGTTTATTATTGTCATATGTGCCAAGATACAGTGAAAAGCTTTTAGGTTTTCTTGCTATCCTCACAGATCATTCCATACACAAGGAGATCGAAGTAGAGAAAACAGCTAGGAGGAGGAGTGCGGAAAGATGACGCCAGCGGTTTTTGCAGACCCAGGCAACTTCTTCCAGTTCGTCCACGAAACAGCTTATTCTTCTTCTCTTGTGCCTTTCCTTTCTTTTCAAGATGGCTGAGGTTCTGTCAGAGTCCATGATCCTCAGCTCAAACTACAGTTCTTCGCAGCACTGGATCTTCAGACCAGCTGTGTGGCCTGGCACTTTGCTACTACTTCCAGGAACGGCCCGGAAGATGTGCACCGTAGACAACCTGATCCCTCACTGAAGTGTCGTGGGAGACTGAAGTATCAGGACAGCAGGCAGTGCGTGCTGCTGTTGGAAGAAAGCCCCAGTACTCAAACGATCCATCTCTCTCTCTCTCTTTCTCTCTCTCTCGATGGTGAGTGAGAGCCTGTTCGTCCTCAAGTCAGAGGTCTTGCAGAAGATAGTAACCTCGGAACAGCAACTTGCTAGTCACCGCCCTCATTGTTCCAGGAGCGATCTCTCTCTCCCTCGATGGTGAGAGAGAGGCTGTCTGAGATATCGAAGTTCTGGTTTATGGACTACAGTTTCTGATGCACTCTAGATCGAGGTCTCTTTGGGGAGGGAGGGAGGTGGGCTTTTGCTATTTCTTGCACGGTGGGGGATGGATAGTGGGGAGGGGTCAGTGCTTTTGTTGTCGCAAGTGGGGGTATGGGGGAGTGGGTTGATGCTTCTGCCGCTGGTTATGCGTGGGGGGAGGGGTGTTGAGGTTCTGATGTTTCCATCATTCATTCTTCTGGGTTTCTTGTTTCGTGGACTTCTACAAAGAGTAAGAATTTCAGGATGTATACTGTATACATTCTCTGATATTAAATTAATTGCAGAATATAGCATTATAGTTAGACAGTGTGTAGTGCAGGCAGATGAACAAAAGGCAAGGGTCATGATGAGGTAGACTGGTAGACCAAGAGTTCATCTTTTAGCGTGTGAGAGGTAGTATTGGGGAAGTCATGTTACAGCTGTGCAAGTCATTGGTTGAGCTGGTGTTGTTCATATCACCACGTATTGGAATGATGTGTTTGAGCTAGAGAAGGTGCACAAGGATGTTGCTGGACTGGAGGTCTAGAGTTACAAGGAAAGACAGGATAGGCTGGGATTCGTAAATATGAAGAATTTCTGCAGATGCTGGAAATCCAGAGCAATGCACAAAAATACTGGAGGAATTCAGCAGGCCAGGCAGCATCTAAGAGGAGGAATCAACACAACTTTCATCAGGGATTGGAGTGACATTACTAGTCAGGGAAAATGTCACAGCAGTGCTCAGACAGGACAGGCAAGAGAGCCATAAAATTATGGGTACAGATACGGTAAATGTAGGCAGTCTTTTTCCACTGAGGTTGTGTGAGACTGGAACAAGAGGTCATGGGTTAAGAGTGAAAGGTGAAATGTTTAAGGGGGAACTTCTTCACTCAGGGAATGGTGAGAATGTGGAATGAGGTACCAGCAGAAATGGTGGATGCTGGTGTGATTTCAACATTTAAGAGAAATTTGGATAGGTACATGTTTGGGAGGGTTATAGAGGGCTATCATCCGGGTGCAGGTCGATTGGACTTGGCAGATCAATAGTTCAGCACAAACTAGATGGGCCTAAGGGCCTGTTTCTGGGCTATATTGTTCTATGACTCTATTAGGACTGGAAAGAAGTTAAATGCTGCCTGTCATGCTGAGTTCCCCCAGCATTTTGTAGTATTAGATAGGTTGGGAATGTTTTCCCTGGAGCAGAGGATAACTGCAGAGGATTAGAAAATCATGAGGGGCATAGATAAGGTGAATGGTCAGTCTTTTTCCCAGGGTAGGGAGGTCTAAAACTAGAGGACATAGGTTTAAGGTGAGAACCACACATTCAGGACCTCAACTAAGCAGGAGTCACATTACAACACTCCCATAGAGACATTGTCAGAGCTACCATACGGGGTTCCAAGAGAACACTACACCTTTAACAAGAAGTTGCACTGGTTTCTCATTGGATCCCATGGGAGGACAGATAGCGTGAATCTCCATGAGATTCCAAAGATCATAAAGGTAATAGAGAATTTTTCCAAATGTTCACTCCCAGTTGGTCCTGGGTTTCTCTCTCCCAGGATCTGTCCTAAAAGGTCTGCTGGGAGGGAATGAGGAGGTGATGGAGGAAAGGGACCATGTGTTCATTCCTGGGCCCCTGACCACCACGGAGTGTTCAATTCGTTGCTGGACCAGCTGAACTCCTGCCTAATCTAATGTGTGTTCAAAATAGAATGTTTTCATCCACGTTGGAGATTTATCAGTGAAGGGAAATGATTAATACTTCTTCCATTTTGCAGGGATTCCCATTCAACTCAATCATTTATCCTTCAGAGTCAGTCAACTTGCCAATTACATTTTAACTTCAAGCTCAGGGCCAGAGGGACTTGACGTTCTCAAAGGGGGTGGGTGGCATGGTAGCACAGCAGTTAGCACAATCACTTTAGATCGCCAGCAATCACTGATTGGGGTTTGATTCCCACTGCTGTCTGTAAAGAGTTTATACATTCTCCCCACGACCGCATGGGTCTCCTCCAGATGCTCTGGTTTCCTCTCGCTTTCCAGGGTCATGTGGTTAGAGTCAGAAAGTTGGGGGCATGCTATGCTGGTACCAGAAGCCTGGCGACACTGGTGGGCGGCCCCCAGCACAACTCTTAAGACTGTAACTGTGTTGGTCATTGATGCAAAGCGATGCATTTCACTGTTTTGATGTTTCGATGCAGATATGATGATTAAAGCTAATCTTAAAAATCACAGTCCTAATAATTTGAAATCCTATCGCCTGCGTGTGGCTCTCTCTATGCAAGGGGTTCCCAACCTTTTTTATGCCATGTACCCCTCCAATTAACCAAGGGGTCTGTGGACTGCAGGTTGAAACCCCTGCTCTATGCCATCACCCGTCACCTTCATGTTAACCCCACTCACCTGTTTGGAGTTGGTGAGGTAGAGCTTGGCAGCCAAGTTAATGATCTGCAGCTTCACAATGTCTTCCTCACTGGTGAAGGACTTGGCCATCTTCCGTAGTACGTCAGGTGCGATCTTGGGCACGTGCTCGCAATACTCGCCGATTAGCCAAAGTATGCTGGCCCTGGCCATTGGTACCTACTCAAAGGAAAGCAGGAGGGGGGTGGATCAGGGAAAATTCATCAGTTAAGAGGTTGGAACAGAAATTCCACTGCTCCCAAATATATTTGCTCCAAGAATGCAAGGTTAACATGGGTTGGACGCTCTATTACAAGTGAAACCGCCTGGTTTTCTTGGCTTCATAAATCTGGGGAAGACAACCTTCAGCCCCACCAAACTCGTGAGATCGAGGTGCGCTCGATCCCCCTCCAAACCTCAGTTTGTGTGGATGCTGTGTCATTTGCTACCGTTACAAATTAATGCCACGAAATAACAGACATACCATAACAAATAACTGCATACCATTAAAGGAATTATAATTAGGAATCTTAACTAAAGGGTTAGTGAAGAATAACAAAAAGAAAAGGACCCGTTTTAGTTAAACAGTCAAATGTGCACATGTTGGAGCTCATCTTGAACTTCTCTGTCACTCACACGCTGGGCCCTCGGTCAATGTGAAAGCACACAGCACCTTCCAAACATCACGCGCAATCCATCTCGAACAAACAGGTCTCCCACCGGATCATATGCCAAGACCCGTTCTCCCCAGAGTCTTCTCTCTTCACCTCCTCTTGAACAAAAGCCCCAAGCCCAACCTTACTGTCCCTTACCAGGGAAACTTCCCTAATCCGACCATCCTAATTGGACGGCACATATTTCTCCTCTCTCTTATCTTCAACAGTAACCCAAACAAGCATGAAAACAGAACAGACAGCATTACAGAGCTGCCAAAATAAGAGACATACAGCAGAACAGTGAGGAAACCAGGTCTCTTGTGATGTGCATCAGAGCGTGAGGCAGCGGGTGAGGAATGGGCTGGGAGCTGGGGTTGGGAGGACGGATCGGAGATCAGGGCATCTAGGGGGGATTGCTGGACTGGAATCCAAGGAGACGAGAGTGAGCTTTGTCCCAGATAGTGGGACAGAGGGGTGGATGATTTCAGAGTTAAGCACTGTCTTCCCCCACGGGAATTCCAGTGCTCTGTCCATGAAACCTGGTGGTGCAGACAAAGATGGACACTATTGCCCAATTTCTCTGAGAGCAGTGGGGCGTGCAAAGTGAAATCATTCTGTGCTCCTGACGCAGTTACAGACCTGGATCACTCCAGGGAGCCCTTGGAAAATTTAGAGGGACACAAAACAAGCTGGAAATGGTGGATATTATTTCACCCAGAATAAAGCTGATGTCATTACATTGGAAGAAACAGCAGGATGAGGATGGACCTCTGGTATCTTCTACCAGCCCCGGACGGTGTAATCCATGGCTGAGCGGTAACACTCTTGCCTTTGAGACAGGACATTATAGATTCAAGTCCCGCTCCAGTGACCTGCCCACAGAAGCAGGTGCAGTGCTGAGGGAGTGCTGCATTGTTGCATGTTCTGCAATATGCATTTCTCAATCAAATCAGCTCCGAGCAAACTGAGAAAGCTGCTAACTGTGTCCGAAATCTACTGAGCCTTGTTATAATCTTCTCAGATGTGAATTCAGGGCCCCATGAGACAACTTTTATTGGCCTGAAAGCCCCTGCCTTCCACTTCTCAATGTGCGGCAGCTCAGTGGCGTAGCCGGTAAAGATGCATTCCCCACAGTTCCGGTGACCCAGCGACAGGGAGCTGGCGAGTCACGTGGTTACGGCAGGACAGGGTGGACAGGTCTCAGACATGGGTCCTGGCCACCACTCACCATGATGTTGTCGATGAGCTTTGCCATGTGCCTGATGATGTCGCTGTGCTGCGCAGGCTGCATCTGTAGCAGTTTCTTAATGACGACCACGGACTCTGCCACCACCAGCTCTGCAATGGAACGGCAGCATCGTTACAAAGCACCGGGGAACCCCAGCAACCATTCGTCACACTGTGGAACAGAGGGTCACGGGGCAAACGTACAACACACAAGGGAGGGTCCGAGCGGTGGGAAGACTCCCCAGCAAAGACAGAACAGAGTATCAGAAGGATTTCCGTCAGTCTGCCGGGTAAGAAACAAAGCCATTGGATTGCAAAGGAAGAAACAATCTGCTGGAGGTCAAGCAGCACCTGTGGGAGATAGGAACGGTGTTATTTCGGGTCAAGACCCTGGATCAGATCTCTCCCACAGCTGTTCAGCCCAGTGAACTCCTCTACCAGATTATTTCAGGCTGCACGTTCCAGCATACTCAGTCTCTCGTGCCTTGACGGGATTACCAGTATTTATTTACTTGGCGGTACAGCGTGTAATTGACACTTCCAGCCCTAAGAGTTGCGCCGCCCCGCCCCGCAACCCCCGACAATGCTGATTTAACCCTAACCTAATCAAGGGACAATTTACAATGACCAATTAACCCACCCGGTATGCAGGAGGAAAGTGGAGCACTTGGAGAAATCCCAGGCATTCCACAGGAAGGACATACAGAGACTACTTACAGAAGGTGCCGGGACTGAACTCCAAAGCCCGATACCTGAGCTGTAAATAGTGTTGCACTAACCGCTATGCCACTGTGGCACTCCGGTAGCCACAGCAGAATAGTAGGAGGTAGAATGGGGAGTACACTGTGCTGGTGAGATCTTCTATCATAAGACAAAGGAGCAGAATTAGGCCATTCAGCCCATCGAGTCTGCACTGCCATTCTATCATGGCTCTTCTATTACATCTCTCAATTCTATTCTCCTGCCTGCTGCCTGTAATGTTTGACACCCTGACTAATCAGGAGCTTATGAACAGGAAGGATGCTGTCAGAAGCTCTCACTCAAACCCAGCTCTGTCAGTGACGTGTGCAAGGAAATACTCAGTGGCCACCTTAATAGGTACACCTGCTCATTAATGCAAATTTCTAACTAGTCAATCATGTGGCACCAACTCAATGCATAAAAGCATGCAGATGTGGTCAAGAGGTTCAGTTGTTGTTCAGACCAAACATAAAAATGGGGAAAAATGTGATCTCAGTGACTTTGAGCTTGGAATGATTATTGGTGCCAGACAGGGTGGTTTGAGTATCTCAGAAGACTGCTGATCTCCTGGGATTTTCACACACAATGATCTCTGGAGTTTACCGAAAATGGTGGGAAAAACAAAAAAACATCCAGTGAGCGGCAGCACCTTGTTAATGAGAGAGGTCAGAGGAGAATGGCCAGACTGGTTCAAGCCGAAAGGAAGGCAACAGTAACCCAAAATGACCACATGTTACAACGGTGGTGTGCAGAACAGCATCTCTGAACTCGGAGCACGTCGACCTTGAAGTGGATGAGCTACAGCTGCAGAAGACAATGACCATACACTCACTGATCACATTATTAGGTACAGCAGGTACTTACCATCTCTGTTGGACAGCAGTTGGACTAGGCCATTAAGGCAGGTGTCCCGGACCTCGTCGATGTTGGTAGCACAGCGGCCAATGGCCTGAATGGTGGCTGCCACAAAGTCCTTGTCCTGGCTCTTGATGTACGTCTAGAGAGGTGGGGAAAGGTGCTGGCTGGATAGTCAGGTTGTACTGCTCGATTCTCGCAACACTGGCCTCTAATCACTTCAGAATCAGTGGCCTGGCCTTGAAATTCCTTCCTTTCGTTTATCTCCCTGCCCCCCCCCCACCCCAATCCATCTCTCACCTCCTCCTCATTTGTGCCTTGAAATCTGGCTCTTTGATCAGTCTTTTACGGTGAGGGAGATAGCTGGTGAGTCACAGAGCAAGAAAAGGCCCATTTAGTCTGTGCTGACCATCAGTAGCATTACATAGATCCTAATGTCAGGTCTGGACCCAAAACATCAACCATCCCTTTGCCTCCGCAGAGGCTACCCGACCTCCTGAGCATTTCCAGCTTTTTCTGTTTTTACTTCAGATTTCCAGCATCTGTGTTCTTTGGATTTTCACTTACAGCTCGGCGTGCCTTGCTTTCTAGGTAATTAGCCTGCTGCTCCCTTCCCTCTGCACTCATAACTGTGTGGCTAAGCACAGCTCAAACGCCACCCACAAGTTCGCTGATGAAATCACTGTTGTTGGAAAAATTTCAGAGGACAACACAAAGGCACACAGGATAGAGACAGATTGGCTGGTCAAGTGATGTCGTAACAACCTTGGGACTAGATGCCAGCAAGACCAAGGAGTTGTTTGTGGAGTTTAGGAAAGGAAATTCAGGAGAACACATACCAGTCCTCATTGATGAGCAATTGCTGAATCCTCATTGATCGGTGGAGGCTGGGGGGTGGGGGGAGGATATTCAGAGGAGATATGATTGAATAACAAGGGGTGATTGATAAGTTTGTGGCCTAAGGTAGAAGGAGTCAATTTTAGAAAATCTAGAACATTTATTTTTCAACATAGTCCCCCTCCTACATGTACACACTTAGTCCAGCGGTTGTGGAGTATACGGATCCCTTCTTTGTAGAAGTGGTCCACAGCAGGAGTGATTGATGAGTCCGTGGCCTAGGGTAGAAGGAGATGAGTTATTAACTTCAAGCTTCCTGTATTATCACTCAAAGAGTTGAACACCACGTGCAAATATCAAGAGCATCTTGGACCTCCAGGCGTTCCACAACAGGGGTGATTGATAAGTTCGTGGTCTAAGGTAGAGGGAAATTATGATTATGATTATGAAGACACGTAGTCCTCTTTTATTATCATTTAGTAATGCATGCATTAAGAAATGATACATTATTTCCTCCGGTATGATATCACAAAACACAGGGCAAATCAAGACTGAAAAATCTGACAAAACCACATAATTATAACATGTAGTTACAAACAGTGTAACAATGCCACAACTTGATGAAGAAGTCCGTGAGCACAGTAAAGTTCAAAGTTTCTCAAATGTCCCACATCTCACGCAGACGGGAGAAGGAAGAAAAACTCTCCCTGCCATGCCGACCACAATCCGACTCTGAGTCATCCGAAAACTTTGAGCTCTGATCAGCTTTCTGACACCGAGTACTGAGCACCATCTCTGTCCGAACGATTCGACCTCCTTCTCGGTGGCCAAAAGCAGGCAAGGCTGGGGATTTTGAGGCCTACCCTCTGAAAGATTCACGACCACACAGTAACGACAGCAGTGAACGGACGTTTCAGAAATTTCTCCAGATGTTCCTCTGTGCTTTCACGTCCATTCTCCATCAAATCAGAATTGTCCACGGCCCCTATTTAATGGATATGATATCATTTTTCACCGGAGAGCTGCGCACACGGAGAGCTGCGCACTGCCATCTTCTCCTCCTGCCGATGAGTTATACAGCTCTCGTTACATGCACGTGCAGTTCAACTCTGAGTGAAAATGCTAAAGTTTGAAGTTTCTCCTCATCCCCTTCTACTTTAGGCCATGTACTTATCAACCACCCCTGCTGTGGACTGCTGGCTGGTGGCATAGTGGCATCAGTGCCGGACTTTGGAGTGGAGGTTCCCGAGTTTGAATCCAGCCGGCTCCCTTGCACACTTTCCATCCGTGCTGGGTTGAGCGTCAAGCTAGCAACTTGGCCTCGTAAAAATAAGAAAGCCTGCTAAAAAAAAAAATGCCATCATGACAGCGTCCCGATGACTCCACTCGGAGTTAAGGGCTTTCTTCTACTGTGGACCACTTTCTGAAGGTCCAAGATGCCGTCTTCTACAAAGAAGGGATCCGTATGCTCCACGACCACTGGACTAAGTGCATAAATGTAGGAAAATAAATGTGCTAGGTTTTTTCTCAAATTGACTCCTTCTACTGTAGGCCACAAACTTATCAATCGCCCTCGTATATAAAATTATGAGGAGCTAGACTGCAGGAATCTTTTGCCCTCATCAGAAGTGAATTAAACTAGAGAACTCAGGTTTAGGGTCAATGGGAAGACATATAGAGGAGTCAGGAGGAGATCTTTTTCACCCAGAGAGTGCTAAGCACCTGGGACACACTGCTGGAGAGAGTGGTAGAAGTTGCATCACGGAACTGTATAGAACTTGTGCTGGAAGATGGGACTAAAACAGACAGGTGGCCAGTGGTCAACATTGACATGCTGGGCCAAATGGCCTGCTTGCACGCTGTATGATTCTAGAACTCTACAAGCTGTCTACCACAGCGGAGTCAAGTCTCTACACCACTGCTCATTCCGGACAAGCTGTGTTCGAGACATTGAGAACAGGGCTGGCAGTTCTCCCCGGGGATCTGTCAATGGAAGGTCTCATCACTCGAGGTTCAGTCTCCATCCTCCCCAGCTACCCGAAGCAACAACTTAGCAAAACGGTTAAAACAAAGGCAAGAATAAAAATTTCATGCAAACCCTCTCCCTGATTTCCATCTGGTTACTTGCAAAGGTGACTACACAGGACTACATCACAAAATTAGGTAATCTTTTCCCAATGAATCTATGTATGCCTCTAGTAACGCAAACCCATTAGTCCTGTTTCCCGTTCCTTTTATATCCACAAATTGTTTCTCCATTCTAATTTATGTAGTCTTCAACACATGAAAAATTCACAATTAATCTGTACAAAGGTAAATCCATTAAAATCAAAGTGACCAAGAGATTAATCTAGAGCTTGTGACACTGACACTGTCTTGGGTGCTGTCTACGGGCAATATGCATGTTCTTCCTGTGACTGTGGCTCCCTCTCACCAAACCCACATCCCGAGGGCCTCATTTTCCTCCCACATTCCAAATTGCGCAGGTCGGTGGGTTAACTAGCCGCTATAAATCATCCCTGGTGAGAAACTGTGAGAGAGATTCTGGAAGGAATTGATGGGAATGGAGGGGGGTGGAATTAAGAAGTGGGTTAATGTAGGAATACTGTAAATGAATAATTGGTAGTCAGCACAGACTCGATGGGCTGAATGGCCTGTTTCTGTCCTGTTTAAGAAAGATGAAAAGTGAATGCAGAATCTCCTCTACAACCATGGAATCTGGAAGTCATCTCACCCCTCTGGCAGCTGCTCCACCAGCCCTAGTGTTGCAGCGATTTCTCAAACTTCCAATAATGTCCCACCCCCTCCCCTTCACCATTCCCCATCCCCTTTTCTCTCTCTCACCTTATCTCCTTGCCTGCCCATCGCCTCCCTCTGGTGCTCCTGCCCCCCTTTTCTTCCTTCCATGGCCTTCTGTCCTCTCCGATCAAATTCCCCCTTCTCCAGCCTGTATCTCTTTCACCAATCAACTTTCCAGCTCTTTACTTCACCCCTCCCATTTCCAGTTTCAGCCATCACCTTGTGTTTCTCCCTCCCCTCACCTTTTAAACCTGCACCTCATCTTTTTTTTCCTCCAGTCCTGCTGAAGGGTCTCAAAATGTGGACTGCACTCTTTTCCATAGATGCTGCCTGGCCTGCTGAGGTTCCTGCAGCATTTTGTGCGTGTTCCCTACTCTTGCCAGCCTGGCTTTCTTTACTTGAGTTACATTGGAGCCAATACCCATAAGACCTCAGTCTGACCTCTCGTTTAAACTGAAGCATTCAGATCAAAGAGAGATGGTTACTCGTCCATAGGCTTCCTGGAGGCCACCAGAAGGCAAACTGGTCAAACAGGGAACTCCTGGGAAGGTTGCTCACCCGAGAATCCATGCTGACAAGACCCTTAATGTGGGACATTCTTCGAAGGGTGTCTTGGTCAGCATGGAGCAGGTTGCCTTTAGGATCTGTTCTTGCTGTATGACTCTAAATCCTGGGATTTCTGTACGTGGGTGAGGTGGGAAGCGAGGAATACCCAAGCTGGCCTGACTGGGACACACAGGAGAGCTGTGTAATAGGTGGTTAAAGCTGCCCGATGCATCACCAGCACCCGTCTACTCACCATCCAGGACATGTATACAGAAAGGTGCCAGAGAAAGACCAGCAACATCACGCAGGATCCCACCCACCTTGCTTACAGAAATCAGGAGGGACGGACTACGGGGGTATAAATACCGCCGGACTAGACCTGCCCAGGCATCATCCCTGACGAAGATGGCAGAGTTCGTCATTGAAACGTCGATTATAATCAACACCTGTACCCAGCTGGAAGCCCGAGAAGAGTTTATTCATCACATATGCCAGGAAAGCATGAGACCCTTTCTAAGCATTAGATCCTTTTTTTTAAATGGACTGTTTTTCCCACCCCCAGAGAAGAGGCTACGTGGCACCAACGCCAGAAACACCGGACTCAAAAACAGTTACTTCCCCCAAGCTGTCAGGCTGATCAACACCTTCACCCACTAACCTACCCCCACCACCCCTCCATACACATCACCCAGCGTCACTTCACCTACATAAAAGCAGTCCATGTATACAACAGTTATTGTACATTGCGTTTCATAGGGTTGATTTTATTCTTAAGTTTATTGTGTTTCTTTATTGTGTTTTCATGCTGCATGGGATCGATGTAATAATTATTTTGTACTGTTTTACACTCGTCCACTGAACAATGACAACAAACAATCTTGAACCTTGTTATCTTTGTCAGAGAGCACACTGTCCTCACCCACTGAAAGGCTAATGTTCTTCAAACAGAACCTACAGCTCTGAGAGACAGCTTTATACCATTGCTCCTGTACTGTTTTGGGTTTACACTTCACAGCAGGCAGCTTCTGACCTATCTGCTTCTTCTCACCACCCCCCCCCCCCACCCCCACCGCTCCACTCGTCTGTTTAATTAACATCCCCTTGTAAACGTCTCGGCTCCAGTTCTGCCTTGATGTACTCCTGGAGATCTAATCACACAACAACCCATCTGATGAATTTGATCATGTGATGCATAATGTACCACATTTCATTTCCTTGCCAATTACTGTGTTTCCTTTCATTCAGTGTGCTCGCATGTCCCAGTTCAAACATCTACTGCTTTACAACAATATGGGGGAAAGAAAATAAAAGTTAACCGATACTCTGAAGTTGCTGCAACATTGCACAGCCAGTAGAGCCACTGCCTATCATCTGCAGCGATCCTGGTTCAGTGCTGACTTCGTGTGGAGTTTGCACATTCACCCTCTGACTCTGTGGCTTTCCCTTGCTCCAGCTTCCTCCCAAATCCCAAAGATGACCAGGCTGGTAGGTTAATTAGCACAAATATGTGGGTGAGTGATGGATCCTGAGGACAGATAATGGGAATGCTGGGAGAGTAAGGTTGTGGGAGAGTAAGTGGGGGATTGAGTCAATGGGTTAGTGGGGCTACTGGTCTATAATTTCCTTTCTGCTGCCTTACTCCTTTCTTTAAAGAATGGAGTGACATTTGCAGTTTTCCAGTCCTCTGGCACCATGGCAGAGTCCAATGATTTTTGATCGATCATTGCTAATGCCACCACATTCTCTAATGCTACCTCTTTCAGAACCCTAGGGTGCAGTTCCTCTGGTCCAGGTGACCTATGTACCTTTAGATCTTTCAGCTTTTTGAGCACCTTCTGTATTGTAACAATAACTGCACCCACTTCTCTTCCTTCATACACTACAACATCAGACATATTGCTAGTGTCTTCCACAGTGAAGACTGATGCAAAATACTCATTTAGTTCATCAGCCATCTCCTTATCCCCCGTTATTATTTCTCCTGCCTCATTTTCTAGTGGTCCTATATCCACTCTTACTTCTCTTTTATTTTTAACATATTTGAAAAAACTTTTACTATCCACTTTGATATTATTTGCTAGCTTGCTTTCATATTTCATCTTTTCCCTTCTAATGATTTTTTTAGTTGCTCTCTGTAAGTTTTAAAAAGTTCCTAATCCTCTATCTTCTGACTAATTTTTGCTTTGTTGTATGCCCTTTCTTTTGACTTCCCTTGTCAGCCATGGTTGTACTATTTTAGCATTTGAGTATTTCTTCAATTTTGGAATACACATGCCCTGCACCTTCCTCATTCTCCCCAGAAATGCACGCCATTGCTGCTCTGCTGACATCCCTGCCCAGCAGCTCCTTCTAAGATACTTTGGCCAACTCCTCTCTGTATTTTCCCTTACTCCACTGAAATACTGCTACATCAGTCTTTACTTTCTCCCTAACAAATTTTAAGTTGAAAGCCCAACTAAACGAATCCCTTCTACCAACTATTCCCTTTATTTCAAGGATATTTATACGCCTACCTAAGAACATTTTGAACACCTCAGTTGTATTTGGCTGCACCATTACTCCAGGTAGCACATCCAGCCACCCATCACAGCCTGTGAAGAAACCACATTTCCTTTGATCCCCTAGATCCCCTCTCACCATGTCCTCTGGTATGAGACAGTTCAACCCTCTGATGAAGATACTGCATGTCTATTTATGCCTCACATGATCTTATAAACCTCAAAGTTCTCCCGACTCCAGAGAAAATAAGATAGTACAACTTTTCTGTATAGTAAATGTCTTCCAAGTCAGGTAGCATTCTGGTAAACCAGATCTGCATACTCTCTAAACCCTTGAACTCTTTCCCATAATGGTTGTTTATAAATCCGCAATATAACTTCCCAACTCTTGAACTCAATCACTCAACTCATAAAGGCAAGCATGCCTGCTTTACCGCCCTATCAACCTTCCTGCTCCTTTCAACACTCCAAACTGATTGTTCCCCTTGTGATTTCCTGGCCACTCTTCTGTCTCCACTGACCACTTGTCTTCAGGCAACTATACTTGTCCTCTTACCCCTTCCCTCCCCTCCCCAAGTCAGGGACCCAGATGGACCTTTCGGGTGAAACAGTCACCGGCACTTAGTGCACAGCAGTGCCCCCGAGTGTCCAGCTGATGCCACTACAACTCCCCATCTCACTCCCACCCCGACAGCTGCACAGATGCAACCAGACCCGTAAACTTGAGAACCCACATCTCATCTTCGCCCTGCGGTCACTGCAGCCTTCCTGGCCCAGAACTGAGTCATCCAACTTCAGGTGACTTGTTGACTGTCTGAATCAGACTGGTCACTTTAAACCATACAATCAAAAGACACTGAAGCAAAATCAGGTCATTCAGCCCATCAAGTCTGCCCTGCCATTCGAACATGACAGATTTATTTTTCCTCTTAACCCCATTATTCTGCGTTCTCCCCACAACATTTGATGCCCTTACTAATCGAGAACGTATCAACTTGCGTTTTAAATATATCGAATAATAGCCGTCCGTGGCAATGAATTCCACAGATTCAGTACCAGGGTGCTCAAAGCCTGTGCCCATCAGCTATGTGGAGTACTTCGCCATGTATTCAACCTGAGCCTGAGGCTCCGGAGGGTTCCTGTACTGTGGAAGACGTCCTGCCTCGTCCCCGTGCCGAAGATGCCACGCCCCAGCGGCCTCAATGACTACAGACCGGTGGCATTGACCTCCCACATCATGAAGACCCTGGAGAGACTTGTTCTGGAGCTGCTCCGGTCTATGGTCAGGCCACACTTAGATCCCCTCCAGTTCACCTACCAGCCCCGACTAGGAGTTGAGGATGCCATCGTCTACCTGCTGAACCATGTCTACGCCCACCTGGACAAGCCAGCAAGCACTGTGAGGGTCATGTTTTTTGACTTCTCCAGTGCGTTCAACACCATCCGCCCTGCTCTGCTGGGGGAGAAGCTGACAGCGATGCAAGTGGATGCTTTCCTGGTGTCATGGATTCTTGATTACCTGACTGGCAAACCACAGTACGTGTGCTTGCAACACTATGTGTCCGACAGAGTGATCAGCAGCACTGGGGCTCCACAGGGGACTGTCTTGTCTCCCTTTCTCTTCACCATTTACACCTCAGACTTCAACTACTGCACAGAGTCTTGTCATCTTCAGAAGTTTTCTGATGACTCTGCCATAGTTGGATGCATCAGCAAGGGAGATGAGGCTGAATACAGGGCTACGGTAGGAAACTTTGTCACATGGTGTGAGCAGAATTATCTGCAGCTTAATGTGAAAAAGACTAAGGAGCTGGTGGTGGACCTGAGGAGGGCTAAGGCACCAGTGACCCCTGTTTCCATCCAGGGGGTCAGTGTGGATATGGTGGAGGATTACAAATACCTGGGGATACGAATTGACAATAAATTGGACTGGTCAAAGAACACTGAGGCTGTCTACAAGAAGGGTCAGAGACGTCTCTATTTCCTGAGGAGACTGAGGTCCTTTAACATCTGCCGGACGATGCTGAGGATGTTCTACAAGTCTGTGGTGGCCAGTGCTATCATGTTTGCTGTTGTGCGCTGGGGCAGCAGGCTGAGGGTAGCAGATACCAACAGAATCAACAAACTCATTCGTAAGGCCAGTGATGTTGTGGGGATGGAACTGGACTCTCTGACGGTGGTGTCTGAAAAGAGGATGCTGTCCAAGTTGCATGCCATCTTGGACAATGTCTCCCACCCACTACATAATGTACTGGGTGGGCACAGGAGTACATTCAGCCAGAGACTCATTCCACCGAGATGCAACACAGAGCGTCATAGGAAGTCATTCCTGCCTGTGGCCATCAAACTTTACAACTCCTCCCTTGGAGGGTCAGACACCCTAAGTCAATAGGCTGGTCCTGGACTTATTTCCTGGCATAATTTACATATTACTATTTAACTATTTATGGTTTTATTACTATTTATTACTTATGGTGCAACTGTAAAGAAAACCAATTTCTCCTGGGATCAATAAAGTATCACTACGACTATGACTAGATTCACCACCCTCTGGCTAAAGAAATTTCTCCTTATCTCTGTTCTAAAGGGATCTTTTTCTAGTCTGCGTCTCCGTTCCCCCTCACCTGGAATTCCCGGAGAATCGTTGATATGTTAGTTTCACTGGCCAGGTTGGTCAGGACCTCCAACTGTGCAAGACAAGGAAAGAAGAGTCAAAATGTAGTCTCATCGTAGAGAGTCAACATTGTCTGTAACAGTGGCTCACCTTCAGCACCTTAATCTGGGTAGGGTCTGTGGACCTGATGTAAAAACTCTTCAGATGAGGCTCAAACATTCCCTGAGGAATAAAAAGCTGAAGATTATGAAGAGTCCCTGGTCGATAGTAACCTGCTACTCTATGCTTGAATCAAGGACCACACACAGAGATATGAACGACAACTTCAATTAGATCTCCACACCACCATCCCTGGTCTCCCCCCTCTATTCTCCTTATCACTTGCTGCTCGTGGACCATGCACAGCATAGACAACACTCCACTCTTCACGCCTTATCATTCACTGAGGGAACGATGAGTCTAATCACTGCTCTCCAGTCGGGTCCCTGCAGGTTTAAGCGTGCACCTTGTTCCCTATGGAAGATCACTGCTGAATCTACCCTGTGTCATTGACAGAACGTCGTAGCCCACAGCAACTTACAGACCTATACCCAGCATAAGACACATGCGAGAATGCAGATGCTGGAACTCTGCAGAATCAAACCCAAAGTGCTGGAGGAAGTCAGTAGGTCAGGCCCATCTGTAGGGGAAAATGAACAGTTGACTTTTCATCTGATGTGCCCGAAGCACTGAATGTTCCTCTCCATAGATGTTGCCTGACCTGCTGAGTTCCTCCAGCATTTTGTGAAACCCCAGCTCCAGCTACCTTTGACCTTTCTCATCGGGTCACCAATGAAAACAGTTTCTTCTCTGATCTAGCAAAACCTTCCTTCATTTTCAGTACCTCCGCTAAATCTCCCCTTAAGTTTCAGATCTTCAAGCAACACAATCCCTTCAGACCCTACCGTCATTCATTCATTCTTGTACAATTTGAGCTACATTCATGATTCCTCTTGAACTGGTCTGGTGATTACCCCACCAGTGCGTTATCCTCCCTCAGAGTACCTGAACATCAGGGTCGCACAGTATGGATACAGGCCCCCTCCTCCAACACCTGCCCCTGCACCCCCCCCCAGCCAACTCAATTTTCACAATCAACCACCCACTGACATTAATCCCATTTATTCTCCCCACATTCCCAGCAACACCAACCCCCCCCCACCCGAGGCTTCCACAACTCACCCACACACCAAGAGCAATCTACAGTGGCTAAGTATGCTGTAACTTTCCAACTTGGGAGGAAACTGGAGCACCCAACAAAACCCCACACAATTGGGAGCGTGCAAACCACATGGACGACGACTGGAGACCAGGATTGAACCCAGGCCACTGGAGCCGTGAGGCAGCTGCACTACCTGCTGCATCCCTTCGCAAAGCTGACTTAACCCCTAACGTTAGGCCTCCCTCCCTCACAATCGGGAGTTAACAGTCAGGCGAAGATCGCTGGTGAATAGAATAATGTTCAACAACCCACAGATAATCCCATCAGACCGACAGAGTCTTATCTCCACTTCTGCTCCAGCGATCAGGGTAGTGACTCACCCGGCGTTTGATCGACATGGAGGCGATGTTCTGCAGAACCACGTACTGCACCTCACTATGTGGAAAGTCAGAGAGGAAGAGGGAGTGAGCACAGGTTGAACGAGCTGTAACCCCCAAACCCCAAGCACACATGCCACAACTTCCGACTTTCTATGCTCCAAACAAGGAGGACACAGGGAATGCACGGACAATTTGGACCAAGATCCCTCGACAGTACTCCAGAGCTTGGGAGCTCTCCCTGTCCTCCTGGAAAGTGCCCGTATCTGCACCAATGGCATACAGTCTGATGAGTGGGCTGTTGCCATGGCACAGTTTGAGGGATCTTGCTGTGTACAGATTGGGTGCGGTGTTGCTGATGATGCGATCTGTCAGTAGATCCCAGCTGGCGCAGAGCACTTGGGGAGAGCGCAGAGGTTGTGAAAGCCATTCTACAAATGCAAGCATCTGTCTGTTTAATCCTGAGGGAGTGTGGAAGCAGGAGCTTAGTTAGTGGGATTGCTCCTGGAACGAACAGGAGGAGGAGGATTTGCATCCACAATCCATCCAACTCCTGGACCCCATCAACAGTGCAGAAGGTGGCAGGGGATGAGGGACAAGCAGTGTAGGTCTCCCTTGCTCACTGAAGAGGGCGGAAGCTGTCCCAATAATGACAGTGGCTATGAAGGGATCGACACACATCACAGGAGGAGGCCCATTGGCCCACAGGACTCATGCTAGCCCCTGGAGAGAAATCCCATCAATCTCTACCGCTCCTCCTTATTTCAATGCAACTCTCTTGCAAGTCCCAAACATCTCCCCAACTCACGTACACAACAGGCGCGATTTAAAGTGGCCAACTAACCCACCAACTGCATCTTTGGGATGTGTGGAGTAACCGGAGTAACCCTGCTGCTCACAGGAGGAGCATGCAAACTCCACGCAGTCAGCACCGTGGTCAAGATCGAATCCGGGTGGTCAAGATCGAATCCGGGTCTCTGGCACTGAGGGGCAGGGGCTTTACCAGCTGTGCCACTGTAGATGAAAGGTGCTGGGGGGTGGGTGGTGTAGAAGGGGGCAGAGGAGTGGGGACAAACAGCACAGGTCTCCCCTGCTCACTGAAGAAGGTGGGAGCTGTTCCGATGACGATGAGAGTGGGCTGTGGGACAGGAGAAGAAGCCAGGGTCTGGGTGGTTTGAGGCCTCTCCTCCAGCCGCCAGCAGGGTAGGGATGGGTGGCTTGATCATTCTGAGCTGGGGAGGGAAGTCAGCGGAAGCCTCCTCACCAACAACACTGGAACCAGGAGGAGGCTGGACAGTAAATGGGACTGCATGCACTTGAGGGGCGGAATAGACTCTTGGCACCATTCCATTGGCTGAACCCTGTGCCTCTGCCGGTTGGTTTGCCTGTAGACTGTGAGTATATACCTCGTGGGTGGGTCATTCTGATTGTGTTGTTCACTCCATGATGAGCTGCAGCTGGCTGTACACCTTCAGGGCCAGTGAGGCTGTGCGTGTTGGGGGTTGATTCAGTCTGGCAATGTACCACTGAAAGGTTCTGCCTGACAGTCCAGAGCACACAAGTCTGGTTGTGGATCCCAGGTTGGGGTGGGAGGGGGGGGGGGGGGGCAGTCTGACTGAACAGCTTTGGGTTAGGGCAGGTTCGACTGTAAAGCCCTAGGGGGTGCAGTCTCACTGTACAGCCCTAGGAGTAGGACAAACTGACTGTACACCCCTGGGTTGGGGTTTTGTTATCTGACTGTACAGCTTTGGACACTAGGACAGTCTGACTGTACACCCCTGGGTGGGGGGGGTGTTATCTCACCGGGGGGGGGGGGGGGGTGTTATCTGACAGGGGGGGTTGTTATCTGACTGTACAGCCCTGGGAGGAGGAGAGAGGCAGTCTGACCGCACAGTCTCAGGAGTGGCACAAACTGACCAAAACAGCCGTCCCGATGCATTCTCACTCACATTCTCTCACCTCATATCTGTTCTAACCCTATTCCCGACGGGTGAGTGGAGAATCTTGGAGGGAGATAAGCCCCCAGTCAGGGCAGCACTGACGGGGGTGGGGAGGGTCAGGGGTCAATCCTGCCTGCTTGGCTGCTGGACGATTCTGTCTCCAGACAACCGCGCGCCTCCCCTCCCCCACCTGTACCTGTGGCTTCGCAGCAGACGGACCAAGGCCTTGGCGATGACTCCGACCTCTGCCCTGGGTGCCAGGTGGAAGTAGAGCTGGGCTACGGCCATCACCACCTGTGGGAGCAGCCAACAGTGAGGGCCAGTCATGGTCAGGGGGCAGCTCAGATTCACTCCTGTACTCCCAACTCCTGATTTCACAGTATCTGCCCTCAATTGTCCTTCCACTGTTTGTTCTAGTCCATGCCCAGTATTCCCAGTGTAATACACCCAGTATTCCCAGTCTCCATGTCTGTCCTCAATCTCCTAGTATTCAATCCTAGTATTCCATTTTCTGCTCCCAATTACATTCCCATAATCCCAGCGACTGTTCCCAATATTCCTGGCCTCAGCTCCCAGTATTAACTGTAACTGTTCCCAGTTTTTCTCATACTTGTCCTTAGCATTTTTGGCGTTTGCTGAGAGCATTCCTGTATAAACTTCTGCATCCTAACACCAGCTCCCGGTATTCCCAGAAACAGCCCTAGAATTCCCAGTGCTGGCCTGCCCTGTGTTCTCTGCTGCCCAGTTGTTACATTGCCTCTGCTCTCTGCTACCTTGGAGCTGACAGACAGCCCTCCCATCTGTGCTTCCCACCCTCCCTTCCCCTTCTCAAAGGGGCAGCCCCCCCTCCAGCAGCCAAGAAGCAAAGCTGAGTCACCCAGTCTAATGGAGCAAACCTGCCCCCCCACACCTTCTCCACACCAACCCCTCCAAGTCAATGGATGTCCCCTACTCACCAGCCCACACCCCAACTAGTCCTGGCCTCAACCACGCACAAAATGCCAGAGGAAATCAGCAGCTCAGGAGTCCTGACGAAGTGTCGACTGTTTATTCATTTCCATCGATGCTGCCTGACCTGCTGAGCTCCTCCGGGATTTCGTTGTGCCGCTTTGGACTTGCAGCAACTGCAGAATCCCCTGTACCCAGCCACCAGAAACTGGAAGCGAGCCTGGAAAGGCTTAAATTCTGTTTGTACTGTGTCTGCACATTGATTTGTTGGCAAACATAATACCTGACTTACAGCAACTGGTTAACCGTGATACAAGATGCATTATGGAAACTGCCGTGAATCCTGAAAACCACAAATACCATTTCTGTGGACATACGGAAATTGTATGAAAGCTCAGTGTGTGAAGTGTAATAAACACTAATGGAACACTGTTATAATCACTCAAGACAGGTCACAACCACTCTGGTAATGAGCAACGCAAGAACTGGCACTGTGGCAGCTGTGAAGGCCAACCCATCCTGAGGACCACATCTGGACAGCACAGAGGAGCTGCCACATGAACATCTGGATATCATGGCAGCTCTCAGTCTGACATCAGCTCAGTTTTATTGTCCAGGGAGGTGGTCAGACATACACTGCAAACTGTTGAATGTTAGATACATTAAAGTTGAGGTCTCACTGCAAATTGCATGAACACAAAGTGTTTATTGGATGAGGGAATTGAGGAGATAATGCAGGAGAATGGTGCTGACTGGAAGATGCAACAGCCAGAAGGGGTCGAGTGTCTTCCTCCTGTTTAATACTCCTCATGCCCACACTGTTAATCCATTTTTCTCCTGCATTCAGTGTGTGGCTGTCACCTGAAAGGCCAGGATTTAGTGCACATTCCTGATCACCTCCCATTTCCACAGAGAAAGTTTCCACCCAATTGGAGAGTCTGGAGGCACATTCGAACCAGAGCAGATCTATGTAACACACAAGTGCTGGAGGAACTCAGCAGGCCAGGCAGCATCCATGGAAGAGACTGTGGTTGATGTTTAGGGCCGAGACCCTTTGGCAGGATTTCCAGCACGGGTAGATTTTCTCGTTTCAGAGCAGATCTATCCCGGGCACAGCCCTCCCGCCACTGGCAGCATCTACAGGAAGTGCATGCCTCAAGAAGGCAGCATCCATCAGGGATTCTCACCACCCGGGTCATACCCTCTTGTCACTGCTACCACTGGCCAGAGGATGGCGCCAGTGAACATCACAACCAAGCGCGACATCCTTCAGACGGTTCATGAAACTACTTCCTTCACATCTTTTTTGTTCAAATGTGGTTCTGCTACTGTTGGATACTGTGATCTACATTCTGGTGGTATGTTTTCAGGCTGATTGAGCAACCTGGCGCTCGATTGTCTCTGAAGCAAAGCATGTGAACTCGAGGCCAAGGAGCCTGGAGATGGGGCACGAGCCCATGATCAACTCCATTATTGCTGATCTTGCCAATTAAAGCACTGAGGAAGATTGAAATCATTGAGGTGAATGTGGTAGGCGAGCGGATGTTCAGTAGCCTCTTGCCTGCTACTGCCGGAAGGTGTTTGCATGTGATGGTCTCTCTCCCTCGATGCTGTTGGAGGATGGTGCTGGAGTCCTGGTTCTTGGGCAAGGTTTAATCAATGCAGTTTGTAGTTCAAGTTCATGTTATGATGTGTTTCTGGTCGCTCTTTTCTTGCCATTTTGGGCAATTTTGAACCGGGGTGGCCTGCAGATTAACGGACTGAGCTGAACTGAATGTGCCTGGACCTTTCCAATTTTGTGTTTTATACTGTGTTTTACACTCTTTATTTTTGTTTCCATTTGCACGATTTGTTTTTTTCTGTGTGTGGGGGCAGGGGTTTGATGCTTTTCTTTAAAGCGGTTCTATGGCATTTCTTTGTTTTGTGGCTGTCTGTGGGAAGACGAGTCTCAGAGTTGTGTACCTCATACATACTTTGATGGTAAATGTACTTTGAGAGTACAGGAGCCTTAAGTGACTCACACCAGTTTCAGGAAAAGCCACCTTCCTCAGCCATCTGGTTCTTGAATTCACCTGCACAACCCAACCCTACTTCAGCAGTGGAACACTAAAGATCACCTCCTGCACTTCCACAGACTTGTCTCTGCTTTTGTCTGTTAATTTTGTGCTAAACTTTTTTTTGGCAGTCTTTTATTCTCTCTCTCCCCTCACTGCCTTGAATGATTGATGTGCAATTTATATGTTGTCTGCTGTCTGCAGCTACATGCCTGTGATGCTGCTGTAAATCTTTCACTGCAGTGTACCCTCACTGTGCTTGTGCACTTGACAATAAACATGAGTTTTCTCAAGGACAGCAGATTTCCTCCCTTAAAGGGCATCAGTGAAACAAACAAGTTTTTAAGCAATAATTAAACATAGTAACTACTGACACTAATTATTACAATATAATTGTATGCATTTACTTAAATTTAAAATTCCCAGGTGACCTGCTGGGATTTGAACTTGCATCCATAGATCAGTAGCCCAGGACTCGACTCTCGTGCAGGAAGCTAATCTCATGGCTAGTGGCTCCTGGGACTCCAGCGTCCATTTACACGGAGCTGCTGGAGAGAGGGCGAGGCTGTGAGCTCAGGGTGTGGAATGTGCATCACTTCACTGGGAGACAACTGATGGACCAGGGCTTCCGGTGATCTCAGTTTAACAACTGAGGGTCTCCTCTGCCCAGCCCCAACCAGTTCCAACATCTCCAGCTGATGCTCATTTCTTGCTCTGGATGGACAATCCATCACCCAATCTAATGGGCATTCCCACTCTCTTGGTTCTGGTCTGGCTTCTCGTTCGCATGGCAAGTCTAAGGATGTGATTTTCTTTGGGAATATCTGAGCAGGATGGAGTCAGATTGGAAAAGGGTCAAATAGTGGAATGGGAAAGGGTGCAATGAAAACAGATTGGGATGGGATGGAATAGGAGGAAACTAGATGGGATGGGAGGGGATAGGATGGAACAGGAGGGGTCTAGCTGGAATGCAAGGGGATTGTATAGAATGGGAAGGGTCTGGATTGGATGGGTGGGGGCCGGATGGACGGGAGGGGGCCGGATGGGATGGGATAGGACTAGCTGGAGTGGAAGAGCATCGGACAGGGTGGAATAAGATTGGATGGAATGAGGTGAGGGAACAGAACATAAAAAGGAACAGGATAGGATGAGATAGAACAGGATAAGATAGGATGAGATAGAATGTAATGGAATGGGACACAAGAGGATAGTTTGGATCCAATTGAAATAGCATAGAGCAAAGTAGAACAGAGATTCCATTTATGAAAAACCTACTTATGTCTAACAAAAATAAAAACCCAACTTCACTAAAAACATCAATTAAAACATTTTAAAGGTTATGGAAGTGGAAGTGGAAGGCATTTGGGAAGAAGAATTGGAGAGAGTCCCAGGAACTGAGACACAACACCGTGTAGCACTCAGGGCTCCAAGTACACGGATCGCACAGTTAAATCAAACAGAGTGGATCAGATCAAGTTAAACTGCACATCAAGAAGTCAACCTTTACCGTGAGCAGCTTCCATACCAACAGCTTTTCCCCTGGGAAATGGGTTCCAACTCACCGCAGCATTCCGGCTCTGGAGGAGGGGTTTGGTGTTGCGAAGCAGCAGGCGATGATCTGGGTCCATCACATAGGGTTTCCGCTTGGGAAGCACAGTTGGATCCACCTCCTCCTGCTTGGAATCTTCCTCATCTGAGCCATAAAAGGCCTTCTCTGGGTTGTCTTCCAGTAAGGTCTCCTGGCCACAACGAACAGGGACAAAACGGCATCGTTATTGGTGAGTCCTATGATGTTCAGTGTGCGGTAAACTGATGCATCTTACAGGGAGATGTGTGATTAACTAAAGGATTGTACAGGAAACTGTGAGGTGGAATTTCAGATTACATACAATACTGTGCAAAAGTATTAGGCACATACAGATAGCTAGGGTGCTTACGACTTTCCCATAGTACTGTAGTAATTCTATGTATTGTACTGTACTGCTGCCACAAAAAAAAACAAATTTCATGATATATGTGAGTGATGATAAACCAGATTCTACTAATAATTCAAAACCAAAACACTGTCAGTGTGGGTGACAGGGAAACAACGCTGGCGTGAGCAGCAAAGTCCTGATCAATCATAAGCGCTGCATTGACCCATCGAGGCAAGGTTTCAAAACCCTGCCACTTCTCTGGAGTTAACTATACCGGCGATTACAAACTGTACCAATCAGATTCTTGAACTGCCCTGCACGACCCTAATCCTACCTCAGCAATGAAGCATTAGAAAACCACAAGACATTGGAGCAGAATTGGCCATTCAGCCCTTTGTGTCTGCTCCCCCATTCAATTTGATCTCTTCTCCCTCTCGACTCCATCCTCCTGCCTTCCCCCTGTTACCATTAATGCCCTTACTAATCAGGACCCTATCAGTCTCTGCTTTAAATATACCCAGCGACTTGGCCTCCACAGCCATCTGTGGCAATTAATTCCATCCTACTCTTAGGCTGTGCACCCTGGTGCTAGACTCTCCCACTATCTAAACCATCTTCTCTATCCAGGTTTTTAATTATCTGGCAGGTTTCAATGAGATTCTCCCTCATTCATCTGTGAATACAGAGTCATCACATGTTCCTCATACACTACCTCAGACCACCTCTTGCACCACCACGGACTTTTCTCAGATCTGTTTTTGAACTACTGCCTTGTTTTTCAGTTTGTTTTTCCTGTCTTGTGTGATTTACTTCACAATTTATGTACAGTTTATAGTTTGTGCATTATCTACCACTAGGTGCCTGAGATGCTGCTGCAAACAAGCTTTTCCACTCACCCTGTACTTTTACTGCACATGGGACAATGACAATGAACTCGACAGCAGGCAACGACCACCAAATGCATGAAGTCAGCCTCACTGAGGATAGGCTGGGTTGGGACAGAGGGGAGAGCGGAGGGCGCGGGCAGAGGGGGGAGCGGAGAGAGCGAACGGAGCACTCACGTTGTGGTTAGGGTTGAGGAACTGAGTCCGAGCGTATCGAGTCAGCATGTTGATGATGACCACTTGGCCCCACTCCTCCACGTCGATCAGCAGGTTACACAGCTTCCGGTAGTTCTTGTGGATCAGGTCAATGCGCTCGGGGCACACCTCTTCGAAAGCCATCACCACACTCCCGGCGACCAGCTGTGAATAGGCAGACAGGGAGCAACTTTAACTCATGACTGTCGCTGGTGTTAACAACCCAAGCCTCAGCTCTTTCCAGAGTGACTTGCTCCCAGGCAAGGAGACTCTTCATTTTACCGTAAAGTCGATTTATTTATATACGGGAAAAACCTGATTGCTCCGGACATGTCCAACTAGACTGGTGTCCGTTACATTAAATAACAATCTGCTGGACGAACTCAGCAAGTCAAGCAACATCTGTGAGGATTAAGGAAATTGTCTATATTTAGGTCTCAACCCTGAAACATTAACAGTTCTTACCCCCCCAAGATGCTGCTTAACCCAGAGTTCCTATGGCGGACCATTTGTTGCTCCAGATTCCAGCATCTGCAGTCTCTTGTATCAGATAAATGAATGTGTGAATTAATCCTAATGTGGTCTGCAACACATACAAAATGCTGGTGAACGCAGCAGGCCAGGCAGCATCTCTAGGAAGAGGTACAGTCAACGTTTCAGGCCGAGACCCTTCGTCAGGACTAACTGAAAGGACAGATAGTAAGAGATTTGAAAATGGGAGGGGGAGGAGGAGATCCGAAATGACAGAAGACAGGAGGGGGAGGGATGGAGCTAAGAGCTGGAAAGTTGATTGGCAAAAGGGATACCAGGCTGGAGAAGGGACAGGATCATGGGACGGGAAGCCTAGGAAGAAAGAAAGGAGGAAGGGGGAGTCCAGAGGAAGATGGAGAGCAGGCAAGGAGTTATTGTGAGAGGGACAGAGAGAAAAAAAATAAACACACACACACAGATAGATAAATAAATAAGGGATGGGGTGAGAACGGGAGGAGGGGCATTAACAGAAGTTAGAGAAGTCAATGTTCATGCCATCAGGTTGGAGGCTACCCAGACGGAATATAAGGTGCTATTCCTCCAACCTGAGTGTGGCTTCATCTTTAAAGTAGAGGAGGCCGTGGATAGACATGCCAGAATGGGAATGAGACGTGGAATTAAAATGTGTGACCACTGAGAGATCCTGCTTTCTCTGGCGGACAGAGCGTAGGTGTTCAGTGAAACGGTCTCCCAGCCTGCGTTGGGTCTCACCTATAGAAGGCCACATCGGGAGCACCAGACGCAGTATATCACCCCAGCCAACTCACAGGTGAAGTGTTGCCTCACCTGGAAGGACTGTCTGGGGCCCTGAATGGTGGTAAGGGAGGAAGTGTAAGGGCATGTGTAGCACTTGTTCTGCTTACAAGGATAAGTGCCAGGAGGGAGATCGGTGGGAAAGGTTGGGGGGGATGAATGGACAAGAGAGTCACGTAGGCACCGATCCTTGCAGAAAGCTGGGGGGGGGGGGGGAAGGTAGGGAAAGATGTGCTTAGTGGTGGGATCCCATTGGAGATGGCGGAAGTTACGGAGAATTATACGTTGGACCTGCAGGCTGGTGGGTGGTAGGTGAGGACAAGGGGAACCCTATCCCTGGTGGGGTGGCGGGAGGATGGGGTGAGAGCAAATGTGTGTGAAATGGGAGAGATGCATTTGAGAGCAGAATTGATGGTGGAGGAAGGGAAGACCCTTTCTTTAAAAAAGGAAGACATCTCCCTCGTTCTGGAATGAAAAGCCTCATCCTGAGAGCAGATGCGGCGGAGACAGAGGAATTGCAAGAAGGGGATGTCATTTTTGCAAGAGACAGGGTGGGAAGAGGAATAGCCCAGGTAGCTGTGAGAGTCCGTAGGCTTATAGTAGACATCAATAGATAAGCTGTCTCCAGAGATAGAGACAGAAAGATCAAGAAAGCGGAGGGAGGTGTTGGAAATGGACCAGGTAAATTTGAGGGCAGGGTGAAAGTTGGAGGCAAAGTTAATGAAGTTAACAAGCTCAAAATGCATGCAGGAAGCAGCGCCAATGTAGCAAAGGCAAAGTGGGAGACATATACCAGTATAGGCTTGGAACATAGATTGTTCCACAAAGCCAACAAAAAGGCAGGCATAGCTGGGACCCATACGGGTGTCCATGGCTACACCTTTAGTTTGGAGGAAGTGGGAGGAGCCAAAGGAGAGATTATTAAGAGTAAGGACTAATTCTGCTAGATGGAGCAGAGTGGTGGTAGAGGGGAACTGGTTAGGTCTGGAATTCAAAAATAAGTGGAGAGCTTTGAGACCTTCCTGGTGGGGTATGGAGGTATATAGGGACTGGACATCCATGGTGAAAATAAAGTGGTGGGGGCCAGGGAACTTAAAATCACTGAAAAATTTCAGAGCGTGAGAAGTGTCACGACATAGGTCGGAAGAGATTGAACAAGGGGGGATAAAACCATGTCGAGGTATGCAGAAACGAGTTCGGTGGGGCAGGAGCAAGCTGAGACAATGGGTCTACCTGGACAGGCAGGTTTGTGGATCTTGGATAGGAGGTAGAAACGGGAAGTGTGGGGTATGGGAACTATGAGGTTGGTGGCAGTGGATGGGGGATCCCCAGAGCTGATAAGGTTGGTGAAGGTGTGGGAGACAATGGCCTGGGTGCTCCTTAGTGGGGTCATGATTGAGGGGTAAATAAGAGGAGGTATAAGCGAGTTGTTTCTCCCTTTCCAAATATGGTCTACTTGTTTCCCCAAAACAAAATAGCCTCCTTGTGCACAGTGGTAGAGTTGATGTCTCACAGCTCCAGAGACCCAAAGTCAATTCTGACTGTTGGTGCTGTCTGAGTGGAGTTTGCAGGCTCTTTCTGTGATTGCATGGGTTTCGTCTGGGTGCTCTGGTTTCCTCCCACATGTGGCTTAATAGGTTGATGTCTGCTGCAGAACACCAGGTGGAGTCTGAAGGTAGTTAAGGGGAATGTAGGGGAGGGGGAATTAAAAAAAAAATGGGTTTAGGGTAAAATTCGATGCATGATGGTCAGCAGGGAATAGATGGACTGAAGGGTCCGCTTCTGTGTTGCATGTGTCTGAGACCCCATTAGCCTGTCCTCTCCCTCAGGGTTGTCCTGTTAATGGTCCAAGCACTCCCTCGATTATCCCAAACGACTGCAGATGCTGGGATCAGAAGCGACACACAAAGTGCTGGAGGAACTCAGCAGGTCAGGCAGCATAAACGCAGTATCCAGCTCACTCAGTGGTATGGAGTGTGAGCCAGGGTCGAGAGAGGTCAGGGTCAGGAGGATGGGCTGGGCATGGCACGTGGCTGGAGCCACTGTGAAGGTTGGGAACAACAATCAGAAACACCCAAACTCAGAACGCTGACTGCCCATTTCTCACCACAGACGCTGCCTGACCTGTGAGGTTTCTCCAGCAGTTGCTTCTGGCTCCAGGTTTTGTTGTCTGCTTCTCTCTTGTGTCTACATACAATCTGAGTTCTGTTTCCTACTGTCTTTGAACGCCCTGAAAATATCATCGTACTGCTTTGTAATGTGTACCCAATGGGAATTAAAGGTGTGCCAAAATATCAATAGGAGTAACATCCAACAATCCAGGAAATCTCCCAAAATGGCATGGTCCCTAAAGTGCCAGATTAAGGTGAGCTTGGAAACCCATTTTTTTCTGTACGAGAGAGACACATGGTGTTTAAAACTTTCAATTAACAGGAAATGGTTAAATACACAGCCGGGGGAAAAGAATAGGAGAGTGGGTCTAATAAGATAGCTCTTTAAAATAACTAGTACAAAACTGATGGGCAGAATGGCCACAGCTTCATGTTCACCTCTGCCATCCCTAGCATTTTGGTTTAGAGTCCTAAACTGAAGTCAAATGCTCTAGCCTCCACACTAGGTTTGTATTGATGGGACTGCCTGATCTGCACTGTCAGTGAGACGTGCGTTAAGGTTCCAAGGAAGTTCACACATATATCTTTAGAGAATAGGAAATGATAATCCAGACGCGGATATGGCGAGTATACAAGGAAGGTGATTCCAGATGTGGGAACAATGACCACTGCAATAACCACGACCACTAATTCAACACAATTAGTGATTCCAGATGTGAGCACAGGGCAGGATGACATCACATCGGGACATGGTGAATTCTACTGTATATGAGAAATGTAGAGTATGATCGTGGCAAATGACGTGGGAGAATTGATTCCAGATGTGGCAGTAATGAATGGTAGCAGAAAGACAACCGCAGATGTAGGAAACTATGAATATAGAACATAGCACGGAACATTTTAATTTCATCCATGTGTTTGAGAGTCTCTCAAATGTCCCAAATGTATCTGCCCTTCCCACCACCCCTGGCAGTGTGTTCCATGCACTCACCCCCTCTCTGTAGAAGTCCTACCTCTGACAACCCTATTCTTTCCTCCAATCTTCTTAAAGTTCTGTTCTCTCTATTTGCCATGTCTGACCTGGGAAAAAGGCACTGGTTGTCCATCCCAGCTATGTCTCTTAACATCTTATACGTCTTTATCAAGTCGCCTCTCATCCTCCAAAGAGGAAAGCCCCAGATTGCTCAAACTTTCCTCAGAAGGTATACTCTCAAATCCAGGCAGCATCCTGGCACATCTCCTCTGCACCCTCTCTAAAGCTTCCACATCTTCCCTATAATGAGGTGACCAGAACTGCACACTGTACTCCAAGTGTGGTCTAACCAGAGATTTATATACCTGTAACATGGCTTCACAGCTCTAGAAATCAATCTCCCAACTAATGAAGGTCTTAACCACCCTATCAACTTGCACAGCGTCTTTGAGGGATCTATGAATGTGGACTCCAAGATCCCGCTGTTGCTCCACACCATTAAGAATCCTGTATTCTGCCTCTAAGTTTGACCTTCCAAAGTGTATCACTTCACCCTTATCGGACTGAACCCATCTGTCACTTCTCAGCTCTGCTTTCTATCAATGTCCTGTTTGAACCTACAAGCCTTCTACTCTATTCACAGCACCACCAACTTTCATGTCATCTGCAAACTTACTAACCCCACCGTTCCACTTTCTCATCCAAGTCATTAATAAAAATCACAAAGAGCACGAAGGCAAACACGAGGAAATCTGCAGATGCTGGAAATTCAAGCAACACACATCAAAGTTGCTGGTGAACGCAGCAGGCCAGGCAGCATCTCTAGGAGGAGGTACAGTCGATGTTTCAGGCCGAGACCCTTCGTCAGGACTAACTGAAGGAAGAGCTAGTAAGAGATTTGGAAGTGGGAGGGGGAGGGAGAGATCAAAAATGATAGGAGAAGACAGGAGGGGGAGGGATGGAGCCAAGAGCTGGATAGGTGATTGGCAAAAGGGATATGAGAGGATCATGGGACAGGAGGCCCAGGAAGAAGGAAAAGGGGGAGGGGGGAAAAAACCCAGAGGATGGGCAAGGGGTATAGTCAGAGGGACAGAGGGAGAAAAAGGAGAGAGAGTGAAAGAATGTGTGTTTATAAATAACGGATGGGGTACGAGGGGGAGGTGGGGCATTAGCGGAAGTTAGAGAAGTCAGTGTTCATGCCATCAGGATGAAGGCTACCCAGATGGAATATAAGGTGTTGTTCCTCCAACCTGAGTGTGGCTTCATCTTTACAGTAGAGGAGGCCATGGATCGACATGTCAGAATGGGAATGGGATGTGGAATTGAAATGTGTGGCCACTGGGAGATCCTGCTTTCTCTGGCGGACAGAGCGTAGGTGTTCAGCAAAACGATCTCCCAGTCTGCGTCGGGTCTCGCCAATATATAGAAGGCCACATCGGGAGCACCGGACGCAGTATATCACCCCAGCCGACTCACAGGTGAAGTGTTGCCTCACCTGGAAGGACTGTCTGGGGCCCTGAATGGTGGTAAGGGAGGAAGTGTAAGGGCATGTGTAGCACTTGTTCCGCTTACAAGGGTAAGTGCCGGGAGGGAGATCAGTGGGGAGGGATGGGGGGGATGAATGGACAAGGGAGTCGCGTAGGGAGCGACCCCTGCGGAAAGTGGGGGGGGGGGGGTAGGGAAAGATGTGCTTAGTGGTGGGATCCCGTTGGAGGTGGTGGACATTACGGAGAATAATATGTTGGACCCGGAGGCTGGTGGAGTGGTAGGTGAGGACCAGGGGAACCCTATTCCTAGTGGGGTGGCGGGAGGATGGAGTGAGAGCAGATGTGCATGAAATGGGGGAGATGCGTTTGAGAGCAGAGTTGATGGTGGAGGAAGGGAAGCCCCTTTTGTAAAAAAGGAGGACATCTCCCTCGTCCTGGAATGAAAAGCCACACCCTGAGAGCAGATGCGGCAAAGACGGAGGAATTGCGAGAAGGGGATTGTATTTTTGCAAGAGACAGGGTGATGAGGAATAGTCCAGATAGCAGTAGGCTTATAGTAGACATCAGTAGATAAGCTGTCTCCGGAGACAGAGACAGAAAGATCTAGAAAGGGGAGGGAGGTGTCAGAAATGGACCAGGTAAACTTGAGGGCAGGGTGCAAGTTGGAGGCAAAGTTAATAAAGTCAACGAGCTCAGCATGCGTGCGGGAAGCAGCGCCAATGCAGTCGTCGATGTAGTGGAGGAAAAGTGGGGGACGGATACCAGAATAGGTTCGGAACATAGATTGTTCCACAAAGCCAACAAAAAGGCAGGCATAGCTCGAACCCATGCGGGTGCCCATAGCTACACCTTTAGTTTGGACCCCTCCCACTTTCAAATCTCTTACTAGTTCTTCCTTCAGTTAGTCCTGACGAAGGGTCTCGGCCTGAAACGTCGACTGTACCTCTTCCTAGAGATGCTGCCTGGCCTGCTGCGTTCACCAGCAACTTTGATGTGTGTTGCAAGAGCAGGAAGGGGTGGCTCCAGATGCGGATGTGGTAGGCGTTTTCAGATGGTGACTTCAGAAATAGGAACTGTGAATATATTAAAGAAAGGTAGACTCTAGATGTGACAGTAATGGATGATACAGATATGGAAGTTCATGCTACATGAAAGGTGGCTCTAGACGTGGGGAAATGGTGTAGGACAGACAACTCTAGATGTGGACGAGAGAGTGATCCAGCTCCTTCTCCTCACCGTGGTTTTGTCGGCCAGCAGCTTCTCAATCACCTCGATCAACTGTTCCTTCTGATCCTGGTCCAGACTGAAACAAGAGACGCAACAACAAATTAGGGTCAATACACACAATTGCTAGAGGAACTCAGCAGGTCAGGCAGCATCTATGGAGAGACATTTTGGGCCGAGACCCTTCATCAGGGTTAATTCCATGGGGAACTTCCTCCTTCCAAGCAGTGAAAGGAATAAAGTCTTTGTTATGTGTTTGACTGGGAATGCTCTGGGAAACCCCTTAAGGAAAATGAAAGATGTGGTCTATTTCCTACTGCAGAATCCCACATGAAATCTCGCCCGTCACTGTCACTTCACCAGAACTCTGCCCATGCAATTCACTGATTCCCACTGCTGAAAAGGTCCAACAGAGAGGCACAACTACAGAACACACAACCTGGGCCAGAAACATCAAATCTTCCAGATGATGGGAGCGGCCTACAAGATCTCACACTGACACACAACTCATCTCTGTAGGGGCAGGACATCCTGAGAATATAACTAGATTACACACCCACATGACTATGCTTGCCTTGGACTTCTCCAAATATACAGACGTGAGCAGTCCTCCCAGAGTAATGAAGGTCCATGCTGAATAATAAAACATGGTAGGACCCTGCACAGAGGTGACAAGCAGTTCCTGGGATGGTAGGACCAATCACAGTGGTAATGAGCAGTTCCTGGGATGGTAGAGCCCAGCACGGTGGCAATAAGCAGTTCCTGTGTAGTTTGAGTTTGAATCACTATGCATAACAGAAACAGATCTTGCCATTGAGAGAGGGAATAGGGAAATGCAGTTAGAAATGGTGCCAAGAACTAAAATGGTGACGAGAGGTCAATGAGCCATTCCTCATCAGAGGTGGAAAGAGTCAGCAACTTAAATTCCTCAGTGTTATCATTTTGGAGGACCTGTCCCAGGCCTAGCACACAAGTGTCATGACAAAGAAAGCATGGCAGCACCTCTACTTCCTTAGAAGTTTGTGAAGATCTGGCATGACATCTAAAACTTTGACGAACTTCTACAGATGTGTGGAGAGTATATTGACTGGTTGCATCATGGCCTGGTATGGAGACACCCAATGCCCTTGAAGGTAAAATCCCACAAAAAGTAGTGGATATGGCCCAGTCCCTCACAGGCCCTCCCCACCAATGAGCACGCTTACACGAAGCATTGTCACGGGAGAGGGAGAGCAACATTCACCAACAGGAAACCCCTCCACCCAGTTCATGTTCTCTTCTCACTGCTGCCATCCGGAAGGTGGTACAGGAGCTGCAGGATTCACACCACCAGGTTCAGGAACAGTTATTACCACTCAACCATCAAGCCCTTGAACCAGTGGGGATAACCTCACTGAAATGCTCTCACAACCTGTGGACTCACTTTCAAGGACTCCTCACCTCATGTTCTTGATATTTATTGCATATTTATTATTATTTTGTCTTTTTGTATTTGCAGTTTGTTGTCTTCAGCACACTGGTTAAGCTTCCAAGTTGGTGCAGTCTTTCATTGATTCTTTTATGGATTTATTGAGTATGCCCACAAGAATATGAATCTCAGGGGTGTATATGGCGACGATATATACACACACACACTTTGATAATAAATTTACTTTGAACTTTTAAACTTTGAACCTTATTCTACCTCAATGCACTGTGTAATAACCTGATCTGGATGAACAGAATGCAAGACAAACTTCTCATTGTATTAAGGTACATGTGAGAATAATAAACCAATTCCAATACCAATAGCCAAGGGATGACTGTGAAAAGCAAACTCTGCCTGCAGTATAGTGAATCGCTGGAATTCTTTGCCCCACAGGCGAGTGGAGGCTAAATCATTACAAATACTTAAGATGGAAATGTATAAAAACAGTGGATTCTGGTTAATTGGGCCAATGGTTAATCGGGGCAGCTGCTTATTTGGGACAACTCTTAAAGAAGAAAAACTAATCGAGAAAATAATTGTTTTGCTCATTTGGGACACAATGCCACTTAATTGGAAAAGGAGACTGTTGCCAAACAGTTTCTAATTAGAGTCAGTTGTGTGGCCATTAGACACTACACCATGCTTACAGCAAACAGCTTTAAATACCATCACTTGTGTGCATTTGTGTTCAAAAAGCAGAGATTTTTGTCACTGATAGCTGGTGAGAAATAAGCAGTGAGACAATTCAGAACTGTTTAGCTCGCTGCAGTTTCAAGCATTCAGGCTTGGAGATGCCAGAAACAACTGAGAGTAAAAATGAAATGATTTCATTACTTCAACAAGTTAAGAACTACAAAAAGTTTGAAGGTATCGACAATCATCTTGAACGTTCCCTTTGGTCCTCACTGGACAGGCAGCTTTCACCTGTGGCTCCAAGTAGCTGTGTGCACGTGACAGCACCAACACTCCGGTACACCGCTTTGACAGGCAGGCTAACACCAGGTGGGAGAGGCCGGCAGGTTTCAAACCCCGGTCAGGTAGGGACATGCCCACCCTAGCGTACGAATTCAGCTCCGGCAGACTGGGTGAATGAGATCTGCTTTGAGATGCAACGGCCAGGAAGGCAGTGCTGCAACGCTCCATGGAGACCAAAGAGCATGACAAGGCACAGAAGAAATCATGGTCATCCACCACAACCAAGGAAGATCCCAGTTGTGATGACCATTCGTGCCACTGGACGTAGACTTCCGCGGTCAAGGAGAGTGTAACTGCCTCAGTGCAATGGATTTTCTACTTTTAAAACTTTCCCACACAGGTTTCCTGTCATCATCGGATCCGATGGATAATCACAAGTAGTATTAGTAGCATTTGTTCTGTATTTCATTTAAATACATAATTTGTTATTCAGTTAAATGGTGGTTTGTCTTTTTATACCTTTTTTTCCATGAAACCAGCTAATTGTGCCAAAACATACTGGCTCTGACAGGTGCCAATTTACCAGAATCCACTGTATTTGAAAAACTGAGGAACTGGAGAATTGGCCCAGAGCAGAAGGTGAAGCCCACAAAGATCAGCCATGGTCATAACTGAATGCTGGGGCAGGCATGAGGGCTGAGGGGCTGAGTGGCCCACTCCTCCTCCTCCTCGTTTGCTGGGTTCTTTGACAGCTGGTTAGCCATGCCCATAGGTTGTCAAGGAAACGGAATACTCTACTGGTGGATGTCTCTGAAATTCACGAACAGGTACTACTGAAAATGTGAACACTCTATTAAAATCCTGTACAAACTCAGAGGTATATGATTGAAAATGAGGATATCTCTGCTAGCTAGCTCTTCCTCATCACCTTGCTGTTTATGGGAGCTTGCTGTGTGGTAATTGCCTGCTGCAACACTAAACAACATCAGAAGCACTCAGTTGCTGGGAAGACATCATCGGGACAGTCTGAGGTTGCGAAAGGAATTGTACAAATGCAAGACCATATCAGAGGGTCTATTGTGGACCCACCACATTGAGGTAATCATGAAGAAGGCATGTCAGTGGCTCTACGTCATTGGGAATTTAAGGAGAATTGGTGTGTCACTGAAGGCTAGCAAATTTCTACAGATTACAGTGAAGAGCATTCTGACTGGCTGTATCCCCACCTGGTATGAATAGTGCAAAGGGCCGTACATTCAGCCAGCTCCATCACTGGCACAACCCTCCCAGCACCATCGGGGTATCCTCAAAAGGCAGTGCTTGAAGCAAGTCCCAAACTTCACTGAGGACCTTCACCATGCAGGATATGCCCTCTTCTCATTACTAATGATTCAGAAACAGCTTCTTCTCCTCCACCATCAGATCTCCGAAAGATCACTGAACCCATCAGCACGACCTCACTATTCTTCTTTTGCACTATTTATTTATTTTTACTGTAACGGAGTAATATTTTTATGTCATGCTCTGTACTGCTGCCACAAAACAACAAATTTCATGACATCCAGTATGTCAGTGATAACCAGCCAGAATCTGATTCCTGTTCAGGTACCTCTTTGAACATTGAGGCTGAGGTTCTGCACTGCAAAATCCATATCAGGATCCGTGAGCCAAATCTCGTGAAGCTGATGGATCATCGAGGAGTTAAGCCTGCTACGGGTAATGACTGAAATTTAATTAAGGAGGAAGATGTGGAGCGGTTGTTGAGTTTTACCTGTATAGCTTGGGAATGGCGTGAGCAGCTGTCTTCCTGACGTAGGGAGACATGTCTGAAGCAGCTTCCTTGATGGCCAGCATCATAATAGGAACAATGATGGTGACACGGATGCTGGAGAGGACACGAAGAGCACTGGCTCGTATCAGCTGGTTCGGGTCCTGGAGAGGGGAGAACAGAATACAAGAATTATACAAGTCGTCCAGGTACAACCTATGGAAGACTACTTTAAGAGTGAAAAGCAATTCCCATTGAAGCTAGAGATGGAATTGCATGCATTGCTGGTAGGGTTTGCAGGCTATTATTTCCTAACAAAGTGAAACCTAATATTATGAAGGGCTGTGATGATTCACTCCCAGATGAGCTCAACACCTTTTATGCATGCTTTGAAAGGCAGAATAAAACCTTTGGGATTCCCTGCAGCATCTGGTGACCCTGTGATCTCGGTCTTGGATGCCAAAATCAGAACATCTTTCAAGAGGGTGCACCCTCGCAAGGCGTCAGGCCCTGATGGTGTACCTGGCAGGGCTCTGAAAACCTGTGCCAACCAACTGGTGGGAGTGTTCGAGGACATCTTCAATCCCTCACTGCTTCAGCTGGAGGTTCTCACCTGCTTCAAAGGGTGACAATCATACCAGTGCGCAGGGGCAGGGTGAGCTGCCTCAATGACTATCAAGTGGCACTCACACCTACTGTGAGGAAGTGCTTTGAGAGGTTGGTCTGGGCAGAATCAACTCCTGCCTAAGCAAGGACCTGCACCTGCAGCAATTTGCCTATCACCACAATAAACCTACAGCAAATGTAATCTCACTGGCTCTCCACTTGTCCTTGGATCACCAGGCAACAGCAATACCTAAGTCAAGCTGTTGTTGATTGATTACAGCTCAGTGTGCAACACAATCATACCCCCAATTCTAATCAACAAGCTCCAAAACCTAGGCCTCTTACCTCCCTCTGCAACCGGATCCTTGACTTCCTCAGTGGGAGACCACGGTCAGTGCTGTTCGGAAATAACATCTCCTCCTTGCTGACAATCAACATTGGCGCACCTCAAGGATGTGTGCTTAACCCACTGTTCTACTTTCTCTACACTCACACCTGTGTGGCTAGGCACATCTCAAACCCCATCTATAAATTTTCCAATGACACAACTATTGCTGGCAGAATTTCACATGGTGATGAGGAGACGTACAGGGGCAGGATAAATCAGCTGGTTGAGTGGTGTTGTAACAGCAACCTTGCACGCAACCAAGGAACTGATTGTGGACCAGGGAAGGGGGAAATCAAGGGAACACACCCCAGGCTTCATCGAGAGATCAGAAGTGGAGAGGATGAGCACTTTCAAGTTCAATATCTCTGGGGATCAATTTTGGGCATAACCTATTGTTCTAATTACAAAGAAGGCATAACAGCTGCTACATTTCTTTCGGAGTTTGAAGAGAAATTGTATGTCACCAAAGACTTGCAAATTTCTACAGATGTACAATAGAGAGCATTCTAATTTGTTGCATCATCATCTGGTATGGAGGGGTCACTGCACAGGATCGGAAAAAGTGGGAGTAAGTTGTAAATTCAGTCAACTCCATCATGGGCGCTAGCCTCCCCAGCGTCGATGATGCCTTCAAAAGGCAATGCCTCAAAAAGGTGGCATCAATTATCAAGAACCCCCATCACCTAGGACATGCCCTCTTCTCATTGCTACCATCAGGGTGGTGGTACAGGAGTCTGAAGACACACACTCAACATTTACAGCTTCTTCCCCTCCACCATCAGATTTCTGAATGGACAATGAACCCATGTACACTTCATTTTTCTCTCATTTTAATGTTATTTAATGTTTAAAATTATTTACTTCCTTTGTAATTTATAGTTTTTCATTATGTATTACAATGTACTGCTATCGAAAAACACACAAATTTCAAATTTCAACATTTGACAGTGATATTAAACCTGATTCTGATTCTGAGAAACCCCAAGGGAACTCGGCTGGGAGATAAACCCAAACCCCATTCATGGACTCATTCTAAAGGCAACTGTCCCGACTGATGGACCTTCCAGTGCTCTGGGTAAACCTTTGTCGCACTGTCTGCCAATCCCTGTCACATCACCTAGGAGTCCATCCTTTTCCATCCAAGGCAATTTTAAAGCTCTTGAATTTCCTTTATAATCTTCTCTCGCTCTACATACCACCCTTCCACATACAGTAATATTTCACTGTAACCTTCACCCGAGTACAGTTCTACAAAGAGTGTGTTCTGCTCTGTTAGAGACACAATACAAATCCAAATTACTGTTTTTGAAAGGACATGTACTGTGCAAAAGTCTTTGGCACACATATATAGCTAGGATGCCCAAGAATTCTGCACAGTACTGTAGTAATTTTATATTTTGTACTGTACTGCTGCCGCGCAAAGAACAAATTTCATGACATTTGCAAGTGATGATAAACCTGATACTGATATGAGTCTCTGTTGTGGACTAAAAGTGGGAAGAGGGCAGAAAGAGGGGAATCGTGGTTGGGAAAAGGGAAAGGGAGTGGGAAGCACCAGAGGGACATTCTGTAATGATCAATAAACCAATTGCTTGGAATCAAGTGACCTTGCCTGGTGTCTCAGTGATGGGCGTGTCTTCACCTGCACCACAACCTCCCTGCCCCTGGCACTCCTCCTCTGCCACCTGTTCCATACCCCTCCCTTGGCATTCCACCCTCACCATTCCCAACATTCTTTAGTCCCGACAGATTTACAAACTCCACATTGACAAATACAGTACTTATACACCCTGGCTATGTATATGTATCCAAGACTTTTGCACAGAACTGTGAGATCCTCAGGGGGTTTGACAAGGAAGATGCTGATATTTTCACTAGTGGGTGAACCTCCATCAAGAGGACTCACTTTCAGCATAAAATCTGATGGCCCCATTACAGGAAGTGTGTGGAACTTTGGAGAGGGTGCTGAGGGGGTTCACCAGGATGCTGTCTGGATTAGAGGCCATGATAAGGTTGGACAAGCTTGGGTTCCCTTCTCTGGAGCGGTGGAGACTAAGGGTAGACCTGAGAGAGGCTTACGAAATAATGGGAGGCAAAATTAAAGCAGACAGTCAGTATCTTTTTCCCACAGGATCAATATTTTTAACACCAGCGGACGTGCACTTAAGGTGAAAGGGGCTCAATTCAAAGACAATGTGTGAGCAAGTTTTTTTCTTATTTACGCAGAGTGGACTCTTTACAACTCATGTTCTCAGCATTATTTTTATTTGTACAATTTATCTTCTTTTGCACATTGTTTGTCAGTCGTTGGCTGGTCATGTTTAGATCTTAGTTGAATTCCAATGTATTTCTTTGTATCCTTGTAAATGCCTGTGAGAAAATGAATCTCATTGTAGTGTCTGGTAACATACGTTACTTTAGTCATAAATTTACTTTGAACTTTGATTATTTAAAATGCTATGCTAATCTTCTCCGTATCGTTCCAATTTTAGTATATGTGCTGCTGAAGCAAGCACAAAAAATTAAAAATTAAAAAAGCACAAAATATTCAAAATGGAGACTCATAGAAATTCCTTCTTGCAAAAGGTAGTTAACCTCCGGCAGTCTCGGCTCCAGAGCTTTACGGAGGCTGGATCATGACTTAAAAGTGGAGGTGGACACATTTGAGAGATCCTTGGGATGAGGGCCACAGGGAACAGGCAGAGAGGAGGAGTTGACCCTAGCTAATCTCCCCAGGTGTCATACTGCAGGTTTGAGGGGTCAGGCGGCTGACTGCTGCTCCTACTTTCTTGGGTTTCCTGTTGACCTTGATCAGCACAACATCCACTGAGAGTCTGCAGCAAGTGGCAAACATAATCAGCTGTGAAACAGATGGGATATTGTTGTTCATCTTGAGAATGTCTGCCAGCTGCCTCAGCCAGATAAGGCAGCCCATAATCAAAAAGCTCCAAATCTGAGATTAATCGCCGTCTGGAAATAATGGACATCAACAACATAGGAGAGGCCCTTTAGCCCATCATCTGCTGTCTGTAAAACAGCTCTAGACATAACCTATCGGCAGGGGCTTGGTCTGTAGACTTCTACCCGAGGCAAGGGATGGGCTGGTTCAGCTTGATGCTCTGCTCTGTGCTGAACTAAAGGGACTGTGGACGGACTTTCTTTGCAGACTTCAGTACAGAACACTGTTTGCTTGCGTTTATTGTTTGCACAATTTATTTTTTTTTCCTCTGCACATTGAGTGTTTGACGGTATCCCAAAGATGTGAGGGTCAGTAAACCAGCCATTGTACATTGCCCCTAGTGTGTAGGTGAATGGTACAGTCTTGTTGGGGTGGCGGGGGTGGTAGTTGGGATAGGTGGGGAGAGTAACATTGGGCTACTTTAGGTGGGAGGCTGATGACCAGCATGAAGACAATGGGCTGAAGGGTCTGTCTCTGTGCTGTGTCATTGTGACCCATCCATCTTGCCCTACCCTTTAAAACAGGGGCTCCCAAACCTGGGGTCCGCAGCATAAAAAAGGATGGGAACCCCTGTTTTAAAACTTTAGTTCAATCACAGGCAAGTGATGAACCACTGGAAGAACTCAAAAGGACAAGCAGCAACTGTGGAGGGAAATGGACAGGTCATGTTTCAAGTCGAGACCTTTCAACCGGATATCAAGTCTGCTTTACACAACCCGTCAGTTTAACGCCCAGTAATTCTGCACCAACACACACTTCGCTCAGTGAATTGAGCGCAGTATCCTGTACAATCTCACTCCAGCTTTGTGGAGATTTATTCCCCACTGATCTCAGAGGCTGGTCTGCCTCTGCCACAATCTAAAACAGTCAATTTTAACCAAGAGAGCTCTTCCAATCCCCCAACAGGAACATAGACTGGAATGCCTTTAACAGATTGACAATGCAGTGACTATGCCCAGATTAATATACCCTAGAGGAACTCAATTGCGTCTTGCTGTCACTCTTCATTATAAATCACGCTAGAAACTACTTAACAACAGAGCCCCTTGTGAATTAACAAATCGGAAAGATACTGACCTTTAACCCCCGCTGGAAGGTGCTGATGGAGAGCAGGGCCAAGTCTTGTTGTTCTTCTGCATATCGAACCAGGTAAACGTAAACCAACTTCTTCACCTGCGGGGATCACAGTGAGCGGTCAGGGGCAGAGCAAAAGGGCTCCTGTTCACAGGCACCTCATCTCCCACCCACCACCCATCCCTTTGCCCCAGCCTTTGGTTCTCACCAAGAATCCACAGTTTAAAAAAAAAAGGCAGAACGTTAACCATTTCCTTTTCCATTGATGCTGCCTGACCTACTGAGGGCCTTTAGCATTTCTTAAGAGTCATAGAGCAATACAGCACAGAAACAGGCCCTTTGGCCCGTCGAGTCCATGCCGGACACCCAGGTGATTAGGCCGGGGTCTCTCAGTGAACCTCAACCGAAGCTCAGCAACTTGGGAGTTTTGGGCAGCAGAAGTGTACAAGAATAGTCCACCCAAATTGTACCAGGACCGGGCTACGATGTCCCAAGTTTTTGCCAGGCGCCCATCCAGCTTGCCCCCGTTTCCTGTGTTCAGCTCATATCTCCTCTGCATGACATCATCGTCATGTGCCATGTCGTATGACGAGGGTGATCATGGCCTCATGACCATGACTGTTCTTGGCAAATTTTTCTACCAAAGTGGTTTGCCATTGCCTTCTTCCTGGCAGTGTCTTTACAAGATGGGCGACCCCAGCCATTATCAATAATCTTCAGAGATTGTCTGCCTAGTATCAGTTGTTGCATAACCAGGACTTGTGATGTGTACCAGCTGAGACTTCAAGTTCAAAGTAAAATTTATTATCAGAGTACATACATGTCACCACATACAACCTTGAGATTCTTTTTCCTGCAGGCATACTTAACAAATCTATAAAATAGTAACTGTAAACAGATCAATGAAAGAGCAAGTAGAGCATAGAAGACAACAAACTGTGCAAATGCAAATATAAATAAATAACAATAAATAACGAGAGCATCAAATAACAAGATAGGGTCCTTAATGTGAGATCATTGGTGTTGGGAACATCTCAATAGATAAATGTAGATATCCTCTTTTCATCAAAAGTCTGATGGTTGAGGGGTAGCAACCACTCTTGAACCTGGTGGTGTGAGTTCCGAGGTTGTTGTACCTTTTACCTGATGGCAGCAGCGAGAAGAGAGCATGACCTGGGTGTGTGGATCTCTGATGATAGATGCTGCTTTCTTACAACAGTGTTTCATCTAGTGTGGTGCGTGGCCAAGTGGTTAAGGCGTCGATCTAATGATCTGAAGGTCGCTAGGTCAAGCCTCAGCTGAGGCAGTGTGTGTATCCTTGAGCAAGGCACTTAACCACACATTGCTCTGTAATGACACCGGTGCCAAGCTGTATGGATCCTAGTGCCCTTCCCTTGGACAACATTGGTGGCATGAAGAGGGGAGACTTGCAGCATGGGTAACTGCACCTTGCCCAGGCCTCAGTCATCATCGAAAGTTGATGGACAGCCGAAGAAGAGAAGTTTGATCTAGGTATGCTCAGTGGTTGGGAGGGCTTTACCTGTGATGTACTGGGTCGAATCCACTACCTTTTGTAGGATTTTCTGTTCAAAGACACTGGTATTCTCATACCAGGCCGTAATGCAGCCAGTCAATTCACTTTCCAATACGTATCTACAGAAGTTTGTCAAATAGTGACACCTAGGAATTTAAAGTTACTGACCCTCACCATCTCTGATCTTCTGATGAGAACTGGCTCATGGACCTCTGGTTTCCCATCTCCTTAAGTCTACAATTAGTTCCTTGGTCTTGTTAACATTGAGTGAGAGGTTGTTGTTAAGGCACCACTCAGCCAAATTTTCAATCTCCCTCCTGAATGCTGATTTATCATCACCTTTGGTACAGTGGTGTCATCAGCAAACTTGTATATGCTGTTGGAACTGTACTTAGCCACACAGTCATAAGTGTAAAACGAATAGAGCAGTGGACTAAGCACACATCCCCGTGATGCTCCTGTACTGATGGAGATTGGGGAGGAGATGTTTTTGCCAATCCGAACTGACTGGAGTCTACAAGTGAGGAAATCCAGGAATCATTTGCACAAGGGGGTCTTAAAGTCCAGGTCTTAGAGTTTATTAATTAGTTTTGAGGGGATGATTGTATTAAATGTTGAGCTGTAATCGATAAAGAACATCCTGAGGTATGCACCTTTGCTGTTCAGACGCTCCAGGGTTGTGTGAGGAGCCAATGAGATGGGATCTGCTGTGGACCGGTTGCTCTGGTAGGCAAGTTGGAGCGAATCCAAATCAACACTCAGACAGGAGCTGATTTGCTTCAACACCAGCCTCTCAAAACACTTTATCAATGTGGATGTCAGTGCCACTGGGCCACAGTCATCAAGGTAGGCTACCATGCTCTTCTTGGGCACTGGTATGACTGAAGCCTGGTTGAAACATGTGGGTACCACACACTGCCGAAGTGGGAGGTTGAAGATATCTGTGAACACACCAGCCGTGGTCAGCACAGGTCTTCAGTACTCGGCCAGGTATTCCATCTGGACCGGATGCTTTCCTTGGATTCACCCTCATGAAGGCGAACCGCACATCATCTTTAGATACTGAGATGAAAGGATCATCAGGAGTTTGGGGGGGGGGGGAAAGAGGGTGGTTCGCAAAGGTTCCCCCATGTTCTGATGGTCAAGGCGCATACAGAAGGCACTTCACTCATCTGGAAGCGAAGCTTTGCTGTCTCCCATGTCCCTTGATTTAACTTTGTAGGAGGTTATGGTATTCAAACTCTGCCAGAGCTGCTCATGTGACCATCCACCTGCTCCCACAGCTTCACGTGACCTTGATCGGGGCCTAAGCAGGTGCTATACCTGTCCAAGATTGCCCTGCAGGCTAGCGGAGGGAAGGAGCACCATACACCTCCTTTGATAAAGACTTATCTCTACCCTGCCACCCATGCATGTGTCTGTCTGAATTCTTCTTAAATGATACTATTATACCTCCCTCAAGCACTTCCTCTGGCAGCTCATTTCATGTTCTAAATTATCATTTTAATATATTACATTTGCTATTGAAATTTTAGATTTCTGGCACCCCCGATTTTGAAGGGATTTGTGATTTTTTAGGATGTAGAACTCACTGCAATGTTCCTGACTTCCTGCCTGCTCCTGGATGTTGCGGAGATGGCCCTGTGAGGCATAGGAGATTCTGCAGTTGCAAGAAATCTTGAGCAACACACACCAAATGCTGGAGAAATTCAGCAAGTCAGGCAACACCTATGGAAGGAGATGGACATTCGAAGTTTCGGGCCAAGACCCTTCATCAGGACTCAGACCAGTGCAGGTCTTCTTTAGTCAGGGCACCAAGTACTGAAGTTGGGATAGTTTGCAGCAGTTGAACAAGACATTGGAGTGTTCATTTTTGGTTGCCCTGCTACAGGAACGAAGACATTAATCTGGAAAGTGCAGAGAGGAGATTTACGAGAATGTTGCTGGGACTGAAGAGGCTGGGTTATAGAGACAGGCTGAGCAGATTCGGACTTCATTCACTGGAACGTGGGAGACTGAGGCCTGACGTTATGGAGTTGTATTCAATCATGAGGGCACAGGTGTAGTGAATGTCTACAATCTTTTTCCGAGGGTTGGGGAATCAAAAAATAGAGGGCCTTAGGTTTAATGTGAGAGGAGAAAGATTTAACAGGAAGCTGAAGGGCAACTTTTTCATCCAGAGGGTGGTCAGTATATGGGCTGAGCTAGGCGGATACATTAAAATGTTTAAAAGACACGTGGATGGGTACATGGAAAAGAAACCTTTGGGTGAAACTTGAGCAATGTGACCAGCTTAATTGGGTGTCCTGACCAGCATGGACCAGTTGGGCTACAGAGCCTGCTTCCGAACTGT